>NC_082348.1:20116424-20716424 GCF_027477595.1 Haemorhous mexicanus
TGTTCTTAGAAGTGTTTGGACTCTGGCTTCTGGGCTTTCTGCTGTTCACTTACAGCAAGTCCTTGAAGCACCTCTATGGCTGGTGCAACACTTGAGAGATCAGACACTGGGTGCATAGAAGAAAATGGTTTTCAAGTAAAAAGAAAAAATGTTTATTCACTGAACTCACCAGATAGGACAGACTGATCCTTGCCCCATCTGATTAGATGAAGAATTACTCTAATATTTCAGTATTTCTGCACTTGGAATTCTGTTGAGTGACCTCTTTATTCAGATGTGGTTTTTATTCTCCTTTCTGTTCATTAGCAACACACAAGACGAGTTTATGAAATTCTCCGGTTGCGTGCAACAAATATGGGTGATGCAGAACAGTCCAGAAGCTACCGGTTGGATGTTAAAAGAAGACTGATTGGGCCCTATAAGGTGTATATGACTTAAGTATCATTTAATATTTATTTCAAGGCTAATTATACTTGATTTTACTTTAATTTCCATAAAGGTAGTTGATGTCAATTATGTTGCCAATCAACTACTATTAGTTATGCAGTGTTCAGCTGACATATATACAGATGCAGAGGACATTTGTACGTAGCAGCACTGAAGATCCTGTGTTTGGCTCCTGACGTTTCCTGCCCAGTTCCAGCAGGAGGTTACTGTTAAGCCTATGCTATCTAGCTGCAAGTGGCATTATGGCCAGGTAGGTTTAAAAGGGGAAAATGGTCAATTTCTTGAAGAGGTTAAAAACATACCTTAGATAGACAAGCCAGAAATTTGAACAGAGGTGAAGTTTACACTGCAGACTAGGTATAGTTTAGATTCCTGTTCTAATTGTTTGCGAGGTCTTAAGAAAACAGTTGCTAGAAGTAATTCAGTGACATCAACATAGGACTAACTCCATGCAGATGGTGCAGATGGAATAGAAAATAATACCAGCAGTAAAATTCAAGCAAGTATTAAACATAGTACCAAGTAATTTTCTTAGTTCCTATTATTTATGCATCCTGGATTTTCAATGTGGTTGGTCTGTGTTGCATAAACTGAACCTTTGAGATTTCAATTTAAAAAAATTATATATTAGTTGCAAATGGCATCAGTCTTTGTATCAATAGTCAGAAAGGCCACAAATCTAGGTTTATTGCTGTAATTAGCATGTTGGCTACTGATGTCAATTAAGTACTTGCCAAGCAAACCAAAATCCTGCATAAAAAGGTACACAGAGCACAAGGAGTACCTTGATTAGCTTGAAAACCTTTCTAAAGCAGTATTTACCCTGTTATATCAAATAGCAAAACTTTTTACTAGTAGTCACACTGGGCTTACAGGGGCTGTTAGTAGAAATGAGAGGCCAGCATTGAATTATTAAATATTTATCTGATCTAGTGATAACTTCATTACATGCTGAGTGCCAGAGCCTTAATCAAAACACACTCTCTTTCACGAGTGTCTTGTCTCATTTGCTAAATTTCACTCAGTGTCCACTACAAATAAGGTAATTTTTCAGCAATTCTTTTTCGTGTCTATTACATGGTTTCAATTCACTCACTCATCACTGAGGTCCTGTAGGCAAAATCTGAAATTTCATAAGCAGCTTCAATTCTAGTGCTTCTAGCAGGTGTTTCCACTTCAGTTTTTGCACACAATAAGTGCATGGATAATGAATGGATTTTGTGTCGCTAAATATGCAATATTGCTACTTTAGAACATTGCATTTTTAGGTTTTTTGTTATTTCAGTGGGGATTCAAAAGAATCCTTAAAGCAACCAACTCCTTTTTTCCCTGATTTTAAATTTCATGTTCTGAAATAGTCATCTTGTTTATGGTAGTTCTACCTAGTAAATAGCTTGCTCATACATTCATTTTAAGCAGTTTCCAATAAATTTTAGTCACACTGTCGTTTTCAAAAAGTTTTCAAAAATGTAATGAAATTAACTTTCAGTATAGAGAGGGTAGTTTTGAGGAGGGAACCAAACTTTATAAATATATAATCAGGAATATTACTGCATACTCTAATACTGGTGTCATTTTATTGCATGAACTGTTTGATAGCTTCATTTGAACAGTGCTGTACAGATGTAGAGTAATTCTAAGTTGATACTACCTTAGTTTAATAAAAATGGTATTCCATCTTGGAATTATTTCCTGACTAACAGTAGCAGTGAAAAAAACTATATGCAGAAAGCTCAGGGGAAAAACATGTAATACATCTATTCCCCTTGAAGTCACTACATTAGCAAGGAGGTGGTTGCTAAAGCTACTGAGACCTTTCTGCATGTGGCATGAGTAGCTTGGGATGACTGATGCAGTAGGGTGTGTTGCTCTCCGTGTAAGTAGCACTAATACAGGAAAGAAAAGATTTGGTATATTAGTTAACAGGGTATCACTCCATGGTAGTTTAAAGGGTGAGCAGCTTGTGAAATTTCAGTTTCACTGTGCTTCTCCATTTCTGGCAAACTCTGCATTTTATTAGTAGATGGTGCTGGTAGACACAGCTCCTTGATCATGTCTTTGTTCTTCATGTCATCCCTTTTGGAAGTAAATACCAGTGCTGCACTGGTTTTTTAATTGTGATACTTTGTTTGCTTTTCTGCCCAGCTCAAGAACTTGAAGCTGCCCAGGTAAAATGTTACTGATGGCAGTTTTCAAAATCTTGTGTACCTGGATATGCTTGTAGTATATTTGGAGGGGGGAAATGGATATTGAAACAACTGGTTATCTGAAACATGCAAAGAGAGTTTGCTTTTTAGCAGGAGTCTGAAACTTAAAGGTGGCCTAATGGTACAGTATCAGATGTAGTGGGCCTTTAAAAGCTGACACCCTTTTTTTCAGAGCTAATGTTTATAATCTAAACAGACACTCCTGTTAATTAGGCAGACTTTGAATTAATTCTAGAATAAAGTTTTAGTTGTTCTACCAACAGAAGCTTGGCCAAAAGGTACTCATCTCTATTCTCATTTGGGCAGCTCATCATCTGTTTTGAGTAGCTTACTCATTTTGACTACACAGAGCTAATATGAATCTAAAATTTAATCATCTGTGCTGCTTTTCACATCCTTTCAACAAAGAAAGGTTTCTTGATTGTATCAGCCAGAAATGTGCTTGAACTCCTCATCAGGACTCAAGTACAGAACCTCCTTTTCTGAACTGAACTTTGCCTATCTGTGCAATATTTGGGGTACTGTAAAAGTTTTTCAGGTCTTACTCATTTACAGTTCACTGTAGTCTCCACTCCTCCCTCCTGACTCTCAGCATCAATCACAGAATGAAAACAAATACTCCTTTGAGAGATAAGCTTAAAATTAGAACACAAAAGGGCTTTGATTATGAGACTGTTAGAAATAGAATAATTTGAAGTTTTGTTGTTTTAATACATTGCTTCCATAGGTATTGCAAAGATTTATTGGTAAGACACCAGGCATACATAATACTTTTTTTTAAATTAAGTGTTGAATGAAGTGTTCTGCTTTTACACAAAGCTAGAGAAGACTGAAGAATGAAGAACTGAATAGTTCAGAAATAGGTATTACCTATATAAAATACAAAAGTATTTTGAGGTGTTTTTAAGAAACAGGTAAAAATCACAGGTGACAGAGCAAGGACAACTTATCTTCCTGTACAAAACTGTTTATGCTTATAAATAATCTCACTGCTTTTCAGTGCTGTTACTGCTAGTCCCTGGTAACTTGAATAATTTGTAAGAGTTTGTGAAACTTTTTCTGTGTACTGGAGGCTTAAAATTAATTTCTGATCGTTATATGGAAAACATTTGGCTGAATAGTCACGTAATGGGGCACCAGTGCAATTAATGTTAATGTAGGACTAAATATCCTGGTCAGAGTTCTACAGTCAAGTTTTTTGTTACATACATCTTCAGTAGTAGGTGTACTGTTAGACCTAATCTGTTTGGTTCAGGAACAAAATCTGAAACCATTTCTCCCTTCACTAGTTCATTGGTAATACAGAAACTATGAGCCTTTACCAAAACAAATGTAGTACTAATCAAATATGATTACTGCTTCTCTTGGGATTAGGGACATTTAAAGAACTAGATACTGAAATAGAATAAATTTTAATGAAACACCATAATGAAATACCATATTCTTGATAATTATTGGCTGTGTTCAAACTACTGTTTGTTTGATTGCTTAGAAAAAACAGAGAGAACTTGCCAAGATGAGAAGGTGTCTAAGACCAGAGGAGATGACAAATCAGTTGAACCAAATAGACCTAAACTTGCAACGTGAACAGTTAGAAGAGAGCTTCCAACAGCTTGTTTCAGATTACCGAAGAGTCCTAGAACGACTTGCACAAGCATGAGGATCCTACTTGTACAGGAAACTTGCAGATATCTATACAGTGTTGTAAAACACATCCTTAATTGCCACTTACCTGCAAAAAAATCTCATGTGACGTTTTAATCACATTAAAGGTGACTTGTGTTCCTGTGCATTTTGAATATTTTCTATTTTTGTGTTGTAGATTTAAAAATGTTGTACTTTAGGTTTTGGGGCACTTCTTGATGAAATAAAAAATGTAGATTCTCAGATACAGTGTTACTTCAATTGTATGAATTTTCTTTTACCCTTTTGTTTTGATCAAAACTTAATAGATACTTGAATAGCAAGTTAATATATAAATCTAAGCAATCTCCCATTTCTCCTAACTTGATTCTCCTGGGGCTGTTCTCTGGGGTTCCTTTTGTACAGGGTAGGGCCTGTGCAGGTTTAATGTCATGAACAGGTGACAAGGTTGGTTCTGTGGGCTCTCGGGTGTTTCCTGTGTACAGACTCTACTCTTTGCTAAAAGGGGATCCTGCTGCTGAAAGGGAACAGACCCATTCTGTATAAGCCTCTAAAGTGCCTCAAGCACATTCTTCTTCAAACCCCCACGTTTTCAGGTTTTTGATGTTCAGGTAGAAACCTCACAGCTGGGGAACCAGCCAAGACTTTGTGGGGACTCCAAAAACAATTCTAATAGTGAAAGAAACATAAATCTGTAGGAAGCAACTGCCTTTATATAGTTCCTTGATTCTGTTCTGCTATCCATTACTTCTCAGACCTGAGGTTAGTTCAGAAATATCCTGTCTGTTCTCCCTCAAAGGAATAAATTTTTATCTTTTCTGGTATTTCAGGCATTAGAGAATTTAATCTGAATAAGGGTCATTGAAATTTATTGACCATGTTTAATGGTCCTGATGGGATTCAGGTCTAGCTTTCAAAACTGGAGCTTGTAGGTTGACAGTTCTCCACTACCTGATGTGATGTGAAGGAAGTAAAATAATTTTTAAATGTTTTCAATCTGTGGGATTTTTTGTATTTTTTATTAAATTATTTTAATGAATTTTAATTCCAGATTAGGGTATCTTGGCTGTATGATACATCTTTCATCTACTGTAGTATCCAAATCTATTAATCAATAGTAACAATCATTGAAAGACCTTTCCTGGTCATAATAGCAAGGCTGAGGTTAAGTTGGGGAACTTGGGGTTTGGTTTTTTTCTGTGGATGGTTTTGGTTTTTTATTGAGCATGTTCAGAACTTGGGGATAAGTCAGAAGTGGGAGAGCTGAACTGAAGAATTGTGCTTAAATTTGGTTCCTGTGTAGAGGTCCAGGATACTTCTGGGGCAGCCTGCACTAACACTCCCTGAGCTTGAGCCATTGAAGAAACTGTAGGACTGACAAGAAGAAACACTGCCTAGTGGGCTGTTTGCCCACTTAGAATTACTGAGCCAAAAAGCACAAAATTGCTTTCCTTAATCACAGTTTCCTTTTGCTTTTCACAAATAGCAAAACTTCTCTCACACAGTGATGAGGGCAGATCCATTTTTTCATAACAGATTTTTTTTCTTTTTCTTTTTACGTTGACACAGTTGAAAGAGTTTGAGTTAGTGCTTCCAGTTCCTTTAGTGGTTTCTCATTCCAGTATGGTCTTGGGAACATTCTAAGATGTTGGGATGTGCCTGTGAACTGCAAAACTTCTTGGCATGAAAAATAGGAATAAACAGCTTCCTAGCGGCCTAGAAACTGAATCTTTCCATCCTGTAGCAGATTACAGCTTCTGCAGCTCTGCTGCCAGGAAAGACCTTGTCAGTGCACCCTAATCCATTACAGTAAATTAAGCCAATTATCTGAAGTAATCTTCATCAGCAAATTAAACTAGCCCCGCTGACTTTGCTTGAAGTGGTCTTAACTGTCTGGACTATCCCTCGGCAAAGAGGAGGAGGAAATAATCCTGTTGGACAGCTAGAAAACTCCAGCAGCTCTTCTGACACTGCTGGGGGGCACATGCCAGTTTCCTTCAGTAGGCTTGTGGGGTGCATCTGTTTGAGCTAACATTTCAGAGCTTCATGTTTGAGCTAACATTCTTGGTATAATTGACTAAATACCCACCTTTCAGGATGCTGCTGGACAAAGCCCTAGCTTGCCAGTCTGGATACAAAGTTCATTATTTTCAACAGGATAACTTCACCTACAAGTGAACTATAGGATGCTTGTCTCAGAAGTACACACAGTAGCAACACCAGCTGTTCAGTGAGTCATATTGTGATATTAAAAAGTGTTGATAAAAGTTTAGTAAGTTTTGTGTAATGTTTGTATTTCTGCATTAACATAACTACAGACAAGGACCTCCTACTGTATTTAAACAAATACTTTGAGGTGTAGAACACAACTAGTGTTGTTTGACTTCTGCGTGCTGGGAAGACCGGTGAGCTACTAACAGCTGTCTGTATGGAATTGTGAGTAGGTACTGGAGGGGCTCAGTTCTGTGGATTTGTGAGCTGACAAATTAACACTGAGGCTTAGTAGCAGCTCTTTCATTCTAGGTTGGGGCCATGAGAATTGGATAGCTGAAGCTGAATGCTATTGGAGCCCTCTCCTACTCTGGGCACAATATGATGCTAAAGTAATCCTGGATTAAAAATATTTTTGTTCAAATACTTAATCTGTTATTCTAGGTTTCTTAAGCACTATTGTTCTTTTCATTTATTACTAACTACAGAAACTTAAAGCAAACACTAATAATAGTCTTTTTAATAATAGGTTTATGTGACTTTTTTTCTTAATTTTGATAAAATCCAGATTCTTTAGTTGCTTCACTCAAATTTCAAGTGAAACTTTACACAATATACTGGTAAAGCACTTTAGAGATTTTTTTACATTTGAATATTCAGAATGTTCCTAAGATCTCTGAGTATATTTATAAAGTTTTTCTTTGTAGATGCTTCTGGCATCAGGATGCTGGTATGCCCTTCTATCACTTACAAATACAGCCATGGCAACAGTGAATCTACTTCAAAAAGTTCAGTAAAATAGTGAATTTAGTTCAATTGACAGACACAAGTTTTCTTCCAATGAAAGGTATTGTCAACGGTGCTAATACAAGATTTTGTCCTATGAGGTAAATAAAGCTCTGAAAAGTGTTTTATGTTCAGAAACCTGGGTCAAACTGTTCCCTTTCAGGTATTTTGAAACATAAAAGTTACCTACTGCAGATACTCGGAAACAACTTGTTGTTCAACAGCTAATCTCAAGAAATACAACAGAATACCTATAGCTTCAGAACTGAGAAAGCAAACTACCAGGATCTGCAGGATTTGAAGGACACTAACTGCTGCAGTTGGAGGAATAAAGGTCTGTGTGTTGCTGAAGGAGTGTCTTGGGCAGCAAATGTCTTTGCCTCCTATGAACCAGCACACAAAGCTGCTATGTGGCAGTTTAGGCAATTCAAGACTGACCTATTGTCTCTCTCTGCAATAGCAGCAGGAGGGTAAGCAGCCCATAATGTCTGTATGAAGGATTTGTGTGTGCTTATATAGATTTTTTTCAATTCCTTTTTTTGTCTCTCACTGAGACTTTGTTGTTCTTTATGCTTCTCCTTTATCATATTTTATGACTGTCAGACACCAGAAAGCTTGAAAATCTTATGTTGCATATTTTGCCATTTTACCTTTCCTCACAGTGTCAGTTCTGACCTGCTTTCTTCAGTATCAAACTGTTGGAACTAGAAATATCTGTTACACTGGTAAGCCTATCATATAAAACCTTGGAGTTTCAGTTTTCAAATTTAAAATTATTCTGTAATGCTATTGCTTTGTGAAATGTTGCTTGCTAGGATAATTTGGACTTGGAGTTGAAAAAAAAAGACAGCATAATAAATATTAACATCTGTATCTCATAAGCAAGTATGTGTTGCAGATATTTCCATTTTCTGGGAAAAAAAAAAAACCAGCCTAAAGTCATCAAAATATTTTTCCCCAAGCTGTCATTCATAATTTTCAGTAATTTCAGCTGATTTACACTGCTAGCTCTTTTCTCCAGTGATCAGAAAGATTTCACTCTAACCCTGGATTTTTTCTATTAAAACATTCCATTTACAAAAGGCAGTTAACCACACCAGTGACAATATTTGAAATTGTGAGGCTAAAAATTTAGTGCAGCTAGTAAAAATGGAAGGCTATTACACAAAGCCATACAAATAGATGCAAGCCTGGCTCAGGCAGAGCATGCTATCTGCCATCATACTGGCTTATAACTGGTGGGAAAATTGTAGGAATGAGCTTGCCCCCTTATCACTCATCTTTTTTACAATGTTAAAAAAAAAAAAATACAACTACTATGAGTTTCAACTCATAGCCACTCATTCAAATACATGCTCATCAGGTTCTTTGGTCCTTGCACTAAAACCTACAGTAATACACATTGAAAGAAACAAGATTACACACTGTGGCTGAGCTTCCTTTTAGATCTAGAATGGTACAAGCTAGCTACAAAGGATCATTAATCTAACAGCTTTCATATTTCCATGTTCAAAATATGTTTAATTCTCCAGACCAGAGGCAGAGAGAAAAGGTTGGAAAAAATGTCCTCCACTGACTCTTCAAAGCTCATTTCAGATATAAAGCTCCCACCCAAACTGGAGGAATCTCAGGTTATGGCACCATGAAGACAAAGCCTTGGGAAGAGGATTCAGAATTCCCTCTATGCCTGTACAAAAAATGTCTATAGCAGGAGCAGTACTGTGCGCTGTTTTTTTCTGAGAGTAGCACTAGCTTCTTTCTTCAGTAAATAAAGAACATGTAATGCTGTAAACATTCCTCACACAGGAGGTATGTGCTCCATTTGTGGTTGTTGCACAGTTTGAGCTGAAGAGATAGAACATAAAGAAAATCTAGGTCAATGGGAAGAGCTTGACATCCCTTTTTTGTTTCTAAATGGTAGGGCAAAAAGGGAGATATTCCATGTTCAATAGCTGCTATTTTAGATGTTTCCCTTTTCTAGTTAGACTTTTCTCTGAGCTATATGGGGTGTTCATGTTTTAAAACTTCATAGTTTCATAGAAAAGAGTAAATCTTTGCCTAGAATGAATTTAATATGATGGGTATCTGTAAATATGTTATTTTTCTTTCCCTCAAGGTGCAATGTAAATTTTATTTAGTGTAGCTTTACCTGGTTATATATATTTTGTATCACTAACATTGGAGATTTCTGGGTTTTTGCAAGTTCAGGGCTCCAAACTCTCTCACCCTGGATCAGATGAACATCAGTGCTGAAAAAAGAACACCTATTTGTGATTACAGCAGGACCTAAACAGCACCAGTCTTAACAGCAAAAGCTGCTGTGGAACTAAATGATCTTTTAAGACAATCTTAGGAAAGTCTAAACCTAACCTCAGAAGTTAAGATCTAAGCCTAACCTCAGCTTCCATACTTAAACTAGAAGCATTTTTCTATATTGCTCTATAAAAGATTTTGTGTGTGCGTACGATACAACTCTGTTTTACAGGCTCTTACAGACTGCTTTGAAAATTGCATGTAAAAATCTAGCTTTATGTCTTCTTTAGCACACTTTTGTTTATTTTAATATCAGCCTGCCCAATTTTGGGAGGAAATAAAGTTGAGATTCTGCATTTAGTGCTTGGTTGCTTTCACAGCACAGAACCAATATAAGTGAGATGGGATGTGAAACATTCTTCAAGGAGAGTCTTTCACACAGATGAAAAGTAATTTCTCCAAAACTGCCTCTCAGCTTGACACTCAGGCCATCTTGAGACATCACTGTCCATCTTAAATATTTTAGGGGGATTTGTCAATTGTAACCAAAAGACAATTATACACATGAAGAAGAAAGTGATGTATTTGCTTTTGGTGACAACTTGAACGCAGTGGAGTATGATTTTTTTCAGGTTTGTTGTGTTAGGTTCTGGTATGTCCCTCTTTCCAGAGATATTCACCCCCATTTTACTGCTATAAAGGTCCCAAAAATGATATCTGTTGTTTGTATTTCTTGGCAAAAGGAGAAAACCTGCATCTAAGCATAAATTAGAGACTACTGAATAATGACTGTTGTTAGGCTTAAGATGCATCCAGAGACTGCAAAAATTACACCGTTTGCTTGAAATGTAATTGATCGTAATTTGATTGATCCCCTCTTATTTTCTGGCATGCAAAAATAATTGGTCCAATCTAACCACTAGTCAGTACCTACAAGTATTTGTGAAATAGCCTGACACTTAAGGACAAGGTAATTACAAAGGTGGTAGCAGCATAACTAGAATTGCCTCCATTTTCTTATGCCATCAACCAATTTTCAGGCTGTTACAATAAGGAATTTAGGGCTTACAGATGCAGAAAAAAAGCCAAGCATTCACTTCATTTTCTCTAACAGTGGCCTCGTTCCACTGAGTAGGAAATACTTGCTGACTCAAATAAGAAAGGTGAGACTAAGCTACCTTAAGGCTCTCTGGTTTTCTCCTTTAGTGACAGCTGAGGAAAACGTGGCTAATTACTCATCATACATGGGTACTTTCATGTGAAGTGTGCTTTAAGCACACACAAGGACACCCACTCAAGAGTATATATAGTTGCTTAGGCCAAGCAGCAGAATGTGTGATTCCTTTACACTGCACATAGATGTTACAGAACTAGTGGCTGAGTGTCTGGATTCCTAAAGCCTTGCCAAGATACAAAAGAGAATAAAATGATGCTCCTGAAAGACTATACTATGTTGTAGAATTAGGAGCACAGTGAAGATGTGCACATTTGGGCCCTGCAAATGAAACGTGTGCATAGCTCTCACCAGTGAGCAGTGGGTAATGGTGCTCACAAGGTGTAATGATCAGCTTAGCAATGCTTTCTCCATATTTATTTCTATATCTTTATGTCTGGGAAAATCTTATTGTTCTCCCCTCACTGAATAATGATGATGAAACATGTCAGTTCATGCAGAATGTGGCTATAAGAAGTGGAATATGTTATTTTTTGGAGGCAGTGTAAGGTAATGTATTGATCTTAAACTACTGTATAGTCTGGATATAAGCTATATGATACGCTGCCTGTCATGCTGTGGCAGCTGATTAAAAGAGATGCATTTTTACTAGCAAAGTTAAGAGTATCACAGCTTTTATTTTTTCTCTCTCTCTCTTTTTTTTTTTTTTTTAATCAGAGCATGCTTGGAATTTGCTCCTTAAAATCAGAAATGCTTGAATTATAACTTTTAAGTTCATACTTTTTGGGGGCTTTTTCTAAAGCACATATAGGTAACTATGCTCAGCATTCCCATGCACCTTGGGCTTTGAGTCTATTCTTAAATAAATAATAAAACTTGTGCATGGGAAGTTAAAAACTACTAATGGAGGTAAATAAATCTGGAGTTAAACAGCCTGTCAAATGAGTTCTCATTTGACAATTTTCTTACTTATCCCACAGTTTACCACTGCATGCATACACACGAATGTATGTAAGGACACAAAGATCATTACATGTGTGTGAAGATGTAAGAAAGGATTACTTGTATTACTTCCATATTTTGGAATGCATCCAAGTGAGTTTTGAATGTCTCCAGAGATGACTCCAGCCCCTCCCCGGGCAGCCTGCTCCAGTGCTCTGCCACCCTCAACATAAAGCTCTTCCTCATGTTGAGATGAAACTTGTGTTTTAGTTCTGGTCATTGCGCCTCATCCTGTCACTTGGCACCACAGGAAAAGGTCTGGCACCATCCTCTTGGCACCTGCCTTCGAGATGTTCCTTTGCATTAATGTGTTCAAAAAGAGTAGTTCCTATTTTATTCACAAAAGTACAAGTTGAGGCGAGGGTGGTGGCGTTTGCTTGCTTAGTTGGTTGAGTTTTGTTTATTTTTTAACGCTAAGAAATGAATGAGGTAGCTCCATCACTCATGGACAGTATGGTTGGACTCATGTGGGGCCGAGTGGGGCAGTTCTGTCTCGCTGCCGTGTCTCCCGCCGCGGAAGGAGCAGTCACCACTCCCGCCAGGGCTGGTGAGCTGAGCAGGATGGGGCCGTACGGAAGGGCAGCCAGCAGCAGCTCGGGGCACCGGGAGCCGCGGCCCCGGCCGGGCGCATCCCGCCCGCCCCCTCACACAGCGCTCGCGCCGGCCGAGGGCGGGCGGGGGGCGCTCCCGGCCCGCCGCCACGCGCGGCCACGTGACCGCCTCACATGGGCAGCATGGCGGCGCCCAGAGCCGCCCGCGCGCTGCGGAGCGGAGGTGAGTGCGCGCCGCCGCCGCCGCCGCCGCCCTGCCCTTCCCGCCGGCCGCCGCCGCGCCGCTGCTCAGTCGGGGCTCGCTTTGAAAGCGAGGAGCAAAAGGTCCTGCCGCCGCCGCGCCTGCTGAGGGCTGCGAGAGAGCGCTCCGCCGGCCGGGGCGCGCTCCGCGACCGGGCGGGGGGCGGCGTGTGGCGGCGGGGGGGCCTCGCAGCAGCGGCCGCAGCTGTCAAGGCTCGGCTTCTGTTGAGGCGTGTTCCCCCGGCGCGGTGCTCGGCGTGGCGCCGGCACACGGCAGCTCCCGGGACCCCGCGGTGGGGGAAGGCTGTGGGAATGTTTTGCTCTGTTTCGGCTGTGGTGATTTTTGCTGCTGAAGTAATGTGACCCGTTCAAGTGCAGAACTTCTTACCTGCTGGCTCGCCCGTCTGTGTAATGGCTTGTCAGGGCCCGTTGTCCCCCGTGCCCTGAGGTTCTCTGACGAGCCCTTTCTCTATCACATAACCTTCACAAGCTAAAGTCGTGTGCCCATGTCCTGCATCCTTTTTCAGCCCCATGCGCCCTTAAAAGCCCAGTGTCCGTCATCCAGTTAAAAGAACCTAGCGAATTACATTTGTTAAGCCTTCCTGCCTTCCTTTCCGGCATCGAACCTTGTTCAGCTTCCTTAGGGGATATGCTTTTACAGAGACTTGAGAAAGTGAAACTGTCATAGTTAAGACAACACTGATTAAACAAAATCCAATTTTCCCCGAATCGGACATTTCAGTATAATTTAATTTGTGAATACTGAAAGACAAAAGTAATTTAAATTAGGTTTCTGTTCACCTAAGGGTATCTGTTCTACCTTAATTGAACAAAAATTACTTTTTTATAGCCTCTTATGTGTGTTCTTTTTAATATATCTGATGTTACATTTTTATAAATGTTGAAAATTTTCTTTATTATGGAATTGTTTCTGCATAAGTGCATTTGAGCAGCAGAGATCTTGGAAGTTGTATACTGATTAAATGCTTTATCCACATATCAGAAGGACTTAGGCTAGCCTAAAAAAACCCTTCATTAAAAAAGAAAATTTACTGAAAAATACTAGGAAATTAAAAAGTACTTTTTAGTAATCATATAGGGAAGTTATTTGAGTAGTCTCTCCCTTGCTAATGTCAGAATTCAAACACTTTCAACCCAAGGAGAAGGCACACAACTCTTTAGGGTGTGAGTGGTTTCCACCAACTTTTGTGAAATTCTGTATGTTCAAATGCTGCATTTCAGAGTGGACTAGCAATAGGTTGAACTGAATTTTAGCTGGCATCTTTTCTTGAAGAGTATTTAAAAAAAATTTTACAGGTGATGCATAGGAGTGTGAATTGAATTTATTATTTTGTAAAAGAAAACTAGGAAACACCCAGGGCACAGACACATCAAGTCACTGTCACAGTTTGTAGTTAGAAATAGTATGGATTGTGTGCTGATTCACTGGCTTGTAAAAGGTCTGATTAGATATTATCACAGTTTCAGGTATTATCGTAATTGAATCTGTGCTACTTTATTGGTAATGAAGTAGGACACATGAAAGAACTGCATTTATACCTACAATTTTATCTTAAATGGTTTGAAACATAGTAATGTCTTACAGATCTATTTATTTTATACAGGTGAATTATTGTAGAGTAGAAGCCCCTAATTTCTTATAATGAAATTTCAGAGTTTAGAGCCACAGGGAAATAATTGATGAGAAGACATCCCATGTAAATTGAGTTACTTTTGTGTTCCATACTGATATAACTGATTCCTGAGCTTGCCTCCCTACAATGAATAAGAATTCTGTGCTAAGCTGTGTGATTTACTGTGGGCCAGGTTTTTAAACTCAATTCAGTATAGACTGGTGGGGTGAGATACATCCCTTGCATACGTAGTTTGTGTTCCCAGGCTGGCTGTTTGCTTGGTTGGGGCTGAACTGCCTTGTTCAGCCCCTTGTGGAACTGGGAATTTGTCCACAGGCTCCTCAGTGGGGAACCTGGAAACTGCACCTGACTAGCACTATAGCTGTCTCCAGCACCACAGAATATGAGATGTTGTGAGATCCTTCTTCTGCGGCTACGGAGCCTTTCAGAGATGTTTGTTTTCAAAATTTTTCTGAGAATGTTACTCTTTCCCCTCTGTTAGTAAACTGAGGAAGAAATGCCTTAAACCTCTTTTATTTTTTATAGAAACAGAGGGACATAGCTGGAGTTGATTCAGTTGCAGTACAGCTTCAAAGCCTCACACTTTTAAGTTTGCCCAGAAGTACCAAAGCTCATTAGAAATTAGTTGGGGTTTGCTTTGGTTTTTTGGTTTCTTTTTTTTTTTCTTTTTTCTTTTTTGGGCTGTATAGGTCACAAGTTTTGTGCACAAGCCTTGTCAGTAATGCATGGTTAATTATTTTCTATATTTCATAGTTAGGTTAGCCAACGCTGTGTATATTAAAGGAATAATAAATTCTTCTCCAGAAGGTTATTTATATGAAAATCATCTATCTGAAGCACTACACAAGTTAAAAACATTAGTTGGACTACTAAGGTGTAGCAAGTAACTGAGGCAGTGTGAAGTGATCTGGTTTATATGCTCTAGATAGAGTGCAGACAAGTAATTTTACATAGTTTTTCATTCTGGTCAGACATGGCTTTGGCATTTAGGATGGTAAAACTGGAAATGAACTTTTAAATTGCCATTTTATGTTGGACTATGCATGTTACTGTACAGAAGTGTGCTGTGGGGTCTCCATCTGGGAGGTGGTTAAATAAATAAAGTACCTCCTTTACTGAATCTTTTACTGAGCAGTGTTTCTGATACAGTTAATTTCTCGCTTTTTTTTTAATCTGCGGACCTTGGTAATGCTCGTGGTTTTACAAAATTCAAACTTTTCAGTATTTCTAAGAGGAAGTAAAAGGACTCAAAATTAGATTATTTTCTTTTTTTCCCCCTGAAGTCAAAGTATTCATTTCAGATTTTTTTTGCTGTCATATGCTACTGAATCAGTCTGTTTCCATCTTTCTGATGGTGCATTTTGAAACAGGAGTTAAACTTCTTTTTTAAAAATTGTTACAACTTGCTCTTTGAAAAGCATATTTAATCACAAATTTCAGCATATTGGGTACCATTCTCATGTTAAGAATTAATCATAAAAATCTTCTTAGCACGAATAATATTGAAATTGTAGAACTATCACTTTGTATTTTTCTCACTGTTAAAAAGAAATTCAGAAATGTACAACTCAAACAATTAATACTCACCTATAGTAACTTCCAGTACTTTTAACCTAATGTTTTTTAAAAAATTAACCATAGAATATACAGGTAACAGTTTTGGGGAGACTTGACTGTTTCCTGGTATTCCAGATTTACAATTAAATACGTCCTGTAATTCTGATTTTTTTTTTTTTTTTTTTTTTTTTTTTTTTTTTTTTTTTTTTTTGGCAAATGAGAAAAAGTGGTTTAAACTTGTGCAAGAGAGTTTTCAAGATCTAATGTGCTTGGCTGTACTGGGCAATATATGAGTTGGGCAATTAGCTGGAAGAAAATATTAATTCACATTTTCCATTAATTTGTAGACAGACTCATGTCTCCAGAATTTAACATTAGCATTATGAGCTGCAAGTGATGCATGGTGGAAGTTCAAACCATTTGATTGTAGTACACTTTCAACATTTTTTAAATGATTCTAAGGTAGTTTCATCCCTGTCTCGAAACTAATCAGGCAGGCGAGGAATTATTCCCATTTCAACTGTGCAGCAGCTCTGGGGAAGACATGCACTTTCATGGTTTGAGGCATGAGAGAAAAATATTCCCCTTTCAATAAAGTGTTTAATCGTTCTCTTCTCTCGGTTGAGAGGTAATGTATTGTTGGCAGCACACTGTGTCTTTTTTTCTTACAAGATCTATCACTTCTGGCTGTGGGTGGATGTGTAGGGTGTGGTTTCTCTGTGAGCTTAGGTTTCTCAGCATTAGCTAAGGTTGCCTTTAAATGAAGGAAAGTCATTAGCAGATGTCCTGGACAGCTGCTGAAAACCAACATTTTCTGCCACATCAACAGCTTTAGTGCCCCACAACTACTTTTCTAGCCATTCATTTCAGACTAAGAAGTTTTTTCCCCTTTGTAGGAAGGTGCCCATTGCCCTGGCACCAGAGTGTCACCATTGTGGTTGCAGCTAAAACCCACATGGAGACAAAGTTAATGATGAGTTCCCGAGGAGTACTTAGTTTCAGCTTTTTGTGAATGCTTTCTCTGCTCTGCATGCCTTATGTCTTGGGTGCCCAGGTCCCGGGTAGTGTCCTGTATCTGCCAGTGTTTAGTCTGTGATAAATGTATTACACAGGAACATTTTCATATGCCCGAAGTTAAGGAAAGTAAGCCTAGCCATAATCCTTCAGGCAAAATTGACCTTGTTTGCAAATGTATTTTGTATGTATCACTTTTAATTTTGCAGAATTCTTAAAGCTCACCTGGAGCTTTCTCTAAGCAGAAAAGAGCTACTTCCTCTTTCCATTCCTATGGCAGAGCTCTGAGGCTTTTCCACCATCTGCAGAAGCTCGCTGCCCTGGTGTGGTGATTTGCTGAAGGGCCATTGTCCACCTTTGTGCATAGGCTACTGACCCTGAAGGAAAATACCATAAAGCTCTGGGAATGACTCTAGCAACAAAGTGGCTTGCCCCATCGTAGGGAGTTGTCTTGCTGCTGTGCCTCCAGAGTGGATTTTACAGTGCTGTCTCTGTCTTCACAGTTGGACATGGTGGCATCTGGAGTGAGGACTGTTTGCATGCACAACTTCTACACTGCCTGCCCAGAGCCTGTTGTTGTCTGGCATTTCCTCACCTGCCTGCAGATGTAGAAGCAAAGGCTCCACATAATACCATGTGACAGGGTAGAAAGTCTGAAATGGAAAGTCATGTCTGTGGTTTTAATTCAAGATACTCAGTTGAGTGGTGCCTCTGGGCAGCGAAGAAGGCAATCTTTGTCTCTCCTTTAGGTGTTACTTCAGTCTTCTACTCTTCAGGCTCACAAGTGCGGTGTTAACCAACACACACAAATTCTAGTGCTGTTTTGCAAAGAACCAAATTACTGATTTAACCTCCTCTATACTCATACAGCAAATCAGTGAAATAAAGAATACCACTTCACAATCTTTAGAGATTAAATTAAAGGGAACAAAAGTACAGACTCCTAAAATCTATACTGGAAGATGGCCCTGCTGAGGCTACGTGCAGGATCAAACTGTGAAGTGTCTGGCTGCTTGGTCCTTGCATGTTCTGTTACTTAAAACTTCAAGAATAGTGGTAGAGTATATGACAGGTCTCTAAGCTTGTTTAGAATAATATATAGTGTTTGAGGAAAAAGAATGAAGGATTGAGTCATTCCTAAAGAAATTCTGGACCTCAAATAGTGAATTGCCTTTTATTTTAGAGCAGATAGCTTCACTCCCTAAAATCATGGGATCAAATGTCCCGTGAACATATAATAAAACATTTTATTTTGCCTCTGAGAGCTCACAGTGCAGATAGCCAAGCAGACAAAAGGGGCTGAAATCATGAGCACTAGCTGATGGATGGAGAAACTCTAGCGCTGAGGGAGTAATTTCTGAAGGAATTTGTGGCAGCACAGCATCAGCAGGATGAAACAGGGCCTGAGCCTGTCCTGGTGCCTGCTGCTCCTAAGTTACCAGGCAAACTTGAAGTTTAGCAGTGGACATAGGTAAAGTGCTTTCTAGATTTAGATACAGAAGTTCTTTTACTCAAGTTTTTGCACTGAATTATCCTACCTAGACCAGAAGCTGAATTTAAGGTGCGCATAAAAACAACATACCCCATAGTCTGTAAAGTTTGGGATTTGTGTGTTGTGGATGTTCTCTAGCTGTGCAGGGAAACCCTACTGAGCCAATTTGGCACACTTAACCTCATTTCTTGTGAGGCTTTCCATGTATAGCTATAGTTGGAGTGTAAAATTGAGGATACCAAAAAATATTTCTGTGGTGTTATGGTATTTTCTTTTTGTTTATTCTGAAGAGATGTGGATTTTGGCTGAAGTCACCTTGAAGACAAGCTACTTCTGGTGTTGAACCTGTTTTGATGCTAAAGCTGCAGTGGATGTCTGTCTCATGAAATCTAAGCTGGTTTTCCTTTCAATGATATTTGGATATAATAGACATAATGTTCTGATTGTGACAGTTGTGAATCAAGAGGAAATTTAAACAAAAGCTTAGGAGCTTTTGAGCATTCTTCAGTGACAGTCCTGCTGGTCCACTGCAATTTGTGATTTCAAAGCTTTATGGAGTACTTGATCGTGTATGCAGTCTGAAAAGGCCTTTTCTGTGCTAAGACTACCTTTAGGGCGCCCAGTTACAATAATCTTATCAACTGGGGATTGGTAATTTATTTTCCTTTTTTTGGTTCCTCCTTCCTTCCCCACTCCCAAACAAGCATATTCCTATAGCACTTCAAAATGCACTTCTAGTGAGAGTCTTACTGCCTCTTCTTCTCTTTTGACAGTTTGACATGATGATGTGCCATGATGGGTAGCTTGCAGTGCTTCTAGACACCACATCCCAGTGCTGTTGATCTAGCAATACTTATTAGCATGAAAATTTAATTTGAAAATATTTTGAAGTAATGTAGTGGGAGGGAGAATGGGTTACAGGGCAATGACTTCTTTTTAGTGTTTAGTCTATTCAAGCTATTTGTATTTGTCACAGTGGTTTCTTTCCTAAGCATTTCTATTTAAAATCAATGTTTGTTAAAATACGCTTGTCTGCCCAATCCAGCTTTCATATTATCTATGTGAAGAGGGAAAAGAACATATATAAGGAGCAGTCTGTATGTTGCAAACTCTTTGCCTTACAGTTATTGCATCCCGTAGAAAGAGGCTGTTTGGCTACAGCCTTGTTTTAATTTCATTTTTTAGTTTTCAGTTACACATTTCTGGAGTCTCCCCAACCACTGCTGTTACCTGATGGCGCCTATATTTCATCAAGTTTAGACAAGCAGTCTACCTGGACTTAGGCCCAGAGGAGCTGCCGTAACTGATGAACATGATCCCCTCTGCCTGGGAATTCAAGACCTATAGAACCTTGATTCCCAAGGGAATTGAAAGAAAAATGTGTTCAGACCTTGCCTCTTGCTTTTTTTATTTTCTTTGTTGTTTTTATGGAGCATTGCCTTGTACTGATGGGTAGCATACTTTACCACAAGTGAAATCTGGTACTGGTTTGCTGATGATTAAGAGAAAAGATTCTTTTTAACCTACCCTGAAAACAGGAGCAGGAAAGAATAGAGCACACAGAGACAGACACGAGTTGCTGTGACATCTCTTCATTACTGTGTACAAATAAAGTGATGAGTTATTAAACAAAATAGCAAAAAATGTTGTGGCATTACTGTTGTGATGTTGGGTGGTTTTTTACTGCATCATCATTTTTAGGCTTCCAGAGTTTAGTGGATACAATTGCAGATTTAAATTTTGTTCTTGCATACTGCTCTTTAATCTGTTTCCTTCTTTTGCAAAAACTGCATTATATACAGATTGCATATTATTTTAGCTGTAGAATATTATAGTGGAGTTTTTAATTTAGAAAATGTTTTTTGAATTTTCTATGATTGCAGAATGAATGTTAATGTTCAGTGTAATTAAATCTAATTTTATTTCCTGTATGTTATATTTTTAGTTTGCTCTTATATGCCCTTATTTTCATTGGGAGTTGTAGATTTGACTTCTTTTTTTAAAGGCATGGTGTTGGCAGTCAGACACAAGCTCACTTTAAATCAATGAAATAATAACCTTAAAAGTCTTCTAAATGTGGGGAACTTGTAGTTTCTGTTTAATGATCAGAAGTTGTTTCTTCATGTGTTTTGGATTATGTGGGCTTGCTATTTTTTTTCTTTATAAATTTAAAACACTAAGGTGGAGAAGAGTAATTAAAGGCTGTTTCTTTCTTCTTATTTTGCCTTTTATACCCAGGTCTGCTGGGCAGGCTGGCAGAGCTCTTTTTGCTGCATACATTTTTGCCATTCATTTATCTTTTGCTGCTTGTGTTTGCTTATACCATTACTTGTAGAGAGACTTTTTTCTTCGATATCATAAGAAAAAGTGGGATTTGTTTTTCTGTTATTGTAACAGTTTTTCTGACTAACCTGTATTTTTAAACATGAGTGATTTACCCAGGGAGGAACTACAGTGGCTGGAGAACTTGCTAAGCTCTGGGCTCACAAATGTGAAGAATGAACAGATAAGGATTGTCAGATTTATATATTTAAATCTAGTGACTGAAAACCATCTGAAATAAATATGTCATTACTAAAAGTTTATTATCCATTTTCTCTGTGTAAGGGAATATAAAGTCTGCTGTAGCACAGTATGTGTATTGTATTGTTCACACCTTCCACGTTTCTCATCTGCTCCAGGTTTGACATTCCTGCTATTTCTGAGGTTTAAGAAAAATCATATCTGATACTTTTAAAACTCAGAAAGTTAAAAGTACAATCATGCAGCATAATCACATTAAGATTTTTTTTTTCCGGTCACCAACAGGGAAGAGAATTACCATTCTTGACGGCAAAATTTCATTACAAGTTTTTGATAGTTAGAGAACCCTAGAGGAGTGAAGCTGTTTTCTTGAATGCTGGCAGTACTCAGAGGCCAGAGACTTCAGGGTTCTGTTCTCTGACTTGTAGGAATCTGCTGCCCTGGAGTCTATGCAGCAGCTAGAAATAAGTAGGGAGAGAGGCAAAGGCTTCTGCCAGTGCAGAGGCTTTTCCAGCTCACTGCTTGATGGTGAATCAGTTTGAGAATCTGTGTTGTGAGTCCCACTTTGGTATCTCATGGACTTCCCACTTCCTGGGGTTGGTGATCCTGATGGGAGCTAGCAGTCCTTGGGAACTTACCAGCTTTGGAAAAGGGAGGGTCTCTAGCTAGGCTGGCACTCTGCCACTGCCTCAAAGTAAAATAAGTTCTCCTGCTGCTCTGTGGCTCAAGAGAAGGTATGATCTCAACACACAGTGGGGCTCAGGTCCTTCATGGCACTAGGAGCCAGGAGCTAGGGATATTTGGGGCTGGTAGTGTGCATGGCTTTGGATGAGTCATTAAACTTTCTGTGTCTTTCTCCACCTACAATGCAGATATTTATCTACCTTACAGGTGCATTGGTTGAGATTAATGAGTTGTTTGTAAAGCACTTTGAAGATGAAAAGCTCTATCAAAATGCTAAGTATTATTACGTATGAGCTCTTGAGTGCATAATGGCTGTTTGCCTGCCAGTATTTAAAGCAATTTATACCACACTAAGTATGAAGGCACTGTATGAAGTGAAGTTCTAGTTTCCATTTAAGAAAAGTTGTATTTTGTTTTCATCAGTTCACGTCACACCACTGGCCTTTGGTGTTATCTAGGGTGAAAACAGACACCAGATGATTTTTTAAAGGAACTGTTTCAAAACATATAAATTGTGTTGTTGTAAAATAAGGCTTTCTTCTCAATTGGTTATTTTTTACCCTCTTTGTATGACTTGAAATAAGGTATGGAAAGTTGTTGTTCGTTGTTCTTTTAGAGATTATGTCCTTTCCAAATCAGTAATGTCTTTCCCTTCATAATTTCTGAAGAAAAAGGAGAATGCTAAAAACAAAGTGTTCCACAGGCTGCTCTGCTGCATGGAAGCCTTAGAAGGGAGAATAAAGGGCTCTTCAGAGCTCCTTGGCAGTCTGTGGCAGACATACTCTCTAGCGTGCAGCCTGCAAAAACTTCCATGGGTGTTTTTGAAAGTCAGGCTGTCCTTTTGAGTTTAGATTATAAATAACCAGCCACTCTAACCAGCTCTATAAAGTCTCCAGCTTTCACATTTTAAATATGTTTATGTTCAGGTATTCATTGTTAAAACCTGTTTACAGTTATGTTTCATTTTAGATCAAGCTTATTTTGAACCATAAAGAACTAATGCAGTAAGAACACAGTCTGAGTTTGTACATTAATACTTACAGCATATCAGATGTTCTGTGTAGAACTTTGTACACTTCTCAGATTATCTGTTTCATGCTTTCTTGTACATAAATTTAAATTATGCCTTATGTATTTTTTTAAAAAGAAAGTCAACAGATGTGGCATAACATTGAAAGAAAATGGCAAGTTTGTTTCTCATATAAATTCCAGCTGTTCAGTCTCAGATTTACTGATAGACACAGGTGAAGATAGAATTGGGCAGAAGCAACAGTAAACTCCTAGCTTCCCTCCATGTAAAATGGAGATGCTTTATGTAAGAAATGGTGCAGTAACTGCAGAGCTGTTTGTATTCTGCTTGACTTCTCAGCTCTTGAGTGTGCTTGTAAACTCATCTAGTGCTGTGGAGTTGAGGTCCTTTTCCACTGGACAAAGTGGATAGGCATCTCACAAAGACATGCTGGGTTGACACTGAGAGGAGGTGTTGCCCATAGTAATTTGTGCAGATCTGAGCATCAAATCACACTCGTGCCTTGTGGATGAAATGGTAGGTGATGACAAGGCTTAATGTCATTGCCATGTCCTTTTGGAACACCTGTGAGATGGCTAGGCAGGTCTCACCTCTCCAAGACATACCTGGTTGTTCTGCACTGATTTTTATGATTAACAAAATTCTGTGAGTTATGGTAGAAATGGGTGTTCTTTAAAGAAGTAAATATAGTAGTGGGTTTTGTCTGGGTTTATAAAAATTCATTCATGCTCTAACACACCCTGCTAAATCAGCAGAAGCTCATCTCATGAGAATAGTTCTCTTCTGGGAAAACTTAAATCAAAACTTGCTCCAAATGATCAGGTTGTACCAGCAAGAGTTATTTTACTGGTATGACTGTCCCAGCAGCTTTCTGAGTAGTACCATTATGTTGTCTAAGAGTTTTGAGTTGTAGAGTACTCTCCTTAACTAACACATGTTTTCTGGCAAGAATGTAATTGCAGAGCAAACCAAAGATTGCTCTGAAGTGGCTGTTTCTAAAATCTCCTTGATAAAGACAGTCTTGTTTTCATTCATTTGGAGGCTGTTTTGTCCAAATAACTCTTCTCTAAAAGCTGCTTCACAAAATCAGGTGTAGAGTGAGGTAGCTGATGGAAAGGCTTTGGCAGAGCTTGCTGCAACAGTATCCCCAGCTGTGGAAACCAGATGGGTGTTGCAAACAGGTTGGTGGGGTGTTGGCAGCTGAAAATTCAACCAGATGAAAATAATCTGCTGGGGTGTCTGGGGAAAGGCAGCAGTTCTCTCAGGTCTCCTCCAGTGTGACAAGTGGTGACAATGGACTACCAGCCACTGCAGGGTGAGCAAGCATGGCCCAGGCATGGGCATAACACTTCCAAGGACTGTGCTATTGCCAGGGGAACACCCACATCAGAATCAACTTCATTGTAGCTCTTTGCCTACTGAACACAGGTCAGGAGCCTTGACATTTAAGAAGTTGTGGCCAGGGTTCAAAGACTCAAATTCACAGTGGCATCACTTTTCAATAGGCCATGAGTATAGATTGAGATAGACTTCACATTTTCCATGTGAAAAAAGCATGCAGCAGGATTCTTAGCATGTAATTGACTGAATCCAGAAGTTCTGAGTTGAGTTTACAGATTAGTAATTGATTAAATGGATGTCCCTATAGACAATTTCATAGATTACTGCCCAGTTTTGCAGACAAGGTAGCTAAACATGCTCAGGAGAATTGCCTGCCATATTTTGCTGGCAAGTTAGATTATCTTCATCTTGTGGAGAGCAAAACACTTATTTCTTATTATGGATTTACTGTCTGTGCAGAAAAGACTGTGTAACCTTTTTTAGTCTAGAAAAAGTAGTTTGAGACCTAAATTCTTGCAAAGACTCCTTGCTTACTCTGTCTAGCTTAGAAAATCAGACAGGAGAATAGTCCAATAAACCGTACAAAGTGAGTGAATAACCTGGTGAAGATAGCTCAGAAATGAGGTTTTTGGTTTTGGTTTTCTTTTTGTTTTGGGGTTTTGTTTGTTTGTTTTGGGTTTTTTGTTTGTTTTAGCTTAGTAATATATTTTTTAATAAATTAGTCTGAATGTTTGGTACACAATAATTCTGTTACTCTCTGCCTGTTTTATACTTATGTTCTTCCCCTTTATCCTCTATTAGAACAGCTTCCCTTTCTACAGAAGGGCTATGTTATTTATAAATTGCCATTTTATTTGCCATATATGAAGTGGCCCGTAGATGGTAGTTACATGGCTTGAGAATAGAACCCTTAATTTTGATGTGTTTTATAAACAATTGGCAATAGACGGCCTCATCCTGTGTCCTTTGACTTCAGTGGGAGCTCTGACAAGTGTGTTTACGCCAGAAGAAGCCGGCTGCCAGTGCAGCGGAGCGGGCAGCGCGCCTTTGCTTTCAGCACAGTTGTGCGTCCCCGTGCCAAGAATGAATTTTGCCGATTCAGATTTGCTCAGTTTGTCAACACACAGCTCCCATTGAACGTGGCGGGACGAGAATCATTCTTGGCACGGGGCCGCGGGCAGCCCGGGGAGCGGGGCCGGCAGCGGCGGGAGCTGCGCGCTGGCGAGGGGAGCAGTACCCGGCCTTGGCTTCCCCGTTCCCGGGGCTCCCGTCTCCCGGAGCGTGTGTTTGCTGTTGTTGGAGTGGTGGGAAGAGTCGGTGATAAAAAGGGATTTCCTAGGTTAGTTTTCAAGGCTATTTTTTTGTGTGTGTGGCTGTCTGGATGATTAATGTGAATAGGAAAATACTGTTGACCCATTTAAATCATGTTAGACAACTTCCATTGCTCATCTACATAATGAAATACACACTGAACTAAGTATAAGAGCCAGTGAACTACAAAAATAATATTTTACTCATTTAGATTATGAAGTAAAATATAGGACATTAGTACTAATGATAGTATTAAATTTTAAGCCATGCAAATTGCAATTGTCAGTGAAAAAGAAGTATAAGTTGAAAAGGCTATTAGCATTTCAGCTTTAACAGTTAATTTCAGTAATTTCTTTTTTCTGCTAGTGTGCAGCTTAAAAAAGTCCATATGCAAAACATTTCATAGTAAGTGCAGAAGTGTTTCCTTTATATTGTTATTTAATTTCAGTCATTAAAGAAATGTTAAAAATTAATTTGCAATATTAAAATATATTAACATTTTCTATTACTGAGAGTAAACTGCAATTTCTGCTTGGGTTAAATCAAATATAAAAGGCAAATTATTAGTAGCCAACAGATGAAATAATTTTAGGCATTTATTTAAGTACCAAAGCAAAAACTAAAGCCTTTAAAAATATGAATTTTGTCAAATAGAAACAGAATTGTCAGCTTCTTAAACTAAATACAATTTTGGAAGTGCTGAATTTAGGCTGACGGGTTTCTATGGTTACCTACCTTTCCAATAGTTTGGTGAGATGTGTAAATAGGCCTGTGAGTCACTAGTAATTATTTGGGTTTTGTTTGTTATAGTTGTAATTCTGTGTTCAGTTTGAATCTAATACAGTTCATACCACATGCTTTGGTTTATGTATATTTTAGTGTGTATGATTGACAGTGATTGAGCATTTCTTATGGAGTGCTTGGTTTTTTTGTCATAAGTGATGTATGTTGGTACTTCTGAAAATGTAAACAACTTCTTCCTGTATCACTGTTTGAGAAACTGAGATTTTTATGCTAAAAAGAGGTCTTTGTAAATGTTAAGCAAGGAGATAAGTGAAAGGTGTTTAAAAAACATTTAAAACATCTCCCAAACATTAGACTCTACTCTTCCAAATTTGATCCATAATTCTATCATTATAATTCACTCAGTGACCCAAATGTCACATATTTATGAATAAGCTTCCAAGTTACACATAAATAGCGCATGGTAATGACTGACAGGTTTAAAAATAAATGTTTTAATCAGGATGCTACAAGTTATCCTGCAGCAAGCTCTTGATTAGAACATCTTCTTGTGCAGAGCATTTTCTTGAAATAAAAAAAAAGAGCTTATTTCTACCACCGCCTCAGCAGTTTAGCAGAAAAAGCTGTAAACTCTTAGACCTCTCTGCTCCTGTATTTTGAAATCTGGTCTATAGGATGTAATTCCCCAACCTTAGACTCATCACTCTAGCAAAGGACACATACGTGTTTTCTCAGTAAAGACTTACTGTCCTAAAGAACTTGTGTTTGCAGGTGAAAACAGGACAATACAAGTAATTAACAACTTTTAACATAAGGCAAGAAATACTACTAGCTGTCAATTTTACCAAATGAGTAGTAATGTAATCATTCCAAAGTTGTTGGCCATGTGCACTTTTTTCCTTAATTTTGAGATAAGACTGACCTATGATTCAGAAATCATCTTGTGTCCTTAGAGATTTGGCTGTAGATGTATGGAAAATACTTACTGCAGAAAAAAGACAGACTGTCTGTTCTCTTCCCATGTGTCAAGCTACACAGAACATCCTGATACAATGTTCAGGATCATTCCTAAATTTCCTATGTGAAGATTACTCTTATTTCAGCAACGTTGCTTGCCTACTGAAAGGGTGGAAAACGGATTTTATGGTGATCCAGACACGTTTTTTCCATTTCAGGTGGAAATTTTGGAGGTTAAAGTGGGATTTACTTTTCACATTTAATATTGTGTCAGGCTTGTGTATAGGACATAAACATGCAAGTTGAAAAACAGCTGTTTCACAGAGCACCTGAAAAGATTTTAACCCAGTAGGATTCAGTGAATGTTAGAGCTGTGGGTGGGTGCATATAAACAATTAGATCTGGTATTGTGATGTATATAAGGACTATTTGAATAGCTTATTTTTTTAATCTGAAACAAGTGCTATTTTTTAACTTGTTCCAATAGCTGTTTCTTCCCTACAAAATCAAAATCATGAATACAATAACCAGTCTTTCAAGCAAAAGTAATTTCTCTGATCTTTAAAGAAATCTAAAGGTAGATAGAAAGTGCTTGGAAAATGTATTTAAATATGGAAGCCTGAAGAGATGTTTCTCATTCTAATTTATTCATTTTATGATAAATTAATTTACTCAATAAAGGAATGCAGTAACATAAGAGGAATGTTTCTCCTGCTAGTCAGAGAAGTTGAAACTTGCCAGATGCTGTGATCTGGAGCCCAAATTCCCTTGATAGTAACTGTGATTGAAACCCTTAATATTGCTTTGTGCAGCTTTTGTACTGGACTTATCTCGTTTTGCAGTGATATTGCTTTAGACAACACTGTCTTTTTATTTTCTTCTTGCCTTTTTCTGTCAGAGAGGGAAAATGTAGTAGAAATAACAGTGGGATGGAAGGCTGTGCTGGAGGACTGCAGTGCTCTGTTCCCAGTGTCTGTACAGTTTGATCCCATGGTCTGTAATAGACAATTCATTTCCTTTGGTATAGTAATGAATATCACTCAGCCATAGTTAGATTGTACTCTGTATTTCTTAAGTCCTGTAATAAAAGGGGGAAGTACTGTTTAATGATACCAGAATTTTACTCAGTCCATTTATTTCTTATACTGCCTTGGTGTGACTCCGTGTGTGTGTGTGTATATATAAAGTTGAGCAGTTCTGTAACTTCTCAACTGGTCAAAGGAGATTTTAAGGATATAATACTAATTTTTTCTTCTTGTTTGGTAAAGTTGCACTGTCAGTTGCTGCTGATAAAATGTGGCATCAAGCCAGCTTCCTGGAGGAGCTATGGGGAGGGTCATGGCTTGTCATGACCTGGGCACCAGTACTTGAATGTTGTTATTATTGGGATGAAGTACCCTTAGGCTGTCATCCTTCCTGTAAATAGAAGGGGTTCTGATTCTCTGTGGTTTCCCAGTTTACCAACTTGCAGAACAGCTATTTTGTTGGCCCTAAGTTTGACTGAATAATGAATTAGAAGCACAGCGCTATTCCAGAAGGCACTGATTCATCATTTTAGTCTGTTCGTCTAGACTAAATCATAGTAAGTAAAGCAAAACAAAATCCGTTTCCATATAGTTTATAAATTTACAAACTCATTTATATTGGCATGTAGCCAACAAATTGCCCAGTTCCACTCTGCATGAAGTAAGGGCAGAATTGTAATTAGCAAGGAGCATAACTGAGGGCCAAAACAGACTTTTTCAGTGCCATGGGGGAGTCACGGTGATGCTGGCAGAGGGCTGACTCTTCTCCCTTGGAGTCAATCACTGTTCAATCATTGCTATGCTTCTTTGCCTCTTAGGAGAGTAACAAGAACAGTTCTGTTAATGCCTCAATTAACTAAACAAATTCAGTTGTTAATTTCCAGAAAAATTAAAAAAACAATACCAATTAGAATATAATATTTGCAAGATACTGGCCTGTGTTTCGGTTTATCGGGGTAGGGTCCTAAGCATGCTGTTGTTGAAGTTGCTGTTGTAACTGAAGTCACATCTATCCTGATGAATATTTCATTTCCCCAATCACGCTGTTAAAAACAGAGTGTTTTTACCCTTTCATTTCTGCTTTCTCTTTTCCAGTACCATCGTGACAGCTGTGGCTGCGTCCTGTTTACAAATTGCTGCTAGTCACATTTTCATTAGTCCTTATGGGTTTTGCTTTCCCCTAATACATCCAATTAGGAGGAAATATTTCTCACAAGCAGGGACTTGCTCTTCTCCTTGTAATGACATAGTTCTGCAATCCAGGAAACAGTCCTGCATGGTGTCCATGTCCACGATTTCCTGATGTGGGAAAAACGTGTGGAAAGCATCTGGAGAGGAGGAGACCCCCTTTACCAGCTTGTTTCCTGTAAGCGAAATTGGAAGACCTTGTCTGTGCAAATAGATTTCAAAATAGAGTCTGCCCTTTGACTGTCTCCATAATTACACAGCGCTCTCTGTATTTTATTTGGCTGCCAGAGCAGTTAACCCCTGGAAGTAAGGGGCTGATGATGGCGTGACCAGCACGGGTATGCAGACATGACCATGTGAATACACTCTTGTTTGGAGAAGCCTGTCATTAAGACCTTCTTATAATATAATTTTACCAAATTTGAGAATTATCGTGTGTTGGATTATGTTGATTAAGATACGTTATATCCGTAATGTACAGAAATGTGGAGGTATTAGTTGCAGAAAAGGAAAAAAAAAGAGAAACAAAAAAAAAGTTCTTTCATGGCTTTGATGTAATCAACATCTGTCAACAGAATGAATTTGCTTTTGTTTAATTTCAAGGGCTCTTGTCCTTCTACTTTGCCCAATCAGTTTCAACTTCTGCCTCAGGCATTTCCCTATGTTGTTCTTGAGTTTTTTTCCTTTTTTCTTTCTTTTTCTTTTTTTTTAGCAAATGCGCAGGTTATTGCATGTGAAATGTGAGCTGGTCTTCTGCTACACAGGTTACACAGAGTTGGAAAGAACCTTTAATCTTTCCCATCCTATTTTTGAAGCTTGGTCATACCTTTGCAACAGGGGGGTTACAAAGTCAGTGTTTTATTAGATAGAGTGAGTTACAATTACAAGTAAAAGTCTTTCAAACCACAGCCATTATTTTGGATTGAAAAATGGCAACACTTGGTAATTAGCAGTAAGAAGCTATGTATTCTTACCTAGTTGCATTGGCTGGATTCCACATATTGTTCCCCTTAGTGATTTTTAATAGCTCATTTTAAGCTTTAATCCTCAGAAGTTTCAGCAAAATGAGTATTTGCACAAGAACCTAAATTATGCTAGAGTATTAAAATTATCTGACAAGCCAAATTAAAGATCTCTAATGTTTTACCTCCAAATGAATATATATTAAGAAAATCTCCACAGTCATTCTTTTTTTCAGTTTAAAAAGAAAGATTAAATCACATAATTTGAGAAGAGTTGTCAGAACAATGCTTTTGATGTTGTTAACTTTATCAAGAGCAAGTTGATTTTATTTTCTAAATAGTTTTGAATGTTAATTCTTGTAACCTTAAATTATTTTGGTACTCTGCTTCTGTTGATACTATGACTAAATTACTTTTAAATATGTTAATTTATTTTTTGTATCTTTTAAGATGCACCCTTGTATTTATTGTAGCTCACAACTGTCATGAAGTTTATCCATTGGTAATGTTTTTGTTAATTGCTTGGAAAATTGAAATCTTTCATTAATAAATACCAAAAAAAAGGTTGCTAACAATCACATTTGATGAATCATGTAAATGAGCAGGGTTTTGCCCAGCTACCCCACACTTCATTCATTGGAAACATAGCTTGATAAATTGCTGTAACTGTTAAACAGGAAGCATTAGAAAAGGGCTTATGTGAGAGTTCATTTTCAACATCTCCCATTAAAAATACTTCTTGACCAGAGGAAAATCACATTTAAATTACTAAAATCAACTTAATTAAGGGTCATTAATAGAGATACACATAAAAAACTCTCCACTCTAGGAGTGAAATGAGAGCATTTCATTATATAGTGTACCATGCATGAACAGATAACAATTAAAATAGCCCTAGAGTAAAAGGCTAATAAATATAGGGCACACTGTGCTGCAAAATCAGTCACTTAAAAATGCTCCCACCCATCATAATTCTTGAATGCCATATTCAGCTGCTCTGACTGACTCGTTTTAAAAGGAAAAGAAATGTAATTTCCCCACAAGATAAATTCATCTGGTAATTCAGAGGAGCTCAGAGTGCGTATTGATACAGTGAGTGCAGAGGCAGGTCTGGAAGGTGTGCTGAGGAATCCAGTGGCTCGGGCGTGCCCGCGGGTTGCACAGTGGGATTCACTGGCGGCTCCTGGAGCGGTTGGCAGGGATTTTCTGTGCTCGGTGCATCCGAGCTGCTCATGGGATTCAGTAATGCTGCTGATAATTCTCTCAGTGCAGCTGATAGTCAATATTCTACTGCTCGTGGCAGGTGACCTAGCCTTGCTGTTGGGGTACAGAATAAACACCTAAAGGGCCAACTTTGTATCCTGGTTGTGCTGGTCTGTTACCAGCCTACCCAGCTCCACACACCATGCTCTCCTGTGGCTGCAGTATCTGCTGGAAAGTGCATAAATGCCATGTGTATGAACTGTCTTACAGTAATTAGTATACACAGAAAGCTCAACAAAAGGATGTGCTTGAGCACCCGTGTTGCAGAAGTAAATAAAGGCACTGAGAAACACTTTGATGGGTGTAAGGGGTGGGGAGGAGGGAATCTCTGAGCCAGACTTGGAGAATACAGACAGTTGTTCCTGTCTCAGGTGATTGATGATGTTGCTATATCAAATTAGCTGGGAATACGGAGCTTGAAAAATAAAAGGCACTGTGGAGGCATTAGAAGGCCTTCTGTAGGAAGGAAGTGTGTGGATGGAGTCCAGATTTTCATTATGAACCAGTAACTTCATTGTATTTTAATGCCATTTTATTTAATTTTATTTTTACTTTGTAGGAGAATGTTTTCTCGTATAATTTTTTATATTTCAAATAAAGGTTTAGTTGTCCCGTGTTTATAATTCTTGTAATATAATTTAGGAATTGTATTTTAGAATGGTGATACTTATTTGCTTGTCTCATTTCATCTGTTCAAGTAGTAGATAGTTTTGTATGCATCTGGTTTATAATGAGTAGTTAGTAGAATAACAACAGGCTACAGTACCTTATTATCCTGTTATTTTGTGACAACACTTGCAGTGTTTCTTTGGGAGAATAGAGGTAAAAATTTTATTCTGAATAAAAAGGTATCCCTTCTGAATGTGAGCTAGTCGCTAGACATGCACCCATGAATATGGTTTAATGTATTTCAAAGTGTATATTTGGGGGAGCTTATTGGGAATAATTGACAAGCACACTTGCACCTTTTCTTCCCAAATTATATGGTGATACAATTGACAAAGTGCCTGGGGAGCATTCTGGGCATCAAGGAGAGCATTTAAAATACATGTTCACATATTGATGTCCATGTGGACTTTAGCTAACCACACCAGTGAGTGTGGGATTTCAATATATTTGTAGTACCTTTAGCTGTGCTAAAAGCAAGGTACTTCAACTGCACTTTGTAAAAGAGGCACCTTGGCTTACACTGTTAGAGTGATTGCTACTTCTGATGGCCCAAAAGTTGCTGCCTCAGCAGATTCTGTGCTTCCAAATTCCAGAAATGAGTATAAACCAGACAGGGAGTTTGTAGGATGCTTCGGGTTCTTTGGAGGTGCTTACAGTTGGAGTTTAGGTGACCCTTTCTGGGGGTTTTTTGTATATTTGGGTGGTTTTTGTTAATTGGACAATGATTTTTTTTTTCTTGTGAAGGAGACTCTAGGAAACAGATTATGAGTCTGCTGTTTAAATTCTAGTTACAGTTAATAGGCTGCCGCATCAATCCAGCCCTCTGTTAACTGGGCAGCTCCACTTCCTTGGAGACACTTTCTTCTCTTTTGAAGCAGGCAGCTTCCAGTGCGTATTTAGGCTGTACTGAGAGCTTGAGGTGAACCTCACCCTTCAGCTTCACTTTGTTATTTGTCAACAAATCAAACAAACAAACAAACCCACCAAGCTAAAAACCCAAACAAAACAAACAAACAGAAAACTCACCGCCACCACAAAAAACCAAAACCAAAAACAAAACAAACAGACAAAAAACCTCCAGTTAAAATTGGCTTGAGTAAAAGTTTCTCCACCTAGGTTTTAACTTTTCAGATATTGGTACTTAAATGTAACCCTGACCAGTGCAAAGAGACAGTCAGAAACATTTCTAATGCAAACCTGATGAAACTATTTCAGTCTGGATTTGGGGCTCCAAAAACAGTGGAATCTTGAATCTTCTGTATGTCATGGAGTAAAAGGGCTGTCTTTGAAAGATTGCACATGTGGAAGGATAATTTCTGCATCTGAACATGATAAGTGCATCCAAAGGAAAGGAAGGAAGGTACGATAGAATAAAAAACATGCAAGATGTGAAAGAAACTCGTTTGGAAATAAACATTTTTACATAGTTACGAAATATTCAGTGGATTGATTTCTTAATTTCGGTGATATAAAAATGTTTCATTACTTCTGTTTAAACAAAAACTTTTTACTGAAGAATAATTATTCATCTGGATTACTTGCCACAAGATTGCTCTTGTATTTGTATACATAATGACATTTTTCAGAAGCAGATCAACTGTTTTGTTAAACTTATGTTTCAGAAAAAAAATCTGTTTATATTGTAGAACATTTGAGTAGTGGAAATGCACACTGTGCGTAATTGTAATGTAATTGGGCAGTGTCAATAATCCTTTTGAATTTCCGGGTTTTGATGCTAGTATTGTCTTTTGTGCTGCATTATTTTGGTTTTGGTGTCTCTGAGAGCCTTTGGGCCTCAATTGCCCTTTCTTTTCCCTTTTTTCCATTTTTCTTTTTTTTTTCTTTTTTCCTTTTTTTGCAGGGGCAAAATTTGTCATTGCCCAACAACTAAGTTTGAGCTATGAAACTTTCCAAATTCCCATGTGAATTAAATGGAAATCCGATTCAAATACTCCAAATTGCACTTTTAATCCCTTCAATTACTTCTGGCCAAGATTAAAAATACCTCCTGAAGTTTCTTCTGTTGCCCCATGAACAAAATGAACTATTCTTTGTGTCTTGAGCAACAAGACAAAGAGCAATATTACCTTTGTTATGCTCAAATCTGTGACCAATTCTGCAAAAATACAGCTGAAAATATTGTATGAAGTAACTTTGGATCTTGTTTTTTTTGTCTTCTCTTTTTCTGCTATTGTGTCTTATTAAGTGCTTTACCAAGCCTTGGACAGTGCAGCCATGCAAATTGCTCCAAGCAGAGGCCAGTTAGAGCATCTCTCCTGTCTGTAAACTGTGGGGAATTTACCCACACTGCTTTTTAATGCATCAAACCAAAACAGATTTGATATTTTATAAAGCTTCAAAGTATTGTTTGGGAAGGGTTTTTTTTTTCTCATTTCTTCTCATTCTTTCTGCTCTTTCTTAAACAGTACAAGATTTTAATTACCCTCGGCAACTACATGAGTTCTGTGCTTTGTTTTACAATATGCCCTTCTTTTTGCATACTTTCCATTTTGTAAAAATGTTAATATTTTTTAATTTATCTGTTAACAGGTTCTGTGACTGGCTGCCACGTAATCTTTTCTTTGTGCAATCATAACTACCTGCACAGGCACTCAAGCAATCATCAGCAAAGATGCTTCTTCTTTCAGGGACAAAGAAATGCTGCTTATAGTATAGTTTGGCCAGACGTGGTTTCTCCAGCTCACCAAGTTCCTAAGGTACTGCAATTTCTGTTACCTAATATGTTCTTCAGCCAGTGTAGAGTTTGATTGCAGTCGTGATCAAGTGTATTTGTTGTCCAACAGCTGGGGGTTGGATCACTGTCCTGTTGCTTGGTCTGGCATTTGAAATAGGAGAGCCGATGTCCAGCTGTCTTCCATGTTAAACACACTGATGCATTTAGTTATGAGGGAGTTCAAACCTGGGCTTGTTTTGTTACAGTAGAATAAATGTGAGTATTATAATAATCTGTCGACAGTTCTGGGTCCACATTCTTGTTTGAAGCAATGGTAGACTGTCTTACCAGAAGTCAGTAGGAATCATTCATGACCATCTGAGTCCCCTTCTGTATAAATCTCTAACCAGCTAATTATAAAATGCTTGTGTTTTGCTGATGGTTTTATTATTTGGTTATGTCAGAAAAAGAACATACAATACCTGCTGGTAGCTGTCCCACAACCCCGCTGCATGTTTTAAACTTGTCTTTTTTGTGCCTGAGTGTTCTTATTCCTTGCAACGTATATTTTTGGGTTTATTTACTTTAAAGCCAAAAGGGACTTTTTGATGCAAATGCAAATTTAACATGTGCTCCGCTTCTTGTTTCCTTTTTTTCTGTTTCTTTTTTTCCCCTGTTTAATTACAGCATACAGATTAACTGTTTAGTATCTTTCCTTTTGCCAGCAGAAACCAAAGTACCCTTTCTAAACAGTGCTTCACAGGATGTGGATTAGTACTTCATACAGTTTTGTTTTGCATTTTAATATAGATTTCTTATGCCTAATATAGGGCATTTCCATGGGCCAGATATACTAAAAAGTTGTTAGACAGGAAAACAAATAAGAATGATGGAAGTAGGGCTCTTAGCCCTAAGAGCCTGTGGAAGCTCTGTGTGCAGGGAGAACATAGGGTTACATGCTCTATATATTTTCAAAAGCACAAAATCATAGAATTTTAAAACTTTATTTTCTGTATTTAGGTGCTTCTTTTAGGACAAAGAGGAAGAAATATATTGTCATAATGAAAAGTTGAGGGCAAAGTTTTTACTTTTATTCAGAGTATGGCAGAAATCACATTGAAATAACAGTGTTTTTTAAGATGTTGGTGTGAAACTGTCCACATGGACATTTGTATGCACTCTGCTTTGGGCTTCTCCCTTCACAGTTCTCAGAGGTCAGTAGGATCATGTCTCAGTTAATAGGTGAGTGCCCTCCAAGGGGAAAGCAAGGGTGATGCTGTGAATGGAGTGGCTAGTCTAACAAATGGCATTGTTTTGGTTGGTTTTTTTTTTTGACTAAGGCCCAAACTACTGCAGTAAGATGTTGTTGTGGTGGTTATGGCATTAATTTGAAAGAAATAGGATCTGAAATTCTGTTGACATAAGTTTGCTGAAGATAATTTCATAATTTTATCAGACTAGACATAAAATACCTGTAACAGTAACAGTAGTCTTCCTATTTAAAGTCCCAATGGAGTTCATCAGTTGCCCCACTCTTTGTTACTCCTACACCCTGTTGTTGTATGGTTGTTTTGTGTACAGCCAAAATGCCTACTTTGTTTTCTGCCTGCCAGCTTGACTGTGTATTTTGTGAAGTCAGTGCAAAACTCACCCTGTGGCCAGCATGGCAGAAAATCAGCCTGGCTGTCATGGGCAAAGGAATTCTTCCACAGCCAGTGAAACAGCCCAGGACACTCTGAGAGAAAGTGCATTTCCAACTCTGTGCAAGACATTACTGTTCTTATTAGCTTTCATGTTTATAAATGTTGTTAAATTGATGTGGATCTTAAAAAAATCAGATATTAAATGTCACCTCTTACAAGGGCTGAGAAGTTCTTGTGTGGAAAAAATGAGGTTTATTACACTTCCCTTGACAGCAAATTGGGATACCTTTGTGTAATGTTGTAGATGGACAAATTTAGGCACAGCATATGAACTAGATTAATGTGTAAAAGCCTCTAAATTGAAATCAGTTAAATCCTAAGGTTCTTAGTCAAAAAGCAATCTCATGGATTTTTCAATAGGAGTTTTGTTTAAATGAGAAACACAGGATTTGATCAAGTTTAATTTTAAGACTAATTCTGTATGTTTGTCCCATCATTTCCAGTGTTTAGATGCCTTTTGTAGAAAATGCCCCACTTTGCAAAAGAAAATGAAGAGTTTTAAAGTCAATTTCTTAACTTGAGACTGTCTGTGCTGGAAGTCAGCTGCAGTATCTGGGGTTTCAGCACTGGAAGGCTAACAGACTGTGTAAGTCAGTAGTAACAGGCAATGTTAAGTTCAAAAGGGCAGTGGAAGAAATACTGAGGCAGCCTTGAGGGTTTGCCCTGATGGCTTAGGAAGGTCGATACCACGACAGAAAGGGCAAGCTGCCATGAAGCAGGAGGCAATATCTGAGAAAATGATCCCATTGTCATGCTCAGTTTTCTGATCTTCATTTTCAATCCTTTTTCTCCAAGCACATAAAGAAGCCAGACTATGTGACGACAGGCATTGTACCAGACTGGGGAGACGACATAGAAATTAAGAATGAAGATCAGATTCAAGGGCTTCGTCAAGCTTGTCAGTTGGCCCGTCATGTCCTGCTTCTGGCTGGAAAGGGCTTAAAGGTAACAATTACAGAAGTCCCAGAACAGCTTGGGTGTTTTCTATGCTTTCACTTCTTTGGGTTTTGTTCCTACCTTTTTGTTCTTTTAACTTTCCTATTATGTGCATCCAGCTTTAAGTTTGATCCTGAAAAAATAAGGATTTATTAACTTTTTATTCAGTTCATGATATGCCTGTTTAATTATTTCTGTACTTTGGACCTATGTAGTGCATAGTTACTGGCTCAGGTGTAATGTCTCTGTGTTTGTCGTCTCCCTCTCTTCAGATTGTGTCAAATCATGTGAGTTTCTCCTAAGGCACGTGCTACATTTTTTCCTTTCATTTCATGGCACATCTACCTCAAATGTCATGCTTTCCAGCTCTGCGTGTGTACAAGCCCACACTTGGTCTGCCTTCTCCATTCCCGTCCATCCTTCAGCCCTCACTGTCCTGTGGGATCCAATGCAACTCCTAGGGCTGCCATGGGGAAAAACAGCTGCCAAATTCTACACAATTTTCCAGAGTGCATTGATAGTAAAGCCTCATGATTTCTAGAAATGTTCTTACGGTATGCTTTTTAGGATACCTCCCAAGAAAAAATGTAGAGGGAGGAGTCCACTACCAGGTTTTGCAGATGAAGAAATGCTTTTTTAGCCTTGCCTTGGTATTTCATGTAATAGCATATTGGATAAGGTGAAATGGGTTGAGTAGCTATGAGATGCAGAGATAGATGGGGACTGTAGGTCAATGCCATTGACTTAAAAGGGGATTTTTCTTTCAGTTATCATCACTCTTTCACAAAGGTATAGTTCTGGAGCTGGAATAGCAAATAACAAAATTGCCTGAAGCTTTAATCTTACATAGCTTTGTGCATGTGTAACTTTTTAATGTTCAATTGTTTTTCAGCACAGTAAAACTTACTCATTTAAAGTTAAAGGCATATACATGTTTCCAAAGGATCAGGGTACAATGTGGGTTTTGAATGAGAGCAGTTTTTCCCAAATACTCTTTGGTTGTTATCATGTGTAAATACATATGTATGCAGTATGGTGTCATTTATGATGCAGTTCATAATATGTACAAAATACTACACATGCATAATGAATGCTTTGTAGCAAAAAGGTGTATAAGGTAATAATTACATAACCAGGACCTGTGTGCTAGGGGAGAGCTGGTATTTGCAGTTGCAGTGCTAAAACCACGGCCCAGGTCAGTCACAGACTGTTGGTGAGCTCTGTTTTACACAATTTAGTGCTTGTTCAAGACCCCACTGACTGGGAGGATGCTCCAAAACCCTCCCTTATTGACAGTAAGCATCTTCTGCTTTCCAGCCTGTTGCTGCAAGTGGTCAGTTTAGGCCTATCTGTTCTTGTGCCAGCGCTGCTCTTTAATTTAAACAGCTTCCTGCCTTTCCATGAGTCTTCCCTTTCATACAGGAATAGAGCTGTGCACCAGACTGAACAAACCAAGCTCCTTTAACCTAGTTTCATAAGCTAAACTCTGCTTTCCTATTTTACCTGAAGAGTCCCATCCCTCCACCTGTTCCTGTTATCATGCTGAACCCACCTTGCATACAGTCCTCCAAACTGGCTCTTGCCTGTGCTTTAGCTAGTGGCAGTTAAGATCCCCCAATATAACAAAGGTGCATTATAATCCATGGATACAGAGAGATGGAGTTTGAACATGGTTTTGATGTTGCTTTACCACCTGTGGGATTTCAAATTATGATACAGTATTATATGATAGCTTTCATGAGTCTGAGTTATAGATTTGGGAATAAAACCACAGATTCTATGACATGAAAATATTTTATTTTATACTGTTGAATTGCCCTGTTCCAAGTAAGGTATTAGGGGCAGAGCAGGTGCCACCCCTAACTTGCCCAGCTAGCAAAAGTATCTTTAAAAGTAAAGCACATGCTGTTAAAAGCAGAACTAGTCACAGAGTGTAAGCCATGCAGTGACCAGAGATCTGTCTGCTGAGAATCCGAAAACCACATCAAATTGCTTGAGCAGAGAAGCAGTAGACAGCAGCTAGTCCAGTACATAGCAGTTCAGTTTGTCTGTGGGCTAAAGATGAAGATGTTTGAGCAGAGGCAGGAGCAACAAACCTGTGTTTATCCATAGCCACCGGCTGCCCTATCCAATCCAGAGAGCCTGCCAAGGCTGCGGCTGCAAAACAGGGGGCATGTGCACTAATCCCAAACCCTGGTCTTGAACCCACGTTCACTGCTCCTCACCTGCCCAGCAACGTTTCTGTGCTGAGCGAAATTCAGCTGAGTAAACAGACCTGGTTTTATCCTCAGCACAGTACACAAGTGCACTCTTCTGTATTGGCTGTGCATGGCCACGCAGTATTTCAATATGTAACTGTCTCCTGCTCCACAGCCTACCTGCATTCCACATGTTACTTCAAAATCACAGCCACTGTGGCATTTCCTTCAGTGTGCTAAGAATGATACTTGTATCTGTACAAAGTATGATTTTCAAAGGCTCGCAACTCATTGAAAGCAAAATCAATTTACAGAGGAGCCCTCAAAAGTACTTCTCAATTAGAGAGGTTTCCCTACCAAATTTCAGCTCTAACCATTCCAGAGACAGAGTTGATCCAAAAGAAAAGCAAAAATAATATTATTTTAAGCATGTGCACTTTGCACTCCATGGATACTCAGAAAATGGCTGACTGATTTATGAGAGGGGTTTTTTAATAAGTAAAATCTTGTGGAAAAGATGAATCTAGAAAACATCAAGCATAAAAATGAAGATTTCTAAAAATGATGGGTCAGTACTTGTAGATTCATTATGATCATCCAGGCTATGGCAACTTTAAGTAAAATATCCTTAAAATTTGCATCTAAGTATTTCAATGTTTTTTAAAATTTAGGAATACCTGGAAAACAATTTCTTAAAATGCTTAAATACATTATGATGAATGTACTTGGCAATTACAAGATTTAATATCCTTTCTTTTACAAATAAAAGGGGAAAGTAATGTTGTGTTTTAAGGGACTGAAAGCATTGAAACAAGGCATTTCTATAGCAGCTACTGAAACGATGACATGGGAAATTGGTGTCTTTGAGAAAGTAGATATGGAAAAAACAGAAAGGAAGTAAGCAGGATTTTAGGTTTTCTAGGAACCTTTGAGTGCTTATTTCTACTGCATGCTTTATTTAAAATCTCTTTTTCCAAGGGTTTTTCAGAAAAAAAAAAGTCCATATATCAATAAAGTATATCAGGCAGTGTAGTCTTGTATCAAAGCAGCATATTTGAAACATCCAATATTTCATTGAAGCTTGGCTGCAATCACATTCAGTAAATATGAGAAACTGTCTTTGCTTTTTTAACAGGATGTTATGTTTGATATTTTAGGTTGGCATGACAACTGAAGAAATAGATTCCATTGTTCATCATGAAATAATCAGACAGAATGCCTATCCATCACCTCTGGGCTATGGAGGTTTTCCAAAATCTGTTTGTACTTCTGTAAACAACGTGGTATGTCATGGTATTCCTGACAGGTATTTCCTCAATAATTTACATTTTACAACTGGAAATTAAAATGTTAAACTGGAATTAATAAATTGTATTTAATATTGAATATACTTCAGCTTAACTAAATGTTGTACTTAAATGCGTTGTAGATGCAGAACATGTTACCCTGTGATGCTTATAGCTGTTACAGAAATATATGTGAAATAGGAAAAAAATATATTATCCTGGTTTTCCAAACACTTAAAGAAAAATACCATATTGCATTTTGAGTTTAGTGTGCATGAGGGAAAAAAAAAACAGTATGGTCTGATTTTTTGTTCATCCAGCAAAATAAGTATAGGCTAAGGAATAAATGTATTTGAATTTATACAGGATTTTTTTTTTTTAATATTCTCAATACGTTCTGCTGCTCACAAAGTAAAATATGAACCCTAGTGAGAGCAAAAGAATAAATATAATGGTAGATTTTTCAGGTGTTGATATGTTTTTCTGGTAGTTGTTTCTCATTATTTTATATTCAGCTACACTTGTTCTCTAAATAGTCAGAGCTGAACATTAAAAATGGTTATTCTGTTTGCTTCTGCCTTCCTCCATCACAAAATATCTACCCCTTGATTTTTTATGTATGTGTCATTAGGTGTTTATTCTTATATTCCCTTTGTTGGGAACTGTCTGTCACCATTATTTTTTTTTTTCTGTTTATGTTTCAGTCGACCTCTTCAGGATGGAGATATTATCAACATTGATGTCACAGTGAGTAATTCATATAAAAAAATAGTCTTTGATCAACTTTAGAATCACTAGTAGCAACAGGAAGAATAGTGGATTGGAGATGGGGGATGCACAGATGGATGTGCTGTTTACTTCTGAGCCAAGGCACAAGCAGCTGGTTTCCTTTTTTGTTTTTAACTGTGTGTTTATTCCAGCTAGACTCAGGCCTGACTTGAATTTAGGACTGGAATCAGATGCACTGAGATCAATGTTGGCCTAAGTGAAATGTCAACCCAATCCTGCTATGTGTCATGTTTTTGAGAAGGTGTAATTGTTATTGATCCACTGTGTAGTTAATGCAGAGCACCACAGTACTGGGCAGCAGCTGAAGATAGATATGTATGAGATGAGCTAACATGAAGAAAGCCAGCATTTTTCCTTCACTCTGCCAAGATTGATCTTCCTCTTCCTGCTGATTTTGAGTGGGGCCTGACATTATCTTACTCTGTCATTAGAGGCTGCATTGGCCTGGGTATGTCAGTCTATTTGGACAGCAACTCTTTTGCTAGCAGTGTTCCCTACATTTATTAAAATCCCCGAAGGTAGTGTTGTGTTCCATTTCTGGTGTAGAAGCCCTGAACCTTTTGAGCAGAAACAGAAATAGTGTGATATAACTGTGACTTAATATTTCCAGGGAATCATCAATTAGAGCTATTTAAATAAACATAGGCTGGGTTTTCCTAGCAGCAAGAAAGCACAGGAGCTGGAAACCTAATTCTCATTTCAATTATGAAAAAAAATAAATTTGTGTCTTGCAGAAGTTTTTTTCTTTTTGCATGTTTTTATTTTTCTGAAGTGCTGTTTATTTCTAGTATGAACACAGATTTTTTTTAATCCCTCCATTATTTTGCAATAATATGTCACATACAAGGGAGCACAATCTCGTAAAAACAAGGGTTTTAAATCGTTAAAGAACCTTATGGTAACTTGATACTATGTTCATACTGGCAGAGTGAAGAAATCTTCAGCAGACCTACCTCTGAGCATGAGATTCAAGCTTTCTAAAATATTTTTTCTATTAAAATTAGGGTCAACGACCTTTTTCCCATTATATACTCACATGTGATCCAGAACTGGATTTGGTTTGGCTTGGGGTTTTGATCTTTTTAAATTCTTTCCCATCTCCATACTTTCTAATAGTAGAATTCTGGCTATCAGGTTTACACAGTGCAATCTAGCATTTTTAAACTTTATTTTTGGCCCTAATTTTAACTTTGGTGAACTGGTGTCCCTTTGCTGAGTTTATTAAACTAAATCAGTGTGCAACAACTAAGGATTTAAATCATGTTTCTTTGTACCTCCTTAAGGTTCATTTTACTTTTTGTTCAGTCTGTCAGGATAATAATGATACCTTAGATTTTAAAAAAGTATAGACTCATACCACAGATACTTTCCATGGTAAACTAAATGAAATATTTTTTATATTAAAATAGTGTGTATGTCTTGTCCACTCTGCTTTACAAATGTCTGACTGAATGTTACTGGCCTTTTTGCAGACATATATTTATTTGCTTTTAATTTAGTCTCATAAAAGAAAATAAATCTTGACATTTCTGTGAATGTAAAGATTCCTGCAAGGATGGGAAATGCTGACTATCTTCGTAAGATTTTTTTTTTAATCAAATAAAGCTGAACTGTACTGTGTGTGATAATTGCTTAGTTCAAAACAGCTGAGGAAAAAATACTACTTTTCAGCATTATTAACTGGCCTCTTAGCTTATTTTTAATGAGCAAAACTAGGATGTTTCACAGCTGGACAGAATAAAAATCAAAGTAAATATTGCACAACAAATTGTTTATAATTGTGTACAGGTTCTATAAAGTAATTAAGTAATACTCAGGATGTTAAGTGTAAATATCTAGCACTATGTACAGATTATCTGAACAAAAAAATCCATTTCAGCACAATTAAGAATGTAGCATTTCATGGATGAAATACAAATTTTATAGGCTTGAAACACGTGGACTTGAAAATGTATTTTAGTATAGAGACAATAGTGTTATCCATTACTGGATCCTCAGCATAGTGCAATTTTCAGCCTATTGTTACTAGGTTAAGGTTCCTTACAACTTGGTTCTTTCACTGAATTTAAGGAAATGGTATGTTACATTTGCTGTGGTTATAGTTTATTAACATCAGAAATATGTAATTGCAGCTGATGGGCTGCAGTAAATATTATTATTTGCTTTGTTGTTGGGTGTTTTTTTTGTTGTTGTTGTTGTTTGTGGGTTTGGTTTTTTTTTAACTCTCCTGTGTTTTAAATCTGTGTTTGCTTTTCAAGGATGATGATACCTAATGTTGGGGGTTTGTGTGTTTTCCTTGCTAGAGCTAAAAACAAACTAGTTTAGTCTAAATATGAACTATCTACTTTAAAACCTGCCCAATGGGCATTAAATAAAAAAATAAAAAATTATTTTGTGGCAGTCTGAACTGGCAGAGGAAGGTGTAGAGCAGAGGATTGCAGCTGCTTTTTGCTAGAGCAGTGGCAACACAGTTGGGCCCTTGCTGTCACTCACCTTTCCTTAAAATACCCCTTGCTCCTAATGCCTGCATTTTCTTTATATCTCAGCTTGAAGACAAACCTGGCCTTGAGATAAACTGTCTGTAGCGTGGGGTTTTTGGGGTTACGGGGTTTTTTTTTAGTTTGGAATCAACCAAAAAGAATGTGAGTCTGTCTTTCACAAATAGCTTGCCAGTGGCAAAAGTTCAGTGGTTCGAGCTCGGTGAGTAATTAGTTGTAAGAAGGATAGTTGCCCACTGTTTGGGGGAGAAAAAATGTTTTAGAAGATCAAAACTGTACACCATTATAATTTGTCTTTTTGTAGGGAAATATGGCTTGGTTTTACAATTATGGGCCTGCCTGCCATGTGCAGAGCTGCAAACCCCATTTTAATGGTGTGTTGCAAGCTCCATAGTGCATAGTCAGGATTTCTTGTGCTCAACAGAGAATTTCAGGAAGGCTAACATTTAAAACCTATGAAATTTCAAAAAGAAAAGAAAAAAAAATGTAATAAATTCAACAGCATGTTCCATTTTCAGAAGATAAAATTTTTTAGTGCCACAGCAGTACATTTATTCTCTCAAAATTCATCTCTGGAAATCAGAAGTAAAATCCAATGTTAATGCCACATTGTAGCTTAAAAATGAGAATAAAGAAAACCTGCAACGGCTGACAGTGGGTTTGGTCCTGGGGGCCACTCTGGCTGTTGGTAGCAGGGCATGGCTCTCACCTCAGAGCTCCAACAGGGGCTGCTGCCTTCAGACATTCACCTCCCTGCCAGCCACCAGGAGGTTCCCCCATGGCCACAGCCAGCGCTGGGGCTCAGGGCCTGCCCCTCTGGGGAGCAAGCAGGTCCCTGGCTGCAGGGGCATGGGCCAGCATGGGTGGCACCCAACAGCCCCCAAAGCCCACCTCAGCCCATCCATGGCCCCCACCCATCTTCTCACAAGCAGCCCAGTTATCATCATGTCTTGTGGCTGAGCAGTGTCACTGCCTGGTGCACTGCTGGGCACTGATGCACAGCTTCTGCTTTTCTTGAATTTTTAATTGGCAACGCTGGCAACCCTTAGGCACCTTGCAGTCTTTCAAGCTAATTTTTTTTTCCTCTGCAATGTTTTACTTTTCCAGTCTTGCAAATTCAACTTACCTGTCTTATCTGTTGCAATATATAGCTTGTTCTTAGAAAGAATGGATTTAATTAAGACAAGGATTTGTTTCTGGATGCAAAATGAGAAAATGTCTTTGCATTTCTGCATATGTTTAGGTGTATTACAATGGCTACCATGGTGACACTTCTGAAACCTTTTTGGTGGGCAATGTGGATAAATCTGGTAAAAAGTTAGTGGAGGTTGCCAGGAAATGTAGAGATGAAGCAATTGCAGCTTGCAGACCAGGGGCTCCCTTCTCTGTAATTGGAAACACAATCAGGTAAGCCTTATATTGACAAGTAAAAGGAGGGCTGGCAAATGGGACAAAGGTTATTGGTGGTTTGGTATAAAGCTGATGACATGTTTTATGATTCAAAACCATCATTTCAGTCTGATATCAGTATGTGAACTGCCAAGCTATAATGTTGTTCCTTGGATAAGAGGTATTTTTTTTAAGTGAATTACACTAGGGTCAGCAAAGATAACTGTAGAAAAAGACAAAGATATTCATAAAGTAGATTTAAATTAACAGATGTAATTTACAGTGGGCTTTTGTTTATTTTTTATTTGTGTGTGACACTACACCACATCTGTCTAACGGTGTAAGACATTTAGAAACCATTGTTTTCATTGAATGTTACAAAGGAATTAGTCAACATAAATAAGCTCTTTGTTTAAAAACTACAAAAATATTTAACTCGAGAGCTCCTGATCTTACAAAGAGCAGTGCCTGCTAACGTCATAGGGAAAAAAGAGCTGACATTCAGATTTTTCCCTATTTTGCATCTCTTCTAGCCTTCACATAAATGCAGTCATGACTCTTCTGCTGATGGCTTTAAATAAAAACGCGTCTTCGTTTTTTGAAGGTGCCTATGGATTATTTTAAAATGTTTACCAAAAGAAAGAAATAGACATATATCATATACATTTCATTAAGCAATACTTCTTCGGACTGCTAATGGTCCCAACAAGCTATTGAATTCATTCTGATTACTTAAAAGCTGCAAGGCTTAGTCACCTTGAAAGGATGCTGCCTTTTTTTTCCTTTGTAAATCTTCAAATACTTTAAGTAAAAAAGAGAACGGCAAAATATCAGTTAGATGTATTTATAGCTTTAAAAATATTGTAACAGAGTCTGAATCAAACTTTAGTAAAACCTCTTTGGGTTATATCTGAGAAGCTTTTATTGAAGACTTTGTATAAAATTGTGTTTTTGACAGTTTTAAATTATAGGCTAACTAGCCTGGAGAAAAAGGATAGTGTCTTTCTGTTCTTTCATAGGAAATGTTGAATCAGACCCCTACTGGGAAAAGAAATTTAATGCATATCTCACTATCTTACTGTCCATGAATATAATAGAAGTGAATTCAAAATGTAGTTTTATTTTTGCAAATGGGATGAGTCGATAGATGCACCTCATATTTTTGAACACCTAGGGTTCAACAAATTTACTGGTGGTGCTCTTGCATTTTAACAAAATTTATTCTTGAGTAGAAGGGGGCACAGAACACTGGATTCTTATTCAAGCATTCTATCGAGCTCTGCATTCATGGCTGTGTCTAAAGGGCATGTCAGCCTTTGATTCTCTCTGAGAGGTAATTATCCTTTTCCTGTCACGGAACAACAAATGATAGCTAACTACAGAGGCACATTTGCAGTAGTCACATTCATCAACTGCAGAAAAAAAATTCAATTTAATTGTGCAACACAGCTGCACATAGGCTTTTTGAGCATTTCTGTTGTTCTCCCTGTCTTGCTATTCCTCCCTCCAGATCTATTTTTTAAACTTTTTTTCTGGTTATTTTTTCCCCCTTTTTTGTCTCTTCTTCCATTTTTACTCTCTGTACTTTCTTGTTAAAGTAATTTTCTTTTGTGGCTCTCATTCTTTTTTCCCCATTGAAGGCTATGAATGTAGAAAATTATCACAATTACTCATATAATTGAGCCTCTTTGTAGCAAGTGCAACTCCAGTAGCCTTTCTCCATCATGAAAATGGTTTCATTATAGGGTTTTTCATATTCTCTGACACCATCTACACAGAGGAACAGGCGTGCAGATGAGATGTACTAGGAACAGGGTAGATCAGTAAGGTCACAGTAGGAATAATTAGCTCTGCTATGGAAAGAGCATCTAGGCCTTTTACTGCTACATAAATGTACTGTCCATGGCTTTTAGTCACAAAAAAACTTACTAACAAATGGAGCTCCCGCCTACTACTTTGAAAAAAAGATTTGTATCAACACTACAATTTTCCATCATTAAGACTAATAACACAGAGCCTAGTATACATCAAGGGGAATAAAAAGAAAAATCTCACATTCAAGTGGCGGCTGGGTGCTGACCTTTGTTCCCTTTTTTTGTGTTCAACTTAACTCTTTACAAAAAAGAGCCACACGCCACACCAACACGCAGGTGAACTCCAGCTAGTGCTAGCAAAGCATGGCATTCAGTTCGAAAATCTGATAAATCTCCATGCAGGATAATGCATTTCATTACAGATTCACTACATTAATTCTAGCTGGTTTTTGAAAAAAAATAAAAATTTAAAAAAAAAGGAAGAAGAAGAAAAATAACAGTTGAATGTGACATTGGATTTTTGCTGTGTTGTTGCAGAGGTCAGTTTCCTTGCAAAATGTAAATATATAGTCAGTGTCCCCTTTGCAAAGCAGATTAATTGAAGCTAGTAGCTATTTAAAACTGCATATGAAATAGCAGGTCATTAACTTTATTTCTCAAGATTTTATCATGTTGAGGATTTAAATGTGCTGATTTGTTTAGAACTACTTTAACACTCCCTCTGCTGAAAGCTCAGCTTGGCTTGGTGAAGCTGTGTGTTTCAGGTTATTTGTCATTTGACATTTGCTTACAGACAGACATATAATACGTACATATATATAAATCTCAAGTTTCACAAGAGTTAGATATTATAAATGCCTGAGAAGAAGCACCTACAAGCTGAAAACATTTGAGTCCATCAGAATGGAAATGTGTCTAGGTTTCTTTCATCAGTTTTTCTGTAAAGGTGCTCCAGTCATATCCAGAATGCATCTTATGCACAAATAATGAGAATATTTCCTTTCTACAGTAGGTATCAGAATAATTACATCTTGGAGTAAGTTTGCAGTCGATATTCTAGCATAGTCTTTGTCATGGAAGCTCAATAGCTGACACTGAGTATTTCCTTGATGGCAGTTCATTCTTCCATCGGCCTCAAGTTGCAAATAAAAGATTGCATGGATTCATGAGCTACTTTGCTTAGAAAAATTTGGGTCTTTGCTAACCTCTTTCTACTGGAAGGCATATCAAAACTATTGGTCAGTTCCAGTGTAAATGGAGTTGGTCCCTGTGGTCATTTTCTTCTACCGTTTCTGACATTTTCAGACAAAAATGTATCTTGTTTGAAATCTGCTTTTTAGACAGTGCCTCTAAGTGCATGAAAGTGTTATAAGTGTAGAGAGCTAAAGAACTTAAAAGTGATTTCATTAAATGAACCAAATTTCAACTCCTACAAAAAATAGTAGTGATGAAAGTATTAATAAATGGTTTAAAATGTTTAACTAGTAAGTATATGTTTTGATATTAATTTAGAACAATATAAAGCAGATTTAAAAAAAAATCTGTTTCTATCAGATTATGCACATTTAAACAATAAGTGGCTCAGGCAAAATAAGTCATTTTAATGTCATCTGTGATAGATTTTCCTTGACAGCTACTGTAAATTACAATTACACTGCTTCTCTCTGCACTTGAAAGTAAGCATTGCAATAAATTATCTTTTATTTCAATCCATCATGTCTGCTTTCAGAAACAGAGAACCTCAAATAAAAGTTCAGCACTATTGTAAGAAAAATACAGTAATTTGTGTTCCAGTTTGAAACTAAAATGTACCTTTCTTTCAAAAAACAATTGTTGGCTTTCAAAAATATTACTAATTATACCTCAACATTTATTGTCATTATAGGGAATCCCTGAACTTGTGCATTCCCTCAGTCTAGGATTACTATTTCAGAAAAAAAAACTACTTGAATATTTTACCAGTAGAATTTTGTAATTTCTCAAATTAAATACTATGGTACTATTCAAAACAGGTTTTTTATTACAAATAAATATAGTTTAGGATGAGCCTGGTTTGAATACTTAAAAGAAAAGTATGCCATTCAGTGGCCATTTTGCTACTAATATAGCTAAGACAAACATGATTACTTCCAAATTAAAAAAAAAAAAAAAAAGTCAGATCCCTACATAAGAACACAATTGTCATGGGACTGTTACCAGCTTCAGTGTTTCTCAAGTATATTCACTGCCAAGAAGTCTAAGACAAATTTGTTTAACAACTTTGGCCATTCATGTCATGCTGCTCTGCAGGACTGCTTTGGATAAGGTTTCATCCCTGGTGAGAGAAGCTGGCACTGTGGGAAAAGCATCCCTGGCTGAAGATCAGTTCACCAGGATGCTTATCCTTGACAGCAAAGCAGTCTGTGCCATCTTGTCCAGTCAGTCAAATTCTTTCTTCACTTGTGCCACCACAGAGCCCAGAGAAGCAGTAGCTATCAATGCTGAAAATGGGATTGTTTCACTTCTGTTTTTCTTCAGTGAGTGCTAAGAATACTAGACCAGACCTACCCTGAGGAAAAAGTGACAAAATTTGGAAAAAAAAGGAAAATGCTCCTCTAGGTGCACCTAGAGGGTATCTGCACAGGACAGCTCCCTAAGGAAATTCTTTCAACCTGCTTTTCAGCTTAACAGAAGGGATTTATCACCCAAGAGCTCCTTTGAGGGGAAGCTTGAGTATAGGGGAAAGCTTTCTAGAGAATCAGTCCTGCTTGTTCCTCCTTTGTGGCAATTTCCCTGTTAGGCTGCTGTCAGGACAGCAATGCATGTCTCCACACTTATCCCTCTTTTCAGAGAATTAGCTGTTGTCTGGCAACATGGGAAGAGGATGCTCAGATGGCAACTGACACCTATCTCTCCTGTCTCCACTCTCTGAAGCATGACAGGCTCTGACAATGGCTTCAGGAGGATAGCTTGGCCCTCAGTGATGTTCCTTTACCAGCTGGGTCACTGCTGATCCATGCCAATGCCAGATGCTTGGCCTGGTTTTGCCATCAGCTATAGAAAAGCAGCACTGCAGCTACTCTTGACTCCTCAAGCCACTGGGCTAGAACACATGGCAGCAAAACATAAAATCAAGTACTGGGCTCACTAAATAATTATGCATTTAATCCTGCCCAATTCACCTCTGCCCAAATAAGCAACAAAGATCAATATGTGTGATAATAAATGTTGTCAATGGGTATTTTTAACAGTTATTATTCTGAAGAACCTTTTTTTTTCTCTTGATGCTGTCTTGTGAGGTATACCTCTGCTGCCCCAGCATTTGCTCTGGATATGATTTGCTGGGATGTACCCCATCCAAGGGGAACTGGCAGACTGGCACATCCTTTCCCACAGCAGATGCCAGGCAGCCCAGCTCAGCCGTGCCAGCCTCTGCCTCCTGCCTTCACTTATTTCACACTCACAGTCAGGGCTCCTCCAGCTGTCTAAGCTTACGCTGCCTGTCTGCAAAAAGCATCTGATGAAGCTGGGGCTGCAATCTTGTAAGATTGTCTTATGGGAAAGCTGCAGAGAACAGCCACCACTGACAGGTCCTGAGCTGGGCAGTGAGACAGTGAGACCAAAACGTTGAGCTGTTGTCAGCAAGAAAGGGTAAATGTGTGCAAAAATGCTCCACTCTCTGGCATCTTGATCTTTTAAATCAGATTCCATGGCCTGGGAATCCTGGAGACCAGAAAGACTTACTAAGACCAATAGTTCAATTCACTCTTCTCAGAGCTGTCTCAAAGTTACAGTTAACATGTACATTTACAGGATTACCTTTGCAAGTTGTAGCTAGGATTAGCAGCTTTGTTTTGTTATGAAAGCTGGGTATTTTACTGTAACTCCACAAGGATGTAAGAGTTCACTGGGATTTATTAAATACTCCAAAGTAAAGCTAGTAGTTGTGGAAAGAAACACCTGAAGCGCATGCAAATACTAAAACCAGATTGAAAATGGTGAATTTCATACTTGCAGTTTATTTTCTGTGTGTTACTTCAGGTCTGTTGACCGTGTTACATTTTATGTAGAGAATACCAAGGCTGTGTATGTAAACAAGAGGGAAGAAGGAGGGGCACACTGTTTGTCAGTGTGGATGTCAAAGGCCTGTGAGCTCCGGGATCTCCTCTTTGGATCACAGACAGTAACCACTGAGGTACTGATGCTAACAGAGTTGTTTTCAAAGCTGTTTGGCAAGAAAGTGGTAGAATTCACTGTTGAGATGCATATGAACCATTTCTTTGATTGCATGAGGACAGGATACTGTTGTAACACTGCCTCCTGTGTGCCCTGGTGCTTGTGCGCTTGGTGCTCAACACACAGCTCCTGCTGCTACTGCCACCCTCCTTGGCAGCAGCTGAATGCTGAGGCTGGAGCTTCCCCTGCTCACTGGAAAATATGGTGCCATGGTTCTCAGAAGAATAGTTGCACAGGGAGAAACTATTTCTGTTTTGCTACAGAACATGGATTTTTCTGGAAGAATAAATCTAGTAATAATACAAAAAATAACCATGCTCTGTCAGTGGTCAGGATGCCATGTAAGGACATCAGCAAGGCTGAACAGTTAGTGTGCTTGTTTATGATTTTGCTAAAAGACTGGCAGAAGAAGATGAAAGAAAACCTTATCACATGTTGTATGAATGGCTTCTCCCATCTCTCTTCCAAGAATCACTTCACTCATATGGGAATCATCATCTGCATTGCTCTGGGCTTGGTCACTGGAGATCTTGGATTTTGTGTATGTTTCTGAGGAATCTGGCTTTCTAACACATCACCGTTCCCTGTACTTCTTGCTTGACCTTCAGCAGCATCACAGCCAGCAGGCCAAGTCTCTGACCCAGATATGGGGAACATGATAGAAAGGCAGGGGAGAAAGTATTTTCCATCTCTAGTAGGACTTCTCATTGCACAATCCTTCATAATTTTTTTTCAAATAATTGATGTATAAAGTTCATGTATATATAAATTATTTATAAAGCCTGGACTTTTTCTAGCTTTATTGGTAATCCTCTTTGCCCATACTTTGGAGTTTGGGGGTACCTAAACCTGAAATTTCTATTCTTCTCCAGAGTTAATGAAGAAATGTGATGAGTCTTTTTATCAGAGCAATAAAAAGGTAGAAGGTAATATACGAATCCTGTTAAAAAATGTTCTAAGGTCTGAACACTGCAGCATTAACCAACTCTACTCTATCATTGCTGTTTAACTGTGGTGGAGCAGCATGTCCCTCAATTGAGTGGCATTAAATTCTGGGACAATGACCCATGGGCACTGGAGCCAGCACTGCAGAGTCTGTGGAGCCTGGTGTGCAAAGGTGATTACTTTGTACAGCAAGCTGAGGCCACTTTGCACCTGAATAAAAGCTACCCCATGGGGATTAACAGGCTTTAATTTCTGCAACAGCTTTACCTTTAGTTGAGTTTTCTAACTTTTCCAGCTTTCCACCTGTAGTGAAACTGTGAGAGAGCTTTTCCTAAGACATAAATACAGACAATCCTGAAGTTTTTCAGTGCCTACCTTCATTCAAAGAAGCAAATTAAGCTTTTAATGTTACAGGCAAAATCTCTTCAGGCTAAGTGCGTTCCTGTCTTGCTCCCATTCAATTTTAGAAATAGGATGGGGGTGATATGCAGGGACAAGGGTAACTTTCTTGTCACTTCTAATCCATCTCCAGATCTTTGTGAATCTCTGCATTTTTCTGGTTTGGATACAGGGAGGCCTCTTGGTTGAGCTGTCTCATATCACTGCGTCCACCATTGCCTCCACCACTGTTTGAATGTAGGGAGACCCTGAAAGTGAAGCCTGCAGACATGAGGTGGGCCAGTAGCCAGAGGATACCCCATGTATCTCCAGGTCCTCCAGTTTCGGGGAACTGGGATAGGAATTTGCTTTCCTACCATGGGAAGAGATCAGTGTTCAGCCATGGTCCTGCCGGCAGTTCTCAGAGATGCTTCTCTCTGAGACAGGCTGTGAAAGGCAGGTCAGATCTCTCAGGCAGAACTGAAATACTGTAATTGTTATGATTTGGTTTTGCCTCTGTGGCAATAGATTCATTAGAAATACATTGTTATTTAGCATACATCTGTTTGCTGAACTTTCAATAGGTTTTTATACTAAATATTTGAAGTATTATGAAAGCAAAGTAGTAGGGCTCTTAACTCTCCCTGTTGGCAGCAACAGCCTCTTCTGCAGGAAACCCAGTGCAGGCCCCTGGGTATGCAGCCCAGCACAGACTCTGCACTTACAGAGAATTCGGCAGAGGCTGTGATTTGGTACTGTGCTGGGGCCTCGACTGCCCAGCTTGGCAACTTCAGCTGTGCCATCTTAAAATGAATTCTCAGTGTGCTCGTGGAAAAGGTTACCCTCCATCGGGCAGGGAGACAACATACTGCCGTTTTACATAGCAGGGCTGGCACGGGAACTACCAACCTCTGTTGGCAGGCATGTTAACTCAGAAACCTAACAATGGCTCAGCCATGCTCCCTTCAATGATTGTCTTTCGGAACGGTGACAAAGTGGTGACCCAGTGTCGGTAGCAACGCGGTATCAGGGGCTGGGGCTGTCTAGCGGGGCTGGTGGTGGCGGCACGCACCCTGACAGGTCCTGTTTGCCCCTGCAGCTCCCTGGCATGGCAAGGTGGCTTCCAGGTCTGCCCCTTCTTCGTCGGCCACGGCATCGGGTCGTACTTTCACGGGCACCCCGAGGTGTGGCACCACGGTAAGTGACCCCCGCCCGCCGGGCCCGTCTTTCCCCGCCCCGCTCCGCTCCGCCCGGGCGATGAGAGGGCTCCGGGGAGGGGGAAAGGGAGGGCGGTAAAGCGAGCCGAGCCCCCACACCCCCACCCCCACCCCCACCCCCACGCACGCTGCCGGTCCGGCGGGGCAGGGGATTGCCGGTGGGGAGATTAAATCGCTGGGAAGCTGGAGGGCATCCCCGGCCTCGTTTTCTGAGGGTCGCGTGGGTATTTATGGGGACGAGTCCCTCGTTAACGGAGTTGCCGGGGCAGCTGAGCGCCGCCGACCGCCTCCCCCGCCCGCTCCGGGCGGCAGCCGCCCTGTCCCGCGCCTCCGCATCCCGCCCGCGCCCGAGCCACGCCGGCAAAGTTTGTCACGGGGCAAAGAAAAATCTCTGCTAAAACGTTAAAGCTCCCGGCCTGGACGGAGCCGCCGTCGGGGTGGTCTCGCTGCGGCCGGGGTGGGATCGCTTTCGGCGGGTGCTCCGGCTCATAACGGGGCTCGGGTGCACAGTACCTGCGAGCTAAAAAGGGGTTTAAACAAAGGGCTTGGTTGCTTTCCCTTAAAAAAAAAAAAAAAAAAAAAAAAAAAAAAAAAAAAAAAAGAGAGAGAGAGAGAGACCCAAGATGCATAAACGCGGGTTTTGTTTTTTTTTTTTTTCTTCTTTTATAGCCAATGACAGTGATTTGTTAATGGAAGAAGGAATGGCGTTCACAATAGGTTAGTAAGTCTCTGCTATGGTTTTTCTTTTTAAAAGTACACACGGAGCAGCCCAGATCAGTAACATTTCTTTATTGGGATATAGAAATTACCGTGCAGACAGGGGGACGTCGGTGAGATTGACCTCTTAGGAAACAGATTAAAATATCATTTTAAGAAATGCGTTAGAAACTAGTTGGATGAAATAATTTTCAAATTACAAGATTTAAAGAATGAAATGTTAATTATAAATTTTGCTAATATTTGACTCCTATTTTTGGCAAGGCAAAGATTCTGCCATCACACTTGATTTGAGGAGGGTGAGAAGGATGCGATCATGTCCCCGAAGCCGAGCAGCCTGGTGGCACTTAGTCATTCGCTGCCTTCCCGAGCTGTTGTTGGGTTTGGGGACTGCGGCGGCGGTAACCAGCCGGAGCCTCGCCCCGCAGACTGATCGTGCTCACTTCCAGTTGTGGAGAACTGCTGGGGGAAAAGCCTTCATTCTCACTGTGTGGCTTAATGGCACGGCAATTAGAAGGAAATAAGAAAATTGTTGTTTTGCTGATTTGATGAACATTTTAAGCCTGTTTTAAAAAATCAAATATTTAAAACTATCTATTGTTTATAAATGTGGTTGGTGCTTTGGTTATTATCCACACGGTCTTAATTAAAATTCCATGGTTTTACAAAAGAGGAATGGGCAACTTCCTACCTTGTATTCCTTTTTAGTTCACATTTTAGTGTGTCAAGAGAATGCCAGCCCAGGGAGATGGGACCTATGTGGAAGGGGAGCTGCCTGCTGAGATGCCCCCCTTTTCTTGATTGTTTCACAATCCACACAGGAGTGCAACTAACTTTAGAATACATTTTGTTTTTCTTGCTGCAGAGCCAATAATAATGGAAGGATCCCCTGAATTTAAGATTCTGGAGGACAAATGGACTGCAATTTCTGTAGACAATAAAAGGTGCCTGATTTTATTTTTTGGTATTTCTTAAGATGTGGAACTCATCACTGACAGCCCAAAAAACCCAAACAGATGAGTTTCCAGGCATGGTGAATGTGTTTTTCCCTCATAACTGCTAAATGTGAATTTCAGATCTGCACAATTTGAACATACCCTGGTGATTACCTCAGAGGGAGCAGAAATCCTCACTAAACTGGTGGAAGAAGCCTAAAGATGGATCAAGGAGTGGAGAGACTTGCTGGACTTCTGGGATTTCAAGTTTTACTTGGGACAGAGAAGAGGTTTCTGTGATTTCTGAGGGGAATGGCTGTTGCATAAGTCACTCCAGGGGACAGAAAAAGCAATTTGAGGGGTTGGCTCTGGACATAGTTCTTTCTGTGTATTACCTGGTGAGTATTTAATAAAAGTCTTTAGGTTTTTTTGTGACCCTTGGAGCAGCCAAGCACAGTCTGCAAGTGGCAAAGGGTTTGGGTTATTTGGGGTTAGGGGCAGAAAGTGGTGCCTCTCTCTTCCAAATCCTATGTGGGGCAAATAGATATCAGATGATACAGTCTAAGCAGTTGAGAGGACAGAGAAACATAGCATTTTCCCTTTATAGCTGAGGTATGGAGTCAATTTGTCTTCATTGCGATTAACACAGTGCTGTTTCCCAGGCTCTAACTTCTACTAGGATGGAAAAAAGTTTCCTGAGAGTGTCAGGCAGAGGGAGCAGACTCTTCCCAGCATCATTCCCAGCAGCAATCCCCCGCTTCTCGCCTCTTTTTACACAGCACAAAAAGTGATTAAAAATGAGATGCAAAGCATGCCTCTCTGGGGATCAATAATTGCCCTGCTTGAAAAATTAGCCAGTTTGGGGTAATCACTGCTCTGTGGTGCCCATGTTAGTTAAAGGAGAGACACTCTGCAGTTTAGGCATTTTATGGAGGCAGAGGAGTTTGCAGTCTGGAAGATGAGTCCTGACTCCTGCACAGAGTTTGGAACTGACGGACCTCACGAGCTGCAGTCTCATTCGGCCCTGTGCTCTCTGCAGTCCTGTCCTGGGCCTGCCGGGCGTGCAGGGGTTGATTTGCAATTTAGCCAGTTGCTGACCACCCTGTGGGACCAAACAAGTCTGGCAGTGATATTTGGAGGCTACCAGGGCAGGACCTGGGCCTGTGAAACCTGGATAGCCTTGTAGATAATTAAAGGACTTCCAGAAGTTCCCCAGGCCCACGGCAACACTGGTGATATTTGGTACAAATAACTTGGCCCTCGTTACAGGCAGATGGGGTTGCATGCTGAGGGCTGCCCAGTTGCACATTCAGGCAACCAGAGTGGCTCAGCACTGGCTCCCTCAGCGGTCCTGGACAGAAGTAAGCTGCTTTCTTACAGCTTTACTCTGCTGTTTGCTTTCATTCAAGTACAGTGAGCTCTCAGCTCTAATAGTTTCTAACAGCAGCTTTTCAAAAAGCAGGGACCCCCCTCCCTGAATACGGCTAACACCGCAGGGCAGCCACTCAGCTTCATCCTCCCCGAGAGGAGCTTGGAAGGCCATAAAACCTGCAAAACAAACGGTGCAGGCAAGTTTACAAATACGCAGAGAATAAACAGTGCGAAGGACAGTCGGCATTGCCTGGAGGGGCATGTGTTTTGTTCCCTTACGTTCGTTCCATCGCCCAGCCGCGCTGCCCCTTCTGAGGGGCGCTGGGGGCAGCAGGGTGTCCGGCGCGTTTCAGAGGCGCCCTAGAGATGCCTCCCGTGGATTTTGGCCACTCCGGGAGCCCCTGGATTGCACCGCAGGTGCCATGTTTCTCACCATCGTCTGCCCTTTGCCTCCTGTCCTGCTCTTACCGCGCCGTGGGATGAGGCAGGAACGGGGCAACCGGGAGCGGGGAACCCCCCGCAGCCCGTCGTAGGGGGACTGCCGGCAGCTCCTGGTAATCGCTGCGCCCTGAAGTCCCGCCGGTAACTCTGGTGGGACTGCGAGTTTTACCGGCCACTGCGGAGCGCTGGCGACCAGGCGGAGGCATTGATAGCGCACCTTTGTAATCCTAATTACGAACGAGACTGAAGAGATGTCTCGGCTGTTCAGGGACAGCCAGCGCCTCGCATAAGCCCATCATGCAGAAGGTGTTGCCGGGACAGCACGATGAGAGTCCCGACGTGGCAGTCGCTCCCGCGGCGTCGGGACATCCTGTGGCCACGGCCCCTCCGCGCCCGCCGAAGCCGCGCTGACCGGGACCACGGAGGGGCGGGGACCCTGCTCTGCAGGACGGGGGCGAGCAGAGCCTCACCGACCGGTCCGCGGGGTTTTGGCGGGGTTGGAGAGACTATGTTTCGCCCCAGCACTGCCTGTGTCCGGCCGATCGGAGCAGGAGACGGCAGTCACGGCGGACGCGGAGCGGCCTCCCCTCTCTGCAGCTGTCAGGCTGAGGCAGGCGAAGGTGCCAGAGCTGCCGGGGCGCCCTGTTCCCTGCCCGGTCAAGCTCCCTGACCCGCCTCGGGTGGTCACTTCCATGGCCAGGAGGGCAGAGCTGGCTGGCGAAGGGCACCGTGTGCGTGCGGAAACACCGTCACTGCCCCTTCTGCGCCAAGCCTAGGAGAGTTAGTGAGAAGGAACTTCGCGCTTTGCGAGGAAAAAAAAAAAAAAAAAGAGAAAAATAAAAAGAGCGGGGCGGGGGGGGAGGAGGTAAAAGCGCGTCGTTAGGAAACGGGCAATTAAAACCGACAGAGCTACTAATGAAAGGAGAAAGGGAAAAAAAGAAAAAAAAAGGGAGCAGAGGGGCTCGGTTGTGCCAGCTTTGCACAGTGAGGGGCCGGCTGCTTCAAGGGCCGTTGCTGCCCGAAGGAGCCTGAACACCTTGCGGGCTCTGCCGGGGGTGTCCAAGCCCCGCTGCCGGCTCTAGTACCTCTAACGACATCAACGCTGCGATTTGTTTTGAATGTTCATTTTTATTGGTGTTCTCCCTTTGCCAAAATGTGCTTGATTACATAGATGTGGTGCAGTGATAACTGCGCACCCTAGACAGCCTAGGTGTAACGGGGAAAGTTCAGCCCAGGCCAGATCAAATCCCAGGCTGTTTAATGCTGGAAGGCTGCATGTTGCTATTAGTGTTAAATATATGGCTAATTATGCGTATGAAAATTAAACATCAGTGTTATGCTAATGGGGCCGCCTTCAGCTGTGGATCAGAGCACTTGAGACTAGCATTTAATCAAATGAATCAGTAACTAATACATCTGCACGTGTGAACTTTCACAAGATCATTTTCCTGTTACAGTCACACCGCAGAATTATGAAAGAAATAATTATCAACACTTTCTAATTATCTAGCAAAGTAATTTGGGATTCATCGTGGGCTTTCTGGGGAGGATCTCCTAAGTCCCACCTCATTTACCGCTCACGCACGCGGAAGTTTTCATTTTAAGCTCAAATGCGCCGTTGGGCCCTTTCAGGGGGACTTTGTTTGGTTGGATCGCTTTTTTTCCCTGTAGAGCAATAACGACAATAGCCGGGCGGCGCGATCTGGAGGTGCGGACGGCGCTGGGACCCACGGGCCAGGGCCGAGAGCCCCTGCGCGCCCGCCGAGAGCGGGGGTCCTGGCGGGCGGGGGCCGCTCGCTTTGTCCGCGGGTCCCGCCGCCGTCTGCCGGAGCGGGGCGGGCAGCTGCAAGAACCCCCGCAGCCCGCCGAGGCCGGCGGAGCGCGGCTGCCGTCCCCTCCGCACCGCCTTCGCGGCGAGGGGCGGAGAAGGGCGGAGGGGGTTGCGGTGCCTTCCGCCAGAATCCGGATCGGCGCCCTCGGTCGCCGGCGGCGGGAGCGGGCGGCCTGCGATGGGAGAGGGTTCCTGGGTGGCGCCGTGCCGGGGCCGGCCGGGAGCGGGGCGGGCGTGCGGCCGCCGCCGGCGCTCGGGCAAGCGCGGCGCTGCCAGCCCGGCTCTCCGCGCTCACCGGGGTCCGGGCGAGCCCCGAGCGCCTCGGACCAATCCAAAGCGATTATGCAAGACGACGGACCAATCAGCTCCGCCGTCTCATGAATATTCATAGACTTGGCTGAGTCAAAGCTTTTAGGCGAGTTTGTGTAGATCTACAGCATCATGCTTAGACTTTTCAAAGAGACAAACTCCATTTTCTTATGAATGGAAAGTGAAAAACCCTGTTTCGCTTAAATTGGGTTCTTTCCTGTCCTGAGAAACACAACAGACCCCAAAAAGGCAAGCTGAAGAGAGAACACACACACAGACCAAGCGACAAGAAATGACCATGACTACCATGCCAGAGAGTCTAAATAGCCCCGTCTCAGGGAAGGCTGTCTTTATGGAGTTTGGGCCGCCCAGCCAGCAAATGTCTCCTTCTCCCATGTCCCACGGACACTATTCCATGCACTGTTTACACTCCGCGGGCCACTCTCAGCCTGACAGCTCGTACAGCACAGCTTCGTCCTTCTCCCGACCGCTGGGCTACCCCTATGTGAACTCGGTCAGCAGCCACTCGACCAACCCCTACATCAGTTCAGTGCAGTCCTACCCCAACAGCTCCAGCCTGACTCAGACCCGGTTAGAGGAGACAGGTAGGTGCACTCGGCTTTGGGGAGGGGGGGAGGGGAGGAGGGAAGGCAAGGCTGGAGGGAGGGTGTTGTATTAAAAAAAATCTTTCGGGGGAAAAAAATTAAATTAAATTACAAAATATTAGTCAAGAGAGGCTGAGAATCACAGGGGACCAATACACAGAGCACACAATGCTTGGCTGGAAAAGAAACCAACCCAGATGTGCACGTATTAGTCTTCGTAATTATTTATTGCGTAGCGCTATAAACAATGTATGCAATTAAGGGTAATTAAACCTAAACTGCAGCCTGTAAAAATAGCAAACTTTCTCTGGGAAGAAGCCTGGGCTGCCATAATCGCCCGGAGCCTTTGTTAGCGTTACTCGAGCTTCACTTTTCTTCCTTCTCATTATTGTTATTGTCGATGTTGCTGTTGTTATTGATACTGCTGCTGCTGCTATTACTATTACTGCTATTATTGCTATTGCTGCTATTATTATTATTATTATTTATTCTGCGTCGTTTGTTGCTTGTAGGGGCCGAATCGGAGAAAAGCACTGTGGTAGAAGGAGGGGAAGTTCGCTTTAATGGGAAAGGGAAAAAAATCCGCAAACCCAGGACTATTTACTCCAGTTTACAGCTACAGGCTTTGAACAGGAGGTTCCAGCAGACTCAGTACCTGGCTCTCCCCGAAAGAGCCGAGCTCGCAGCATCTCTGGGACTCACCCAGACCCAGGTACAGCTCCGACTGAGTCGGCCCCTCTCCCGTGTCCCCTCCGTGTCCCCACCGTCTGCGTGGGAGACCACACGCGTAACACGCACGGGTCACAGCCGTGGGAGCGGGGCCCGGGCGACACCCGTCCCGCCGCGGGGCGCTCCCGGTGCTGTGGAAGCCCCCACAGAGCCCGCTGGAGTGGGCCCAGGGGGCTCCTGCTGGGTGGCTCGGCGTCACGAAATAACACAGCAGGCGCGGGGGGAATGAGGGAGAGAAGCTAGGAGGCCGCCGGGTACGGGGGTCCGTCGTGCCCTGGGAGGGATGGAGGCATGCTGGACCGTACCGAGGGATGCTGAACCCTGCTCCGTTCCCCTTTGCAGGTGAAGATTTGGTTTCAGAACAAGCGCTCCAAATTCAAGAAGCTGATGAAGCAAGGAGGGGCCGCCCTGGAGAGCAGCGCCTTGACCAACGGCAGGGCTCTCTCGGGCAGCTCGCCACCCGTGCCTCCAGTGTGGAATACCACCTCCGCCTCTGGTAAGGCCTCGTCGGGGACCCCGGGCACCTACATCCCCAGCTACACGTCGTGGTACCCTTCGGCCCACCAAGAAGCTATGCAGCAGCCGCAGCTGATGTGATTATATATACGTTTTCCCCTAACGCAAGCACTATTGGTCCCGAAAATAATTAAAATTATTACAGGAAAAAAACAAAACAAAACAAAACAAAAAAAAAAATCCAAAAGAGGAACAACAACAACAAAAAAGAAACTAAGTCAAATAAAAGGAAAGAAAAAGAAAAGAGAGGGAAAGAGAGAGAGAATTAAAAAAAAAAAAAAACAAAACCACGAATGAAACCCAAGCAAACAAACAAACAGGAGGTCTCTTGCCCATCCAGCCATTAGGACGCTGCACGGTAGCTCGGTGCAGGAGAGCACAGATGTGATGCGGGCCGGTTCCCACCGCTGACAGCTGACGGAGCGGCCCCGAGCACCGCACAACAGCCTGGGAGCAGAGCGAGCGCCGGCCGCGGCTTTGTGGGACAATCAGAAAAAGATGTCTGGGGGGCGGGGAAGCCCTCTCCTCTGTCCTGTCTGTCTGTCTGTGTCTGTTGAAATGTAGGTCATTTATTTACTACCCCGATCTGACCGTCTCTTAAATTGCGAGGGGGAAGGAAGCTGTACAATTTACCAGAGCTTCTTTCCCGCGACATTTTCTGTACCTTTCACTATCCATCTGTATATTTTTTGTTGTTGTTAAAAGGGGAAGACAGGGGGTTTATTTATTGATTTAAATTACCACTATGAGAGTGCTAGAAACAAACTCAGCTTGCTGAGTGTACTGCTTGGACGCACAGTTTAAACAAAACCACAGAGGGTCCGTCGTCCCGTTCCCCCCTTCTCCCCGAATAAATCACCACGAGGGGAGGATGCGATTTTAACTTTTACAGTAACTTTTATACTTCTCTGGTGTGGAAAGTTTTGATCCGAATGATTTGCATTTCTCGAATATTTAACAAAGGAAATAAATGCACATTGTTTGGTACTCTGAAGTGGAATTGCAGCAGCTGCCAGCGCTTTGCTGAGGTGAAGCAAGGCGCAGAGGACGGAACGACGGCCCGGAGGGCGGCGGGGGGCACCCACCGGGAGGGCGGGCGGGCGGGCATACCCGCGCAGTCCCAGCGCGGCCTCCCCGAGCAAAGCCGGACCGAAATTGAAATGCACAAATCGACGTGCAGGAGCTACTCGCTGTACATATTTTATTCTTTATTATTATTATTATTATTATTATTATTGTTCTGTAAACATGTTGCACAAATTTAGCCTTTTTTAATTATTATTATTATTATAATTATTATTTCTGTTCTGTTTCGTGTGGCTGTAAAACATGATGCTTTGTGTACTGAGATCTTGACATTTTACTTGTGAAATTCGGAAAATGTGATAAACTGAGCTCGGCTGTGTTTAGTGTTCTATATGTCAAAGTTTAGTTTTATATTGAGAATGTTAACTTATTGCTTTGTATCTGGGGGAGAAAATGGAAAAAAACCCACACAAATCTTTGTACATAAGTTATAAAGTTTCTTTGAGACAGTAAAATTATGGTTTGGAAAAAGAGACACGCATGCTCCCTGTCCCGTAGCGCGGCCGACAGCGGGGTCCGAGCCAGGCTACGCGCTCCGCGGCGGGACGGCGGTGGCCGTAACGGGGAGGCGAGACGGAGGAGCGAAGCGCCCCGGACAGGGCAGCCTGTCCCCCGTGCGCTCAGCCGGGCCCATTTAGGCAGCGGCGGCATCCGTCGCGATGGATCGGGGGGATCCTCGGCGGAGGGGGCCTCTCGGAGCCGGGGGGGGACCGGGCACAGCTGCTGGGACGGGAAGTGGATGTGCTCAAGTCGGGAGAGCCCCGGCCCCCGTCCCAGCAGCCGAGCCGGCTGCCTACCCACGCATCTCACGGGAGGCGAAGCTGTGCCGGCACAGCCGCGGTCATCCAGCCCCGGACTGAGCCGTGCCCGCTCCCCGGGCTGGCGCAGCGCCGGCAAAACCCGTGGATAATGCTGGGGTGGGTAACGCGCTGCAGAGCGGAGGGAGCCGGCAGCGGCTGGGCTCGGCCGTCTGCCCGTGAGCATCTCTGCGCTCAGGCTCCGCGGGGGATCGGCTGTGCAGCCCCGCGGGGGCCATGCTCACTCGCCCCGAGATACGCACCCACTCCCCGGTGCGCGGGGCAGGGGCGCAGCCGAGCGAGGCGCGGCCGTGCGGCATCCGCACTAGCGCGCACACGCGGCGGCCCGCGGGTGCGGGATACCACATGGCAAACGCTCCGCAGCTCCGCATTTCCCGCAGCGCCACGGCCCGAGTCTGGTACCGAGCGGCCCGAAGTGCCGAGCGAGCCGGAGGGCTCCGCGGCCCCGGAGCGCCCCAGGACCCACACAGCTCCAGCGGCGGCTCTGCCGGTGACCAAACGCCTCTGACCGGGCCAAAGAGGGGTGGTCAAGCAGCTCGGAGGGCTTTAAAGATATATTAGATTCTCCTAATTCAATAATGTCTTGCTAACAGTTCAAATAGAGAAATTATCAGTTTTCTCTCAGCGAGGCGGTCTTGAGTTAGAGGCTATTATAATTGTACATTTGAAAATGTTAATCTCAATACAGGCCTAATTAATTCTGCCTTGTTGCTGACAAGTAGTTCATCAAATATCTGATTCGAAGATTTTCATAATGAGGATATTAATTAAACTATGAATAATCCAAAGGTGCTTATATTGAAACAATACCTCATTACAATGATTAAGCCCTGATTTCGAATATTATACCTTTACCAATTGTCACCCGGCAAATACAACCTTATGGATGTGCCCGTAAATGGCAAAATGTAATTTTGGGATACATTTTTCCTTGTTGGGGGAAAAAAAAAAGTGCCCCTCATTTTCAAACACTTCTGAAATAGGTTACACACAGCTTAATGATGATCAAAATGACTCTTTTCTGCAAAAAAAGACCCCAAAGTGCGCGTACAGCTGCAAACCCAAGAGGGTCAGCATCATTTCACTGTATTCTCTTCTTGATTACAAGCCGAGCCCATCAAACACAACATAATTACAGTAATTTCAGGTTTATTTATTCTAATGCAGTTTCCCCATCTCTCTGGTAATTATGAGCAATTTTTTCGCCCAGGGAATCTTTTTGCATTAACAAAAGAGATAACGCACTGAAAGCCAAATTTGCTGTGCATTGAGAAAAGCGAAGAAAAAAAAAATAAAATAGGTGCGAGCTGCCATCTCTGCAATTCTCCTATATTGGAGCTCTGCAAATTGCTTGCAGGTGTATGGAGCAGAGCTGTCAATAGGAAGGGGCTTCCAAATTAGCAAATGCACAATGTTGAAGTAATGAAGACAGACTTAGCAAAATTGCCAAACAACAGATACCTCTTTAATATCTTCCACCCAAAAAGAAAAAGGGGGGAAAAAAATCCCCTTGGAGTGTCCCTGCGAACCCCCTTGAATAGCTGGGGATGTTGTACATGTGTCAATCTAATTGCAGAGCACAGAGCAGCCCCTGAAACTAGAAAAAAATCAAATATCAGAGCCCAAGCCCGTTTGCATTTGGAATTTGCGCCCTTCGTTTGATAGAGGGGGATAAGAAATCCCCGCCGCCGCCCGCTCCGCTATCCCAGCTGCCGCCCTCCTAACCCCGCTCCTGCCACCACAGCCACTCTCATGCCAGTGAAAAAGTGCCATGTCCCCCTCCGCACCGGCGCCTTTCCCCCCCGCCTCCCGGCTCGGGAGCGGGCAGTAACGCTCCCCTTCGCAAGGAACCGACAAAACGCACACCACGAAACCACCGCCGAAAATGAGCGCACGCCGGCGCGGGCAGCCCCCGGCAGCGCGGCAGTCCCGGGCGGCGAGTGTCCCCGAGCCGCTCTGCCCGCGCTGGGCTCCGCGGTTCGGCGCGGATCGGCCCGCGGGATGCTCCGGCGAGGCGCGGCTCGGCTTGGCTGTGCGCGGCATCCCCGTCTCCCGGCCCGCCGCCCCATTCCCTTCCTCGCCCCGGTGCCGCCGGCGGGCAGTTTTGCGGGGAGACTGGGTCGGGGGAGCCGCCGCCGGTATTTCCCCCCCCTCTCCCGGCCCGCGCCCCGTACACTCACCTACCCCCGCGAGAAAGGAGCCTGTGTCGCCACCCTTACCTTCCGCCTCAGTCCCTGAGGCTCTGGGCACAAGTCTTTGCTTTACAACAAACCAAAGGACCGAACGCGGCTTTTTGCTACGAAAGTTAGAAGAACGAAAGAGTGTGAGAGAGAGGGAGAGGATCGGGGAGGGAGAAAGAAAGCGAAAAAAAAAAAAAAGAGAGAAGCCGAGCACAATAATAATATCCTGAGAGTGCAAATGTGGATTGAGATCCCCCAGAGATGCACATGCCTCTGAGCGCAGCAGCCTTTTTGCAGCTCTGCTCTTGCAGAATATGACTGAAATTTTCTGCTATATAGCCTCTGTCTTTATAGCTGATGAAAAAAATTGCAGATTATTAGCATAAATGTTTACTCTTCATTACGCTGATGACATTGTGCACTCGAGATCTTGGTAATCTTTGGGAAAATTATGAGTAATTTTTAAAAATTTTAAAGCAGCAGCAGTTACCATGCAATTCAGGCTAATTCTGCGTAGGCTCCGAACGGATATAATTATCGAGGAGTCAAGATGTTATGCTAAAAACTATGCATTGATATTCCCATTTATTATGTACATACAACTTTGACAATGTTGATGCTTGAAATAGCAGGAAATTGTCTTGCGCAAAAATTACAGTCCATATTAGGACATGTGAAATTGCGAAGAATTATATAGTAATTGCAGGCTTTCAGATGGGAGAGCCAGAATGCTCAAACTAGTGCAAATGTGGATAAAATTACAGATCAGAGCAAAAATTAGGGAAAAAAGGGGTCTGGGATTTTTCAAGTTGGCTATAGGATTCCGGAAGTGTCTAATGCCACATGATTGCTGCAGCTTTAGGGGAGACATTCATGCCTCAAATAACTCCTTTTGCCAGAGCCGCTTTAATTGAATTTCTCGTGCTTTCTCTTTTCACCGGGCAAATGAGTAAATTGCCTCCCCACGGTACAAGCCCGGCCGGCCCCGCCCGTGCTCCGGGGGGGCAGAGGGTGCCCCCTCGGCCGGGCGGCCGCCGTGCCGCCCTCCCGGACCAGGCTGGTCGCGGAACCCTCACTTACCCCGGTCGCCCCCCCGGGACCGGCCGCACTCAGCAGCTCCCCCGGCCTGCAGCCCGGACCAGGCCCGACGGGGGGCGGAAGGGGGAACCTCGGCGCTGGGACGTGGGGTGGATTAGTCCCAGGCCCCCCACCTGGCCCCCTCCCCCGCTCATCGGCCCATCCCGGAGTGCTGCGGAGGCCGGGACATCTCTCGCCCCCCGGTTATCCTGCTTCCCGCGACTTTGGCCGGCTCTGAGAGGCCGATCCCCGTGCAACTTGTGAGAGGGATCACGGTTCTCAGCGCTGCCTGCCCCGTCCCATCGGACAGGAAAAGAGCAGGAGAAAAGAGGTTACAAACACACGCATTTCTCTATACGTATGCATCTGCGGTGCGCGCGGGAGCTGCTGCACCGCGCCTCTGCATCCGCTGCCGCCGCCGATCCCCGCACGGTGTGAGCCGCATCCGGCATGCGAACAGCGGGGGAGATACGGACCCTGGGAGGGCTCTGGGAGATACGGGGATGCTGAAGGACGAAAAACCCCACCGCATACACTAGGTGCGGACAGCCCAGAGAGGACTGCTACCAGCAGACGGCAAATAAATAAAAAATTACTAAATAACAGAAAGAAAGCGCGGAGGCTCCCGTATTGGGTGTGGTGTGCTCTGCTCCCCGACCGCTGATAGCGTTCCCCCGTTGGGCAGGTCCCTGTCCCTGGGACCCCATGTAGTTGTCGGCATCCTGCCAGACCCCACGGAACCGAGCGACACCTCGCACCGCAATGCTACATCGGACTGGAGACACTGGGCCAGGAGAGACCGGGGCGCAGATGTTTGGGGGGAACTTTATTTAAGTGGGGCGGAGGGACAGGGAGGGAACGGGAATCGTCTCCGTCCCGATCGTGGCCCGCGCCCACGTCTTCCTCGTGCATCCCGGACGACCGATTTAGTAAAACTTGTCACCTGCCAAAGGGGTGTATCCCACTTTCCCCCTGCTTCCGCCCCCCCCGTCGTAGCCCGCGGAAACACCGCGCTGCCGGGAACACAGCTCCTGCTGGACCACGGGGGCGTGGGGCTCCGCGGCGCTGCTCGCCACGCGTGCCGCCCTGCTCCGTGCTCGTCGCCCCAGCGCTTCGCCCTCCGCCAGCGGGGAAGTTTCTTCTCCCCGGTCCGAGCGGGCGATTGAGGCCACTGCCACCAGTCGCTCGCGGCCGGCAGGAGGGTGAAGGAGGGGAGAGATACAGGATGAGTCGGCCCCGCTGTTTCTTGGGACGGCTCTGGACTCTCGTCCCAGTCCTCGCCTCCAGGTCAGCGCCGGCACTGGAGGGCAGCTGCCTCGTTCCCCTTTGTCTCTCCCACTCCCTCCTCTCGCTTTCTTTGCATCCGACTCTCGTCTTCCAACATCCCCCCGTCATTCTTCGCTTTTCTTCACTCCTCCTTCGACCCCCCGCCTCCCCTTGCCCCCAAGCTTTCCCCAAGCTCTCAGAAGCATTGCCCTCCCGCTTTCCCCCCCTTCTTTCCCCCTCCCTCATTTCCCCCTTCTTTGCCCCCTCCTCCCGACGTATCTCCTTGTGAGGCCGCCCCCCTCCGCCTTCCCCGGCCCCGCCTGGGCTCCTCATGCCAAGGCCTCTCGGAAGAGCTTCGGCCAGGCTGGCCATTCCCGACCCCGGGCGAGCCGGCCTGAGCCTTCTTGTCTGCAATGGGATCTTCATCACGGCTCTCTCTCTCTCCGTGCCGTTCCAAGAATGGCGGGGTCCTCGTGGTGATGAAGGCCCGAGATCACTTCTTTCACCCGCTTTTGCGTCTCCAGCAACGTTTCCTCCAGGGATGCAGCCCGCAGGGGTATGCCCTCAGGGTTACAGCTTGTGGGGGCACTGCCGGGAGGGGGCATCCCGAGTGGGGCGGCCCCGAATCGTGCAGCAAAAGTCATAAAGTGAGGTTCAGCTCAGAGGGGAGCAAGGGAGCATTCCAGAGGGTTACATCCTGGAGGGGGTCCAGCCCTCGAAGTATACATCCTGTGAAGCTGCATCTTGGACGGGGTGCTGCCTGGAAAGGGGTTCAGCCCGGAGGGGTGCTGCCCTTACGAGGTAGCTCCCAGAGGGGAGGTGGGATGAAGCTGAAAGGCTGCATCTCAAAGGGGAACACCTTGAGGGGTCCAGTCCTCAAGGGGCACATTTCAGAGAGAGTCCAGTCGGTGCCTCCAGCTCTCGAAGCACCCCAGAGGGGCTTGGGGCAGCCACCAGCTCTGGCCCAAGCAAAGATCCCATGCAGGTTACCGGTCTGGTTGCCATTGCCGGAGGGGTAAGGTGAAATGCCTCTGGGTGAGGGCTGCGCCCGAGAAGCTACTACGAATCCCGGGCACGGCTCTGCCCCAAACCCCTCCGGACAGCCATGGGAAGCTGTGAGACGGCAGCAGTCTGTCCCGGGTGAAATGTCCCTGGCGCCAGCAGGCGGGAGAGGGGGAAGGGGGGCGGCTCTGGGCTGCTGCGGCAGCGCTGAGTGATTCATGGCCTCGCCAAGAAGACTGTCAGGGACGAGATTTTATTGTAGACGGGAAAGAGGGGAAGGAGGAGGGAAGTTGCAGGCTTGCGGCAACTGTTAAAATGGGGAGGGGGTGGAGGGGACGCGGCTCTCCCTCCCAGCGAACGCCTGGATCCGAATCGACACCCTCGAATTTCCCCCTCCCCCAAAAACTCAGCGTGGGCACCATGGAAACAATAATTTATTTAAATACTCTCTGCTTATTGTAAAAGAAACATTAATGAGTGTATAAGTTTTCCATAATAAATAACCAAAAATACAGTGTTTTTTGTTTTTTGTTTTTGTTTTTTCACGACGCTGGACATCAAACAGATCAGGGGCATGTCAGTGGCTAGGTTGCCGGCGGGGGAAGAGCGGAGGGGGCGGTGGAGAGGAGAGCTCACTGCGGCTGGCGCCCGACGCGGGGAAGCCCCGTCGGGGCACGAAACCAGCCCGGAGGCAGCGCACGAGCGGGAGCCGTTCCGGCACCGCCGTCTGCGGCCGGCCCCCGCCTCTGTCGAACGGTTTCGTTTACGGCTAAAACGGATACCTTAAACATGCGAGGATTCTGTTTTAAATCTACATATAAAAATTATTTATCTTTTTTTTTAATCGTTTTATTTTTTAATCCCCAACATCAAAGTGAGGTTATCCGCAAAGGCACCTGTCAACTTTAAAAAAATAAAAAGTAAAGTTAACCAGAGTTCTGCACCGATGGTTTGATGAAAATGCCGAGGAAGAGGAGGAAGATAGACGGAGAGGAGGGAGGGAGGTGAGTACTTGTTTCGCAGCGTGGTTGTTTTCACGGCGGGAGGGAGGAAGGACCCCACGGGGCCGAATGCACACGGGCCCCGCCGGCGGCAGCAACCGGGCGGGACGGGGAGCGGAGCTGTTCCTCTCCGCCGGGATGGCCGAGGCCGGAGCCCGGCTTCACCAAAACACCAGTGCTGCACGTCGGTGCCCCGCGGCTGCCGAGTGTGGCCCGCGGGCTCAAGTCTCTACTACAGCGCCTAGAAGATGTTGCCGCTGCTGTGGTGATGCGGGGGCTGCGCCGGCTGCGGGAGGGGAGCGGCCGCCGGCAGGTGCGCCGGGCCGGCGGGGGCTGGCGGGTACCACGAGTAACTACCGAGGAAGGCGGCGGCGGGGCTGGGGCTTGCGGTGCCGGCTCCGCCTGCGGTACGTGGGTGCGGAGCGAAGTCCCAGGCGGGGGGCGAGGAGGGAGACGGTGGCGAAGAACTGCGGCGGGGAGGCGGCTCCGCTGGGATCTCTCCGCTTTTCCACATCTTCTTGAACTTGGAGCGACGGTTCTGAAACCAGATCTTTACCTGCGGGGAAAGGGGCGTCAAGCGGCCGCTGCCTCTGCGGAGCCTTCCCGGCGCCCAGACCGCCCGCGACGGGGCAGGGACGCGCAGCTTTCGCAGCCCCGAGCACTCCCGGAGCTGCCTCAGCGGCGCTGCCGCTTCGCCTGCGCTCCCGCCCCGAGCCGTCGAGGCGCCATGGGCCGGCCTTCCTCCCACGCTCGCACTAGACTCCACAGAGGGCGACAGGCCCCGGCGGGGCGGGACGTGCCCGGGACCCCGCGGCGAAAGAGCCTTACCTGCGTCTGGGTGAGGCCGAGGGAGGCCGCCAGCTCCGCTCTCTCGGGCAAGGCGAGGTACTGGGTTTTCTGGAAGCGACGCTGCAGAGCCGCCAGTTGGAAGCTGGAGTAGATGGTCCGGGGCTTCCGCACTTTTTTCGGTTTCCCGTTCACGATCCTGATCTCCGGCTCGCAGTCTTCCTTCTCTGCTGCGGCAGAAACGGCAACCCCAGTGAGGCGAGGCGTCCCCGCCACCTCGGGCCCTGCTCGGAGCTCGGCATCACCGCCCTCCCCGTCGGGGCGACCCGTCGAGAACGAGCGCTCTCCCGGCCCACCCCGTGTCCAGAGCCCCGATCGCCTCCTCGCCAGGCTCACCGAGCCGTCCCCCACGCGGGGCTCGGACGTACCAGAGTCGTTGTTGGCTGGGGAGGCCCTGCTGCCGTAGGGCCCGTAGGAGCCGTAGGCGCCCCCGTAACCCACGTCGTAGGCGGCCTTGGCAGAGTAGGGGGCGGTGCCGCCGCCCGCGTAGGGGTAGGAGCTCACGGGGCCGTAGGGCGGCCCGCCCGCTGCCCCGTGCTGCTGGTTGTTGTAGTAGCTGCTGTCGGTGGCCGTGGAGACGGGCAGCGTGGGAGACTCCTGCGGCTTGTGCAGGCCGCCGTGCTGGTGGTAGCTACCGGCGGAGATCTGGCTGGTGTGCATGTCCGGCATCAGACTCTCCAGCACCCCCGTCATCCCGCGCCCCCGCCCGCCGGGGCACGGGTCGCCGCCCCGCGGCCGTCCCCACCGGGGACAGGCGGTCAGAGCCGCGCCACCATGCTCGCCGCGCTCCGCCGGGGCGGTGCAGCCGCCCTCCCGCCGCCGCCAGCGGGACGGACTCTGCGCGCCGCGCGCCGCCGGGACGGCATTTAACACCGGTCACGTGGCGCGGCGTACGTCACCTAGCAACAGCCAATGCGGAGCCCGCCCGCGCCGGTGCCCCGCGGGCTCGCGGAGTGCGGGACGGGAGTGGCCCCGGGCGTGGGGACGAGGGGCCGCGGGGTCGCCGGGGACCCGGACCTTCCCCGTCGTACGGCTCAGGCTGCTGCACCTTTGGTTGGATGGGGCGGTCCGATCCGCAACAGCGAGAGCTCGGGGCCGCGGCTCAGCCCGGCCGCTTCTGCCGTGCTGTGTCTCTATGTGTGGCCCCGTCTGGCCAGTAACCCCGGGGAAAGATCCGCGCATAGGTTCCCCCCCAAAAGCGGCATCCCCAAGCGGGCGCGCCTGACTGCGGGTGGAGCTGGGCGGCCGCCTTTGAGGCCCCTCTTAGTTATAGTGCCCCCGGGAGAGCGTGCACATCGCGGGAGATCAGTAACCCGCTTTCTGTGCCAGAGTGGCAGAGCTTTCCAGTGAAATCTCCGTAATATTACACGCGGAGGGGTGACATTCCGCCTAGCACACGTGCTTTGTACAGCAGTTGCTGACGGCGCCCACGGGACGTCCTTCCCCGCGGCAGCCCCTAACGGCGCCTGTTGCAGCCCAGGCACAACGGCGGGGCCGGAGGCGCCAGGCATCCGCGAGCAGCCGCCTGTCTTCCTGCCCTGTCCGCTGGCGGTCGCACAAGGCCGTCGCGGCTGGTTGTCAGTCGGGCACGGCTGCGCTGCCCTTGGCCGCCCTCTGCCGGGGGCAGTGCCGCGGGGCAGCAGCCGGAATGGTGTCTCAGGTGCGCTGAGTAGAGCTTCGGAACTGATTTTTACTCTTTTATGCTATTTTCCTCGCACGACTGTCCCGCCGCGGAGCCGGGCCGCCTGCCAGGGAGCGCGTTCCTTTCGCTGGGAGAAGGACCCGCGCTGCCTTGCGGGAGTCTCACGTGTGTTCAGCGCGGGCAGGGAGGGAGGTGGCACTGGTGCGAGGGTGGCTGCAAATGTTACCACAAAAAGCTGGTAAAAAAGGTAACAACAACAACAACAAAGTGTCCGGCCGCCGTCGTGTTGTTTGCATGGGCCAGGCGTACCTGGCTATCCTCGCGCGCCCTGAGCCCGCCCTGCCTCGCGAGCCCGCGCGTGCCCCCTCAGGCGCCCTCCTCGCGCTCGTCCCGCCTCGCTCCTCCCGGCGGGGGCCGCTCCCTCACGTCGCCGGTGCCGGGCATCCCGCTCCTGCCCCGGGCCCGCCTCGCCCCGGCCTCTGCCGCTTTGAGGAGGGCTGTGGCTGCAGCCTGATCCTGGAGTCTGTGCCTGCGGGGTGGCGGCGCTGCGGCGAGCGCAGGTGCGCGGGGCTGGCTCTGGTGGTCTGCCAGCGGCAGGTGGGCCTGTGAGTGGGGCTGCGGGAGATGGGGCGCTCGGCTGAGGACGCAGTGAGCCCCGGGCGCGGCCTCCGCGGGAACCGACGGGCCCAGAACCCGGCGTGATAACGCCGGAACCTGGCGGCCGGCCCCGCCCGGAGCAGCGGCGGTCACGGAGAGCTCGGTGCCCGCAGCTGTGGCTCTCGTGCTGCTGACGGTCCCACGTATGGCTGGTGCTTAGTGCAAAAGAAAACCGCTTTCTGCAATCGGCAGTGTGATCCCAAGACATCTTTGTAGGACTGTTTCTGTCCATCCCTGGATGGAGGCCGGCAGTCTGAAAAAGCCAGTGGCTGGCACGGGAGAGGGGCAGACAGCGTTTGGTGTCAGCAAGCAGCGGGACAATCAGCTACTCTTCATTAGTCACGTTTTGAGGTGTGCGAGATTGTTTAAAAATACACAGGTGAAAGGTCACTTCATCTCATACTGAGGATTTAATAAAGCAAAGGACTTACTTGGGAATTTGTCTTGCTATATGGCAATTTTTATTTTTTAATGAAATTAAATAGTGCTATATAGCATGTACATGGTGATCTGTACAAAAAGTAAAGGGTATGATTTTGTTTTGTTTGCCTCAGCTTACATGAACAGTCTTTCTTGGGCAAGTTGTTCCTCATAAGTTGATGCAGGGTTCACAAATTTAAATGATATTGTCAAATGATAGTTGCTCCAAAGTCTCACGGCTTTGTTTCTGCAGTTTGTTTTGCCTACGTGGAGGCACAGACTTGCTGGAATGACCACTGGCATTTATTTTGCATTTATTCACATGACTGATCTTGTCGATCTGATTTTGTTATTTCAAATTTAGATGAACTTTTCTTGTGAGGTGGTTGCTTTAAACACCAACTTGTATAAATAAAGGCATGATTAATGGAGAGATGACATCAGGCAGCAGGAAGGAAGGAGAAAGGCTTATTTTAGGTGAGAGACAACTTGACTACCATGAATGTTTTACAACACACTTCTCTGAATCAGTCACAGTTTTATGAGGAGTTTAAAAAAATAATGGCATTAGGCTGGCCCAGTGTTTATGTGTTTTCATGTTCTTGTGTTGAGCTAATAATTTTAATTCTGCTTTTTTTGTCCTCGCTTTGGGAATTGTGAATGTTACATGGCTGGGTAATTAGAAGAGACACAGAAAGACTGGGGAATGAGGGAAAAATCGGGGGAGAGTACGAGAGTCTTGTGTACCTGCTGTTAATTTTCTGCAATCCTGCTTGGTTTTGGTGTAATAGATCATGTGTTATTGTTTATATCCCATGAGAAGGAATGTTTGTATGATACAAAATATACATCTTACACACATTGGTCATTCAGTTGCACACAGGAAAAGGATGCTTGCCTTCTTGCTGCAGAGCAGTTCAGTGGTGAAAAGTTTTGGTCATGAAGTTTATATGAATATACAGCACTTACTGCTAGAGGCAGCAAAACAATTGAGCTGGCTTTGTTGTTGTTGACTTGTTTGTTTTAGAAGCATCCTTGTGCTGACTGTGGGCATATTTAGTTTATGAAGTATGGTAAACACAGTGTGTATAAACACAAGAGAGAACCATCAGTCTTCAAAATCATCATCTCCAGCTGATCAGCTTGTATGAATTTTTTAATGATTTTTAAAAAAGGCAGTTGTATGTGATTAATAGAAATGGCTATGGTAACTCCAGACTGGTATATTTTGTTTAATTTTTTTATTAACTATTATTCCTATGATTCTCTTCCTGAAATAGACTTTGTCTGAGAAAACTGTGAAAACACTTTAGGGCCTGTATATATGTGGTATAGATTTCACCTAAGGATGAATGGAACAAGTTGTTTCACAGTGTTTTATCTCAAGTTTCATTTGAAGAGAACGGCATTTAACAGTAAGACTGAGGTTAATTTTTAATCTGCTGTATTTTTAAATATTATTTTACCCATTAGGATCCACATTTGACCAAACCATTTCACTTACTTCAGCAAGAATGTGGTGAATCCTAAGAGATGGGCCTATTATTTCTGATAATATTGCACAAAAGTAGTTGGACAGTAGTCTCTACTGCCGTGGCATGTTAACAAGTATGGATGTCTTTCCATGTAGTCCTGAGTATTTGCCTTAAAGAGTAATATAATCATGTGCCAGATGAAGCCATGAGGAGGGTTTATGCTTTCACTGTACCTATGAAATCTGGTATTACACTTGAGAGTGATGGTAACAGTTCAGTCTTCCTTTTCTGAGGGATTAAGTGTATCAGCTTTTGGGAAATTGTACGAATCTTTTCAACACCCTTTCGTAAGCTTGCTACCTGCTGTGCTTCGTTTCAGAATCCAACATTATCATTTTCCTCTCTAAAAACTGTTTATTGTCTCATTCATCTGTACATCAGATTACTTCATTCCAAAAATCACATAACTCTTCTGAGAAGAATATGCCCCCTTGTGTGGCTCCCTGAGGAGTCCTTTCTTAGCCCCTTGTTGTAAACAGCTTATACAAGCGTGACATGAGACATGGGTTCTGTAAAATCCTTTCAGAGTTGTTTATTAAGCTGTCTTGGTCTCAGATTATCTTTCTCAGTGATGATTCACTGACAGCTCAGCACCTTTCTTCAGCAGAAATCTTAGCAGACTGGAGCACAAACTGTGACTTTTAACAGTGGATTAGTCTGGTGTTATTTATTTAGCACAGGTGTTTCTCAGTTGTTTCCTTGTACAGTGTTGAGGAAGTGCACAGTCTGATGCATTGGGGCGAATATCTAATATCAGCACATTCTTGGTTCTAATAATTGCTGCAGATGTTTGGTGTGGGAAGGAAGATCTGTGTGCAAAATGTGAAGGCAGTAGAGCAGCAATCCTTGTGGGTTTTGCGAATAAAGCAGAGCATGCCCAAACAGTCCCTCTTGCCTTCTTTAAGACTGAAATTCTACCTTGTTCTGCAGTAGGGCCCTTGGACGTGTTCTGATCATCTCTGGGGCTTCCAGGTTTTTTTTTTCTTTACCAGATGTATCATAAGTAATACTACCGATAAAACCCAAAAACTATGTTCTTTTTCATGGTGGTTTTGTTGAGTGTTCCCCCCCCCCCCCCCCCCTTAATAGAATGAGATTGGTAGAATAGCTAGAAATGAATCGTTTCAGTAGTGTTTTGTGGGAATGTTAACCGGCCAGAGGCTAGGCAAGTGGTACAGGGCAAGTGCTTGTGAGCCCACTTTATAGCGGATTTGAGCACACTCAGGTTCAGCCAATAGGAAAATCTTTGTAAAAAGTGTTTTATGTGTGAAAATTTAGATGAAACCAAAGCCATTAGTAAGAGCGTGCATGGAAAATGCTTTTGAGATGAATCATTAGATAATTTCTAATATTGCTGTAGATGGCAAGTATGAGAGAAGCTGAGAGGCGTATTTTGTGGGAGCAGATTTAAGCTGAGTTGATCAGTTGTATCATTTTAAGCTCTTGTTTTGCACAGGTAGTAGAGAACATTTTATTTTTCCTTGACTGTAATGTCTGTACAACCTTCACCTGTGCAGTCTAAGCACAGTTTAAGCAGATTTCAACACTGAGAATAACCTAGAATGCTTTGGTGTTAGCCTAAATGTCATTATTTTAAGGTTCAGTTTAGTGGACAATGGTGTTTGGAGGTCAGAAATGCTACATCACCTCAGTGTACTGGATGAAGTTTGATTAGCAGTGCCAGTGAACTGTCTGAGGTGTGGAGTGCGCTTTCTTCTGCAGGATCTTGTTTGAGCTGACACCTCCTTGACTGGCAAATAATAAAGTCTGTTCCTGATGGAAAACATGAATGTCTTGCTTGGAAGGATGAGATGTGTTTTGCTTTAGAGAAGATATGTACAAGAACAAATCTTGTGAATGGATTATACAGCTGCAAAATACTTGGGACAAGTCCTAGATTGCTACATTCCTGTCTGGAGTGCTGCACTAAATTGACTCAAATTGTGGACCATACAAACTGCAGAGCCTCTTCATGGGAATACTTGGACATATGCTCTGGGATTTGGCACTGGCTAGTCCCAGCCTTTGTAGGCATCTTAAGTAGAAATGATTAATTGCTCAAACTTGGAAATTTAGAAGAAAATCTTCTTCTTTCCAGTAGTGAGAAAATATGCACACACAAACCTTAAAAATTTATTGGCTTTGAAGTTAATTTTTTTTTTTTAAAGTGGTGAAGTAAACATGATCAGAAATGAGTGTGTTGCTATGACCTTGACTGGTGAAGCCACAGCTATCCCATGAACTGGCTGGGGGACCTTTTCTTCAGGCTGTGTAGTTGAAGTCTGTTGTGTAAATATGGAAACAGCAGGAGTTTTGGGCAGTGAATTGTCTGCGAGGAGTGTTCAATCTCATAATCTGCACACATATCTATCTTGAAACTGCTCCTCCTTGGAAGGAAAGGGGTGAAAGGAACTGTGTTCAGGTTCACAAGAGTTACTGGCCTTTTGTTTTCTTGTGGTTGCTTTGCTTACAACATTGGCAGGTGATTTGCACATGTATTTAATCTCATAGTATTTTTCCTGTTGGCAGAATGCCTAGATCTGAGAAGTACATGCCTTTTATGAACACTGCTGAAAATCTAAATAAATTAAATTAGAATGTTGCTTTTTACCAGTATGCATGTCTCTCAGGGGTTAGTGTTGTCACGTAAGGAGCTCAAACTCCTTATTTTTTTTTCTTTTCAGCTTGGAAGCTAAGAAAATATCTAAGAAGAAAAGATCTTGAAAACTGAGAGAGCAGAGCAACTGCAGAGATAAAGTGGTAGGTGGGAAGTAAATTCTATTGCCTACAGGTCCTCTCGTGACTCAGTCCTTATGTGACTTTGCATGTAATTTGCAAAAGTAGTTGAAAAATGGATTAAGAATGTGAATATTAACATGTAAAGAATCTAAGTGGCCACATGGTGTCCCCACTGTTCCATGCTGATTAATCCTGATAGGCCATTTATCCTGTGGTACAAAGCTTGGTGGTATCTGAAAGTGAAAAACATGCCTATAAAACATGCCTATTTATGAAAGCTGGCAGAAAAATCTCTTTTACAATAACAATGTCTTGCATCCTTAATCCCTTCTAGTATGCATTATTGAAAATGGATAATTGAAATTGGAGTCAGTATAAACCACAACAGTCTTCTTGAAAAATGTGAAAAATACTTGTAACAATTTTTTTCAAGTAGCTTTAAGCTGTACTTAATGGTAATATCAGGAAATTTGTGGCAGTCTTCTACAGAACCTGCAGAGGAAATAGCAACCATCTTGTAGACTTCATGCAGTTCCTTCAGGAGGTTTTGTGAAGGTCGTGTTTGGACTTGATATACACACTGTATCCCTGGGCAATTCCCTCCTTGCATCAGGAATTTCCACTCTTGCCTGACAGAGAAAAACAATGCCTGAACTTCCTTTTGCATGAAATTGAAATTTCAAAACCATGCCATTACCGAATGTGTTTGGTGTGTTTCACTAGAGCACGGCAGTATCTCTTGAACAAACTTGTTGCTATTGTACCAAGATGGTTAATAGATTGGTGCTTTCTAAATGTGCCCAGTTGGCTGCACTGTAGATTCATAAATGTTGCCTTAAATACCTCCCTCTCATGGCTTGTTTCCTGAATTAATACTTCACCTGAGCTTGAAAAACTTTTAATTTCTTGGGTTGTTTCCAAAGTTCTGGTATCACATCTGTGAGAACAAGACTTTAGAAAATCCTCCTCAACAAAGCATAAAGGTCTACAGCTTTTTCTTTTATACAATATGTTGAATACAGAATTTGGCAAGGGTTTGTTGTTGTCTCTGTGTCATTTGCAGCACAGTTTTGGGCAAAAAGCATTTTTTTTGGTGCTAAACCAGTTCTGGAGTTAGAGTAGGGAATTTGTGAGCTGGGTGCAGCCACAGGCGCTGGTGTCCCATGCTACTAGGGCTTATCTCCTTGTCATGCTGCCTCTGGCCTGGGTGAATGCATAGATGGGGCAGGAGCCAGGGAGGAGACTCCCATCCAAAAGTTGCTGAGGACAGCTCTGCACTATGATCCCTGCTACTCGATGGGGCCCACTGCTCCGGTGTCCACCCTGGCAGTAAACGGAACCCGTGGGGACAAGTGTGGCAAAGCCAGTGGGACTTGTGCACTGTGGGGACATTAAGGGGTGGATGAAAGGAGGTGAAGAAAACTGCTTTAGTGGTATGTGTCCCTGCCTGTGGCAGAGGGGTTGGAACTAGATGGTCTTTGAGATTCCTTCCAACCTAAACTCTTCTATGATTTCTGGCTGATCTCCAGTAGCTTCATAATGCTGTGACCTTTTCTGGGGTACTGTAAAATTAAAGCAAGAGCAATGTACTGTCACAGATCTCTAGTATGATGTCTACCAATGTGTTGCCAAGCAAAGATCTGGACCACACCTGATTTGAAAATTGTTTCGATTTGATAGGTTCTAGCAGTTCTACTTGTTTCCTGTCTCTACCATTGAATATCATAGACTGGGAATTATATTTCAGTAGAAATTACACATTACATATCTTTATGAGAATAGAGCACACCTATCAATTTATGGATTACTTCATTAAAATATTCTATTTTTATTACATATTGCTCCATCAAACAATGTATTGACATTAAAGATCACACACAGAGGAACAGTGTTTAGTAATGCATACCATTAGCAAACAACATAACTTGGCAGTCTGACCACCCAGCTTATAACAAAGGCTTTGCCTTTCACATCAGTGAGATCTTTGTATTGCTGCCAGCATGCTTTCCACAATACTGCTTCATGGTTTTGTAAAACTTGTGAGAGGAGAAGACTTAGAGAAATAACGGGCTACGCCATTATGAATCAAGATTATACTCTGTTTGTCATAAATGACCTGCTAAGCACTGGCTAAGTCATCAAAGAGATGGTGTGTGAGTGGACGGCTGTGTGTTTAACTTCTTCCTTGGGTTCCTTGGTGTAATATTGTTTTACTTGTTGAGCTTGAGTACTTTCACTAATACTTGCTCTATTTAGCTACTGCTAGTTTTGACTGAGCACAAGCCACAATAAGTAGAAATTTTCTAGACTTGTTTTTACTTAGCTATCTGAGAACTAATAAAATAGTTTTATCCTTCTTACTTGGTATGTTCAAGCAGTTTCCAGATTACTTGCCTTTATACCTCTGAAATGTGCTTGATCAAGATTGGAGGGTGACAGTTTTAACAAATATTTTAATTCAAAAGAAGTCTCTTATTTAAAATTAAGTAGCTTCTTCTTTATTATATAGGTGTATAGCAGTTTCCCCCTTTTTCTTGTGCCTTTCAATGATAGGTTTGCTTCAAATACACTTTAGTTATTGCAATGGAATCAAAGAGATTGTTATATGTGTCTGCATAGGAAAACCAGTGTCTTGACTTAAAGCCAGCACAAAAATAATTAATGAATTCACCTATAAAAACTTAAAAGCAGTAATTTCTCCAAACCACTTTATTTTACCTGGAAAATCAGGAGTCTGTTTTACAAAATAGTCTGGAGTGTTAAGGAAACTTACAGGTCATTCAAACACTCTAGTGCTACCCTGAGAACAACCAGACACCATGACAACTTTATTTTCAGGTAAAAACTCCACAGTTCTTCTTATCAGTGAGCATTAACACCTTTTATCTTAGGCAAGGAATGCTAGCTATTAGTATTACAGAGAAAGCTCTGCAGCAGAAAATAATAGCTTCCTATTTCCTCTACAACTTAGATAGCGGTAGTATGTACATTTACTATATTTATTATTTGTATATTTATGTGTTCTATGAACACTTCAGTTTAATTGCACAGGAGACTTTTGAGGGCATTTGTTTCTTTCTTTGGATGCTAAGACTTTGTTGATTTGTTTTTTATTTAGTTATTGCCAGTCAGTCAGTGACTGCTGAAGCTGATAAGCAGTACTCAGCAGTCAATAAGTTTGCTTTCAAGGCTGACTGAGGTGCTGGTAGTAGTGTCTGCCAACCCCAGCTGTTGTCTGTAACACCAGTTCCAGATTTTATTTTGGAAGCCTCAGATGAAGTCACTGCATGACTACAAAAAGCAACAAGTGAGAAGAAGTAAAATTCTAGCATCCTAATTTTTACACTTTCAGAAAATATGGGAATCTATAATCTGCTACAAAAATGTGGAATGAGAACTGAGAAGAAACAAAGAAGATGCAGTAATTTGAAAAAAACAGCGAGTGAACTAAGAGCTGTGCTCAAGGGTTAGGGGGTTTGCTGACTTTTAGACCTCTGCCTATTAGGTCATTAATGCCTAGCTTCAACCTTTGATCTTTCTGCAATTCTGGAAGCTCTCTTCATTTTTTTCCAACACAAGGCCAAAGTTGTGTGATTACAATGAGGCTATTGTACTGAACATCCCACATATAGATGCAGCACAGAAGACTCCGAGAAGTGGCTTATGTTGCAAGAATGCAACAATCTACATTGTAAAATGTATATTAATCCTAAACAGTCTTTATTATGTGATTAAGGTGTAATTGGTTTTATTTAAGTGGAGCTTTTTTTCAGAAGGGAAGTTGCACCTCAGAACAAGATGAAGGAATGATAATCTGAGCTCCACTGTGACACATTAGATGGAGAGGAAGGGGCTGTTTGTCAAGCCAGGACTATTGGGGAGCAAAGCTCTTGGAAGACAGGAGCAGCAACATGAGACTACCAAAATCCAGGGCCAGCAATGCTGAAGTATAAGTTCAATGAAACTCAGCCATCCTTGCTGTTAACTCCCAATAATTATGCCTCGAAAATCACCAGAGTTGATGAATTGTTTACAGAATTAGAGACTTGGCTGATTTGAAATTACGCATATCTCAGGGAGAAGCATGTCCTCTGGGGCAGGGCAGGAAACCCCGGATGTATGTATTTCTTAAGAAGTGTTCCGTTGTTTAATTTTTAGGAAACATTTTCCCTTGATATTTGGGTGATTTAAATAGTAGTTTCTTTAGTGGTTTCTTGGGTTGCTACGCATGATAGTTTTCCCTGTTGATTTTCATGGGCCAGATTCTTGGCCATTTCTGGGTATCATTGACCATTCAGGAGCATGACTGTAGATTTGGAATACATACAGAGATATTGTAAACAGCATGGCTTCTCCAGTGTCTTTGTGATTGTTCTGATTTGTGGAGTAGGGTCAACGTGGGAACTCTAGCCCCTTTCCTGAGGCCGTGAAAGAAAAGAGCTTGGAAATACCTGTATTGCCTGATTACCCAAAGCTACCCTTTTATGTATTTGCTAACATGTTGCCCTTTCCTACTTGTATGGAAATGCCTGATTTTCCTAGCTTTGCTTTTATTCTACTCCACCACCACTGACAATCAGAACCATTGGTCTAGTAAGATAATTGTTTCCAGAGCACAGTTTTTGAACTACTTGCCAGCTCTGACTGAATACAGACATCTCGGTGTTGCAGCATCTCTTCATCTTCTTTCTCATCTATATCTAGTTTGGATGTGCCGTCCATCTGTCCCTCCTGCTGCCCTTGTGTTACTCAGAGAGCCTATCCAGGCATAGTGGGTGAAGCACGGAGTCATGGAAACAGGAGCTGTGTGTTCCACACTCACAGGGTCTTGGAGCATGTTGGGGATGACTCCAAGGCAGACTCATTCAAGCTCAGTCTTGCCTTTCAAGCTTAACCACTGGCAGGCTCTGTCTTGTCCCACATACCAGCACCCGGACTCACATGGGGTTACAGAGGAGAATCCCAGGATATCTGTGCTGTAAACAAAGATGTAACTGTGGAGCCAAGTACTGAAATCTTGTAGGCTGGAAGAGTTGTTTAATGAAATTTCAGCCAGTTCAGTCCAGTGACTTTTAATATTTTTATTTTTCATTTTTAAGCATAAAACCCAGAAGAAACTATTATATTATCTTTCTTGGCTACTATCTGGCACTTAGTCTAGCTACCAACATACTTAGCAAACAAAACTGACAAAAGGTGTAATGAACTCTAATTAGAAGGAATCTTAGGACTAGTGTAAGCATTAATAACAATAGGAAAGTTAGGGAGTCGCATTCTAATTGGGGGATGGTATTAAAAATATTACTATTTAAAAAGAAAAAGAAAAAAATAAAGAGAGCTTGCTTTCTTTGAGATCACTCGCTACCAAACATTTTTCTATTTGGCAAATATATGCTTTCCCAGAATTAAAAAAAAAGCATGACAGCATAGCAAGGTTTCCTGTTAAAATGTGATATCTCCCTGCACAGTCAATAGGCAGAGTGTATTTACCAGGAAATTACTGAAAATCTTCCTGGAATATGACAGATGATCTGTCCAGAGCCAGCTATCACTGAGATTCCTGGTAAATGTAGACCTCTAATAGAATCCAGTAATTGGAGATATGTTTTAATTAGCTGCAGCTCTCTTTTTGGGTTCAGAGAGCTGGATTAGTGACTTACCATTGTCAGCTGGAGAACTTAATTTACATACTGTTTCTTACTGTGTTCATTCTGAAGAATGAAACTATTTGTTTCATGTTGTTATTTGAGCACTATCACTTAAGCAGTACATCAGTGCCTGACAACATGGCATTAAAAAATTAATGTTCTTTAACAAAGTAAGGAACCCACAGCCCTGTGAATTTGGCTCATCTTTCTGCAGCGTTGCTGTGCAACTGTATGTGCTTATCCTTGGCTACGTTAGGTTTGATCAGTGTGAGTTTGCAGAAATGAATAGCTAGGCCAGTGGGGTCAAATTTCTTGTGGAAACTGCTGCTCTGTTGCAGAGACTGCCAGTTTTTTTCAGGAACAGAGGAGGCAGATGGAGCTGAATATGGTGAAGAACTGATATGTTTAATGTTTGGGAATGGTTTCATATGTGTACATTTTTAAAAGTTTGTTATGGTATAGACAGCCTCAGTAGAACTCAGTATGTAAAACTGCAGTCAGCGTGTCTTGCCTGTGCCATTCAGAGCAAGTAAAGCACGTTGGGACCCTGGAAATCACCAGCAGGCAGGACATTCCCTTTGCAGGAAGAAGTATGCCTGTTGCTCTTAAAACCCTGTAACTTGGGTTACTGAGTCCAGCTAGTCTGCTGTGTGGGTGGGGATTTGGACTCATGGAAACACTAGAGGTAGTGTTTCTCTTCCTTTATAGTTTTCCACTGCTTAATGGTGCAAAGACACTCCCTCATATCCTGAAGCTGGCTGTGATTCCCCAGACGTCTTAGTCCTGTGTTTGTGCTGCAAAGGGCAAATATGCCTAAGCAACTGTAAAGTCATCCCTATCCTTTGAATCAGTAATGAACTAGTGCTGAGCATTCCTGTGCAAGGTGGGGTGAGGAAGGGAAAGGCTAGTGGGTCCAGGACACAGCCCACGTGCTCAGCTTGGGCTGTCTCTAGTGAGACTAACCCTTCCAGCATCACTGCTGCTTACTCTCACACTGCTGCTCACCCTTAAATAGCCCATCTACTTCTCTGGCCTTTTGTGGCTTATTTCCACTTCATGTCATATGTCTTGTATACCTGAGTACGAGACTCAGAGGCACTTGAAGTCTCTCGCAGGTTGGCTGCAGTCACATTTTCTGGCTGCAGTCACATTTTCACCTTCTAAACTTTCCCCAGAACACATGGTTGGGCATATTGAGAAAGTTTTAATAAATCCGTAAAGGAAGTTGTCCTTGCACACAAACACCTCAGATTCATGGTCACATTGACCTGGCAGAGCCTAGCACTGTGTCTGAGTGAGGTGGTCCTGCTGTCCTGGTTGCTCTTTCTGTCTGCTGTACTGACCCCTGATGTGCTGGCATAAGTGTACTTGTGGTAAACTGTGCATACAGCAGAGTGGCTTAACAGTGAAATGACAGTCTTGGTGCCCTTAAGTAGTGCATTCCTGTGTGCAGTTGGCACACACAGAGTTACGTAAATCTTAAGGTGTGTTCAGGAAGCAGAGTGAGACAGTTGTGTGGCTTGAGGCATAGGACTTTGGTTTGAGAAATGTGTTGCAATGCTTTTGAAGTGCAGGAAAAGGGAGAATTGGCCTTTTCCCCCCCCACTGCTGTCCCTCTGACTTGGAAACACGGGTTTGAGCTGTAAGGGTTGATTTGAAGATTTCAACACTAGGCTCCTAAATCCTACTCTATGCACTTTGTGTCTGTGGAGTGACAAAACTTAAGATGGATTTTTCTTTAAGTAGGGCAAGTGCAAACTCTTTCTAAACAGGGAGGACATTTTAATACTCAGAAACATTTTTCTGTAACTGAAATGCTGCATCTCTTGTGTTTCTGGTATATGTACCTTTTTCTGGGTTGTTTCCAGGGGGAAGCAGGAGAGAAGTAGTTAACAGCAGAGGACACTGTCATGGGCTGAGGAAGGACTGGAAACAAAACCAGCAATGTAAAAATGCGAATGATCTCTTTCTCTTTGCTGTTTTTTGTTCTTTTTACAAGCTGATGGCAGACTGCGACTTGCTGGACTTCTGTTTCAGCTGCATGTAATATATTCCAGCATTGCAGAAGATACAAAAGCTATTATACTGAAGCTGTAAATCAGCTTGCACTCAGAATTGTTGCCAGATCACAGAAAAGTGTGTGAAGCATACCAAATTATAGAGTTGAGTATGCAGCAATGATACCAGTTCAGAGAGAGGCTGCCACATTTTTGCTCCAGTGATACAACAATTGGCAAGGACAGAAGGTGCAGCATCTTGGAGCTATTCATGAAGAGGAGAGAAAAAGGCATTGAATTAGCATTTAGTGTCTCTAGCTGCCAAACTGTCTCACCTAGGCTGAATATCACTGCCAGGCTGTGTGCTCTCATCAGCGTGTCTTGGATTGCAAGGAGGCTGGGGAGGAGCTGAGAAGCACCCACCACGTGAGTGTGAAGGCGGGAGTTGGCTGCCACGTGGTAACTTCTGGATAGTTTGAGTATCCAGCCCTTTAGTGGAAAGCTACTTGGAATGTATATGGAGCTAAATTGACAGAATTCTAGTTGAATCTTCAGCTTTCAGCACTGTACCATGATTAAAGGAAAGACAAGACGTCCAAGAAAAGTCTGCTTCCTTTGGAGTAATTAAGTTTTTTATAGACTGCATTATCCAGAGAGCTAGGAATCAGGGACTGTGGTTGCATTGTACAGGACTGACACAAGGAAGTGTAGGTCATCAGTAAATACCTTATTGATGAATACAGTTACTTTAGCATATTTGCAAAGCTGCATTGCCTAGGTTTTTTTAGGCTTTTTTTTTTTTTTTTTTTTTTTTTTTTTTGTAGTTTCAAAGATTTCATTGTAGATAGCCAGGTATATTTATTCTCTTTGCAAAAGCTGCTTGGTGAATCTTGTTTTGGTGCAGGCTGGTCTTATTTGGACTCTTATGTCAATGAATGTGTGTATCAAGGTACCCCTAAGAAACTAGAGTGTATATTAGCAGATTATTATCCTTAGAGCTGTTATGTGGATTTTTAGGTATGCTTTAATCTCTTACTGCCTCTTCCCTGGAAGATTGCTTTTTAAGTAGCAAAGCTGTTTAAAGCTTCTTAAGTTTTGGGTTTTGTTCTTTTTCAATTTAAGAGGAAAACACTACATGTACTTTTATCTCTTAACCATTGTTCACCACAGCTGCGAGTAACTGTTTACTTTCATAATTTAAAATATAGCCATTGTGATAGGATCTTGTTCTGCAATGTTCAGCTGCGACTCTGGTGCTAATTTACTCAGTTAATCAATAAAAGAACAGTGTTGCTGACCAGTAACAAAGCAGAGTTTGAGATTGAAATGAAGCTGCCTCACAACCTAAGGTGGAAACTAATGTAGGAAAAATAACAATAGACCACCAGCTGGCTAAGAGTTAGATTTTATGTCTATTTACTCTTGGAAGTAAAGGGAGAGAGTAGTTTGGAAAGAGGAAAGTAAGTCTTCTTAACTCTCCACATGATGTAAACTCAGTCCAACCCCTTTATTATGATATCTAACATTTAATGTTACATATTAATATAATATGTGACAGAAAATGTTAGAAATTCTTGTTTACCTGTACTTGCTTAAATGTAGATGTGTTTATGGCACAAGCACATTGTTCTGACCTTCAGTGTTAAACATTAATTGCATTTCCCAGTACCTACTCTCTGAATCATAACTGAAAGACCTTTAATTTATGATAATATAAAGCACCTCTTTGCATTTTATGGGTTTTGTTTGTTTGTTTTCTTTTATTAACTAAAAAGTAAATAATATTTAACTCAACTACATTTACTAATGATAGAACAGGATTCATCCTACTGAACAACAGTGAATACTGGTAGAAACCTGCATTATGTAAGTATGATTTTTGTGGCTAAGACCATGATTATCCATTTTGCAGATGAGTTAGCCAAGTATTTAGCATGATCTGAGAAAAAATGCTTCGCTTCTCTTTGCGTATGTCTTCAAAAGCTAGACGTGGTGGATGCTTCCTTTTTCTTATGCTTGACCATTTGTCAGTTCAGACCAAGGATGATCCAGTCTGGTATCAGCTGGAGTATCACCATGTTCCCCAGTATAACTGAGATTTTTTAGCTTAATGGAGGAACTAGAACCATTCTGGTATGGAAACTAAGGTCATTCAGAAGTAGCCTACCGGGCTGACATTTGCAGCCACTTAACCTGATTGGTTCTAAAAGATGAATTAGGGGTCCTGACAGGTGGAGACTTTTGGGGACCAGCCTGGGGGAACTATCAAAGATTCTCTTACCCTGAGAAGCTCATTTTTTTTTCCTCACTTTTTATTTTCAATGCAGTTTTCATGATTCAGCAAGCTCAGCATTGAGAGAAGTGCCAGACTGATGTTTGTAGGCAGCTCTGTCTTCTATGTCTTTTCACCGTGCCTGCTATCCATAAGTGTGACCCTGCTTGACAAAGGTTAAAAGTACTTATTCCTGCACATGCCATCTTTGGATCTTTTTTCCCCAGTTTGTTTTGTGTTGCATGTTTATGAGGTGTGGCCTGGTGCTGCTTTGTGAACTTGTTGCATGGTGTCCTGTGTTGAGGTCCAACTGCTGCAGTGTGCCCAAGCCACGGGCAGACATCTCTGTCTCACTACCTGGATTGGAGTCTGGGTGCTACATTCTGAGCTGATGCATGGCCCAGGCACTCAATGCAGTTTTTGGTTGTGTTGCAGTTGAAGAGTGCAGGTGCTGTGCTTAGCTGCTGAAGGGGAAGAAGGCCAGGGGGTGTCATGCCTTATTTTATTACCAGGATAAAAGAGTTACTTCCGAAGTGAAGAGTTACTTCAGATTAAATCTGGTCATTATACTTGTGTTTCTTGGTACAGCTATTAGTAAGGACATACTGGCTATCTCGGTCAACAATGTAATAGTTTCTTTCTTCATGCTAAAGGCACTGAAGGCTTTTAAAATTGCTCTTAAAGGATGTTTCTCTTATATGCTGTTTGGATACAGGATAATGAGATTTAGAAAGCCTTTAAGAAGCAATTAGAAATAGAGGTGTGAACAGCTGTAAGTTTCCATCAATGCTGCAAAGTGAACATTCTGAAAGGAAGGCTGAACGCTAATATGGGAATGGTCATGGGATGAAAAGGCTTACATAGGTGCTTTCTCCAGCAACTGCTAGTAGTAGAATGGAGGAGGCATGTAAAGACAAAGTAAGGGAATTACAGAACACCCCTTCTGTGTTCTCCGGTCTGAATCAACCAGCAGCTGGAAGAAATCCCAGGGTGAGATGCTCCACATGAACTGCTACGTTTTACTAGCTATTGATCAACTTACCCTTCAAAAACATGTCTAATCACTTTTTGAAGGCATTTACACTGTTGTTGCACAATACCATGGAAGCTTAAAACCACAGAAATTTAACTTGTCTTTACATGAAAAATTCTGCCACCTGATGAAAATTAGTAGAAGTAAGTGAAATAATTTATCAGAGACCAATCAGACATTTCCTATACAGCTTCTCATATACAGAATACTATCATATCCTTTGGTCATCTTTGGATGAAAAGAGACAAGTTTTACTTCTGGTACTATTGGGAGGGATTTCAGGGACTGGGGAAAGACTGACATCAGCTCTGCATGCCATCAAAAAAATAGCCTTCTGTGCATAACTATGATTAGTAACTGTTGGATCACATCAGCAATTTTACTTCACTCCAAAAGATTCTCTCTACACAAGGTTTAAGGGACAACTGACCCAGGATAGTCATAAATGAGCTACTTATTGGTGAGAGTAAGCATTATTAGGGATAATACCATGTCCTGTGGGTAGGATATATCCTACAGTAGTGATGCTCATGCATAAGAATGCCAGCTATTACTATCTCTGTTTCACAGTGATAGAATGATGGGACAATTATTTCACCCATTAGGGAGAAGAACCCTAAAGGACCTGTACTCCTAACCATTACAGTTCCTTTATCAGTAGACTCATGGAAACAGAGTATTTCCTCAGGTGTGCCATACTCTTATGGGAACTGAGATGTTTGCACATGTTTTGGTCTGTGTTTACAGAAATGTTTCTCATTACAGAGACATTTGCATTTATTCCTGAAAAAATTGAGTGCCTGACTTAGCTTTGATACTCTAAACTCCTAACAATAGTTCCAGAAGAATATTCTTATTAAAGAAGAGACTTGAACAAAAATTTTTTTGAGGTTAGATAAAATTCCCATTTGTATTTACTGTGTGGTCCCAAGAAGAAAATGGGACCATATTCTTAGAGGAAGTTGTCTTGTTGCCCTGTGCTTTGATTCAGAAGGGAAGGACAGTATTCTGAAGATATGTGAGCAGTTATTGGGAAGTTTGTAAGGAAAAGTCTTACTAACTTCTTCAGTGTTTTCTAACTGTTCTAAGCTCTCGGAGGCACCTGGGAGGCTAGTGCCCACTATCTGAAAGCTAGGATGTAGAACCCTTGCCTTACTACAAACTGCACCTTGCACCTTAGCAATTTAGGTAAGGAAGCCCATCCATTTGTGGGGATCTTAGCGCCTGCTAGCTGCCCCTTCACACTCTGGTGTCACAAAGTCTTTTGGCCAGCTCTACAGAGGAGGGAGACAACTGCTGCTATCTCCTGGCATGGTAAGCCCAAGTGAGAATGTCTTGAAGGAGGAGCAGACACACTGTAAGGAAACATAATGCTCTTGGTGTAGCAATATCTGGCATTAGTATGTAGTTTCAAAAATAATTCTACAAGGAGGAGAACAATACTGTCACAAAGTAGTTGCAGCTTTTCTGCCAAACCTAGCTTTTCAGCAGAAAAATATGTTTAAGAAATATTTTGTTTAATTTTTTTTTTTCCTCATTAACACTTCAGCCACAGTCAAACTTCTCTGTGGTTTTTATTAGTTTCTGAGTCATACTTCTTCTTTCTCTTCTTAAATAACAGCCTTCCTAGTTTGAGAATAGCAGTACTACTGTACCTGCCAGTTCTCCTCTTCTGCACTGCATAGTGCTGCAGCTCTGCAGTGAGGGTCCAGGTGCATCTACAGCCTGGGAAACAAGAGTCTGCTGTCACCTGTCTAAACAGATCTGATTCCTGCCTGCTCTGGTAACACCTCCAAGTCCTGGATCACCTTGGTGTAGTTGCTGAGGAGACTGTTTGAATACCCCACACTGAGCTGACTTCCTTGTTTCAGAAGGGAAGATAGTCTAGAGGGATGAAAATGTCATTTGCTGATGTAGGTTGCTGCTCTGCAACACTGTGAGCAAGAGCTATGGTTTTCCTTATGTTTCTACTTGTAGTATGTTCAGGAAGTCCACAAGCACAACCTCTGCACTTTGGCTTTTGCCTCTGTGTCAGGACTCATCTCATCCTACAGTTAGGAACTTAGGCTAGGGGACCAGTGCAAGGTGAGAATCTGCTATGCTGGGTGAATGCAGTAAAAACTTAGGAGAGCAGGAGTGTGTCCTGAGATTAAATGAGAGCTTGTTTTTTTTACTAAAGATAGTGTGTTGTTGCAATTTTTTTCTTCCAATCTTGGAGAATTGGAAGTGTATCCTTCAGAACATTGGTCTTTCTTGCTGGTTAGCATAGCCAAAATACCTTAATGGGACAACCAAACGACAGTATGGAACTTAAGATAGGATATAACATACAAAATTGTTGAGTTCTTTTGATGGATGTGAGCATTATAAAATTGGTACTACTTGATATAAGGCTTTGAGTTTTGCACTTTCAAGGTATTGGTATATTGATAGCCTATTAATACCTGTTTCTTTTACCTTAATGTAGCCAGGAAGTGGTGCTGTCATATTTAAATGAGTCCAGTAGAAGCAGAAAGTGTTCCAGTACACCTTTTGGAAACCAATGAAAAGTGTCCATGGCACTGCTTGGCTGGGAATGTAGTCTCATTTGAGCAAATGCTGGAGTCACTGAGCCACTACAGTTAGGTTCAGTGGCTAACTACCCACTTTGCAGAGGCCTCTTTTTGTTTTTTAGTGAGAGATATTACATTATTAGCTTTTTTTTGATGCAAGAGTTGGAATTGCTGAGCTTGTTTGAAATTTTTTCTTCGTTCTCTTTTTTTATTTTTAGCCTTTTTAAAAAATAGAAATGTAATAGTGACTGCATGCTGAAAGTACTTCCTTTGCTCATGGCATAAGAACGTTTTTCCTGTGCTATGTGTGCATTTTGAGTGTGACCTAGAGAGTGATTCATGATGCCTTTGTAATGGGAACCTGACTCACATAAGTCAGGATGAATCAGCTTCCTAGGCATGGTGGATGCTGTTCTGGCAAAGAAATGTTCTTTGGACCTGGTACACTGTGTAAGCACACCTTCCTAGTCTGTCTTTCTGTGCTTATCCCACCAATTACTCAGACTGTAGACCTATATCTAAATTGTATTACTATTTATGAAATTGAACATTTCAGAAAAACAGTATTTTGCCATTGGTTCAACTTCTTGTATGAATAGAAACTCATGGGCTGCTTTTACAGAGCCTTGGTGTGTTCTTTTCTTTCCCTTGTGACACTGTTACTTCTAGCTGCCTCAGTGGTAGCTTTGTCCTCTTATCACAATGACTCTGCAAAGAACGGATTTGTAAGTGGGAAAGTGTTCCAATATCAATAAGAGTTTTTAAAGCTTCACATTTGGCTTGAATATAGTAGGATGAAGTGGAAATGAAACAGAAAAGTTCAGCTTAGGAAAAACTAACCATATTTTGGAATAATAACCATAATTTTAAAATTAAACTGACTCAACTCTTAAAATATCTTAGCTAACACTTTATTAACCTCAGTGTGTTCAGAGGATTAAGAATGATTTATACTCTCTCCCCACTGGCCTAAGGAGAATCTGTGTTTGCCTTCAGCTTTATGTTAGACATTGCCATAATGTCATTATTATAAGAATGAAATATGTGACAAGTGACTTAGGAAAAATGCAGGTTACCTTTTATGAAATGTGGACTAGGCACAATTTTCTGTTTGCAAATATACTTCTTGAAACAGATTATTATAGGACATGATTTCTTAACAATGAAGTATCTTAAATTAAAATTTAATTATTTTAAAAATTAAAATTACTTTTTTTTTTGAAAGTAAAGTCAAACGTACCTACATTTCTGGTCAAGAACAATCAAACTTTTTAGCTCTCAAAAGAATTTTGTAGGTAATTTTTTCTTTAAAACAAGTATTATACAAGATATGTTAACTAATGTTCGTTATCTCATGTGCTTGGATTTTGTGTCTGTGGGTCAAAATTTATGTCCATAAATTTTAGGGGAATTGTTTTTCTGAAACTGTCTTGCATTTGTTCCATATACTGTAATTTAAGGTTTTTTTAAGAGTTAGGAATTTGCATCTGAAGAAATTATGTTAAAAGAACGTATGTTAAGTGCAAACTGAAGCATGTTTACAAAATACCAGATTTAAAGTCTCTTTTGTAACTTGGAGTCAGTGGTTTCCATGGAATGAGTTACAGAGGCATCACCTATGTACTTAGTATAGAGGATAAAAATAAATTCTGAATGATCTAATACTAAATAAGGGAGTGTTGGAGAAGTGCTCCAATAATGTAATTAGAGTTTTATAGCCTAATAAGTATGCAAAGAGAGTCACCTGAGATTGCAGCCCCACTTGCCATGGGCAGGGACACCTTTTACTAGACCAGGTTACTGAAAGCACCATCCAACATGGCCTTAAACACTTTCTAGGGTGGGGCAGCCACAACTTCTCTGGGCAACTTGTTTCAGTGCCTCACTACAGTGAAGAATTTATTTCTAATGTCTAGTATATACCTACTTTCAAGTTTAAAGCCACTGCCCTTTGTCACTATATCCCCTTGTCCAAAGTTCCTCTTCAGCTTTGTTGTAGATCTCTTTGTACCTTTGTTGTAGGTACTGGAAGTCTGCTAGAATGTATCATCAGAGACTTCTCTAGGCTGAACAACCCTAGCTCTCTCAGCCTGTCTTCTTAGAAGGGGTGTTCCAGCCCTCTCATTTCTGTGGCCTTGTCTGGACTTGTTCCAGCAGAATCACGGAAGGTCCACATCCTCCTTGCTGCTGGGACCCCAGAGTTGGATGCAGATTTAAAGTTCGTGTTCTGTGAGTGGGTTAAGATGCAAGGTCAGATCCACACTTTTCAATAGCTAAAATGTCTCTGTAGTATGTCACTTCTATTGATGTAAGAACCTAGCTGAGGAGAATATTGGAGTGGGCTGGAATAATTGTTTTAAGCTACTTTTATGATTTCTCTTTAATAACTCCTGATACAATGAAATGCAGGAGAGGGATCCACATAAGGTGGTTCACCTTGTTCATAGAGAACTTACTGCCCTACTTGAAACAGAAGGGATAGTAGTGATGGAAACATACTGTTAATACCATCCACAGGGCATGAAATTCTCTCTTCAAATCTTGCAGCTTGTTCAGGAGAACTTCCCATATTGACAGGTGGTGGAGACAGTACAGCATTTGCAAGCAGCCAGGACATCTGTGCAGGACCCCTGTATCTGAACAGATGGCTTACAGGTCTGTGACAATATGGGCTGTTGGTTGTTACAGCATTGCTGAACCATTATCAATCCTCTTCTGATTATTGCTAGTGTGTGTGAGTTGAACCCCTTGAAACAGCCTCATGAAAATGTCTTTTCTTGGAAGCTTTGGGCACAGTATATGTTGCTGAGTGTCCACTTGCACCATGGCAGCACAAGTACACTTTCTTTCTGTATCTTCTTGCAGCTGTTCTGGACACAAGCTGTATCTTTGTCCTTAGATTAACATTTGAGGCTTGTCAACCTTACATGGTAATTGCTTGAGGAGAAACCAGGAAAAGAAATACTGACTTAAGAAAAAGCAGCAGTATTTGGTTCCAGTAGCTGGGAAGGGTAGGATTGATTTCCCTAACACATAGCCTGTTGCCAGAAATAGATTTTTCAGACCTGGACCATGTATTCCTAATATTGCAAGAACAAGTGCACAAATTGTTCTATATCATCCTGTGTGTGTGCTTAGGAGGTAGTATGGTCTTGGCAAGGGGAAATGCAGGTGCTTTTTTTATAGCTAGTGATTAATACTTATAGAGTTAGAAATGCTTTAGGAAGTAGAAATGCTTTTTGTGGATTTAGCAGAACTTGGGACAAAAAACTTTTCTTTTTCTCTCAGCCAATATGAACTTGCACGTCACCTGCAGTGAAGTCTGAAATCCAGCATCCCACTGTATTGCATTTCTCTATAGACAAACAGCTTTCTTATCAGTCTTGAGAAAAGTCAAATAACCTCCTGCATTCAAAAAGCAATGTTCACAACTGACTTCTAATTTCAAAGCCAAGATCTTATTTCCTATGAAGACTATCATGTTGCATCCACTTAAATTGTTATTGGAAGACACAGCAGTAGTCTGCTTCCACTGAATATTAAATGCTCGAGCATGAAATTTTATTTTACGTTCCAAAGATGTCAGTTGCATAGCTGACATTGTAACCTGTCAGAGGAGTTCTGAGGTTAACAGCTGATTCATTTTTTAAAGTCATATACATCTCTTAAAGCTGATAAAATTCTACTGACTTACTGAAATAATAGCCTTTTTTTCTTTTTTGGCCTGGATATTGTGCAGACATCACAGCTGCTATGATTGTCATCACAGTGAGTAATGAGTATGGGGTAGCAGAAGTGCAGCCTTGCCCAGATGGTGGCACAGAAAACTGGAACTCCTCCCATACAAGCGCTGACTGCACCTGCCACACTCTGCATTTCTCTAAAGGTTCTCTATGGGTTGTCAAGGCATAAGTAATTTCAATTTATGAGTTTAGGGCACAGGTTTCTTGGCGTGTGTTTTCTCTGCGTCTTCCTGCTATGTCTGGTAATATTTTTGCCTCATGAGAATGAGGATTGATCAAATATATATAGAATGGGTTATGGCATAAAGGTTATGGCACTTGCTTTAGGATAGTGACAAGCTGAGTATGGCTTTAAGATTTTGCCTAAAAGAAATCTCCATGCAATTTTATAATAGAAAATAAACAATCTACAGCTGCAAGAATGAAGCAGCTGCACTCTATTTCTGCAACAGGTCATGGAGTTTGTACAAAACTTCTTGTGTAAACCACTAAAATAATATTGATTAATTTGAGTTGTATTGTAAAGAATTGTCTTGCTAATCCACTCCACATCAGCCTTTGCTCATAGTGAATGATAAAGCTGGGCCAGAGGGAAGTGGGGCTGAATGGTGTTATGGTGGCATGGGTAGTTCAGATTGGCACAGTTTGACAGTCTGTAAGGAAGTGCTGTGCATGTTGGTTCTGAGCTGGCTTCTGATGGCTTAATTTTCTAGACCCTGTCTCTAATATCAGAAGAGGCCATGAAGAGCATTTTCTATCCTGTCCCTACTCTTTTCCCGTTTTTTGCTCCTGAGGCCATCACTTTCCTAGGCTGGTGAATCATAACCTGCCCAAGCAAAAAAAAAAACTCAGAATATTCAAACAAAATAATTCAAACAATATTCAAACAAAATATTCAAACAAAAATAACCTGCCCAGCTGAACCATATCTCATTTCTTCCTTGAACCTTTCACTTGATTAAATAATGGGACTAGTCTGAACTGTACTCAAGGTCTAGAAAATTATGTTTTTATTCAACAGCATAATATTGTTTTCTTTTGTTCACTGTTCTGTTCTTAATAACTGTATGGGTTTTTGCTGGTAGTCAAGCACTGAGCTGATGTTTTTGTGGAACTGTCATAACCCCAGGCCAGGCTTTACAGAAGTAACGGCTCTCTTCCTCCTCTGAGGTGAGAGAATTGGGTCATTTATACATGATGGTATGGGAGTAGTGGGGGTATGAAGACAGTTTGGACCTAGTAATTAAAAAATAATTATCTGGATATTCTGCAGTCTTTTTAAAGTGGCTTGGTCATAGTATTTCTATAGCCAATACCATGCAAATCTGCCATTGCTACAACATCTCACATATACATAGATAGATTTTTTTATTAAAAAAAAATCACTGAACTTTTAGTTTTATTGCCATTGTTGAGGTCGTTAGAGACAGTCTAGCAGCTGCATTCAGTTACACTAAACATTTGAACAAACAATAATTTTTTCTATGTCAGTCCTCATTCTGCTTATTTTTAGCTCTAGAGAATAACCCTTATTTGTACAATCCTGGAAATGTATGCTTGGCTGCATTTGCTGGAAATGTTAAAAACATTTTATATTATGAAGTACCAGCTGTGTAGTAGGCATGAATCTGAGTGTGTTTTTTACAGTCTTATCTTATGGCCTTAAATTCTAGGGTGTTTACATCTAAAAGTATATATAAACTGCATCTTGATGGATGTCCATTAAATATTGGCGTGATTAATGGGTATTTCTCTATACATTGCTTGGAAATATATATAGATCTTGTATGTATAAATCCTTCTATTCACAGCATTTAAATGTGAAGTATATTACTATCGTTCTGTTAACTGTATGTTTTTAATGTGTTTTCACTGTCTGGTTATTTACTTGTCAAGCCTGGTTGAACTGGAAACAGAAATACCTTCCAAACAGAGGGAGAACTATTTAAAATTTGCTTTATCTTTAAAGAATAATGCTATTAAACAGTATAGAACAAATACTTTCAGTGACAAATTTGAAATTGATATTCAAATTAGTGTAAAGTGAAGCTGTAAAAAAACCTGTATTCTTCTCTTTGATTTCCTGTTAGAAACAGAAAGAAAAAATGCTATTAGAAATAGTTTGAATAAATATGTTATCTATCTGCACTACTTCACTGATGTAAAGCTAATAGGGAAGACCAAAGCAGATGCAAACTTTCTAGGCTTTCCTGCATGTTGAGGCAGAGGTCAGTAAACTGGGGCTTTTGACGTGATACCTTGGGTCACTCTTTAGCAATGTCTTTGGATAAACAAGTTCTTCAATTTGTCTCTGGCACAAATGTGCAAATAAGTTTTTGCTAAAATGTTTTTTATATATTTAACAACCCCAATGACAAAATACAGACACATTAAATGGCCTGAGACACTGTTTATCCTGTGTATTTGAAAGATCTGTTCTTTTCTGAACCTTAGAGAGATTTAGCTTAACATGAGCAACAGGGGAAGAGAGAAGTTCAGAAGAGATTCATAGAAGAAGATGTAAATAGCAGGAAGCTAAAAACAAACAAACTATCCACCAAGCTCCCACAAGAGCAGAAAACCCCCCAATATTTTAATCCAAACAATCCCGCTATGTAAGGAAGGAAAAAAAACCCAAATCACCCTATGGCATAAACCTGCATTTCCTCTATTTTAAAGATATTTTACAAATTAAGTTTTAGATTGTTTTGCTTATTTTAACCCTTTTTGACCTGTAAGAAATAAATTTTTGTTGGCATAGCAGTTTGAAGAGACATAAATTGCATTGACAGTATTTTATCTTCTAAGAAAATGTAATTTTAGATGAACTTAAGGAATGGCAGTCAGACATTTAATTGGCATTGTTTTCAAGGCAGAATATACACACTAAAGGTTACCATGAGGTCTGCAGCTATAATTGCCATTGACCAAAACAGACTTTTCATTTAATCAGCCCCCTAAGAAATAATGTTGCAAGGTTAAAGGTTACAGTTTTTCAAGAAAGATGTCAATAAGGAATGAAGACTGCTTACAGTTTACAGACTTGTCTCTGCTGTGCCTGCAGAAAGACTTAGACTTTTTAATATGAAAAAAAAACCCTGTGCTGAATACTCATTCCTACAAAAAGCCCACCATCACCACCCTCAACCTCCTAAAATTACAAAGAATTCTGGAGGTGGGAAGTGAAGACATTCAAGTGGCTTTTAAAAATCTTTACCGCTTGATCACATTTTAATGATTTTAAATTATTTTAAAATGCAAACTTCTAAAGAACTGATAGGGAAAAAATACTGGAAGTACCGTAGTATCCCTTGATATAGTGGCAGCTAAGATTACTGGAGCTGCTAAATTGACAGCTGCATAAATTTGTGAAGGGAGAGGTTGTGGCAGCTTTTATGTCTTTAACAAAGGCTTTATTGGTCAAAAATATGTTTCCTTCCTTTCTTGGTGGGTTCACATTTGTTTACGATGAGAAAATTCTGAAGAGTTGACCAATGTGCTGTGCAGCTTGAGCTTAAAAATACAGTTAGAAACATGTACATAGGGAGTTACTTCAAGCTTTGAATACAGGGCATTAGGAAGGAGAAATGTCAGAGGTCCTTCCACCTTTATGTAAAACTGTATCCACAGGCCCAGTGCAAATAGGATCTCTGAAACTTTTGTTAATGAACTGAAACACATTTTAAGTGGCTCCTAGACAATTTTGTGGCATGGCTTGACTCACATAAAATGGATAAATATAAATATTGTCTACAATGAGACTGCATCTTTTCTCTCTGGTTTTTTATTTGTTTTTATACCTTGGGAAGAGTGTGATAGTTATATAAAAGTGGAAAACACAGGAAAGAGAGGGGACACTTTAACACTGTATACTGAAAACCCTTCATGCTCCTTCCAAGAAAGGTGCACGATCAGGATGCTGGAGCAGCTGACTAATTTCTAGGCTCTGGTGTCCCCCTTGCCATATTCAGTTGCCTGTCCTCCAGCAGACAGGGGTTGTGCCGTGCCACCATGTGAAAGCACAGGGCCACGGCTGCAACACCAGGCCTCTTCCGCCACTGATTGGAAATCTACATCTGCCCTTTTGTTGTTGCTGTCACCCTTCCTTTCATGTCACCTCCTTCCATCTCTGTGTGATTTTGTCCACTTTCTGTAGCAGGATAATCTAACACTTGGATAGTGCGGGATAGGAGTTAGCTCTACTGTGACTGGTTCATGCTACAATTAGCACAGAGGCCTCAGATTAGTGTAACAGCTGCTATCTTGGTGAAGAGCAGATGCTTCACTGTTGATCTCCAGAATTAAAAGCACAGCCTCTGTGTGGATCTCAAGTGCAGTAGCTGTCAGGCTCAAATTCATGTCACATCACAGCTGAGTGAAGGGCTGCATTCCTGCAGCAAACGCAGTAGCAGCACCAAATGAGCTGCTACGAGGGGCTTGTGAAGGAAAGCACAGTACTGCAAATACATTTATCTGCAATGTGGGAGAAGAGTGGATCCTTGCACTTTAATCCCTGAGAATGTATATAAGCGCCATACCCAACCTCTCTGTATCTAATTTGGTTAGCATCTCAGTGATTATCAAATTGCTTTCCTTTACCCCCATCTGATTTTCAAATCAACGGCAGGATTCAGGATGTGATAGGGAAGATCTTAAATGTTCACAATGAGCTCAGCTTTTCAACTTCCAGCAAGCTAGAAACACATATGTAAGACAAAACATGGAAGTCCTACAAATTATCAGTGAATGCCTGTGTTCTCTTTTACAGGAAGTACGCTTTGGCCAACACATCCCTCTCAGTACAAAGTTCCTCAGCAGTCTTGCTGGACAGTTTGAAAGTGATTACCTTGGTAACGCCACTTCCTGCAGCCAAGAAAGCTTCAGGCAGCTTGTGCTCAGTGCTCCTAACAATGACAGTGTATGTCCCTAATTATTCTGCTTCACAACAATTTTCCTCCTCCCCTGCTGGAGCACTTAAAAGGGTGCAGCAAAGTAATGAATAAAGCTGGGATTTACATCTCTGAAATGTGTTCAAAATAAGGTATTTTATTTTGAACAAACTAAAATGCATTATGGAAGAAAAAAGTTTTGATTATCAGCTTCCTGCTGCTACATCTTTCTGTTTTAGATTAGTTCAAACACACACACACACACACACACACACACATTTCTTCATTTCCTTTAGGTCTCAGGTGGGAATTTGAATATCATGCCAATTAAGAGTATAATGCTAGAACTACTAGACCCAAAAAGGGTGTGGCTGAGAGGGAGCAAGAGAGAGTCGTCACCTGCTTTTGCTTTTTGAGTTCCTCTTGTGGTCTGGTTTTCAGGTATAGAGCATCCAAAACTGTATGGAAAAGAAACAGTACCTACTCGATGTTTCTGAAAATTGGCTATTAGTTATTCTGCTGGGTTCTTTTCCAAATACTGCTGTCCTGCCTGTCTTATGACAATGCCTGTCTTGCAGTGAGTCTTACAAATATTTGTTTGTTCCAGGCTTGTAAAGTTATGGTTTCAAAAGGAGAGCTGTGAACGTGAGGAGATGGCAAAGTTTGTGGTCTTTACCTCAGAGGCATCAGCAGGATGCTCCTAACTTAGTGCTGTCTTGCTCTGCTTCAAGAGTTGACATCAGACAGTTTCTTAAGTTAAATTTGAATATATTGCAGTTGCTTTGCAGTTGAATATAAGGACTTGTATTAATAAAAACAACCTACCCCATTGAAGTAGCTCTTGCAACTGAGGAAAATTATTCTGTGCATTATAGGTCACATTTAAATGGTTATAGTCGAACAAAACTTTGTGTTTTGGAATCTATTGGAGATATTCCTTGTGGAGAGGAACCGTTTGTTACCATGGGATTGTACTATTTACATAGGTAGTGCCTAGTATAATGACAAAAACATATTAGTTTTGTTAGAAAAACATCTTGCTTGTCTTTTGTCTTTATATTATTAGGAAGGCATATGTTTCTGTTAGGGAAACAAAGTTACTATTAAGTGCTTCTTTTGTTGTTGATGGAAATTTCACATTCAACCGTGATGTGTCAAATATGAATGTAAGAGATCTGCTACTCTGCAATAGCTATCCACGATGTATGCCAGTGACAGTGAGGCCAAAATTAATCTGCTGCATGCTGGTCAATATTTACAATTGTTTAGAGAGTTTCAGTGATGGACATTTATATAAATAGTGGTTCATTGTCCCTTAAGTGGATGTCACCTCCTGAGAGACGTAATCTCCCAGGGGAAAAAAACAATCATGGCAAACCTATAATCAGTCCACAGACTTACGGACATTCATTTTCTTTTTGTTTCACTGTGAATACCTATTTTGTATGTTCTGACACTGATTTTTTCCCCACTTTCCTTAATGTACGATTGCCATTGTCTAGCTTGTGCCATTTTTTAGCAGAGCGTGGGGTAGTTGCATTTCACACAGCAAGTCCTTCATACAAAGCAGAAAGAGACAGACATATGTGTATACATTTTTTGTGTGCACGGTTGCTATTGGAAATTAATAATTCTCTTTTTTTTTCCCTGTGAAATGCGAAATCCAATTTTAAAATCAGGACTACACAGTTTAAATAGTAAGATACTAAACATTCCTATGAAATACAAGAACTTGTACGGACTTGTAAACTTCATTGTGAATTATCCTATTCAGTAAGTGTATGAAAGGGCTGTCAGTATGTTCAGTTTATCCTTAGTAGCTTCTCTGTCTTCTCAGGTCTTCTACCAGACTCTTCTATAGTGCTGACAAGAGCCGTCTGTGCTCTTTCCTTTCTCTAACCCAGGCATCTGTAAGTCAACAGGCTATTCAGTGTTGAAACCTGCTTACATAGCACAGCAATAGGTGATACATTTTTGTATGTGAGCATTTATTTAAGAAAGAACAATGTTTGGTTAACAGTGTCTTACTGTGCACTTCAGGAAATTTATCTTTACTCTGCTTTGCTAGATTTCTGATAGGTTTAACCCTATGCTGGTCAACTAATGTACTTCATGTAGAAGAAGTAGTAGCTTCACATTTCATAAATGTTTTTTAAAACATAACCAAATAAATATCTTTGCTCCTCAATACTTTTATGAGACCAAAGCAAATTTTGCTTCTGGCTCTCCTAGTCTTTCATTTTTAAAATTAGTTGTGCTGAAACTTCTCCAACAAGTTTCCATTTACACAAGTGGATTTTATTTATAGAAGAGTGGAGTTGGTTCTCCTGCAGGAAGGACAAATTTCTTCTGTCGGAAACAAACACATAAGCAAACTAAAAGAAGGAAAAGGTCATTTAGGTTTTCCTTACTAATTAAAGAATGAAAATGCAAAATATGGGCAGGAGAAGAGAGATCACAGTTTGATTTTTTGTTTGGCTTCAGCTTCTGTTTTTCTGGCTCAATGTTAGGAAATCCTCTTCCTGTGCCCCACATGTCATGAAAGAGCAAGGGGAGAAATCTTGAGGTCACAGATAACTATCAAAATGGTATTAACTTCAACCAGAAATGAGCAAGTGATTTACAATGCTCAAGAGAGAGACTGACCTGTTAGACCTAAAAAGCAGAGAGAAGGAAGAACTTTTATGGCTGTTTGAAAAAATTGTCCTGTACCATCCTTTTTCTTTTGTGTTGGGAATGGTTCAAGCTTTAGGAGAATGAATTGCCTCCTGACAAGTTTGCCTGTAAATCTGTAATGCCAGTAACATTCAGCTCTAAGGCAGGTCATACTCAGCCTTGTGTATTTGCCATGCTGGGCTGCAAGCCCTCCTTGCCAGCTTGGGGGCTCAATGTGTGGGCAAGGCTCTCAGGAAGCAGGACATGATTGTTATTTGTATCTGCTTGACTTGCCACGAAACACATTATGGATATGTGGGTCACTTCTTTCACTCTAGCTTGTTCTTTTCCCTCAGCTTCCAGAACTTTAAGATGCCTGAGGATTTCACAAATACATTGTATGAGGGAAAATTACTCTTCTGTGGATAGAAGATCTGTGTCAAAGGTGGGTGATCTCGTGGCAGAGAGGCACAGTTTCTGTACCTTGTCATGCTTGGGTTTCTTTTGAAATTTTACTTACATTTAGTAACTGAAGAGTCCTTAAAAAAAAACCCCCAAAACAGTAGAGTTAGTGGTTGTTTCTTTTTGTGTACCTGTCTCTGTGTGTGTAATTAGTTTTGTTTAAAGCTACTCAGGAAATTATTATTAAACAAAATTTAAACCAAAGTAAAACATGTTTATGACTTGATTATATACAGAAGCCTCTGGAGCACAGCAGAAAGTGACAGAATAAATAGACAAGAGTGAGACTGGATTGATAAATGGCAGTGTTTGAAAGAATGGTAGTTTACAATTGTATTTGGTTTGTGTGGCCAGGTTTTGATAGCTGGGGTGGCTTCTATGAGAAGCTGCTAGAAGCTTCCCCCATGTCTGCAAGAGCCAATGCCAGCTGGCTCCAGGATGGACCTGTCACTGGCCAAGGCTGCAGCAGTCAGGAATGACAGTAATGCCTCTGTGATAACATTTTTAAGAAGGAAAAAAAAGTTATTGCACAGATGTAATTGAGGCCAGAGAAGAGCAGAGTGAGAATATGTGAGAGGAACAGCTCTGCAGACACCAGGGTCAGTGGAAAAGTAGGGGCAGGAGGTGCTCCAGGCCCCAGAGACGAGATTCCCCTGCAGCCAGTGATGCACACTAGGATGAAGAAGCTGTGCCCCTGCAGCCCATGGAGATCCACAGAGATGCAGAGATCCACTTGCAGCCTGTAGAAGAGCCCCATGCCAGAGCAGGTGGATGCCCAAGAAAGGGCTGTGAACCTGTGGGAAAACCCATGCTGAAGCAGGCTTCTCACAAGGACTTGCAGCCCCTTGTGGGGGGCCCACACTGAAACTGGTTTCTTGGTAGGATTTTGGAGGACCAATGCTGAAGCAGGCTGTTCTTGAAGGCCTGCACCCCATGGAATAGGGACCCACATTGGAGCAGTTTTTGGAGGATGTTGCCTGTGGGAGGGACTCACATTGGAGGAGTTCACAGAGAACTGTGTCCCATGATAGGGACCCCATGCTGGAACAGGGGAAGGACTCCTCTCCCTGAGCAGCGGCAGAAACAATGTATGATGAACTGACCATAATGCGCATTCTCTGTCTACCTATGCTGCTGGAATCGAGGAGGTAGAGCTTGGGAAGGAGAAAGGGATGAGGGACAGTGGTTTTAAAGTTTATTTTACTACTCACTACCCTGCTCTGATTTTGTTAGTAATAAATTCCCAGTTTGAGTCTGTTTTTTCCGTGATGACATTTGGTGTGTGAGCTCTCTCCAGACCTCATCTCAACCCCTTGATTATATTTTCTCTCCCCTATCCAGTTCCAGAGGGGAGTGATAGAATGGCATTGGTGGGTGCCTGGCATCCAGCTGAGGTCAACCAACTACAACAGTTAAGAACTGTGTTGTGCACATAGGACTAGGCTTTTCTGTGGTGCTCCCATGATATTTATGCTTGGCCATGTGGGGCTGTCAGTATCTTGGTATTGGGAGCACTAGTGCCTCTCAGCAACCTTGTAAGTGGACAATGTGCTATCCTGCATGACAGCTGAGGGACAGGAGAATGTAGTTTATTCAAGGTTACTCAGGAAGTCCTCAATTCCTGTGACAAAAATACTCAACATTTTGTTGAAGTGCTGGTAGATTCCTCTAACTGCCAACTCTGGGGCAAAACAGCAAAACAGCTCTGTAGGTTTCCAGATTTTTGGAGAGCGAAATGGTACATTTAGAAGGACTCCTGCTGAGGGTGTCTGAGTTCATAGAGGCAGATAGGTCTAGAGGAGGAGTCAGTCTGCAATACACAGCCAGAGGACTCTCTGGAGTCAAGTTAATAGCTTTAGTCCCTGATTGTCTATTTCCTGAATCTACTCTCAGCTCATCTACAAGAGCTTTTGTTACCACTGCAGCATGAGGGATTGTCCTGTTCGGTGCTATAGTTATCATTATCATTTGCATCTATAGAAAAAGTCTGTGGGTCTTGTTTCAGAAATCTCTCTTGTACAGCAGGTAAAACTTAACCATTTTTAGAGCAGTTACAGTTGAAAAAATTAATATTAAAATGATTCAGAAACTAGATTAATAACTTACCTTTTCTCTTTAAGTTTTTTTGAACTGCCCATTAACACCAAGAAATTACCATTGCAACATGTTGATGCATGGCTCATCCTAGGATATATCCTTTATTGGGGTGTGGCCCTAGATGAGACAGAGAGGTATCTTATAAATGGTTTTTATCAATAAAATAAATTAACTCAAGGGCAATATTCCTACACTTCACCAGTGGGTTGGTTTTTTTGTTTGTGTTATTGCTGTTGTTTTTGTTGTTGTTTGTTCCATTTGCCCTCCATCTTTCATACTAAAGGAGATGCCAATGACAAATAGTTTGGGTAATATTCTGTTTCTGGTACTGCTTGAATGTTGATAGTATTTCTCTGCAATGCAGCCTCAGGGATTGTCATATCCCCCACCCAGTGGCTTGCAAGGAATGCATTGGATAATGACAAGCTGCAGTGCACTGTGCTCTGAGAGCTAATGAGGTGCTTTGTTCTTGAGCATCAGTATATATTTCATTTACACCTTTCGGGTTACAGGAGTTTTAACTGACATTGTATGCATTTAAAAGGAAGTGAATTTCTGACGCAAGTGTAGGTACTGCGCTGACTGTAATGATTTCATTATGTTCTCCAAACTCAGAATCAGGCTGTCCTCAGGGGAAATAGATGTTTTGAATGTAGGGTAGGGAATTACCAAAGAAGATTGAGGATGCCCTTCTGAAACAGGGTCATAAAGATGCTGTGACTTGTTAGAAGGAACAAGGGTATGATACGTGCTCAGACATGTCTTTATAATCCTTTCCTTGACACAAAGTACCTCTACTGAATGTTAGGGCTGCATTTCTATATCATGAATGTAATGATATAGTAAATGCCCAGGAAATAAAATTTCAGTCTTGTCCTTTTCTGCTTTTGCTACACATTTTAAAAAACGTAATGGAAATAGGGATACATAACCATTATTTTTAAAAAGGGAAAAAAAAGAGAAGGGAATGGGGACTGCAGGATAGATAGCCTTTCCTCATTGCCCACTAAGATCATGGAACAGATTCTCATGTGCTAAGGCACATGGAAAATAAGGGGGTGATGGTGACAGGTAACATGCCTTCACTAAGGCCGAGTCATGTTTGACAAATTTGGTAGCCTTCTACAGTGAGGTAACAACATCCTTGGATAAGAGAGATCAGACTGATGTCATTTATCTGAACCCGTGCAAAACATTTGACACTGTCCTGCCAGACACTGTCCTGCCAGACATCCTTGTCTCTAAACTGCAGAGACATCAGTCCGTGGATAAGAAACTGGCTGGGTGATTGTGCTCAATGAATTGTGGTCAACAGCTCGATGTCCAAGTGGAGTCAGTGACAACTGCTGTTCATTAGGGGTTGATGTTGCTTTTTAACATCTCCATTGGTGACGTGGACAGTGGGTTTGAGTGCACCTTCAGCAGGTTTGCTGATGACACCAAGCTGTGGGGTGCAGTTGACACACTGGATGGAAGGAATACCATGCAGAGAGAATTTGACAGGCTTGAGGGGTGGGACTGTGTGAACCTCATGAAATTCAACAAGGCCAAGTGTAAAGTCCTGCCCCTGAGTCAGGGCAATCCCAAGCACAAACATAGGCTGGGAGAAGAATGGAGTAAGAATAGACTTAGGGAGAAGTACTTGAATGTGTTGGTTGACAAGAAACTCAACATGAGCTGGCAATGTGTGCTTGTAGCCCCAAAAGCTAACCATGTCCTGGGCTGCGTGAGCAACAGATCAAGGGAGGTGATTCTCTCACCATTCTGCTCTTGTGAGACTCCACCTGGAGTACTGTGGGCAGCTCTGTGGGCCCCAACATATGAAGGACATGGACCTGCTGGGGCAAGTCCAGAGGAAGGCCATGAAGATGATCAGAGGACTGGAGCACCTCTTCTATGAAGACAGACTGAGAGAGTTGGGGTTTTCAGCCTGGGGAAGAGAAGGCTCTGGAGACACCTTAGAGCTCCTTTTAGTACCAAAAGGGGCCTACAAGAAAGCTGGAGAGGGACTTTTTTAGAAGAGCATGTAGTGACAGGACAAGGGAAAATTATTTCAAACTGAAACAGGGTAGATTTAGAGGTAGGTATTAGGAATAAATTCTTTGCTGTAAGAGTGGTGAGGCACTGGAACTGTTTGCCCAGAGAAGTTGTGGCTGCCCCATCCCTGGAAGTTTTCAAGGCTAGGCTGAATGGGGCTTTAAGTAACCTCGTCTAGTAGGTGTCCTTGTACATGGCAAGTGGGGTTGGAACTCAATGATCTTCAAGTTTCCTTACAACCCAAAAAAAGTTTCATGACTGTGCCGCTTGAAAGATTGATATTTTCAGACTGCAACTCTGAGTGGGAATAAATGTGGAAAATACGAATTTTGATTTTTAGGAAAATGCCATGTCTCCTAATACTAGTAAAGTAGACATCAGCTGTTTAAAACATTGAACATTGCTATTTGTGTAAAAGAATGCTGTTCTCAGTACTATGAAATATACCAACTTGCTGAAGTTGTCTCTTCTGTTGTTTAGACTCCTACTGTGTGTTCATCATTGCTGTGTCTGATCATCCTGCAGTAGTTAATTAAGTGGTCCCGTTCATGTCTGCCACGTGTAGGGAGAGAAGTATATGTAATAAATATTTTATCTGAGGATTTTTTGTAACTGTATGTAGATACAAGCTTGCATGTGTTGTTATGCACTTGTACTGTGAGGTCAAGATTTACGAAACATTGGGAGTTCTATCTATGTTATCTTTATCTTCCTGTGCAGCTCAGCCTATTGGATAGTTTTTCCTTTGTCAGAATACAAAAGCTGTCTGCAGAGCTCTTGAGCTCGGAGCAAGGCTGGGTAGGTTATTTTTGACAATGCTTCACAACCCCAAGAAAAATCTCAACAATGTAAAACTTTCTTAGCATGTCTGAGTCAAACTGCAGCTTTGCCTCCCTCCAGATTGATACAAATGACATGGACTTACTTATTTGCACTGTTGTATGTCCTCATCACCCCTTCCCTTCCCTGTGGGAGTTGCATGGTGGAAGTAAACGGCGCTGCCTGAAGTACAGGTGCTCTGAAAGAAGAGTTGCGGTTTTTGTGTTACAGCCATATAAAATATTTCAGTGTTTCTTTTTCGCCACTGCACTGTTCCTTCCTCCTGTTCCTCTGTTGTGCTGCTATACACCACTCTCTCTTACCAGGAAGTAAATTAAATCCAGTGTTAATAACATGAGTAATACTGCTGCTTGGATAGAGGACAAGTAGGAGATAAGGGATGGAGACTAGGGGGCCTTCAGCCTTCTGGTAAATCTCTGTGCTGAATCTGAGTTATAGAATTTGTTAGTTGCTTGGAAAGTGTCTCCTGTGTCTTTTTGTTGCTGCCTGCCTTTATTATCAAGATCTGCTTTTAGAAATCAGTGTTAGTGTGGTATTTCAAGGTGATCTAGAATCCACTTGTAGACTATGATTTTACTTCAGCTATGTTGCAGACACATTAGTGCAGATTAAATAGAAGAAGATAAAAGGCAAGTTGACGCAATCACATTTTCAGGACAAGAGAAGTGAGAGTGATCAAAGGCAAGAACATGGTTGGGTCACTCTGCTGGAGCACTCCCTCACTCTCTTCACTTGAGCTGCTCTTAGCAGTTTTCCAGGCTCTTTGTAGCAGGAATTGGAAGCATGCCCAAGGAAGGTATTGTGCCATTACACATTAATTTTTATTTACTACTCAACAGCTAAGAACCAAAGAGCAGACCTTGTACTTTAATATGTGGCTGACTTACCACACACCTCTATAAAGTCCTCTCATCAGCAGGAGGTCAGCTAGTCCTGAGGTCTGAGATATTAAATGCCTCTCTGGTACATGACAGATGTTTTGAAGCCTTTGAATCTACCAAAGCCAAAAGCACTATCAAACTTCCAAATTGTAGGGTGTGTATAATGATCCATTAGAGAAAATAAGAAAGTTAGGGAGTAACAGGAAAATGTCTGAGATCTACAACTGCTCCTTCTTGAACAAATTCTGTTACACTGCAGAACCTCAGTTTACTTCCCTGCCAAAGATGGGGTTACTACTTTAATCTATAGAATGCTTTAGGGCTGACAGCTGAAGGGGACTGTGGAAATATTTGGATTAATTACTATTTATCATGGTGCTACTATTATGGCTACCACTGCTATAATCTGATGTAGATTCATTTATATAATGAAATAATTCTCTTGTCAGTAGAGATTTGACTTGCAGCTTAAATCTGTTGAGACAATGTAGAAATGTGTGACTTGCTGTAGCACAAACCTGTTGCTGTCCTGGGTTTTTGTGGGAATTGCTTAGTGAAGTGATGCACTCTAAATTTGAATAGCTGATCTGTTTGCGTTTTTTGAGAAGCACTGAAAACTTGGATGTACACGGGTTTAAATATTTTTTTATAAACTGAGTCTACTTTATGATGTATACCTATAGTCAAGTCCATTCAGCAGGTATGGAAGAGACTTTGGTAAATCACTTGAGGGATGAAGTGCCAAATATTACAACTCAAAAGAGAGGCTCAAGACAGACCTTGGGGTTAAAAAATAACTTGTTGTTTGCTCAGATCTTTCCTTACAGAAACTGTGGAAGCCAGTAGGTTTTGCAAGAAGGAAAGGATTGATGATCAAATGTGAAATGACACTGGGAAATTGTGAACTGGTGCTTGATATATGGTAGCCACCCAGAGCACACTGAGCACCAAGGGCTACTGAGGTATCATGCTTCTGGCATTAGCCATGGAAAAGAGTGGCTAGAGCCAGACATCTAGTTTTTTTAAAAGATGATCCACCATACTGTCATTTTGCTCTGTCCAGGGAGACAGTTTGCTTCAGGATTGTTTTGAATAAAGACTCTAATGCCCAGAGAGAGAGAAATCACCTCTCTTTTCATCTGAGATGCAGTAGATTGGTTTTGTGACAGTTTGATTTTTTTTTTTTTAATGTTGGTTTTCATTATTACTCTGCCTAGCTATTTTGTATGGTGTTTGGGGGTGTTAATGAATCATAGCAGCATTGTAATTTCAGATGGGTTTGGTGAGGCATCCAGCATGTTAGTGCCTGTGAGCTGCCTGCTTGTGCTCCAGCCAGCCACAGGATCACACCAGTCTTGCATAGGAATAAATAGGTTTACCTTCCCCTATCTTACATATCTGCTGAGTGGGTCAGTCTGACTTCTTCCTTTCCTTGGCTTCCCTCCTTCCAGCTTTCACTCTGTTGTGCCTTTAAAATGCACCAGAGAGGGTATAATACCAGTTTTACAGAACAAAAGGAGAAGAGGTGAAATGACTTGACCATCCTCAGGAAATAAGTAGAGCAAGAGACAGAAAACAAATTCGTTAATTCCCACACAGAGTCAGCACAATCCCCACTCTGACACCTCCTCTCTCAGACTTTTACCATTTCTTTCCCTTAGGCATTTGAAAAAAGTTTCAGGACTTTGTGCTTTCTTTCTGCACTGCTTGACCTCAGTGTTTTCCTGTAGTAACCAGAGTGGTTTGAGATACCTAGATCCTTTGAGCTTTAGCTACCTTTTTTTCTTTGTTTAGCTACAATTTAAATAGCAGCCAAACTGTGTCAGAATTGTTATTTACCATGACTACCTTCAGCTGCTTTCTTGCGGGCTAACAGAAGTGCTGGAGAGCAAAGTCTAGTAACGCAGTTTCCTTTTCAGGGTAGATTTCATTCCTGCTCTTAACCTGTTCACCTCCTCAGTACCTGTATCTGTGAAGCCACATTTGCAATTTAAGATTAAAGACTTCAGAGGTTATTTCTGTTCCACTGGAAGATAATAAAAAGCTTTCATTGCACAGGTTACCAAAAACGTTTTCAGCAAATGTGCAAATATCCCTTTGCCAAAGAAGCTCAAAATGGACAGAAGTGATAGGGGAGAAGGAGTCTTCCATCTGTAGATGGCTTCCAGACCAAGGATTGGTCAATGATTTTGTGGAAGAATTACTTGAAGGTGGCAAATATTACTGTTTTCTTTTTTTCCCCTCCTCAACAATGTCTAGAAAATAAATGGTATAAATTCCCTGAAAGTAGGAGCAGATTAGATTCACCAAATTCAGAACTTTGATCTTTATGCACACTTGTTCCACAGTTGCACATATTTTGAATGTGAGTGCCTGACATCCCTAACTCAAACAAAATGCTACAACTAACAATCAGAGCATGCAGCAGTCAAGAAACTAACAGGTTGAAGTGCAGCTATCATAACCTCAGAGCCTGTCACTTTGAACAGAAAATAGCCACCTAAGGCTAGAAATTGCCTGGTCAACCTACCATCTGTGCTGATGCACACGTGTGTCTAAATGTTGTGGTACAGCATTTTCTAGCCACTTTTTTGGTCATTTCTAATCATCAGAACTTGTGAAAGAATTTTTATATTTGGATGTTGGCTATACAGTGGAGTGATGCCATTCGGGTTTGGATTTTTTAAAAATAATTTTTGGCTCAGTTAAATGCTGTCTTCTACTTCAGACTCTCTGTGTATGAATTAGTGTACCTTTTTAATCTATAAAAATGGCTTCATAGTTAAATGTTTTCCTTCCATGTAAATCAAGTACTTTACTTGTCTTTTGTAGTGATTGTTGTTCAGAGGGCAGAAGAAAAAGCGAATAATGAAATCTCCATTTTATGTTTAGCTAGTTATCCAAAAGACTTTGCTTTGTCTAAAAGTCTCATGCTTTTCACTAGCAAGTCCCTCAATCATAATTGATCTTAAGACATGATTTCCAAGAATTGCTTTACAGGCAACTCTGGAATGTAATTTAAGAGATTTTTCCATCAATTTTAACTGATATTCATAATCAGGAAAAGAAAAATTGACAGTCGAAGAGATCTTTTACTCTTCTACAGTATAAATGTGACATAACTCATTCTTTCTGTGTTTATGGTGTGGGTCTTTTTAATCCTTTGCTAAAGTAAAGCAGAAGCAGTATAAACAAGGTTTCTAGGTAATGCAGTGAAGTTCGGTGTTTTACTGCAGTGATTAAGATAGAGTGTTCTACCATGTCTGACTGTATCGTGCACTGATTTCCTTTCTTTCCCAGATGTGAATTCTTACCATACCCTTTGCCTCTTCCACCCACTAATTATCTCAGCTAAAGTAAAGTTTCTAGAATCAACCATATTGTTTCATGATTGTTCTAAAGAAAAATCAGAGTCTCCCTTCTTACATGTTTGGGGCACCTCAAATAAATAGCAGGTCAAATTACTAATCTATTAGCTCTTTGTCTGCCATGGTATGCACAGTTAGTCATGAAATATTCATGCAATTCAGAAGAAAGCTTGGGGGAGGGGATTGGGGGGGGGGGGAAGGCAGCTCCTGAAATAAAACCACAGTATCATAAGGTCAATCAGCTTGCTGCTTTTAGATTCAAACGCAGGTCAAACCTTTCATCCTAGAAACTTTGCCCGAGAATTATTTACTTTCAGCTGTCGAGCTTGTTAAATGATTACCTAAGTCTATAGTGTGCTTTTTTTTCTTCACAGGAAGGCTTTTATAAATGACTTTTTTCCCTAAAGGATTACATTTTTACAGTACATGGTTCTCTATATATAAGCTTTTCACAGAAGTCCTAATCCGACTTCAAATTAAATCCATTGGTAACTCCTGTTGACTTCAGTCAGAACAGCAGTGTGCCTGTCTGTCTTCATGCATTTAAAGAAAGTTCATTCAGCAATAGAAAGCACATTCAATGACACATAGTTATAAGATTACTGGGTTTAAAAGAATATGAAGTTTCATATGCACATAAATCCAAAACAAGATGTACAGTAGTTGGGCTTCTACCCCATCTTCTCACTTAGCCTTGGAGAGTGAGCAAATGTGAAATAAAAGAGGAATTTTGAATAAAAAATAAAAATAAAAACCAGTATTATATCTATGGAAAACCTATGCTAATATTATGTTAATTATTAGTACCTTCTTCTGTGTACTAGTGACACTCTTTCTGTTCTTGTGCTTTCTCATCAATGTGAAAAATTTTTAAGGGAGAGCTTCAGTTTGAGGGCTATTTTTCGTCTTTAAATACATGAATATCTTAGGGAAGCTGAGAAGAGTCCAGTTTGTAATGTGAAGCAAAAGGTGACAAGGTTGACTCCAAGGTTGGTTAAAGGAAATTAATTCCACAGATTCAGGCTGATGCTTGTAGAAGCTCATGTCTTTTTCCATTATCCCAGATGAACAAAGGGTTGCCTGTCATTTTTACTTCAATACCTAATTTATTTTGATTTATCTGGTTAAAAGTTTTGGAAACCTTGCAAATTACCACCTGAGGCTCTGATTTCATATGTATTTGTTTATACAATATCATGTAAATATTTACATAAATACTTAAATATATTTATTGATTTTGTATTTATATTATGTTGTGATGCACAATGCAATGACGTGTAGCCAGTTGTAGGTGTTTAAAAATATCTGGATTTTTGACACAATTGAAGACAGAAATAACTTTTTTATTCACGGTGGAGACTCAGACTGATCAGAAACACTGACTGAGGATACATGAAATTGTGGAGTCACAGGGTATTGGTGAGAAAGAACATTTAATCCAATATCCCTCTCAAGGCAGAATAATCACTGGGTCTGCCGCAGTTTTGTTTAAGTGTATTCTGAAAACCTCCAAGGATGACAATTTAACCTCTTCTGGGTTCTCCAGGGTGGCTTCTTGCTGGAGATATTTTCCCCTAAATATCCAGCCTGAATCTCCCAAGCCTCAATTTCCAGTTGCAGTTTGTTTTCCCATTTACACTATTGGTTACTAATTTAAGAGATTAACTCCATAACTGCCCTTGAAATAGCTGTAGGCTGCTAGAACATCCTATTGTCTCTCGATAAGCCTAGACTAAACACATTAGAAAGAACAAAATATTCTGTAGGCAAATTTTACTGTAGTAGAAAATATATTCTGTGGCACATGCCACATATACCCATCACCAGTGGCTGCTGAAGCAGATGAATCATAGTAGAATGGAAGCGTGATCTATAGCACATGAAATTTCCACTGGCTGCTGGCCAGCATTTTTCTTGAACAATTTAATGCTCCACCCTGTAGCAGGATACCCTGCCCAGCAGCAGGATCAGGAAGTGAGACATGGTTTTGTTTTTTGAAAAAGAGCATTCGCTGGCATGAAAAGAAAACTTGTCTAAATTCAACTAACTTTGTGCATCCTCCAGCGGAACTGACACACTCCCATAGCCTTTACTTTTTAGCGAATGGTATGTGCAGCTCTTCAGTCTCACTCCTAGTTAGAGATGGAGGAGTCATGGGGAAATGGAGTCTGGTGTTGGATCTACCTATCTAGTTTCTTATTTCTGAAGAACTGTATTAACCACCTTCATATTACCCATCTGCAGATAGCACCTACATTGTTGTTGCTGCGATTTTTATAGCAAAGTAGAAAGTAGTTCAGTAAAGTCACCAAAACCCTGCTTTAAAAAGATTTGCCATATAGCATGTCATGTCACCAGACCAGTGCAATTTTTTTGTCCTACTGAAAATCCCAAAGAGGAAAATGAAATGAAAATTTAGATATTTTGAAGTGTTAAATTTATCTCAAAATACTGCGCTGTATTAAAATTCTGAAATGAAAGAAATTGCAGTATGTCTTGCTCTTAGAAAACTGGTGCTGGTGGAAGAAATGTTTTCTGGGTTATTTAGATACTGTTTTTTTTCACGCAACAGAGTTGTTCCTTTCTTGTACAATTGCTTTGACTTTGCAGTAAAGCATGCATGAGATTGTATTATGCAACTTGGGATTTTTAATAGGAAATGTAGCTTTTGTTGTGAGGATATGGAAAAAACCATGGTACACTTAAAAAAGATTATTTTGTATGTGGTTATACAAACGATTTCCTTCAAGAAGAAGCAGGCTTAGAGATTGTAAAAGAGTATATCTGAGTTCAACTCGCTGCAAAGCGGGACACTGTCCCTGGATGCTGCTGCTGGCACACTGAGTCCCAGGCCCTTGTGCAGACTGTCTCACAGAGCTGGATAGATCCTGCTAGTAAAAGATTGCAGATCAAAACTTGAGTTATGTGGTCATGTCACACAGTGAGCTCTAAAACAAAGATTGTTTTGGGTATTGTTTCACAAGCACATCCTGCAAAGCTAAAATGAGGTGCTGCCTTCTTTGCTGTGCTAGCTTTTATTCCACCTGTACAGAACATCATCTCCACTTGTAAGTTCTGTTTAAATCATTTGGAGATATGCTGCTGTGGGATGCAGACTCTTGATTCCTACCAGAGGCACTGGGAGAATTTTTGGTGCATGTGCATAGAAAATTTCTGCCTTATTACCATAAATAAATAGAAACTCACCACATATTGTTAGGGATTTGTGTGTTAATCACCACATTTCTCAGATGAATCTGGTCCATGGTGACATATCTATAAGAAGTATTAAACCTACAGATGAAGACAGGAATACAGTTAATTAATGATTGTAATGATTTTTTTCATTTGTGGTTGAGATCTGGAAAGGTCACATTGGTAGAAAATTTACGTAATGGTCCCATACCTTTTCCCATTCCTTTTCTTAGATGATTTTTCTCTGTTAAGAGGTGAGAATAGTAGAATACTGAACTTGGGAATATGGGTCTATATTCAATGCTTGATGTTACTACAGAATATTGAGAAATTTGGTCTTTGTTCTTTACTGTTTCAACGGTCAAGTTTAAAACCAAAACTCCGCACTAGAGATGAGAGATATGACTTACTTTCCCAGCTTTTCTACTGATTTAAAGATTTCTGATACTGCTGAGGTCTTTGCAGTTTTGCCATCTATAAGGTAAGAATAATGATAGTGGTTACCTTGGCAAGGTATTTTGACAATAATGAACATAGAGTTATCGAAAACTGGGTTTTTATTTTCAGATAAATATTACATTCAAATTATTTTAATTTTCCACCAAATTAATACATTTTATTTGTAAATTTTGCAGCTTTTCTTTCTCTTCTGAAGGAATAATTTTCATTTACAGTTTTCAAAAGGTATTTTATTTTAGTAATTAGAATACCCTTTTGGTTTTGTTTTCTTTTTTTAATTTGCCTCTGGTGGATTCTAGTCAGTACATGTTTTCCTGTACTTATGCTTTCCTTTAAGGAATAACAATGGAGACAGCAGGTGTGGTGATTGATTCTGGTGATTGATTGACTAGTTAAGTGCTGATGTCTCTAGGAGGAGTTAAGGCTATTTTTATAAAATTGAAAATGAAAGAAAATTATAAGGGGTTGAATTTTTTTAGTGACTGAGACAGCTTTTGCTTTGTATTGTTAGAAAATGAATTTCCCGCAGAGTAGCAATTAGATTTCTTGAATTATATTATCATTCTATTCAGTTTAATATTATAGTTGTCACTTACATAATGAGCCTTCTGTATGGAGCTTTGATACACCAAGCCTTGCTATTTCACACAGGGAACATGAAAGAAGTAAGTATCTACCTCTAGATTTCCCTGCTTGCCCCGTAGTCTGCACAGCAAGTTTTTGGATCCAAATAATGGAACCGGCATGATTTCTAAATGGTAAAAGACAGCCTTACTGCTGACTACCAGGGAGAAATACCAACTCTCTAGTGGCATGTTCTTGTTTTTGCTGCTTTGTCTCTACTTAGAAATTCCCAATTCCACACTGACTCATACTCGGAAATATCCATAGTTTTATGCTTTTATTTGCTCAGATATGTTTGTACTTTTGTGTTCAATTTTTTAACTTAGATTGTAGACAAAATATGAATGGATTTCTCTAGCATGAAGATATATGATCACAATATGAAAAAAGGGCCATGAGACAGGTTATTATAAGGTAAATGAGAGAGGAGGTTTAGCAAGTATCTAGTTAGTGCTGTGCTACTTGTGCCTTTAACTACCTTTCCCTTAGGGGAAGCCTCAGATTTGTTGCAGTTAGGAGTTTTTTTAGCCTTTCAGCCATGTCACGCCATTGAAGGGAAATAAGTCAGTTCCAAATTGGTGTGGGCAGATATCCCAATTTCATCTCAAAGCCGGATGGAGCTGTGTGCTGTGATACACATGAATTTCCAGGATGGCTGGGATCGGGGAACTGAAACTACATTAGCAGGATTAGAAACCTTTTGGAAAGTGCTTTTCTGGAACAGAGCATGTTTGGTGCAGATGAATAATGCTAGTGCCACTTAGAAAATTATGAAGAACAAACCTTTAGATAGGACCAACCCAAGTCCAGTACCATTCATAAATTGTCGAGGAGTACACTAACTGGCAATAAAATGATCTCTTGTTCCATCCTCCTGACATAAAAAAAAAAGTAAAAAAAAAAGTTCCCAAATGTCGAGGCATTTTTAGAAGTAAATTTGCAATGTAATAGTTTGACAGAAAACTTCTTTGATAAAAGAAGTGAAAATTATGTACTCTGCGTGAATTACACTACAATGCTTTCAGCAAGGTATGTGTATCACCAGTCAGGTGCGCTGAGAGAGATGTGCATTTGTGTGTTTATAATTATTTCTAACCATCCTTTAACTTGAAATATTACTATTTCTGTCCACTTTAGTGAAACAGTGGCATATTTTAGGATATGCATGTTTAAGATTTAGATTGTTTCTGATCTGCTTCCCACAAAAAAAAAAGAAACCAGTCTCCTTGGTTTGGGTTTTTTTTGGCCATTTATGCCATGCTTGCTCAAGGTAATCAGCAATATCAGTGTTTGAAATGGGTTCCTGACAATAGCTCACTTCCCAGCCAGCTCCAATTTAGGCAGGACTTTGGTATGTTTCCTGTTATGACAGCGCCTGGTTATTTCCTTTTTGTGCTTATTAGGTCTTGCATGCTTAATGAAATTATGCTCTTTAAAGACTCCAAAATCCACACCAGTTTCTATCTGGTATTTTTTTGGATAATCCACAGAGTTTCTCTTTGGTTTGTTTCCAAATGAAATTGTGCCAATTTTGCATGTTTGCAGTTGTGCAGACCTGGCTGCTCCATGGAGCACCCAAAAAACTGGCATGTCTCCCCTCTGCAACAGGGGGGTGTGGGAAAATGGTGACATGGAGACCTGATGGATGAGGGAGCTTTGTTGCCTGGCAATGTCTGAGGGTCTCTTTTCCCTGTTTGTGTGGTGGGAAGTTGGAGGAACACTCCCCAAAGTGGCCATGTGCTCTTGCAGTTCTTTCACCAGGGGACACCTTTTCTCCAGTCAGGGGTCCGGTGGTGCTTTGCAGACTTCAGGCACCCAGTTGCCCTCCACAAGCTTACCTTGGCTGGTTTCTTCCTCCTGCACCAGCCAGATGGCTGGTAAGCTTGTAGAGGGCAACTGGGTGTCTGAAGTCAGCAAAGACGAAGGATGGGTTCAGCTGCAGCATGAGGGATTTCAGGAAAATCAGGCACTTAGTTTGAGGTTTTGCTTGGGCATTAAAAATAATGGTTTTTGTGCTTGAGGAAATAGGCTTGTTGGCTTCAAAAGCATCTACTTAGTCCCATTATCTGCAAAATTATTTCTGTGTTTGTAGGAAGAGCATGTGACTTCTTGGAAAGTTGCAGTATTTTTAATAGAGAGTGAGACAGTGTATAAATAAAAGGAGTAATTGAAAAGTCCACGGCATACCTGCCAAATCAAATCAGATTTTTTTTCAGCCATTATCTAAGAATTATTGGTAGATGTGCTAATGCCTGATAGAGGGACACTGTCCTCATGGACGTGAGTAGTAGTGACCACAAATGGAAACGAGTAAAATGTCCTTCCATAAGTGTGGTGCAGAAATTATTTTCAAATCAAAAGGCCATTTTGTTAAATCAGCTAGTCTGGATGTAATGTTTCACAGTAACTTCTTGTTTAGCAGCAGATTCTTTTTATGCTAAAATCATTGTTTCATTCACGACTCCTAGCCTTATATGAATAAACCCTTTCCATTTCACCTACTTGCCTTGCAGCAAAATCACTTCATTTTAGGTTTTTAAATAAATGTCAGCTAAAATGAGTGTTTAATTAAATAATAAGGACCTCTGTTGCTCAGCTGTTAAAGATCAAGCTACATTTGGCTGCAAAAACTTTTCAGACATTGCTTAGCAAAACATATTTTATTTTTATAAAGGCATCTGGTATTTCTGGACACAACATTCTCTGCTAAATCTGACTGCCAGTTTTTTTTTACTGGTGTTTTTAATTGTCTTTTAAGACTTGCTGAGCTACTGCCTATCCTTGATTTATGTCAGTAATGAAAACCACTGGTTTGGAGCAATGTATAACCAGTCACTTTTTCCTACATCCCATGACTAGCCATTATCTCACTTAACTTACTTCCATCACAGATTTCTAAAGCAGTAAATCTCCTGAATGGTCTTTTTTGAGCAGGTGTTGCCTTTGCAATTTTACCCTTGTTAACAATAATTTTTTACAGTTCTTTCTATAGGTAACAATAGGGTGCATGTTTCTTCCATTCAGAGTTTTGTACATGTATGTCCACGGAAGGAAAAAGGACACGCTTCAATTTTAAAATGTGTTGTATGTTCTGCTTTAGCTCACTGCAAACAAGAAGTGATCTTGTAAATTCTGCACCCTGCACGCAAGGAGCAATGAAAACAAAAAGATAAAAATCAGTTATTCTGTAGGATGGTGCTAAATGATAGATCTTTTCACGCAGAAGCCTAGTTCTTTTGGTAATAAGACTGCAGTCTCTTTTTTCCTTTGATCTTTGTAAAAAAATTAAGAACTCAATGATGAATCAGTGTTCCATAAATGAAATTATGTGGTGGTAAGTAACATTAAGAAAATTGTATTTAGTTGGGTTTTTTTTAACATGCTTGTGAAAATTAGACTGTAGCTCAGTCCTTTGTAATTATTTTAGAAGTTTATACCATTCATATCTGGAAAATATAGAAGTCCTGCAAGATTTTTGTGTCTCTTTAGTAGCCTATACATAAAGCACTGTGAATTCCTGGCGTTTGGAGTGGGTGACTTAGGATTTCAAATCACAAGGTTAGCATAAAAACCTGTACATTTAAGAGGCTTTTTTTTTTTTTTTTTGATCAAAGCCCTCATAAAGCACTTTTTGAGAGATGTGTGCCAGACCAGAGCATTGCTGGGTCTGTTTTACAGGCCTAGATTTCTCAAGACTGCTCTTTCTTGTTTTCTTACGTTTGATGAGTGACCTTTCAAAAGAGCATTTTGAATCCTGTGTTGTTTCATCACTGCTTAAAGGGGTGGATCTTCATGTTTCATGATTGCTGAACACCTTCCCCCTAGGTTCTTGCATCCTTGTGCCCTTCACCTCTCAGAAGTTGTGCTTCACCCTGCAGCCCTTTGGGGACAGATAGCATGGAGCCTGAAACATTTGCAAAGTCTTTTGTCTGCAGTTATTACAAGAAACCATCATAGGAGTATTCTCATGCAATTCTCTATTTCAGTATCCTCAGCACTCTTGAGCTTTCTCAGGGCTAAGGTCAGTCTGCTATTATGACTTGCTTCTTGTTTTTTTTCCCTGCGATTGCAATCTGAGTCATGAAGCAAGCCTGTGGACCTTACCTATTTTCTGATCTGAACTTCCTTAAAATTAACCCATGAGACTACTAGACTAAACTTCATGTGATAGCCATGTGTCCTGCATGCTTGCTGAATAGCTGAGATACTTCATCAGGACACTTCTTAACTGTCACTCACCTGGATTTACTAACACATGATCTATTTCAAGTGACTGGCAAGTCTTGGAGTGCATTTGTGTAAATAGCTTCAGTTGGGCTCAAGCCTGTATCATGCATTTTGTCTTGTACCTCTGTACACACCCACTACTCCTGCATGCTCTGAGTTAGACAAGTCAGGTAAGCAAAGAGTTAGATAAGACAGGTAAGGAAATAATGAATTGAAACTGCTGCTTGAGTTATTGTATTCTGAGTTCAGTTTTCTGACTTCTCACTGGAAGTGCACAGAATCATTTTCTTGGTACAATGGCAGTGGGCAAAATAGTTTGAGAAGGTGATGGGCTGCTAGCTAAGCCCAGGGAGGAGGGACTGTGCACATTCAGTGTACACTGTTAAGCATATTAGCAGGCACATTTAGAATAACTGGGGAGAACAAAATCACCCAACAGTAAAGCTGCATTCCTAGTGCTGTCTAATATCTACTGGAGAAAATTCTATTAAGTATCACTATATCAGTATATGTTATTGGTTTCAAAAACATGCTTTAAAATGAGCTTAAAAATAAACCCATGGGAAATAAAAGGCATTAAGAGCAATTTTAATGACCTTCCTAAAGACTTTGCTTTCTTGTAAAGTGTAAGGTGTGATTCACTATTCTTTCTTAGAATTTGGTAAAGTCCCTGTATTTGTTCTTGGGGTTTTTGTTTGGTTTGGTTGTGGTTGTTTTTTTTTTTTTTTTTTGTTTTTTTAATTAGGTGAAAACTGCCTTCAAAATCTATTATTGTTTACGGAAGTTGAGAGTACTTTAAAAGTCATGATCACTAGATAGTTAGGGACAATCAAGGACAAAAATGCCAACCAGCCAGCTTTTTCTGATAAAGAACTTTATCTATAGTTCAGCTTTCTCTTTTCCAGCTCAGATAACTCACTGCTCAGCTGAGTCATCCTCCAGCACAGCTCATTACCAAGCTACAACTCACATAGACCCATAAATCACTCCACCAGCTGCTTTTTGTTTTAGCAGGGCCAGGACTTGCTTTAGATACAAATTTTTTATTTCTTTCCCTGAAGTTGCATTTTGCATGTATTTTGTTTCTTGAAATCTTAATCATATTACAGGTCTATGTTAATGTTTGCATGAACATCAATAAGTTGGTGATTTTTCATTGCTGAAACTGGAAACCAAGCCAAGTGGGAAGTTAGTAATATTTTTTCTCACCATCCCATCTACTCTCCCATTCAAATGCAGGAATAAAGGCATGGGTGGGAAGAGGCAAACAAAACCCAGAAATTATCATCCTGGATCTGGTCCTCTAGGGAGTGGAGGTGCTTTGTCAATTTTATTGAAAATGTAGTGTCATTAATTGTTATTGTAGGGGAAAGTTCAAATTTCCTTAACTGGTGGACTAGGACAATACAGTGCTTCTGTAAGGCTTTTTTGTTCCACTCCTCTAAAGCTGTTAGTAAACTCTCAGTACCACACTGGGAAATAATATGCAACTGAACGTGGGCCAAATCACTTGTTTGATGGTGACGCTCAGCATAACCTTGAGATAAATAGCAGGATGTGCAGCACTTTGCTTACAGCACAGTCTGTTTCACAAACTGTGGAACAAGTTACTCACATCTTTTCAATAGAGATAAGTGGCTAAGTGGATTTATTTAAAAATATTTAAGGATTTTAAACCAAAGAATAGTTGAGAGAGTGACAAGCAGTGATCCAAATCTTTGAACTGAAATTTGAATTAAAGTTCTTTTAAAACTTTTACAAAGCCACACCCCCTTTTTTGTTCCTTTTCTTTTCTTTCTTTTTTTTTTTTTTTTTTTTTCCTCTAGGGACTGGTGGGTTACAAGAAAGCAGAACAACTTTGAAAAAGGTTTTCTTAAGCTACTTGGACTTTGGAGGACTGGTTTTGCTGTTCTTGCTGTTGTTATCTGAGAATGCAGAAAATTGCAAATTGTCACAAAGCTCAGATGTGGATACAAACCCTCCCATAGTTTTTGACTCGTAAGATAGATAGTAGACAGTGGTGTCCTACTTCACTCTTCTTCAAGCCAGCTTGCAAGGGGTTTCTGACCTCAGGGTTCTAGAGAAGCAGATGTTATACCAAAAACGCTATTAGCTTTGAAACAAACTTGACAAAAATAATTTAAACAAAAGAGTAACTATATGGCAGCAGTGCTGCCAAGATATTGATATGTGTAGTATGCCCAGATTTAGCTTCAACTGATTGATGTAGGTTTACCATCTATGGATTTCATTTGTGTTCTGCAAGGAGCTCCTTCATTTCAATGGGCTGATGGTCCAAGGCTGTCAGTTAACCTTGGGCTAATGCATTGATAGCTGAAAGAAAGTAAAATATATAGCTAGCTCAAAAGGAAAAGTGTTTTAACATAAAAAGAAATGAAAGTTGACTCTGAAAGCCGCATAGCTGAAATCTTTTAATGCAGGAGAGTATCAGATATTATTTTCATCAAAATTAATGCCTCTGGAAAAATACATTCTCTTGAGTCTGGCTCTTCAGGTTTGGCACTGTTTCAGAATTGTGACACTGTAAAAGAATATGAAGCATACACTGCTAGAGTGCCATAAACCAGCTTTTTATATGATAGGGATTGGTTATATATATTTTTTATTTTCCTTTTTTTAAAATTTTTTTTTACTGGACAGAGAAGATACTATTAGTTCTAAGAAACCAAGTTCCTATTTCCTTGAAATAAGTGGTAAAAATCTCACTTGTCTTTCGGGGGATTAATATATCACCTCTTGTTTGAGACTGCCTCGAGGAAAGAACAGTGCTTGACTGAGTCTTTCTCTCTCTCTTGCTAACTTCTAATATTATGATCTGCCATGCGTGTCATGGAAGATCTGTGCTCACCATCTTTTGTTTCTCACAGCAATATATCTTCTTTGTAACAAAGCTCTGGTCTCAGTTTGATGTCACTGTGAATTCTTGCTAATGGTAAATGCCAACATACACAACAGGATAGAAAACTAATATTGCAACCTGACAGCATGGATTTTCCATGGGTTCAATGTCAGAGTCCTGTAGTCTAAGACTACAGCTTAGAAAAATGTATAATGCCCTTGGTTTGAAACATTTCAATGGAAGTGTGTGATTTCTGTCCTTTCCTCCCCCAGAAATCCATCCATCTTTTGCTGCTTTAGACAGACTTCAACAGTTTTGAACTGTACTTAAAACCAGCCTTGTTTGGATTTTTGCTTTTTATGCTTCAGCTGTTTCAGGACATTGCCTTTATTTATGTGTTCTTCACTTAACCTTATTAGTTGAATACCTTTTCTTGTTAAGGTCCTTGTTTCTGGGTCTCTAACTTCAAGGCAAATATGTATGTGGCAATGGAAGCTGAATGTGATTTACCAATACCATAATTTGTTTTGAAATATTTTCAGTAGCATGTTGACAGTCTTTGCTATTGATGCACTTAGCAGGATTGCAGTTCTACATATATAATGCATAATGGTGTTGTATTTAGTAGTTCTTGTAGTTTCAGAGGACAGAAACCTTGCTCTTCTCTATGACTGTTAGGGTGTTTTGTTTTGAGTTTTCCTTCTATATGTATAAATTCCTTCTGAAAGACTGCTGATCCTAAAGCCTTTTGTAAAACAGAAGGCTTCTATTTTAAAGAAGCAATCACACAAGTTTTTCTCTAAAGGATGGTTTAATTATTCCTCAAGAAAATAATTTATCACTCAAGAGCCTATGTTTCTTGACATCTAAAAGAAATTGTATAGAGCACATTAAAGGATATATCTTTATTCTTTTTTAAAAATAGGGCTGTGCAGATTTCAAAACAGATACTGGAAAGTCATTGAGAGAGGTCTTGTTCTGATAAATGTTCACAATGATTAGTTACTAGGCTATGCTGGTTCCTCACATGCAAACACCTTTGCATGTGACCTCATCCCTGTGAACTGCATGAATCAGTGAACACTTCTCAGATGTCTTTTGCTGCTATCTCTGACAACCTCACATTGAAAAACCCTGTTGTCAGTTAACAGTCCTTCCAAGCCTGGGACAGTACATGATTGATGCTCTCAACTTGGTACTGAATCAGGTTGTGCACAAAATATCCAACTAGACATTGATGCGCTGTGAGTAAATCCTCAGAGTGGCTTTGGGGTTTGATGTGGCTCCTAACACCTGAGCCTCTCTAATTTGGCTGCTCCTGAACACTTACTGTTGTTTGAAGATCTGCCCTTGAAGTGCCACAACAAAAGCCTCTTGGAGAGAATGGGCAATACTTCAATATGATCACACTGAGCCACAAAGACCAAGTGCACAAATAGGTGTTATTAACAAAATAGATTCTAATGTCTCTAAAGTTCCAAACCCTCTTTGGGCAATCACTCTTTTTTTTTTTTTTTTTTTTTTTTTTTTTTTTTTTTTTTTTAGTGCATGGACTTTTCATGTGATAAATCCTGACAGCTCCTGCAGAGTGATTATAGCCTAGTACAAAACCAAAAGCTTTTATGCCAAGTCTCCCAAGACTCATGGCACCAAAAGACGTGAGATGACTTTCTATTAAATATGGTAGTGACACATGTGTTTTACAAAAATGACATTTCCTTTGAAAGTCCTCTAGCACATATACAGAAGCCACTGTTCTAAAAGTGATTATGCAGTCAGGATATTTTTTCCCTTAGCAGTGCAGTCTGTATTCTATGAAAATAGTTGGTATTAGAGCCAGTCTTTTCAAAGTCACTTTCAATTTCAAAACTTTTAAAATATTCTCAGATGCTTTAGCATGCATTTTACCTGTTTTACAGTTAAGAAGGCTGAAGTACAAGCTGAATGGTTTGTCTGAGATCACAGAATATAGCACTGGTAAACCTAGGAGAAGAGTAACAGTGTTGAAACCTGTTGTTTTCTAGCTTACTTAATGTATGCTTTCCTGTGGTGCTTATCTAGAGGTTAAAATGCAGAAAATGCTTGTTTGGTTCAGAGATGCAGGACTACACAAGCAGCATTTAAAACAAATGCGTATTTTTACAATTCTGATTTGATTTTGTACTTATGTCAAACCAAATTGCTTGGTTATTTCCTTCCCCCTCCTAGGATCACCCCCCAACCCTCCTCCCGCCCCATCCCCCATCCTGAAATAAAAGGTGGCTAGAGTGTTGAGTAAAATGCTGTTGAGGTCACTCAAAAGAGACATGACTGAAGCTGTTTGGAAAGAGGAAAACAGAAAAGTTGAAACAACTAATCCTTTTGTGTAGCATTGAAAATAGAACTCTCATGAGTTGAGAAAGGATTGTGGGATTGGGGGAAGGGAAGCAGCATTTCAGTAAGCAGCTAGGACAGAAGTGTTTCAGCAGCAGATGATTTTGGGGAGTAGCTGTTTGATGAAGTGCTGTTTTACTCGCACCTTCAAGCAAAACATCTGTAAGAATCAACCTACACTAATCAAACCTGTCCCCCGCGCTTTTTTTTTCTTTTTTTTTTGGTGATACTTTATTTACTCTTAAATGTAGGTCACTGATTTTGGCAAACGTGGGTTTTGTAATTTAAAAATTCTGCACAGCTTGCTCACCAGGCTGCACTGAGTTCACTTGAGTGCATGGAGGAGTTGGATAGTCCCAGCAGATCTGAGGAGGGGCAGGAGGGAGTCTCCTGGTGTGGCAAAGCTGAGGGAAGTGCGGATGGTGTTCCAGCTGGCCCGCTGCTGCTGAAGGCAACTTACAGCAGCTGTAATGCTGTTCTCTGCTTTTCTACTTGTGTCAAGAAATTGAAATGCTTCTGTTGCGTGTTCTCTACCTGACAGTTTGTGAGGTCAGCAGAGTGCTGCTGTGCTAGCGCTGTGTTCAGAGATACAGGTCTGCAGCAACAAATCTTGTTGCACATATAGTTCTTGATGCTGATTTTATGCCTGAGATAAGCACTATGCATGAGACTGGGAGCTGTCACTCTGAATTTTTTGATCTTTGTGTAATTAAATTATTTGCTGTGATATTGTATTATCTGTGGCAGGCAGGCATAGCCTTGAATGAGTAAGGATCTCCTGTCAGATCACTGCATCCTATAGAGTGTGTGTCTTCAGGATACTTACACCATCAGGATGTAGGTTTTTCTGAAGCACAGAAAAAAAATGGGATTAATAGGTTGGTAGGCATAGGTTGGATCATTCCACTAAGCTGGGGCTGAAAAGGCCACTTGTTTTTCCTCCATCCCAAATGGGTGAAGCTTTTCTAATTAAAATATTTTCTAAATTAAAATTAATGGCTTGTCTGGATTATTTTCCATCCTTAATATCAGAGTTTAGCAAAATAATATAATTTTTTTTTTTTTTTTTTTTTTAGAAGGGTGGTTTCATGCTCACACCTCAAGAATGGGATACAAGCAGGGACGGGCAGGCCTGCACTGTCTGTACATGTTACACTATCCAGCTGTTGAGGAGCCCCGCTATCCCTCTGTGGGAGGGTGGGTGTTTAGCAGTAGCTGTGTCAGCTGCTAGAAGCTGCTGGGCATGCCTGTGAGCCCACGGCTATTTCAGCAGAGTTGACACAATTCTTATGAAGCTCCAGTAGTCATGCTTTGGGAATAGGAACTTGGAAATAGCTTTTTACTGGAAACCGTTGCTACTAACCAGTAGCTTTGTAATACAAATTCAGAAAGTACCTCCTTGCAAAATACCTTCCTTTCTTCTTGGGAGTTCATGCAAAAGATTGCAGAAGAGTTTTATTACCCATTCCAAGATTATCAAACACATTTGGCTCCAGGAAATAATTTCTGTTCATCAATTCCACTTTAAGCTGCAATATTTTTTTGGGGTCTGACATGAAATGTGGATTTCTGCTTTATTGAGCACATGTAAAGCATGAGGGCACAGCCACAGTAGGGATAGCCTTTGGCTATTAAAACCCAAGTATAATTAGCATGCTTGTTTGGCTTTGCCAAAGCTATATACAAGAACTTTCTCAGAGTATATAACCTGAAGGGGCTTTCCTACATGATGCTGGCTAGTGTTTTTATTTGGAAGGAATAGAAACATCAACATGCCCTCTAATTTCCTCTGCTCTGGTTTTCTTTAATATAATTAGCTCACTAAGCAGTAGAAGATAGGGTCATTAGCAGCAACTCCATTCTTTGTCTTGACATGTTAGCTGCCCACTTTTCCTTCAAAATTATCCTTAAAAATCCAGTTATTTTAAAATTATAATTTAAGAGCTCATTCAAATTTGTGTTTTTCTTCCTTTTTTCTGCATTCCTTAGTGCTCCATTTGAATACAGAGAGACTCAGGTGGTGACTGCTTCTGTGCAAGATTTTGTCCTCTTGGAAACCTGTGAGATTGTTTACATACAAGGGTATGTAAAGAGGGAAATATGGGGTAGATTCTTAAAAAAGCTCAGGTGAACAGGAGTAATTTGCTCCGACTCCTAGTGCCTCACCAAGTGAGGTGAATGAATAATTAGCAAAGGACAATATATGAGAAACACATGGAAATGAACACCTGTGTGATTTGACCCTCTGTTGTGTTAAACAAGAGAGAGAGATTAGTTGGTAATTTGTAGGAAAGTAAGCACTACTGTGCCCAGTCCACATGGGGGTTTGATCATCAGTGTAACCAGGCTTTTTTCTACCTAATTTTGCTTATTGATCCCTGCAACTGCACCCAGTGTTTTGGGGAATAGATTGTATTTCCAACCAGGTTTTTCTTTCTGCGTGTACTTTTCATTGCTTTTTCTTTCACAATCAAAAAGCACCTGAAAGATTAAAGAAAAAATACCAGTTGGGACTTGTCAAATACCTTTTCCATTCTGTCAGATGTTTTATGAACTGAACTATCTACGTAACTGAATTAATTATCATTATAAATACAGCAGTTGTGTTTATCTGGGAAATACTGTGGTTAAAAATGACTCATGTATACCTTACAGAACTATTCCACAGTAAACATTTATTTTGTGTATAAGATAAATCCCAAAGGCAGAATTCCCACTTCAGTCTTTGACTAGAATTTCAGACAGATTGTCTGTTTCAAAATCAGAAACCATTTGGGTTTTTACAATGCTTCTTTTTTGATAACAGCCACTTTATAATGGAGTTTCTGGACTCTTTGGCATCATCTTTTCTGTGTAAGGCAGAAATTACCACCTTCAAATAATTTTTATTTATTTTTTCTAACCAAATAATAATAGAAACATTTACATTCTATATTACAAACATTTGCTGAAAATGCCATGTTTATGTAATTAAACAGAGAAATTCCTTGGCATTGTATATTAGGAGACAAAAGGATGTATTATATGCCTTCTTATTTTGAAGATACTCTGCATAGTGCTGTCTGTATGCTGTAAATTAAAGAATGCCTGCTTGCTTGAACTTAATTACAAATATAGGATGCATTTACTCAGGAAAAAAATGATAAAGAAAAAGTCAGTTTAAAGTGGAAGCTTGGAGTGTGGTGTTTTCTGAAATTGATGTAAATTGATGCATAATAGTAGTGTAGTTGTCAGAAGTTAAGGTCTGATCCTGGCTATCTTGCTTCATTACTCACCTCTGATAGAGAAGTCCAGAATGCCTATACCTATATGTTTATGGATGCCTTTTTTTTTTTAAATGACTAAGGCTTTTATTGTACATTTTGAAAGCTTATATTGTCTTGCATTGAAAACTGTGGTGACTATTGTTAATTTTCTACTCTTATCTATGCCAAACATTGATTTTGCAAGCAATAACCCTTCTGTAATGCAGGAAAAACAACCAGACTCTTGGTAACTATCTTACTAGTTTGTTTTTTCCCCTGTGACAAATATACTGCAGATTTACAGCGCTGTTTTACTGACTGATGAAAGCAAATATTTTCCTAGGAACTGCATTTTTTCTTATCCTGGCAGCTACTGCCCTTTTTTTTTTACTCTCTTCTTACAAATTAAGGTAACATTTCATCTTCATTAGATAAATAATAGAATCTCTGTATCTCCAGAGTTGGAACCACATGTGGCTGTATTGAACTGCAGTACTTCACACCTAAAACAAAGTCAAGGCTAGGATTTCTGCAAGATCTATAACATGATGATTAAGAAGGCTTTTCTCAAAACTGTGGTGGGAATCTCCCTAGGAATTGCAATGTGAGTGAGGAAGAGACAGCCTAGAAATAAGGTAAATAGATGTCCACACTTATGCTTACATAGCTAATAGTTAAACAAAGAAGTTGATAACAAGTGACTTAGAAAGCATATAGTTGCAATTTGCTGTGATATTTAAGGTATGAATGCAGAAACAGTGTCAGTCTAATGGAACTGAACTATTTCCTTTAGTCTCTCAAAGTTGCCTCCTTGTTTTGCAAAAGCTGAGAGGAGGAAATCAGACACAACTGCTGTTGTGAAGGAGCTGCTGATGAAGTGAAGGATGGTGTTATATGGTGAGGAGAGGGCTGTTCTCTGCCCTTGGTCTGGGCAGTCTGGTTCATATTTGCTGAGATGCCTAAAGCACTATCCTTCTGCAGGTCTAGTAGAGATGCCAGTGAATGTCTTGTAAGGAAAAGATGGGAATGACTGACTATTCATCTCTTCCTAATGTTGCATCAATGTTGCATGAAGCAATTGATATGGACTCCTCGTCTACAGTGCGGATTCTTGCAATGCCTTCTTGCTACTACAATTAATTTTTCTCCTGTGAGTTATGTAGGGAGATGTAAATTACCTCTGTTGTACGTATTTTTACTAGAACAGCTTTCATGTTTCATCTTTTTTCATCAAAAACCAAGTATTTTACTTGAGCATCTAGATAAAACTGCTTTTCAGACTTCCCAGACATCCTCTAATTTTATTCCAGCAGTAGCAAGAGGAAGTATTCTTTTATTCTTCACAGATTTGTAGAATGCAGGTATCAGGCAGATATGTGATAATGAGTTATGGTAGTCTGACTCCAACATTGCTGATGGTTTGGTACAATTAAGTCAAGCCTAATCTTAAAATAGGCCTAAATCCTGAATAAATATAGCATTAAGATTGCAATGAATAATCCCTGCTTTTTAAAAACAGTAATTGAATGCACAAATATTAAAGGCAAACCACATGGGGCCCCAGTACGTAAGATTTCTAATCTACTTACCAGGATCATTTTATATGGCTAGATTCAATTAAAAAAGATAAATACATTCAGTTTTCTCAGTGGAGAACCTGTACATACTTTGTATTCTATCGAACTCATAGGGTGTAATTTTAAGCATTCACTGTGGCAGTGATTTGAATTTTTTTGACCCTCCCAAAAATGAATTTATTGCATTAATAAAAGTTGTGGAAGACCTGTCAAATCTTATGATGCAGTTTGACATTTTTCACTCTAAGATGTCTGCCCTCCTCTTTCTTTGCATTCTCTGTCAGGGCTGAAGGGAAATGTGTATTTCTGCCTTCCTTCTCTCCTTTCCAGATTCCTGCACTTACTTAAGCTGCTGGTGAAGGGCTGGGAAGGTGGGGTTAGCAATGTTCTAAAAGAGCAGCTGCTGCAAGACACTCACAGCTCATCTGTCAATGTCCAGAAATTTGTAGAGAATATTTGCTTGTCATGACCAGTCTGGCAGTTGGGTTAGATTTGCGTCCAGGAGATGATAAGATTCCCAAACTCTCATACAGATTTAGATTCTAGGTTGTTTGTGTGATCTGGGTTGATGCCTTGGTCTAAAGTGGAAACTTGTTTGCAAAATTTCTGTATGATTACCCATTTGTCTATAATGAATGGGTAGAGTGAGATCATGCTATTAATCATCTAGGACTGCCAATACTTAGGCACTGAGGAGCTATTTAACATGATGGTACTACTAGACTGTAGCTTTGTCTGACCTGTTGTTAGGATTGGATCAAGTGATATGTATTGCTAAAGCCAGAAGCTAGATGATTGAGAAGGTTGTAATTTATGCAAGGAACTAACCAACTATGATGGTTTATTATCAGCATAGAAAAAACTGACCAGAAAAGTTTGCTGTAAATCTCAGCTTAAATTTTGTGTGTAGTTTATGAAGGTCATTGTGCCCAAGGCTCCTTTTCCACTAAATCGACTACCACTTCCATGGCCCAGTTGCATTTCAGCAAACATCATTTCAGTGTGCTGTGACACACCCAATGAATTTGCACAATGTGTGCTTGAGGGAAGCCCTGATCTTTTTACATGTGAGGACAATGATTCAAGTGTTTAAAATTATCTGAATGTTCTGCATATCAATTCAGCATTGTTGTAATGCCCGAGTCTTTCTAAATGTGAAATTAGTAGATTTAAGTCCCAGAGCTCCCCTGGAGTGTCCCCATAGATAGATTGTAAGTCACAATAACATGAGACAACCTAATTACCATAGTCATTGAAGGGAGTGAATGCACAGTAGGCACTGGATTATGAATGCTCAGTTCCAAGGAATCCATTCCCTGAATGGTTGCTGCTGGGTCCTTTACAGGCACATAGGGTTTTTTATCTGTTTAGGCACAAATTTGTTGTACAGCCGTTGTGACAATATCATTACTTAAAGTATTTGCAAAGCTGTGAAAAATTGATCAGCAAATACAAAATGTATTTATGCAAATGCATAATTATTTTTTTCTTTTCACATTTAATTGGGGCAGGCAACAGGAATGGATGTGTGGTGGAATCTGCTGATTCTAGTTTAGATTGTCATGCATGACTCCTCTGTCCCATTTACATTTGTTTATGGTATTCTATATGACATTGCAAATGTGGAGATGGTGCCAGTCAGAAAATCAGCAAAACTTAAGGAACTTAGATTTTAACTGCATAGCGAAAGTATTTTTCTTTTTCTTATTTTTCTTTTAAATTTTTTTGTTTGTTTATTTATGATAGTAGCCGCAACACTGTTTCCATCATTAAAAGAATAGGATCCTGCTTCAAGCTGGGGAACAGGCACCTTTCTGTCTTCAAAAAAAGTACCTAGGTTCAGTTAGAGAACTGGAGTTTAGTGTAGTTGCTCTCTAGAAATGATGTTATGTTCTCTGTTTATGGTCTACATTACTGATTTCTAAAACTGGACATAGCAACTATCTTACTTTCCAAAGATAATTGATGTTGCAGTGCTCATTTTTCTTTTTATTTTAAAATTTAAAAATTTAGAAACTCATGGGCAGGTTCTGCTTGGTAGCACCCAAGTCAGATGGTCCACATCCTTTCTACAATATGTCCAAGCTATCTTCTTGTCACAACATGAGCATGCATGCGCTCACTCACAATTCATCTTCAGTAGGACCCAGTTTATGTCATCTGGAGAGACAGTTTAGTCAGAGGAGAATAAAGCAGATTTTTGTGTCACTGTATTGGGTGTATATTGCTAGAAAATCTTCAGTGCAGATGGTGCCCTAGAGAGTTTAAGCGTAGGTAAATCTCCATCCACACTTGTTCCCATGTAGCTCCAGTGTCTGAGTTGGGCAGGTTTGGCAGTAAGCTTTTTATGAAAAACTTAACACCTTGAAAGCTTTCATCTTAAATTGGTTTGGTTACAGAACTGTCTGGGACAAGTAGCTGGAAATGTTCATTTTGCTCTGTCATCTACCATTTCCCCCCTTTCAAATACTGCACTGAAATAGTTACACAGAGGCTGGTCCGAGTATCTGCATTTTTGTGAGTCACAAAATAACAGCCTTGAATGACAGAATTTTGTTCCAAATATCAGTGTTCAGTGTTGTGACTGGGTTCACTTCTACAGCAGGAGAAGTGCAGCACACCTACATTACCAAATGAGAAAGGTTTCCACTTTGTATTTACTGTACAGTTTAAGAGCAGAAGCTGTGCCCAGAAGTTAAAGTGAATTGGGAGTGTCAGTTCTGCTAGCTTCCCAAATACTTTTTATGGCAAAGCTTAGAGAATTTTAAAGATGGCTCGCACCAACTCTAAAAGAATGAGCCCAGCAGAAATATCTGTGGACTGCTTTTTTTTTGTTAGTTTGTTTGATTTGTTGTGGTTTTGGGTTTTTTTAAAATATAATTTTAGAAAATGCTCCCTTAAGATTAATAAATAATCTACTCCTAAAGCAGTGAAAAGATTCTGTTTAATGCTGTTTTTTTAAAAATAATAATCTGATTTCCTAGTTAGTAGCATTTTAATCAGCATTTTGGTGAGGGCACAATCATCAGATAAATGGTTTTGTTAGAGTAAGTTATTTATTTAGGAATAGAGTAACACATATAGTACAGTAAAACTGCAGAAATGGTATGTCTTCAATATATACAGGTGCTTAAATATTTAGACAGATAAAAAAAAGTACATTTTACAACATGCCTGATTGTTTGAGGATCTAACTTTGATTTTAAGGTTACCTTGTTTTCAGTGGTAATTAAACTCTTTCCCTGCTTCAGTCTCAAAGAAAATCTCCAACAAATGTATCTGCCTATTTAGGCACATAAAGATCCTTGAAAATACCATTTTTTCTGAGGACACATCTTCACAAGGAAGCAAAGCTGTTGCTGATGGTATGTTTACCATCATGAGTCTCATTGAACTGATTTCTGAATACAGCTTCACAGGTTGTGGCAAGACTACTAGAAATAAATTTGTTCCATTACAAAATTTTTCTACATCAACCACACTTAATGTTTCACATTTGTGATAAAAAAGATCCATTCCTCAACTAGGTCTTTAAGAAAGAAATCAAAATATATATTTCAGAACTTAAAGGGAGATCTCTTTGTTTCTGAGACTGCTGAACTACAAAACTGCATCTGGTCTGTAAGGCTGGGAAGGTATTTGGGGCAGGGAAGTTCGAATATTTCATCTTGAAGTCAGCACTTCAGGTGGTAGTAGGTAGTGCCCCTGTATCAGTGGGTGAGGGCTTGAACTGGTTTTCTGAGGGGTCTGAAAACAAGATGGGCCACCCCCTGCTCAGCCCCAGCCCTTTGGGACAAAGCTGTCATTATTTGATGGAGATTTAATGGTCCTTTATGAAATGAAAGTTGTGGAGGCCTGCATGGCTGTAGTCTTTGCTTTCACTGTGTGTTAACCACAGGGTGAGTAATTGAATGCTCATCCATGTGTGATCATCTGCACTGCTGCAAGCTCATTAGCAGCATTAATGTGCGAAGTCACCCGAGGTTCCCTAATGGCGCTGTATGTGGCCACCGCAAGAAATTCTGCTTTGTCCTTGTCCCAAGATGCCAGCCAGCAGTTTCCAGTAGCTGTTGGAAAATCTCAATTTATAGAATTATTATAATTCCTTTCTGTGCTCCTAAAGCTGCCAGCTAGACTCCAAAATCTGCCAAGAACTTGCATGCTTGTGTGATCTGGCAGCTGCCTGCTGGTTGGATGCTGTGGCTCTAATTCTGTTTTATTTAGGATGAGGGCTGGGTGAAGCTGGTTAAACATTGCATAGAATGAGACCATAGAGAAAGATCAGAAGAATAAAAACCATAATACATCATGTGTTATCTGAGGTCTGTGGAAGAATGGCATGTGGGGGCTTCGTATTGTATCCTGACATCAGGAGGTACTTGGTTATTCCTTTTCTGCTGCATTTTCCTCAGGGTTTTCCATGAAACTCCAAGAGCTTTGGAGTATCTGCTTTGTCCCGTGGTGCTAGCAAAGGTGTCTAAGTGGGTGAACACACCTAGTATCAACAGTGAAAACCAGTAGTGAAGACAAAGAGGATGTGGTAAAGTGTGGAGCTGACATAGGGAGAGGCAGCTGCTCCCACTTCTGTGAGGACAGGTTGTCTAGAAGGTACTCTTGGGAGTTCAGAAAAACTTTTGCTGATGTTTATTGTGTTCTGGATCTCTACAAAACCCAGTCATACTTACTAATGCACTACTCTGGGAAATCAGTGATTTCTGAGAAGAGATAACTTGACCCACTTTGCTGAGAAATTTCTTGAATGTCCTCATTGCATCACTCCTCAATACTATATTGGAGATCCTGTGACACAACTCCTACACCACCAGGTTTCCTGCCAGGGCATTTTTGTCCTTGTGGCCCATGCCACTCCTTAAAAAGGCTATTAATCTCTCCCAGAGGCAGCCATAAACATACTCTGCTACATGCAGTCATGGGAGGAAAGAGAGACTTTGCAGCTGGAATTGGAATTGGAAATTCAGACTATGTCCTCTGCTGCCCAGGGGAGCACTGGCAGTTGAAAGGGGATTGATCTATATCAAAGGTGGATGAGAGGATGGAGAAGACAGACCAATTTTTTTTTTTTTTTTCATATTTACACATTTATTTGGAGAGCTGGGGAAAAAATGTCAGCAACTATTTCAGGCAGCTTTTTTTGGTAAATGGCAAAGCATTTTGGTATGCAGGAAACAACTGCTTCCCCTCTAGAGTTTTTCGGCACTTGAAAGGAAACAAGCCAACTCCAAAACTCTAAAGAGGAAAGCTGTTACAGAGACTGATTATTTGCCCTCTAAAGCTTTTTACAAGTTTCTCTTGTTTCAGACAGAATGATGATTCTTCTACATCCCACTAATTTTACTGTGTTGCATTTGCAACAGATAACCTCCATGTGGAAATGGACAGTACTGGAGCTTTAAAAAATTAATATATGCTACCAATAACATTATATGTGGAATATTCCATGTAATTCAGTCCTCAAAATAGCTAATAAAGGGGCAAAATAATGAAGAATATTTATTGCAGTTTTATGAGGAAAACTCCACTTATGCTTCAGAAACTCCACTTATGCTTCGGAAAACAGGGAATGTTTTTAGAATATTGTTCTGTTTTAGAAACAATTTTCCTCTAAATCATTACTAAGTTGAGGGGTTTGATTGTTTGTCTGTTGGTTTACAAGGTCCCTTGGGTTAGAGGCATGTTTAGTGCATGTGTAGTGTGATACCTGTGTTTATGTACATGTTCTCACAGCAACACTGCTGTATTCATGCAAACCCTTCCCGGCCTCAGAGATGGTCTGTGCAAACTTAGGAAGGAGGTTTTTGTAAGTCAACTGCTCAGGACTTCTCTAATGCAGAAAGGGAGATCAGAATATCAAATATGAAGTGGTATTTATTGAATGGGACTGGAGGACAAAGATGCAAAAACCTAAGGGGTTAGAGGGTGAGGCACTGCTGTGCAAGTGCAATTTCCTTTATATGTAACAGGAAGACCTGAACAGCAAGAAAATTCATTTTGTCAAATCCCCATACTGCCTAATTTCACATCTTGCTGTGGCTGTAACATGGACCTTGCTAAGTCAGCAGGAATTGTATGCCTGGATGGGGTAACACCTGCACTGGAATCGGGGATTGAATGGATGGCTAGAAATAGACCAATTTGAAGGCTGAGTTTGGCCTTTTAAAGAAGTCAGAGCAGAGGCATTTGGTTTCACTCTTGTATTTATAAATAGCTGTCTAATAGTGCAGCACAGTTCAACCTTGCAGCCCAGAGTCAGTAGGGATTGCCTGGGTGCTTTTATCAGCTGTCAGCACAGCAACTGTGGGGTCCTGGGTGGAGCACCCAATCCCTGTGAGTTCCCCCTCCCTAGATGGTGTAGCTGGGAGCAGTTGCTCTGCTCAGAGCAGACTGCTGTCACCTCTTAGCCACAAACAGGGCACTTAGCAATGAGGATGGGATTTGAGAAATAAGAACTCTTACTTGGTTTTCACTTTCCAGGCATCAAGGCTGCTCAGTTTTGTCTGTACCACTCTCCTTTTCCTTTATCTCCTGTCCCCACCCCTTTGCAGACCATGAAACAAACCATTTGAACTGGTTTCTGCCCCACTGCTCTCCTCCTGCCTTCCTGTACTTGGGATATGTGGTGAACAGCCATGGTGCCAACAGCCCCAAAGTCTTGTGATGGCATTGGAACAAAGCAGCAGGTGTTTTTGCATTGCTTGTGCAGTGCTTTTGTATGGGATGAAAGACAAGTGTTGGGCACCCTGACCCAAAGGCACAGGGTGGAAAAGGTCAGCAACATGCTGTTGGTATGTGCTGATGGTGGGGTGAGTGCTGAGAGAAATTCTGTGATGCAGTTATTCAGGGGACTTCTGTACCTGCAGAGTCAGTCCCTACTTTTCTCCTGGATTCAGCTCACTCAGGGGCAAGAGGTGTCTTCAGGAAAGTCCCCAGCCTTTCTGCCAGGCACAGGCAAGAAAGAAAACTTCAATTACACTAGTAAAAGAGGTGAAAATTCCCAGTAATTACAGCAGTAAAAGAGAGGAAAAGCAAGAGCTGGTGGTCCCCTTTGGGAAGGGGTGTTTGTGTGGGAGGACGCAGAGCAGTTTCAAGGAAGAGGTTTCTCATATGATAAAGGGTCTGGTCCACACTCTAAATAGGTGGGGTGAAAAGACTTTGTTTTCTCAGTTTGCTAGGAGAAAATGACAGTTTGAGAACCTCACCACTGTCTGTGATTAGTGGTGATGTCTGTAAATGGATGCTAAGAAGCATGAGGAGAAATGGCTGAATGTCATCTTCCCTCTCCTTTCTCCACTGAGTGCCAACTGGTGTCTTAAATTTTTTTTTCAGTCATTCTGCTTAATTTATTTAATGAGTTTCATTATCCAAGCCAAGACAGTGTTCCTTTTTCAAGCATAGTTACGCAGAGAAGATTTGAGATGGTCTGTGCTGGTTGTTCAAGGCCTAGTGTGTTTTCTTTAACCTGCATTTGTGACTTTTAGTTTAAATATTAAGAGTCTAAGAATAAACTGAATGGAAATTTGCTCCAGTGCATTTCTTATTTTTGTTGCTTATATAAAAACTGAAGCCCTATGCAGCCCTAATTTACAGCAGTCAAAATAATGTGCTAGTTTATACTTCACAATTCAGTTTTATGTCATGTGAAAACTTTAGTTCTAATTTGTGCCTCTCCAAATTGTAAAAAGGTTTTATTTATTACAGCTCTGATTCTAGCTGCAGATAAAATGATGCCTCTTTAACTAAAAGCAAGGATGAGATGGAATTTCTGAAAAATTCAGTTCTTATTTTACAGTGGCATTTGGGATGCTCACAGTATTTCTGTGTTACCAAGACAGAAAAGTAAGGAAACAATAACCCAAGATAACCTACTTTTCACAATAGAAGTTTTGTGGGTTTTGTTGTATAATGGCAATACAAAAGGTCTTTTTAAAAGATCTTCAAATGCACTAATGTGACTTTCAAATGAAGTTGTGGAAACCAAAGGACAATCATTCAGACACTATTCTAGAGATCAGATGACGAAAATGCAAAAATATTGTACTACTGTAAATCCAAACCTAGTGAGAAAACAGAATTCAGTAAGGTTAAATCAGAGAGGCAGAAGGATGAACTGGGTTCTGATCAAATAATTGTTCTATAATTGATAAGAGTAGGCAGCTGTTGTAATCCTAAAATAATGGGCCATCACTAACAGGTTAACATTAGAGGGGGTTTCATTGTAATGCCTGTTTGGAATAATAATTGTTATAATTTTATTCTGCAGTTCCTGAGGCATAAGTATTTGCAGTTGCAACTGAGCAGTAGAGAACCAGGGCCCCTTTCATCTTTAGGTGATAAGCATATATGGTTCCTGCACTCTGCTCAGAAAAGGAGCCTGCATAGTTCAAATATCAAAGGGCCAGCACTCTGCTCTGTTCAGAGGAGGTCATTCTGAACCTCACTCATATCTAAAGAGTAGCAATGGGTATTAAGGAAATGAAGATAAATAAAGATAAATAAAGATAAATATTTTGCTCCATATGTGGCTGAGCAAAAGAAAGATAGTAGTATAAACCAAAGTCCCAAATGAAATGCTTTAAAATCCTAATTACTGCTCACCTGCTCATCCCCAAAGGCTGTGTCCCACAGTCACAGTGGCAGTTACACAAGAGCCAGAAAAGGTGACAACAGAGTGGTAGTGTTGTGCTAGCTGAGGTAGCCACATGTTGTGACACTGAGCACCTGCTTTGCATATTTTCCTACCAGACTCTGATGTTCTGGGAAAGAGCAGGGAGAGGATAGGGAGACACAACTGAGTATCTTCTGTGTTAGTGTAAGTACCACTCAAAAGATATGATGGACACTGTGCAGGAGTTGAGATTGCATCTATATAATTCAGCACATCAATCTATTTGTCTGAAAGGGGTGTTTTGGACCATGTGGTCCAGAAGTCAGGCATTGTCCGGCATCCACAGGCCTTGTCTGAGAGGTCTGAAGGTTTCATTTTCAATGTGTTTGTTTAAATAAGAAAATTACTAAATTCTTATATTTAGAAGATGACTAGGCCTTCAGTTTTCAATATATTTATTCATATGTCTAATTATATTTCAATGATTGCTTCCTTTACAATTATTAGAAGTACTTCTGTAATAAAGTCAGCATATGTGCATCTCCAAGAGTAGGGCTTAAATATCAATAAATTGTTTGTCTCTTTCCAACTGTTCTCTCATTTTCCAAGCTAAATAACAGAATTGCTAGAAAAAAGTAAAATACTCAAGATACTAGAAAAATACTAGAAATACTAGGAAAAGTAAAATACTATGTTTTTAAACAAGAATCATACCAGTTACTGCTTTATTAAGAGAAAAAGGAAAGAAGGGAGGGAATAGGAGAAAGAGGGAAACCTAGTTAATGATTCAAAACCGTATAACTATAGTCCTGTCACTGCCAGAATTTCATTCTTGCCAAATGTGCCCTGTATGATTTTGATCAATGAAATATTGGAAGAGGTTTTAGAAACCTATTTTAGATTTTAGGTTGTATGTTCCCTTTCAAGAAAGGCAGTCACATTTTTTTAGAAGTTCTAGAACTGCAGCTTTCAGGAAAATAAAAACTTTGAAGCAACTAGTAAAAAACCCCAAACTTTTAAAAGTACTATTTTCTGTTGTCCCTGTCCTAACTAATCTTTCTTGTCATTCTTTAGGAACATACAAGCGTCCTCTCTGTTTAGATCCACTCTTAATTCCACTAGTAATTTCTACAAAAATCTTCAGGTTTTCTGCAGTTAAAAACTATTTTCTGAGCCACAGATTTTAAAATAAAGTCTTTATATATTTTTATACCCTTAAATAATGAATTTTCTTTCTGCATAATGTATTTTTGAATGTATGAAGTTTAAAGGGTTAAATATGCTGGGTATGGAAGAACGGTAAGTTGCAAATAAGTGGAGTTGTGCTGCTTAAAATACAAATTCCTTTGTTGGATGTGATTCTGAATGTTATGGATTAGATGAAATGCTATGTTGCATAGTATGGATTAGAATGAGAAGTATGTTGACTACTAGATAACAACACACTGGACCTTCAGGGGTTAAGTGCCATCCCTTTTGCTGCAAGGAAAATACCTGCCTAGTCTCAGAAATAGCATAGAGTGCTACCTGCTAATGTAGAGATTAACAATGTGTGCTGAGAATCCCTTTCCCTTGTGGTGACAGAGGCTGATCCATTGGAAGGTTATTGCTCAGCCAGGAGACAACAATCATCTACACAGTTTATAAGTAGGGTAATATGGGACTGCCAAGAATTTTATATCCATGAATGTGCATTCATATGAATAACACCTAAGGTTATGTCTCTCTAATGAAGGCATGTGGAGACAGGGCACACAAATATTTAGGTGTTGGCTTATTGTAGTCATGCAGCTTCTTTAACATGAAACAGACAGGTCTTATAAAATATTTGAGAAGTGCTTTTGTTCTGAGTCGCTATGTGAATAAGAAAAAAACAAGTAAGCAAGAAGAGTAAGAAAAAACCAGGGGACAGTCCAGATTGTTATCATGAAATAAGAAACAAGATGACAGTAGAATACAGCATAAGAAACCATGGAGTATTCAGAAAATTAGTGTTGCTTGAAAAATGACTCCCTTTTACTAAAGCCATTGTTGGAAGATGAGCAAGAGCCCAAGAAAACTAGAGACTTTAATGGGTTCTTGCCCTCTGAAAGGATTTTCATGCTGCCAGTTGAATTGTAACAATGAGTCAGTTGCTACTAGCAGCCTGCTTGGAAAGAGTAGATGGATTTGGCAGCATTTATACAGAGGAAACTTGCAGCCTGCTGGGAACTTGCGGGGCAAAGGGAGGAGGAAACACTCGTAACCTTCAGAAGGGCAGACACGACTTCTGGGTTCATGCTGCTCCTTCAGTTCCTGAGATCACAGCTTAAGACTGGGGATAAGCAACAGATAGCAGCCTGCCTTTTTTTTGGGCTCTGCTTTGGCAATTACACATGTTCTAACAGATATAATTGCATAATTATGAGCATGGAAATAAAGAATCTGTGTGTGTTCATCCTATTTCCTCAGTACCTCATCAGTACAGTTGATACAGTATTTTCTTAATTGTGAGTTTTATATGGATTTACTACTCTCCTTAAGATTTGAATGAGAACATTTATGAAATTTCTGAACTCCCCCAAATGGAGTTTTAACAGTTGTTTATCATGTAGCAGAGGAGTAAAGGGGAGTACATTTGAGAAAGTTTGAAATAGGGTGTTTGGGAGAAACCACGGAAGCTAAACTGACTTTTAATCCAGGAACATAATAGGATTGTAATGGGAGCAGAATTAGTAGAAACATGGAAAATACGGAATTTGCAAAGGGACATTATGCCTCTTGGACTTCTTTCAAGCAGGCAATGACCCTGTAGATAAAAAGATGAGTCAGTTGTCACCATCACCTTGGATTTTTCAAGTTGCTTTGAGCCCTCAAGAACTTAAACTAGTATGCAATGAAGAGAAGATCTTTTTGTAGAGTAAGAGATGACTGAAGAAAATAGAAGGAACTAATATTTCTCCCAGAGAGAAATCCCAGGGGAGTTTATGCCATTTGCCATGTTTGAAAACCTAAGAAGGGATGTGAGCATTAGGGACCTAGTCTTTACAGCCTCTATACATTTTTGTGGGTCAAAATTAAAACTGATTCAAAAGAAAAGTTTTTATATAAATGACTGAGAAATAAAATAGCAAGACTAAGGTTCATATTGTACAAAGAAACTTGCTTCAATTAAAAAATAGACTTTGTACTAACTTGCTCCACTGAGGATCTTGGTCTCTCTATGGTAAATCCACCATCATCTCAATTGCTAGTAGCAATCAGAAAGGAAATTAGGAAATTCAAAAATAAGGAATTACAAATAGAATACCATATGAAGCAGGGTGTATAATTATGCTACTGCTCTAAATCCATGTCTTTGTTTTAACTTGAATGTTTTGTGGTATTCTGACAATTCTGTCTCAAGAGGCATAATGTAAAGGAACAAAGAATGCCCAAAGTGTTTAAAAACTGTTAAAAAGTGTTTAAAATGATATCTATTTGATATATGAATTGGACAATGAGGCTTCTGTGTAAGACGAGATTATTGATGTGGGACAGAAGTTTATAAAATCATGAATGACTATAAAATGTTAATTCACATCTGATTATATAACAATAGCAGAGCAGGGGAGTTTGAAGTAGAAGGTCCCTTTTCACACAGTGTACAATTTATTTGCATATCTTGTTTCCACTCTGCAGTAGAGATCAATAATACAATTCTAAATACAAATTGGGTTGTATAAATTAGACACTGTCAATAAATACAGCGGTCTGGATGAACCCGTGTCCAAAAAAGGTCTGTAATCTGCAGAGCACCAGCAGTAAACAGCAAGAGAAGGTCCACTGTATTACACACTGTGCAGAAGTAATCTTGCAAATTTTCAGGTTTAGATGGGCTATTTTTATAAGGCATAGGAAGAAGGAGAATTCAGAAACCAGCTCTGGCTGTGGGTTCTGCTGCAGCTTCCCTCTGTGATACTGGGGCACTCTGTTGCCCTTAAATTGATCGTCAGTCTTTTCCACTTGGAAATGGAGATTGTAGTAATGCTGTATGTCACAGGGGAAGAATGGAAATGCTTTGAGATAGTACTTTATGCTCTGTGTGGAACACACATCATTACTGTAGAATATCTGCATTTTATTTTATTAATGTTAAGAACAGTTCCGCAGTAAAATGGGTTAGAGTACCTTTATTTGCAGTCAATAAGCAAATTTTCATGTGCTTGATCTACCTGCCAATTAGGTTACTCAATTGCTTAAAAGTGGACCTTGATCCTTGGAGATCCTGACTGACTTTATAAGAAGCTGAGTAACAGAAACTGATGCATGTACTTCATTCTGTGTGGTCAGAAATTCACAGCAGTTTACTTGCTTGTATGCTAGAAAACATAGTATTTATCTGGTGTGTCCTAAAAATACACACCCACAAGTAAAGAAAGCAATATATATGTGTCATGCAGGAAATGATAGGAAAGGTACAGTCCTAGTGAAAACTGAGAGCATCTCTCCTGGACTGTATCATCTTACCTTCCTCACTTGTTTGTGTTCCCAGATGTGTGGAATGAGCTTGGATAGGTTTGGGGTGTTGTCTTTGAGAATTCTGGTGTGAAAGACATGTAAACAAACAAGGCAGAGCACTCCCAGCACACCCACACAGGGACTGATGATTGCAGTTGAAAAAAAAAAAAAAAAATAGTTATAATGCATATTTTAGAATAATTCCTCTTATCACATAAAATAAGACTGGGCTTATTTAAACGTGATTACTATATAAACGTTCAAAACCTTTTAGAACTCCCAGAAAAAAGAATACCCCTGACAGAATTAAGTTAGAGAGTATGACCAATGAAGTGATGGTCTGAAAATAAACACTAGAGCAGTTACAGTGCACAGAAATGTGGAAATGTGTTTGTGCCATAAATATTTTACCAATTCATATTACTGAAATAATTGTTTAAAACTCAATGCATTACATTTTGATTGCCTACAAGGCACAATTATTTTACCTTTTCATATGAAGGTGCTCAAAATTTAGATCTATAGAAAGATGGGGGGAATAGTGAGAAAACAGAATACACAATGAATATTTATTGTGTATACACAATAAATGAATAAGTGAATACAGAATTCAAAACTGCTTTTGAAACCTTTCCAATACTGTATAAAAATTTGCAATTCCATAATTAATGAATGACCTTTCCTTCCTTGACCTAAATTTTAGTTGTTTGCAACAAATGAGCAAAGGAAAAAAAAATCGCTTGAAGTCAGCGAAGCCAGCACAGCAGCTTCCATAAAACCCTTTGACAAACTGATTAGATTTGCAGTTCACTCACTAAGCCTGCCTGGTCATGGTAGCATCATGCAATGAATATTGTCATTGAATAAAACTGGAATTGCAGAGGAACTAATTTTTTTTGTCTGAATACTTCCGTAGTGCTTGCTTAAATATGAAATTGTTTCTGATTAACTCATGTGTAAGCAGTCTTATTCTGAAAAAAAAAAAATTCTTCCTGTTGAGCCTAATGTAGTTGTTTAATAATTAAACAGAAGCAGGTAATTGGAAAACACTGCATATGCAGACAATCCTCAGTCTTTTTCCTTTGATAACGATAAATGGTTCAAGGTTGGATAAAAAAGGAGTATTTAAAAAAATTCTTCCTTGGATAACAGATTGACTTATTTTGCTGATTTTAATTTCTGAATTTGTTTGACTAAATGAGAAAGTTAAAGTAAAATATCTGATAGTTTTTTCATATAAAATGGTACAGGTAGATGGGCATGAGGGTAGAAGAATCTTTTATGAATCTTTTATGAAACTCCAGAAATTAAAGGTTGCATTGCTCAGCAGGGAGCTTATGAGAACTGCAGTGTATATCAGGCTCCACATAACTGCTGTTATATCCAGGCAAAACAGGGAGAGAGAACAACCTGCACTTCCTTCAGTCAGGACTGGGCCTTTAAAGACTTCATTTAGAAATTTTTTTTTAACAGCCTTTGCATAATAAACATTTTCATCATTTTTAGTGAGTATGTTAGCAAGTGAGACTTAATATAACAAAAGATTGAATTTACTCATTATGGATTGATTTAAAAGACTATGATTAATTAAAATAATAAATTCTCCAGAAAAGAAATAGTTTTAAGTGGTGGTGATCCAAAAGAACTAGAAAAAGATTCCTAAAAAAAAAAAAAAAAAAAAGAAAAAGAAAAAAAGAAGACACGTTTTCTATTAGCAAAGAAAAACTAAAGGAAGCCTCTTTCTGAGACTGCTTTAGACCTTAACCAGAGAAGCAGCCCTTGCTAGCTTTGTCTGCAGCTGTCTGAAAACCACATTTAAACATGTCTTGACCACAGGTCCTGTTGAATCAGTGGCAGACACAGTTTGGTTGGCACATGCAAATGAGCTGGCTGTAGTACCAAAATGGTAGAATTTTTAAAGACAGTGGCTATAGAAAAAATTAAATCTATTAGAAAAAAAAAAGGAAGTTGTATTTCTTTGCATGGTTCTTGTGAATCACTGGAGGCCTCTGTGCAATCTGAGGGAGGTTTACCTCCCCCATGGAAGCCAAATAGCCAGCTGGCTGGCCTCACAGCTGGGTCTGATCCAGGACCTGATGGGAGAACAGGTGTAACAAGTGTGGAAATGACCAAGCAGCTGTTTCCACTAGCTTGCTGCCAGAGGCACTCAGGGTTTCAGCTGTGCTCTTACAATAAGCTAGATTGTGACCTAGACACCAGAGGCCTTGAGTGACTGGAGTTCCTGATTTTGTGCCTTGCAGGTTCTGTCCCAGGGCCAGGTCCTGTCCAGCACCAGCACCCAGTGCAGTTCTTGGAGGTAAGTGCTCTCAAGGTTGTGTGGCATTGTGTTCTGGGTGATGGCCAAAGACTCTTTAGTAAGGTCTCTGTGAGCTAGGAGAGTGAAAGTGTCCTGAACAATAATCCTTTCTGGCTCTTGATGGGGTTAAAATATGTCCTGTGGAGGTCTGTCTTGCTTTCAAAGTTCCTGGGGAAAACCTCCAGGGAGATCCTGTGAATAACTTGCTTGTAAACCTTCTCTCTTCCCTCCCTGCCAACACCTACCCAAGAAATACCTTAATCTTTTAGATCTCCTCTGCTTCCTTATAAGCCATTGTTGGCTGCTTTGGTGCAAATTAGTTGGAAGATGCACATTGAGGGAGAGTTGGCTAGAACTACACAGAAGTTTGCATCTGATACCAGGTTATGTCTCTCTACACTGGTGAAAGGTTCTCCAAGAGAGGCAAGGCTTCATGTGCAGGACATATGGCAGATCAAGGAAAGCATGAATGGTATAGATGGGTCTGGGATGCAGTCAGTGATACAAGTTTCAGCTGTGGTAATGTAAGAGCTTTGGGAATATAAATGCCTCTCAGAGAGAACCACAGAATGGGGCAAATCGTACATAGTGGTATATGTTACTAGTGAATTAAAACACAAGCATACATTCAAAGCCACTGCAATTTTATGCCTTAGTTATAAGTAATTTTGAAGGCATATCTTAAATTTCTTCCATAGAAATCCAAACTATGGCTGCTTGATTCCCTTTTGTCACCAGTGTTTCTCTGATCTCTGCCCAGCTACACTCATAAAGTGCCTCCATGTATGTTTACATAGATGTTTACTCTCCAAACAGTTCTCGTCATTTTAAAACTACTTAAGGAATGTACCTGACAACTTGGGTGGAAAAACATTCTCTAGCTGTAGAAGACTGAAAGAACTGCTGTATACACTGGTCTCAGTGTTCACCAAAATTCCAGGTCTGGACTGAAATATTTCTTTTGGCTCATATTTTTATTTGTGTAATACTATGTCTCCCAAGGTAAAATATTTCGACATTACAAGCAAGTAAAGGATGGCAGAATGTCATCTTGTTGTTTTAGACATCAAAGAGAAAAAACAAAGTTATAGAAATGTAGTAACATCTTCATTTGGAACTGTAGTTTAAATAGACCAAGTAGTTTAAAAAGCTGCATTTTGGTAACCTTTCTGAAAAGATAGTAAAGAGAGAGAGAGACTGAGACATTCCTCATCTAGTTATAAATGACATAAATATAATCAGTGTTATGTTTGTGTAAGTCAGAACACCAATTGTGTAAATGTAACTATTTTAATGCTCTGGATTTAGAAGTCTGTTTAGAGCAAATAATTTTGCTTACATAGTGTTGAGCAGTTTATTTCACTAACCATTCTGAGCCCCTTTATCTCCTGTACTGCTGTTTGCTATTTCTAATGATTGTTAGGGAACCAAGAACAGCTATGAGGATATACTGGCAAAGATAGGCTGATAACCTGGCTGCATAAAAATGCAGGTGTTTCTTGCAGCTGTTAAGATGCATCTGTTCAATAAATGTAAATATTTTTTCTAGAACATGCAGTTCTAGAAATGGTATGCATATTGTGTTCAGGAGAAACCATCCAATCATTCAGGCTACTAACACTTAAACCTAGTTTATATTTCTGAATTTAAAGAATGCTGTATCTTTGGAACTTGTAGAGTGAACCAAAACAAACCTGTTTGGTGATATCATTTTTTTTCATCTGAAATTACATAAATTAGGAAATTACAAAATCAAGCAATTTTTTAAAAGGAACTGAGATGGGGATCTTTACATATTTTGTCTTTTCAAGACCATTTGATGTGCTGCATTAAAGCTGCACAGCTGAACATCCACAATTGTGTATTTCTTTGTGTAGTATATTGTTGATACAAAGGATAGAATTTCAGAAATGTAAAGCATTGTGCCTTGCCTTTCTTCTAGGGAAACCCTTAATATGTCTTGCCAAGCTGCAGCTTCTGCATTCCACCTCTTTTATTTTCCAGAAATGAATTTTTTTACTTTGTAATTAGCTACAGGAGGAAAGTAATGCTGGCAGTAATACGTGTGTCTACACATTGAGGCTTACTCATTGTGTAGACACAACATGCAAACATCTTGTAGCCCTTCAGATGAGTATCAACATACCATTAATAAGCAGACAGCTTGAAAACTCAGCAAGAGCAGAGCATTTGCTACAAAACGGAGAAACTGCTTTTGATCTGGCCATTGCATTTCTTAGGGTCGCTGTTATTATGCATAACAGGGTGCTCATGTTTAATTGGCCATCATACCTAATCTTCATGTGGTCCCCCTTTATACCAGGATTGTACAAGAGAGGAATTCCTGAAGTATGTGTTAGCTACAGATAACTCTCAGCATGTTTGTTTTGGAGGAAGAGCAAAGGAAGGAAACTGACATATTTATAAAACCTTTTTTTTTTTCCTCTCTCCTCATCTAGAGCAAATGAAAATAGTACAAAATGATGAGAGACCATCCAAGGTAATTCTAAGCTGTTTGTGTGCAGTTTTGCTCCACCCAGTATACACTCTATTTTTGTTGTTCTTGCTGTGGTCTCTTGAGACAAGTATTAATGTTACTGTGTCTTGGAATGCTTGTTACTGCATCTGGAGATGAGAAAATCCTGCCTCCCCTCAGCAATCTCTGCGGATATGAACAAACAGGTACAACATGCTCAGGCAGCACTGGTTAGAGGGAGGAGAAGTCAGATAAACCTAATGTGCCAGTATCATTCAGGAAGCTCTGGATGAAAGTATTTCTGTGACTTCTTACAAGTTGTTGAGTTCAAGCATTACTTCAAAAGTAACTATAGTTACTGTAAGAGTATTAGAAACATGCCAGTTTTGATTGTCCCAAAAGGCAAAGTGCTAAAAGACTTTGGTACAGATGTCAGCACTGTTTTAAAGAACTTGTTTTCAAATCTTTACTAATTACTGCGAAATACGTGGATTGTAGTAAAACAGCTTGTAATTAGTCTGGGACCCTTCCCTCTTACAGGTCCTTTAGTGAAACTAGGGCTGTATTTATGCCAGTACAGTTTTCTGCTGCGGCAGTGATTGAACACTGGATTAAGACTTTGAAGGAGTTGGGCAGGGAGGAGCAAGCAGGGAAGGACTCTATTAGCAAAAAATATCTGGGAGCCTAATTTAACAAAATGTTTTGTTTCCACATTAGAAACACATTTCTGGTATGTTTTCTTCCCCTCTTTCGATCAAGGATGTTTTGGACTTGAGCCAAAGACTTGTCTGTACACGGAGCTATCCTAGAATAATTACTCTGGAAAAAGTAGCTTGGATTAACTCCGTGGGAGCAGAGTATTGTTTCAGAAGAGTTATTTGGAGTATCAACATGTTTGAGTGCTCTGTCTCAATTGCTCTTTTCTCAGTTTTTCTGGAATCTTAGCTTCTCTCTTTGTACCCTGGATATCAGTAGAAAAGAACAACTGAGTATTGTTATTGTGAGAAACAACTGCTCACTTTGAAAATTTAAAAATGTTGTATTTTTGTTAAGGTTTAATAAACCAAGGACTACATAAGGAAAAAGCTGCAGTGCCGGCAACTGCCCCTCATGCACACCACGTGGCCAGTTCATCTTCAAGATGGATGCTCAGTCTTTTATACCCCTGGGGGGGTTGCATCAGCTAACCCTGGCCCCTCCCAAAGTCGGTCAGTCAGCTCTTCTTTGCCATTTATCGGTGAAAACTGCTTTCTTGTAACTTGATTGGAGGTCAGGTGTTGCCACGCCGCACCCCCTAAGCAACAAGCTTTCCATTCCCAACTGCCCCGTACAATGGGCACACATGCAGCCTTCTTTTTACCTGTGCTAGACAAGCCAGGCTGTCTGACAGCAACAATACGGGGGGGGGGGAAGGGAACTACGGGGAGAACAGAGGACATTTAAACTACAATAACCCAACTATACACCACTAAACACAATAGTTATCTTTTAATAGTGAGAGCCAGTCATCTCATTATCCATCTGTAACATTATGCTGCTTGGAATTTGTGGGGTTTTAAAAATTTGCATCTGCTTCCCTAAGCCAGAGCACTGAACCAAGATTCTGTTTAAAAACCAAAACCTCTTTCTTTCTCCGGAGTGGGTTAAGTTGATAAGGTATGCTGGCAAATAACCTTTCGGTGTTATATGGGTGAAAGCATAAGAGAAAATGACCTGGGATCCAAATCCACATACTGTTTTTGAACAATTAAAGGGCAGGAGTAAGAAATTTTCCGATGTGCTCAGAGATAAGAAATGTTGGAGGAGGAGATTCAGGTAGTCTTCAGTCTCTGTTTTCCTGTGGTCTGTGAATAGTCTGGAAAAGAGAGATCCTTTTTTGTTTTCCTCTTTTTCTTTTTTTCTTCTCTTGCATGCGTTGTTTGGGGGGAATACGGACTAATACAGACTGGGGTCATGCTGTCCATAGTTCTGTATCAACCTTAGCACACTTGGGCAACGTGTTATGCCCGTGGTCGGCGCCCGGACCGGCCTGATGCCGCTGAGCAGCCGCCAGACCGGTACGAGCCCCGTAGAGGGACACGGTTTGATGTCTCAAACACATCCCGCCCCCCGCCAAGGGAACTCTCTGCGCTTTTCCCCAACGGCGCGCGCAGGCTACGGCCCTGTCCTCACCTGCGGCCGTGACCCGCCCCTCGCTACGGCTTTATTTTGTGTCGCGAAGGGCGAAGACATCCGACACCGGGGGCGCGGCAGGCGCTGAGCCCCCTGGGGCCCCCGGGAGGCGGTGGGCGACTCACGGGCGGGGCGACGCCTTCGGCTGCCCCTCCCAGGGGAAGGGGCCCAGCCCAGGGACATTTCGCGCTGTGCCGGGGGCCGGGCACCCACGGAGGGCGGGGCGGGGCGGGCCCGGCGCGGAGCCGGCGGGGCACGACGGGCGCCCTGGGCGCGGGCAGCGGCGATGGCGCTGGCAGCAGGTTCCCGTGCCGGCAGAGAGCAGATGGCGGCCCTGCTCGTCCTCTACCTGCCCCTCCTGCCGGGGCTGGCCGGCGCCTTCAACCTGGACACGGACAACGTGATCAGCTGGAGCGGGGAGACGGGCAGCCTCTTCGGCTTCTCCCTGGCCATGCACCGGCAGCTGCAGCCGCAGGAGAAACGGCTGTAAGTGCACCGCGCCCCGCCCAGCCCCGTCCCGGGCCGCCTGCCGGGACCCTCCTACCTACCACCGCCGGGAAACTTCCCCTGGCGGCGGGCCGGGGTCGCCAGCCCTCGCGGGGTGTGCGGCCGGCGGCGGGAGCGGGGCCGGGCCGCCGGGGGGGCCCTCGGAGGGATGGGGCAGCACCTGCCGCGGGGCGCTGCGGGGCCGGGGCAGCGCCGAGCGGCGGGGACGCGCGGCGGAGCCAGGGGCCGCCCCCGCACCCCGGGGACCTGTGGGGAGCCGGGGCTGGGAAGGAGAAGCGAGCGACAGCCGCCGCTGGGAGCCCTTCCCGCCGCAGCGCTCTCCTGCGCCGGCAGGCTGCAGCCCGGGGCAGCGGTGATCTGCGCCGCCGGAGCCTGCCCAGCATCTCGGGTTTGTCCTCCCTGGGCATGCCCGGCCTCGGGCAACTCAGGGTCTGCTGTTCAAGACAGACCCTGCCCGGAGTGCAGATGAGAGGCGATACAAAGAAGTTAGGAAAAATAAGTCGGGGCTAGTGGTGTATGCATGAAACTTCTTTTGGGAAATTGCGAAGGCAAAATAAGGTTCCGGTGTACATCTTCAGCATCCTTGCTGCTTTGTGTCCGAAGTGGAGCAGTGCTGGACCCCACCCTATCCAGTAGTGCTGGATGGAGTATGAGCATAAAGTATTGTTGTTAAATAAATGGCCCCTCCTCAAATATTTAGTTTTAATTCAAGGCAAGAGACACTCATTATCCATATAGAGTTAATGGGAGGAGGAATCTGGAAAGAAATAATATTCTTTATAAAGTTAGGTGGTAAATTGAAAAATCCTGTGGGCTCATTTTGCTCACACTTGCATTCTTAGGTGATTTTATAAAAATTACAGTGTGTGGAGGAGTATAAATCACAAACACCCATGTTTCATCTTCCATCTAGCAGATAAAGTGACCCATAGCATCCTGAGGAATGAAATGCAAATCTGTGAGCTCCTTTCCAGAGGCCTTTGTCTTAGTTCTTGACCGGATTACACTTGCATAGGTCTCAGTACTACCGAAAAAGCAGTGCCTGAAGCTTGTTAGTCTCCTGTTGTATTGTCAGTCCTGGCAGAACGAGTGTGTAGGAATATGCAGACAGCCAATTACTGAGAAGAAAGAAACAGCAGAAACACAAGGACAGTCACAGTATTCAAGCTGGTATGTACTATTTGGCTGAAATGCCTCAGAGATTATTGGCATGAAAGTTCTGTATTGTATGTCTAGTAAGTGCTTCCTGAGGCAATCCAATGTGGGGAGAGAGCAGAGCCAGATGCTATCTGCCTTGACATGGCTTTCTGAATCCAGGCTTTCATGAGAAGCAAGGGTCTCTATTAGAGACAAAACCAGACTAGACAAACTGCGTTTTATGGTGACATGCGCTTCTGAGTGTGAAGTATCTTGGCCATTTTTCAAATCCACGAGTTTTAGCATAAGGAATTTGAATGCTACCCTGGGTAGCTGCTGGGTAGTATGCTTGGAATGAAACCTTTTATGTCAAGCAGGCATGTTATAGTCACTTTGAACATCATTTTTGTGTCTGTACGAGTAGCAGTGTGTGGCTTTAAGAGAACAAGACATTTAATATGCTGAACTCTTAGGGGCTGAGCTGTGTTTAGCTCACTTTGTGCGAGCTCTGTCTTCTGAAGCAAGAGGTTTGGTAGGGAGTCTTGAAGAGAAGCGTTCCACGTTAGGCTGCATTTTTATATCGGATAAAAATGAGCTCGGTTGAGCTAATGCCAAAGGATTTATGTGGTCTTTTCCATGGAAACCTCATGCAATTTCTAAATTGATTGATTCTTCATAGATGAAACAAATGGGATCTGCTGTCCGGATACTTGGGGAAGGTAGAAAGTTATGGGAACTGAGGTCTGCTGCTGAGAAACAATTCTGTCTAGTGCCTTCATGCTGCCTGTTACCTGTAACAGCAGGACTCAGGGTGCAGTACCTCTGCATTCCCAGATGCGTTTTGGTCTGTCTTACCTCTGCTGCAGAAGTGGATTTATGTACAGCTATCTCTTAGTCAGGTAGAAGTATTTATTTTACCTTTTCTTGAATGGATGCTAATTTCAAAACTCTGTTACATTCAGAGTGTGAACACTGTTAAGTAGTTGCCAAAAATACAAAAACTCCCCATTCATACTGAAGTGTAATTAATAGTGATACTTGGAATCTCCTCTGCCAGGGACCCTTATTTCAAAGAAACCTGTCAGCTTGAGCACCCTTCTACCCCTCCAATTTGACAAAATTAGAAACAGGTTGTCATAGACATGTGCAAGATCAGTCCATCTTTGGAAAAACAAGAAAATGAGAGAAGATAAAATACATGGAGTGTATTTAAGGGCTAATGGCTTGGAGCAAGGCTTGGTAAAACAAATGAAATTATGTGTAATTTTTCTCTTACCTCACTTAAGCATTTGTTAAGTGAAATGGTTCTCTCTTCCTTACACAGGATTGTTCAGTGTTAATCATTACAATAATCCTCTTTAAAGATGAGGGTGGAGAATGTCTAGGAAGTGTGACAAATAAAGGTACAGCTGAAATAGCCTTTGATTAAACATGGTGTTTGCTTATGACCATCTTTTTTTCTTAGTCACAGAATACTGTGGATTTCATATTAGCTTTGCATGGCAAATTAATTTATTAGTGTTAGCTACAAATGGCCATGTTTGCTAATGAATTACTTAACTTTCAGCATTATGAACAGATGACAGTTCAGTTGCTTTGACATTAGTTGTAAATTGTGCTGAGTGTAAAGCTATGGACTAGTAAGAAGATTTTGGTTTTGAGTATCTTCAGGTTAGAAGAGTTGGAAAGTTTGTCAGATGGAGAGGAGAAAAGCTTTAGTTTATGGTGACTGAAAATGGACTGCTAATGGTATGTGTGTGTGAAAGACAGCTGAATACAAACTTTATGTGCATTGAGGACCATTAATGTTGGAGGTACCAAGGCAGTCTCCCTGGATTTTTGTGTTTGGTTCTGGTTCACTGTCAAGCACAGTGAATCGGGCAGCCGATGGAGCTCTAAAGGAGCTGGGCTTATTGCCCTGTGTAAGTTTGTTCTGGTTTTAATCTATCAATATGATGAAAGGGAGTTCTGGTTCTGCAGGGGAGTGGTGGCACAACAGCAGCACATTTCATCCTCAGACTGGAAGAAGGTTTGTAACTTAAAGGGGTCTGAGACTGGGGGCATAGCTGTAAGAGAAACATGGTTAAAATGTAAGTGGTCCTGTGATGAAAATGTGAGTGTATCCAGCATCTCTAGATGGGGACTACACTGATTATGGATTTATTAGCTACTATATGTTATAAATATATTACTGTTAGAATAAAAATGTAATCACTAGCTACTCACTATATATGTAGTGCATGTAGTCACATATATGTAAGTTTATAGAATATATAGAGATATGGTCTGTATGTGTGCATACTCCATGTAAGATGTCCAGCAAGTCCATTCCAGTTTGGTTGTAATTCACATTGATTTAGGCATCTTGAATTAAAACACAAACATCAAGAATATCTAAATTTATATATTACTTTCATAGAATCATAGAATCCTAGAATTACTTGGGTTGGAAAAGACCCTTAAGGTCAGTCCAAGTGTGAACCTAGCACCCGTTAGCCAGTTTTTATTTGTGGTTTAGAATGATAGAATCACAAATTATCCTGCCTTGCAAGGGACCCACAAGATCTACTTGCAAGTAATTCTGGTAATATTTTCAGCAGAAGTATGGAGCTGAATTCAGGTAGGTTTCTTCTTATTGTGTAAGGCAAAAAGGGAAGATACTGTAGTTACTAACATTCAGGATTCTCCCATCAGCTGGAAAGCTGTGGATAGGCACTTTATGTCAAGACTGCACTGACCATTACTGGCCATAAAATTCTAAAGATTGCAGTGTCTTACTGAAAATTTTACTTGTCACAGGTTTTGCTGACACTGCACATCTCTACTGTGAGCTTTACATCAATGCAGAACAAAGTTGCCTTAGTCAGCAGGTCTGCTGGCATTGCTGTGCTGCTGCAGTGCATCCTCTGTGGCATTTAGCCAGTACTTTTGTGTTCTCTGGGGGCTTGGGCTCAGAGACACTTTGCTCCAGTAACAAAGAGCTGGATGATGCTGGTCTGCAGTGAAAAATGACAATTTCTGCATGCACAGGTGGTGTAGTGTAATTGAGACTTTGGGTAAACTGAATTAAAAACAATGCCTGTTTGCACCTTCAGGTTTAAAAGCTGTAATAGTGATGGTCCTTGGTTAGTGCTTCTGTCAATTAGAAAAGAAAGGATTTATACTAAATTTCCTTTTTTCTTAGGCTGCGATTTTACTGTGTCACTTCTCCTTGTATTTTCTTCTCTTCAGTGTCTCTCTGATTTTGTCTATGCAAACTATTCGTGGATAACCTGCTTAGTATGCTTATTTGCTTTCTTAGTGATAGTAGAGGAGTTTGTGTTCAAGATAGATGTCCTGTGGCAAAGGTCAGGATCAAATGAGGTTGGGAAGGAGGAGTAGTTGAAGAATTTTCTTGTTGTGGTAAGGGACAGATTTTCAAGAAAGATCCATTGTGCTAATACCATGGGTGAGAGAAGTGAGACAAATTTATGCTGTATAAGGGGTGTGTAGTTGTTACAGGAGGAGCAAACTGCACAAGGCTGGCTTTTTTTCCCAGTACTGAGTTTGAGTTATGTTCTTGGTTATCAGTGGCAGAAGCCAGACAGGTAGGTTGGCTTCTCATAAATCTTTTTTTTTCATAAGGCCTAACAAGCAAAGAAGAATAATTACTGATCTAATTTGTTGCTGTATGATTTCTCCACCAAATAAATGAAATTAGCATATTGGGTTGCCTAGCATGTCACAGCAGTAAATTGTTCATCAGTCAGCACAGGCCATTCCTTTTTCCTCTGTTAAATTCCACCTGCATGTGCCAGAGCAACTCTAAGTTTTATAAGGAATGCATTCTCATTGGAGATAACTGCATTTAAAATCAGCTATTGTTTAAAGTTTTCAGAACCAGCCTGGGTCTAGATGAATCATTCTGGCCACATTTTGAGGTCATATTCTGTGGAAAGGACAAGACTGAGATAAGGCTATTGGGAAAATTTCAGTTTAAGAGGAAGTAAGTAAAAATCCATATTATTGAATGAGCAGATGGTGGTCTGTACTGTGAAACATGAGCTGGAAAATGAACACCCTCTTGTGGTATTTAGCAAGGGTAGGTAACAGCACAGGAATATTTGATGAGAGAACTATGCAGAATAGTCTGGAAAACACTGAATAATTCTTTTATTAGCACTAAATATTTTTGATTGCAATATACATAACCAAGTTACTCCTTTGAAAGTAATGGGAGAAGAATATAGCTTAGAAAACAAACATGAACGTGGAAAAAAAGGTTTTACTTTGATTTTTAAGGGAATCATTCTGTATCTTAAAAATAAATGAACTGTACCATAGATAATAAAGCTCCTTTTGCAGCTCTAGCATCAAATGTATTGTATTCTTGTTAAAATGCACTTCCCTTGGGTTTAATTTCCTAAGATTATTTTGAGAATTTCACAGCAGTTACTTCGGAAAAGTGCAGTTATGTTGGTTTAACTTAAGGAACAGGCTGTGTGTATTCTGCTGTGAAGTACCTGAGACAAATTTTTGTACCAAAATAACAGTGAAAGGCAAAAGGTGCTGCTTCTTGCATTGTGATTTTTGCAGCATTTACTAGTATGCATTGATCATTTTTGCTGGAGCAGTGGCTGTTTTTCTGGTTTCCTCTTACAGAACTGCATCTAAAATATGTAATTTCCTAATGTAGGTTTCCTTCCAGGAGTTGAGCTAATGTGTGTGAGGATGATTGGACTGTTAGGAAGGGAGAAGGTGTGCTGAATCAAGGAGAAAAAAAGCAGGGGTTTATGGGATGGGCCCTGTCAAGATGCCATCTACAGCATAAAAATGTACTCTAGTCCCTCCAGGGTCACATGGACAGATCCTGCACTGGATTTCACTGCCAGCTAGCAAGTTTCTAGGCTACTTTTAAGCTGTATTCCTTGCATTTGTTTTCTATTTTCAAGGTGTTTGGAAATCATCTAAGAAATAGAGAGCAGCAGACGGGAATGATCAGCATTGTTGAGTTTGCTCATAGCTAATGTCCATAGGAATGGCAGAATTTCTTAGACTGAATGTTACTTCCTTTTTAGTGAAGATGATTTTTTTTTGGAAATGGAGCTGTATGTGCTTAGTCTCTGCATGATTCATCTATCATTGTCACCTTCCTCAAAAGTAGGTCTATAAAATATATCTGTAAATAACAAAGAGTTGCAAATATGCTGGAGACAGCTCACTCCTGTATTGCCTGGGGTTGTTTGTTCAGCAGCACATGCGTGGGTCAAAGGTCTGAAGGAAATGCCTGTTTATCCTGGAAGTGGTCAAAAGTGGCAAGCAGCTGTTGCAGATAGCAAGGGCACCATCATCATGTGAGGGTGAATTTTTTGTGTCCTTTACTTACTGCTTCTTTCACAATAGTCTGCTAAGGGAATGATAAAGATTTGTTAGCCTTGCACTTTGTCATCAATGCAGCTGAAGCTGCATAATGGGTTAGTCTGCTGGCTCTTAGATGTTAGTGATGTCTAGCAGAGTGTGTGAAAAGCCATTTTAATTATCCATGTTTGTGTAGTGTGAAAAACCCTCAACTGAAAACCATGTTTTCTTGGCCAAAGATGCTAAAATTAATTTGGTATTTTTTTTCTTATACAGACAACTCCTGTAGCTGCCACTACAAATATGGTGTAATTTTGCAAGTCCCTGTAATCTTTTTATCCACTCAGTTTGTTTTTCTGCTAGAGAAATGTTTGATAATTATGTGGTGTGGTCCCTGAATATTGCTGAAGATGTAAGTTTCTTCTCTTCCCGGCCAAGCTGTGTTCCTGCATATAGTGGAAGAAAACTTCTGTTGTCAGATCAGATGTAGTCCTAGAAATAGCTGCAATAATATTTGTACAACTTGCAGCTTACAGGAACATAGGGTATTAAAAATACCTGTAAAAACCTAATTCTAGATTCTGCTCAAGTGAGAATGTAGGGAGTGGCAAAAAAAAAAAAAGGATGTACGAGGGGATGCGTATAAAATTAGGTATGTGTGTATGTGGAGGAGTAGCAATACATGGAGTAAGAGAATGGAGTGGGTTTCTTGGCATAGTCTCAAACAAGTTTTTTTGCAAAAAATCTTGTTCTTAAGTTTTTAAAGCTGGTTGAAATTCTCAGTTTGAACATTCCTATTCAAAGTAAAATATAAGGGTTTCTTCTCCCACAGATGTGTATAAAGAGCAGTTTCTTGTGAATATATCATTTAGTTCTGTTGATCTGTTAGATCAGTGGTTGAGTATCTGCGTGGAATATAAAAAAAAGGGCTCTTGGAGCATCGCAGCTGCACAGGCTATGACCTGTTTCTCCTAGGAAAATACCTTCTTGGAGTGATGTTCTTTCAAGTGACTTGAGTGCCTGTGTTTTCCGTTAATTTGAAGGTGTGGGGGCATAATGCGTCATGTACCCAGTGACACATCTGCTTTTGTCATTAAGTTCATGGCTTGAAGAAAAGTCTTACTCAGACTGTGGATTCGATTATAGGCATTTAGCCAAGGGCTATGATGGCTCTAAGACTGAAGGAATACTTAGAACTGTGCTTTAGCATGCAAGTGCCTTCGGGCTGTTGAAGTCTGTGTTTGATGGCTGTTCATGTACTCATTCTCTGAAGCTCTTACTAGGGATTACATAGCAGGAAGGTCCACGTCCACACTACTTCTGCATATGCAGAGTTCTTTAGCTCTCTCCCACAGGGTGTTCCTCTGTAGTCCACAGGCTCAGGTTGGCAGCTGGCCAGGGCACAGCTCAACTCAGGGGTGCCAGTGTTGGTCTGGTGTGGGTGAGGGTCCTTCCCCCTGGGGTGCTGCTTGGTATGTTGTAACTAAATGTGATGAACTTCTGTTCAGACCTTGAATCAGGCAGAATTTATGTGGTTGTGTATCTAGTGTAGGAGGTTTCTACCCGTCTTGGTATTCTCCCTACAGTTCAGAGGGAGATGGTGGTAAGTCTGGAAAAGGAGGAGCGGGGGCAATCTCATAAATTAGATGTATGAGTGAAAGAACTATGGCTTGGGTTAGCATGGGGAACAGTTGCTCTTCAAATTCTGCAGGGCTGTATTAGTTGCTGTAGTGTGTTATATTGCCCATTGATTCTACAGTAAAATGTCCATCCTTCTTGATGTACTTCTTTCATGCCTTTTAATAGTTTAATTATGGTGATAAATGAAACTGATGTACTTCGTTCTGTGAAGGAAATAGAGGAATGACATTTCAACCCAAATATTTGTTTTATATTGAATTAGAACTACTATAATTTTTTTAAAATGGCTTTTGGCACATTGAATGAACAGTATAAGCCTGTTAAGGTTGTTACCTCTCAAACAAGTAGTGCCTTCAAATACTGACTGGGTGCACTGCTTTCAAGTTTCCCCCCCTAAAAAAGTGAGCAACTGTTTCCATGGTTTAATTGCTTTCTTGTTTGTTTTCTAAAACATGTACCTAATATGGGATGTGATACTTCTTTAATTTTTCATGAACTTTTTATAAAGATGCCGTGTTTCGTGGGGATACAAAGACAAGTCCTGCAAATGTGAAGAAGTTTAAATGAATTCCGGGATTTTCTATGGCATGAATGGCCAGCAGCCCAAGTGCAGGAGACAGTAATTCCTAATTTCTGTTATGCACTTGTTTACTTAAGCCAGTAGAGTGAGCCATGTGCACAAGACACTGATCCCAGCACAGACTTGATCCAGCAGCTGCTTCTACAGGGCCCGTTGTGCCGCAGAGCGGGGGCGGCGGCCAGGGAGGGCCCTGCCGTGGGGGCTGCTGGCAGCAGAGCAGGACTGCGGTGCGGGGACCGCGGGGATGGACGCTGCACTCTCTGTGCTTGTGGGTAGCTGGGGACTGCTGGGTCACCCCGGCTGCTGTGCTACAGCTGTTCTTGCTTGCTTGTCCTGCTGCTGTTGGGACCTGCAGCTTAGTGCATCTGCAGAGGAGAGTAGCTGGGTTGTGCCCAGCTGGCTGTGGTGGGACTCCTGTAGTTCAGTCCTTCCAGTGTGGACAAGGTGACTGCAGGCAGGGGCTGAGCTAGAAGTGCCAGGACTTGGGCTCCCAAGTTAGTTTCTTGAAATGCTGCACTTGTCACTTTTGAGTTAAACCACATGTTGTTTTAAGAAGATTTCATGCAGTGCCAGGCACTGCCATGTTAGAAAACCTGAGTGAAAATCCCTTTAACATTATTTCTCCTGTAGGTTTATCATAAATTAATTATAAAACTGTCTGATACATATTTTACAGTACCAGTTCATAGGTCTGTTCCTGGCACGGGTGCTCTTCCTTTTAAATCTGAAAAATGTATAGATTGTAAGGGAGAAATGAAACTTGTAAGTAGTATACAGGTTGCACTTGCTATTTGACAGCGTGATATCTGTTAATTAAAGCCAGAGAGTGGTTTCTGAAATGGAAAACTGGATTTTGAAACACAAACTTGGGGCAGACTGTACCATTTCTTCTAAGAAAAATGCTGTGTACCAATGGAAAAGAGATCTGCAAACCCTGTTTCAAATCCAGACAGGCTGGGCTCTGGACTGTGATGGCAAAGTGTTTATTTTTCCATGTGACTCTGAAAGTCAATAATAAGTGGCCTTTCCAGAACAACAGGTATCTTTGTCGTTCCAGTTTTGCTTTGTATTAGCTTGCCCTAGTCCTTGTGCGGCTTTTGGCTTCTTTTTCTAGCTTCTGTCATAATCTGTTTCCTAAAAAAGGCTGAAGAAATAAAATGAAAATTGCAATCCTTCAAGTGCCAAGCCTCCAGGCAACAGAGTACATTAATGATGTACTTGGCCACAGCTTTGCACTGTTAGTTCCAAAGTGTAGCTGTGGAGTAGCAGATCAGGAGAATATTCAGTCACTTAAAATAGCTGTTAATAACATACTGGCCATGATGGTGTCTCTATGAAAAGCATCACAGGTAAGCTCCCTGCTGACACAGTTACTGGTTGTATTTTGCTGGGGAGGGTTTTTTTTTGGAGGAGCCCATGGTTCAGCTCCAGTTGCCATTAGCAGCCTGAGTGCATGAAGGGACAATCTCTCTGTGCTAATTAGTCTGTGGTGCTCTTGTCCTGTGACTTTTTTCTGTTGTGGAATGGCAAATCCAAGCATGAAGTGGGGGTGGGGCCATCACAGTGGCTGTCCCACTCACCAACTTCAGTTATGTTGAAATATTGTGGTGGTTAAAGGCATCCATCTTCCGTGTTTGTTAATTTTAAAAACAGATGAGACCAAATCATTGCAGAGGAGTGAAAACAGAGCTCAGGTCGAGGGCTGTAGATGCCCACATTGTGATCGGGGTCTCTGCCTGGAGGCTTTAAACATTTGATAGATGACTTATGGCTGGTGATTTTGTGGTAAAGTTTAAATTGAGTTTGAGCTAGTGGCTCTGTTTTCTTCATTTTGCTTAATCTAGTGAAAGTCTTTCCCAAGAGGGCACTGGAACTGGGAGAGAGAAAGGATGTAGGAGTCTAACTGTCCAGTCAAGGGTGAGCCATTTCATGGCATTTAGCTTTGTCAGTTTCCAAATTTGCCTCCTTGTGGAGTCTTTCTGGAAACATAATGAAGTGCAAAGTCTGCAGTGGCAGCGTTGTTTCCTGAGAACAGCAATATTCAATTTGAAACTTGTGCTCACTGGAGCCTGCAGAATTGGAAATTACTTAGACCAGTGACTACTTTATTTCACCTATATGTGGAAGTGGTTAACTTCCAGGAAACACTTCGTGATTTCTACTCCAGCTGTTATTATTTAGGCTCAGAGTAGGCACTACGGATGTGTTTGCTTTTACTTTTAAAGAAAGGCTGGCAAAGATGTGGTGCCTTGTTTGGGTAGAAGGACACCATGGAAAAGGAAAGAATTTAAGGAATGAAGAAAGCTTTGGGAGATAGCAGAGTATCTGAGTTCAGTGCAGACTGTGGTATTTTTTGTATTTGTTTAAATCAAAATGTAATTTACTCAGTGGAAGCCTCTTATTTTGATGAGCAGGATATTTACTCTAAAAAACATGGAAGATCTTCTTCCTTTTATTTGATTTCTTTTGAGAATTTTTTCCAAAATAGAACTGTAATGAATTGGTGATAATTTTTCTTCTCTGAAGTATGTGCAAAAATCATATGTTACCCTTGGACAATTCCAGACTGTAAGTGAAGAAAAGAATTTCACTGTAGAGTGAGGGAATACTTCCAGGAGGTTGGACGATTTCTGGATTTCTTTTGATATGGTTTTCGCATCTTAACTTTGACTTTCCTTTTGGAAGCAACCAAGACAGTTTCATGAGCTGTACTGGAAGGAGTTCAGATAGCTGTGAGCAGAAACCACTCCCAGTTCTCACTGTTGTTTTCATTAGCTGAGAGGGAGCCACAGCTACCTACTAAACATTTCAAGAATTACCAATTAAAGCAGGGAGGATTTTAAAATCTGCACCTTACTGCTTAATATTCTGTAGTAGGTGTTGAAATGGAAAGCTCGTGTATTTTACTTTGGATTTTAATGACTCTTTCGGGCCATATCTGATTGAAGATATTTACACCCTTTCTTCTGAAGAGTGTTCACCCTACTGTTCTTGCTGAATACTGGTTGTTAAAAGCATAAAGTAGTGAAGAAAATGCAAAGCTCAATATGCCATGGTGCCTCTAGGTGCCGGTGTGGAAATTGTCTGGAGGGCTTGTGGTTTGTGTTGCTGTGGCATTGGGGGTGGCAGTGTCAGGTGAGGCGTAGGCCATGTGGTCTTGTTCTTCTGCCTGATACCCAGAAATGTTTTGTGCTAACCAAGTACACTTCCTACCAAGACATATTCTGCAAGTATGCCCACAAAGAACGGAAGATTTGACTGCAATCCCACCCACAGCACTGAGCATGGTAACAGTGAACAAGTTATAAAAGTACCCCACTTCTGCATCCAGTGGGGGAGAAGAATTTGAGTGAAATTGCAGGGACAGACGGACAGGTTTTTCCTCCTCACCCCCCCCCCCCCCCCCCTTCAGTAGGGACACTGTTTGGTAAGCCTTGTGCTTTGGTAAGCTGTGCTGAGTGTTGACTGGGACATTAAACTTGTGATTGCAATGGCACCGTTAGTGCTGTATGAGCTACTCTGCAGTTAATGCCTTCTCACCCTCAGTCCAGAGGAACCTTGTATGTTGCATTCAATAAATTGTGCTGTTCCCGACTCTGACTGGTTCTTCTAAACGCAGCCCGACCTACAGTTCATAGACTCTTCGTGCATCTGCAACTGGCCCTGTAGTTACATGGTGCCTACCTGAATGTGGGCACTGAGTTCTTACCTTCTTCTGCTTCTTGGAGATACGTGGGTTTATGAAGCATGTTTTCTACACACACTTATCTAAAGGTCTGCTCCAGATGCAGGTAAAGTCAGTAAGATGTCTTGATACCTTTTCTGAGACTTGAGTAGTACTTGGCATAAGTGGTGAAATGGAGCTTTTCTTGCCTCAGCCATTGCCTTCGGGTGTAATGTAACACCGCAGTGGGGTAGGGTGGGTGGAGCTGTGCCCTAGGGATCCATGGAGGGATGTGGTGCTCTGCTGGTCCCTGCCTTGAGAGCTGTGTTGCAGCTGCCCTTGCACACCCAGGTCCAGTCGGGGTCACTGGTGTCTGTGTGGGGCAGGCAGCACCCCCCTGAGCCTGCCTCTCGCTAAGGGCACTCAGTTAAAACATTATACATCAATGCTGGAGCTCTAATCTTAGGGGATTATCTTACATTTGGCTATGAATCTGCAGCTGTAAGGGAGTAAATCTGTTCCTGTAAGTCAGAAGATGCTCATAATTGGCAGTGGGACTTCAGTTATTATCACGTATCTTCGATAAGTAATTAAGAGAAATCAATAATTAAAATAATTCTAATTGATAGAGCAACTGGACTGATTCATTTGGTTAAAAATCAGAATTTCAGTTTGAAATTGGAAGACACATGTTTTAATTATAACCAGAGCTAAAAAACATTGTAGTTTTATGCCAGGGTATGAGAGAATTCAGATGTTTTTTCTCCCAACACTGTCACTTGATAGATGCTTATTTTAAATTAAATTATATTAATGGTTTATTATGTTCCATTTCTGTAGATTAACACCTGTGCAGTCTGACTGGCCCAGGGAAAACCCAGTTAGGTTATAGTATGTATTGAACAAGATGTGTGGGGAAAATCAGGATTCAAGTTAACAGTTAGAATCATCTGTTTCTGTAATTTACATGAGGAATAGCAATTGTCTGCTTTTCTGTGACATTGGACTCATGGTAAACATTAGATACTAAGTCATCATAACTCAAATAATAAAAAGCTAAGTCTCTGACAGGAACTGATGCTCAGAGATGTGTCATGTTCAGTATACTGCATGGCTGAGCTTCTGTTTTCTGTAGAGTAACAAGGCAAACCTACTATGGGGATAGAAAAATCAGTAAAATTGTCTGTGTCTTGGAGTGTCTTGGGTTTTTATCTCCCATTCTGCATTCTTGACATTGGGGTGTTATTTTGTTATCTGAGTATGCATTCTGGAACAGGATTTTGGACATTCAAACCTATTTGAAAGTAGTTAGAGTAGACCACGTCCACAGACCTTCAGGGAGAAGTCCCAGTGAATAAGATGAATCATACTGTGAGCATAGGTGAAGAGAAATTAAGAATTTGTTTTTGTCAACCCTCATTTACAGAGGAAAAGTTCCTAGGTTTTGAGTGTCTGTATTTCATCTGCCAATATAAGGAGATGGTGATAGCTGGAAGAGCATCCCCTCACTCTACCCCTACCTCTGACCTGCAGAAAGAGGTTTTGCTTGCCAATGAGAAAGCTAAAATGACACATGCATAGCTGCAGAAAAAGCTAACCTGGTTTTGGCATAATGAGCTCAAACTTGATTAAAATTCTTTTATTAAATCACAGCTGAGTAAGTAGCCACAGAGTAATGACTGGAATGTGTCCTCTATCTGGAAGGACTCTGTTGAGCACGTAGCACAGCTCAGTATATGAGCTGATTCATTTGTATTACTGCAGTCATGCTGAAATTCACACTGATGCATGGTTCATGTCATACTTGTGTAGTCCTGTGCACACTTTCTATTTTTAAATTAAGTAATCTGGCTTTTATAATAGAATTTTGATTTTTCAAGTATACCTTTTAAATGGTACATTATTCTAGTAAGGCAAAAAATACCCCACTTGATGCCCTAATAAAAAGAGGATTTTCCCAAAACTGCCAGACACCTACTTTTTATCAACCACTCTCAGTGAATATTGCAACAACAATAACAGGAATAACAATACAGGTACTGGTTTGCAGATCTAATAATTGTAATCTGCATTACTGCTATACAACTTCTCTCCTTCCCCTCCCTCCTTTTTCTGTTTTTAAAAGAGCAGTGCTGTGGTGTAGTTTTTCATCCACTTTCAAATGTTGACATGTCAAACCTCTAGCAACATGGTGAAACCACTTCCTGAGTCTGTTGCCTCTCTCTTTTCTAATATTCCTTCTACATATTCCTTTAAATTATTTTGTTTTCCCTGCAGACTGCTGGTTGGAGCTCCTCGGGAAAAGGCCTTTCCAGCCCAACAAGCCAACAGAACAGGAGGGCTGTACAGCTGTGACATTGCATCTCCAAATACAAATTGCCTGCGTGTCAAATTTGATGAGGAGAGTAAGTTTTTCACTGCTTTTGTTTTGAATTGAAACAGTTGACTGTTCTTGTTTGATGTCCTCTCCTGAGGCAGTGTATCAGACAGTTTCTTCTAGGGATTTATACATAACTACTTTTTTTATCACAGTAAGTTGTAGCTTAATTGCTAAGTTACTGCGAGATACTTAAATCTTGGTAGATTCTTACTGTTTTGTAAATTGATGTAACATGAAGTAATAGGCTAGAAGTTTAATAAAATGGATGCTGTTAGTGATAACATGAACGGACACTGCCACCTGCAGACTGTCTGTATGAAGTTCTGTATGAAGAGTCTCCCCTGACATGGGCTTCAAGAAAAAACAAAAAAAAACAAAACCAAAACCAGTGAACCAAAAAAAACCCAGAAAAAAGAAAATATAGTGAACTGTCAATATTTCAAGCTGTTTTATGATACTTTGCAGCTGACCCAAAGATGGAGAGTAAAGAAGACCAGTGGATGGGTGTAACTGTTCAGAGTCAGGGGCCAGGAGGAAACGTGGTGGTAAGTGCTAAAGGACTAACTTACAAAAACATCTGGGGTCTGCAGTTTATGTTCTGAATGGTCTGTGTTTCTGTGCAGCTTGCTGAAAGGGAACTTTGCCTAAGTTTACTCCTTTGATTTCTTGTAGGTAAGGACTTCAATGTCTCCTTAGCAAAATAAGGCATTTGAGGTTGTAAGAGCTTTAAATTATTTTTCAATGAGTTAGCCTCTCTTTATAACCTTTTTAAAAATCTAGGATGGACAGTTTATTTTCAAGGGGTAGACTTTTTTTTTGGTCATATACACATTTTTTCCTTTAAATACTACTAGCTGCAGAAATAGGGAAGAATAGTGTATAAGGCTGTAAAAGTAGCCAGGTTATCACCAGCCTATTTTCCAAGATGATGAGCATCACTTCAACTTTTATCAGGGACTTCCACTGAGTAGCTCCTGTGAATTAATGTGGTCATTGCACTGCACTAGATTGCACTGCAGTAAGACTACTTGCTATTCTTTATTTTATACAATACATTGATACTTTTTATTTTATATTAAACAGAAAAGGGTTTTGGGAGTTATGAGAGAAGGAGTTTAAAAAGTAGCATTCTCAGTTAAATAAAAACCTCTTGTGGTGCTGCAGGATACCAAATACATCATAAAACAGATTTGCAGTGAAGCTTCCTCATCTAATTGGAAGTTAATGTCACTGCTTTCAAACCTGGGGGCAGGTGACTTCAGGATGTGAATTAGAGGCAGTAATAACTAGCTTTGGTCTGCCTCAGAACCCACAGTGGGAAGGAACACGTGGAAACAGTCCTGTTCACTGAATAACTGGTCATCAACTAATGCTATCTTGTCTTTTCATGGTCAGTGGGGAATTTACTTTTCAGATGATGTGAGCAGCCTGGAGGTTGCTGCAGCAGGACAGTACTGCAGTGCTCTAATGTGGAGCCGCTGGCTGTTTGCATAACATTTAGGCCTTGATAGGAACCATAGAAAAGGTTTGTTAGCTGAGACAAACTTTGCTTGTGTTTTTCAGACAACCTGCTACATCTGAGTCTTCCACAAACACTGCTGTCAAAGGCTTTTGATTGTTCACATTTTTTTGCAGTGGTTTGGTGGTTACACTGCTTAGCCAGTGGCTGTTCATCCTTTGTGTTAAATACTTGATGAGAATTCTTTTCCCAGGGGATAGTCTGAAAGGATAAGGAACAAGAAGTGTTTAGTGTTTCAGCTCTGCCCCAGTGACATTTACCCTGTAAGTGGAACATCCAACAGAGGAAGTAGGAGCAACTTCCCTCCCCTCCACTGGAAAAGCTTTCAGCCTCTGCTTAGTGGCACTCTTCTGTAAGGGGCAAGTTCTGAATAGTCTTGGGTAGATGGTAGTTGAACCAGCTTCTTGTGTCCTGCACGGGTGTGTCAGTCCTTTGAGAGCTGTTGGGAAACAGCCACTTCTTTCTTTGAGAGAAGGTGGTTTTCTCCTTACTTCTTGAAAGAGAGGGATTTAGTATCAGGAAGGGCTTTAGGGATTTAACCCTGTGGCCTTCCTTGACCATGAAGCAGGCTGCTGTGCCTGGTATCTGTAGGTGCCCAACCTTTCCCATGTGTTGCCTGTAGGAAGCATTCATTCTGCACTTAGGTGTGCCTGCAGGGTGCCTTGCAGCGTTGGTAGCAGGAGGGACTGCTAGGTGAGCCCTGCCTTCTGTGGTGACCCGCGTACGACACACAGACACATCACACATTCTTTCTTCTGTCTTGCAGACGTGTGCACATCGCTATGAGAAAAGGCAGTATGTAAACACAGTGCAGGAAACCCGGGATATCATTGGAAGGTGCTATGTGCTGAGCCAGGACCTCACTATTAAGGATGATATGGATAATGGAGTATGGAGTTTTTGTGATGGTCGTTTAAGAGGCCATGAGAAGTTTGGTTCCTGTCAGCAAGGTGTTGCTGCTACTTTTACTAGAGACTATCATTATATTGTGTTTGGTGCCCCAGGCACTTACAACTGGAAAGGTATGACTTGGCGTCCTTCCTGCCTACCCTTCCCATTTCCTCTGAGATTGCTCTCAAAGGTTGCATCCAGAGTTTTAATTGGTTTTTAAGGGGAGAGGAGATAATAGGGATGTAATGATTTTACCCTGTTTTTACAAAATGCTGTGCTTCTGTATCAACATTAACTGAAATTTCTTTAAATATCTTTGTGTGTATTTATGAATAATGGAACTTCGCACATACGTACAGCAAATTTTCCCCTTATTAGTCTTAATCATATGGTGTGATTGAGGGCTTACTTGGACACTTCCATACAGGAACAAACTATTAAATTTGTATGAGTTACTTGACCAGCTCTTTTTCTGCATTTGGGCAAATGTTAGATAGCTGCTGAACTCTTTGTTTATTCTGCAGTATTCTGTCCTTTATTCTTTGTGAAGTTTGTGGAAACCAGTACATTCCAAAATAAATACTGAAGGGTTGCAGGAAGGTAACAGCAATACTGCATATATTCATATCTAAATCCATGCGTGTCCATGTAAAATTTCGTGGATAATCTAAGAGCCAAGTACTCTGTGTCATCTAGGAGATTCTCCAAAACATAAGGGGGGAAAAAACCCTGGATATTCTTTGTTAGTTTATATTCAGAAGCATCTAAATGCCCAGTTCTGTCTCGAGATGTGATTTTTCCCATCACACTTCATTACACCAACAGCTGTAAATACTTTCCTCTTGAGAACATCTGATCCTCCGAGCACTGCATTTTTCCACCTCGTACACCTGTGCCTGGTGTATGAACCGTGCAAAATCAGTGTGTTAAGCTCTGGCACAAGGTGTACTTTAGTGAAAACTTAATCTTCCATGTATCTGTCAACAAAATCTGACTGACCTGAAACAGCATACTGAGTGCAGACACCATTTTACTTTAATTGCAGAGAAGTGCTGGTACAGTCCTAAGAGTACTCTTCTGTGTAATGGAAAAACATGTTTGTGCTTGCCAAAACCTTAATTATGCCAATTGATAAAAGGGAAGGACACTTTTTATTGCACAATAGCTTTTTTCCCCTTAAATACTGTTTCTAAGTATAATGCTGGTGTTTGTCATAATGAAATGTAATTTTTAAAAAATTCCTGTGTACTTACCTCCTTTTTAAGAGAAGCTTTATAAGGCTAAGAAATACAGGATGAGGGTGGTTTATGACCAAACCAGTTCAATGGGGTTTTTTGAGAATTTCCTTAGTATCCAGATCATTGTATGGCTTCCTTGTAGAGCAGCATGAGCTTCTGGCACACAGAACAGAGACAAAACACTAACCCAGTGCACTATTCTGTGTTTGTCCCATTTTAACAGCAGTCACTGTGTCATTCATCATAATTAATATAAGTTGGGAACATTTATTTGTTATTTTTCTCACTTATCATTTGTTTGCTTTTATTTTATCATTTCATTTTTTCAGGGGTGGTTCGTGCAGAGCAAAAGAATCAGACATTTTATGATCTGGGTATCTTTGATGATGGGCCTTACGAAGTTGGTGATGAGAGCCGCCAGGATAAGAATCTAGTTCCTGTTCCAGCTAACAGTTACTTAGGTAGGATTAAGTACATGTGGTAAATCTCTTTAGGTCTCTTAAGCATTTGTGATCCCAGCCTGGTGTGATGATCTGAAATGGGAGCAGATGTTCCATTGTGGACCCCGTAACATGTTAACTCTTTGGGATAATTCACAGCCTCCCTCCACATGTATGGGCCAGTTTCAAGTGTAAGGTGATACTGCTGAGGTACCTAGAAGAGCTGCTGTTGTAATGTGAGATTCAAGAGCTGTGCCAAGGGCCTATGGAATCTCCAGGAGTGATTATAATCACTTTGATGGGTCAGTACAATGAATGGGTCTGTAGTCTTTAGCTGCACAGTCTCTGCAATGTAGTATCAGAAAGTTTATATAAATTTGAGTTTCTGGATGTAACTGTTAAGGCTGTAGATTATCTCTCCTGGTAGGTAAGTGCAATTCTTCTATTCTTTATGTTTTTAAAACTCAAGTGGCTCAGACCTTTAAATGCCATAATATAAGTACTGTTTATATTTTACTCACGTGTGTGTTGCAGGAGGTGAATGTCTTGCTCTTTGTGCAGTCATGAAAGCAAAGAATATGTCCTTAGGCCAGTGACCTTTCTGTACACAAGGGAGATACACTAAAAAGGCTATGCTGCATTTTTGAAAAGGCATTAAGTGTAAAGAATCCTTCTGTTCCAGTGGAGATGTCTGTGGTGTGTTGATCCACTGCTTTTGGCATATGCAACAAATAGAGTTTTGGTAACCTGAGACTGGAATTTCTGTGTGAGTGATGGAAAGCTGAATAGATGGGAAGGGCATTGCTAATGTAAAAAGTAAAAAAGCAAGTCAAGAAGAGAGCAAACTTAGAGGTACATATATGTTAAGAGAAAGAGAACATAAACTTCTGTTAAATATCAGAAGTAATTACTGGGTGTAAAGGTACCTAGAAAAATCATCCTAAGAGCTTAGATTAGACAAGCTGATAGCATCCTCTGGTGGAATAAGAATTGAGGAGTGCTGTGGAGGCCAATGCTTTTTGCTGTGAACAGTCATATAATCTTTTTCCAGTTGCATAACCAATGCATTTATCTCCTAAATGTAAATGCTGCCTTGATTTGTAATAATCGGAACCACTTCCAGGCAAGCCAGCTCATCCCAGGCATTACTGTTCTCTGTGTTTAGACCATAAGCAAATGTGGTTATAGGTGCTTTGTTTAACTACTATTTTTTTTCTCTTCAATCTTTCACTCATATTTATAGGTCTTCTATTTTTGACAGCTGTATCTGATACTCATCCAGATCAGTTTGTGTACAAAACATTGCCTCCCAGCATACAGGTGGACAAGTCAGTGGATGTAATGATGAATAGCTACTTAGGTTTGTGACCACTTGAGGTGGCAGCATCTGGTCAGACATAATTTCCAGACCTTTGTCATGATCCTCTCCCTTCTATCCCCTCTCATATCAAATATATTTTAAGTAAAGCATGAAAAAAGCAGGGATTCAGATAAAGGGGGAGACAGCAAAGTAACAAGGCTTGAGAGAAATGCTGATTTGTCATGCGTTTCTCCGAACCTTCTCATCTTTCCCACAGCTGGGACTCCCTCAGTTTTTTCTGGAACTGTCTCATTGTGAATTGCTGTAACTGAGAATTTCCATAGTAGTGGTGAAGTGTTTCAGAGGGAGACTCCCATCTGGCTGGTATCTTCCTTCCTTGCAAAGTGAGCATTTTTCTACTTTGGCCTTCACTGGCTATATTGGTATATGCAGTATAGTCTTTTAACTTGGTTTTTCATATTTTAAAATGTATTGTAAGACTAAATTAATTTGAACATGTCATTTTTAGGGCTGCATTAACTTAAAATTGCCCATTTCACCATTACTGTGTAAGCTGATTCTCAGATACTGCATACATCATTCATATGAGAATGCTTGTGCAGACCAATTTGCATGTTTGTAAAAGAACGATACTGACTTGACTTAGGAGGTTTTCTGATAATTTTGCCAGAGGTGAAGTACTCAAGCTATATTCAAGTGGTAAAGCTGTAATTGTGTCTAAGCTGTATGTATCCTGTGTTTGGTGTCTGTGAAAAGCAGGTCCAAGTGAGCAATGAAGTACTGTGTTTTGTGGGGAAGTACTAATTGTAACGTATGGAGGAGCGTTTGTGGCAATCTAAAGAAGTGTTGACTTGCATCCACCAGTGCAAACAGAAATGGAGAATTCTCAGCCACAGCACACTGTGTTTTAGACAAAACTTGTATTCCATATACCACTTTAATATAGCTGGGGAAATGTTTATTTTTTCATATTAAGATGTAAGCTGTTACTTAGTTAATTTATACTTTATTTCTTTCTTTGTTGAAGGTTTCTCTTTGGACTCTGGTAAAGGAATTGTCTCCCAAGATGAGATGACTTTTGTGTCAGGTGCCCCAAGAGCAAACCACAGTGGAGCAGTTGTTTTACTAAAAAAAGAAAAAAATCAGAGAGCACTTTCCCTGGAGCACATGTTTGAAGGAGAAGGGCTGGCCTCCTCTTTTGGCTATGATGTTGCTGTTGTGGACCTCAACAGTGATGGGTATGGCTGTGATTAACTCCTGCTGCTGGTATAGCTATCTTGTTAATTTCTGCTTTGGTTTTTCACATTAGAAATATAAGGAATGACATCTTCCATGTCTTCCTGGAGGAAATGGTGAGTGTCTTGAGAATCAATCAGGATGGAGTCTACCTTTCTAATGAAGAGTTCTATTTAAACAATTATTGTAAACTGAGAAACAAGAAACGAGTCTCATACCCCAAGAAGACCATAGAAGGTCCTTGTATGCCGTCAAGGGAGTAAACCAGCTTGCAGTGTCAGTGGGGCAGTTGATGCCCAACCAGTTTAATGCACATTTTAGTCTTTGTTCAGCAGCTCTCTGGGCAGCTGATGTTGAGCTCACAGTCTTAGCAGTTATTCTTCAGAGTTCTTCTACAAAAGCATTGCCTTTTTTTTCCCCTTTTCATTCTAAGCTGGCAGGACATCGTTGTTGGGGCCCCGCAGTACTTTGACAGAAGTGGGGATATCGGGGGTGCCGTGTACATCTACATGAACCGCCAAGGCAAGTGGGCAGGGGTGAAGCCTCTTCGCCTAAACGGAACCACTGACTCCATGTTTGGACTTGCAGTAGAAAATGTTGGGGACATCAATCAGGATGGATATCCAGGTAAATGGAAAACAGGGACAATAAAAATGTGTGAGATTGTTTGGCCAATGCCAGACTTGGAACGTGCAGCCTTTGACTGCACGCTGCAGAAAGAGCAAGAATGATTTTAGATGTTGCAATTTATTTTCACCAGATATTGCAGTAGGGGCTCCGTATGATGGTTTTGGCAAAGTATACATTTATCATGGATCTGAGAATGGAATAAATACGAAACCAGCACAGGTAATGAAATAGCCTTTACTATATAATTATTCTTGAACTAAATTAAAGGAATGACAGGGCTATTATCCATCTTCCTTTCCATTGCTATTACTGGGATGCTGGCTATGCAGGAAAGTCGCAGGGCCCTTCAAAGATTGCACTGCTGACAGGAAAGATTAGGAATTCTTGATATGAAAATATATTTTTATTTCTCGGGCCATCCATTGGCACCAGTAATATGTGAGAAGGAAAAAGATGTATGGATAAATAAATTCTGGGTTTAAAAAAAAATAAATCTGGTGCTTTGAAAACAATTAGTTTCTTTGTTTTCTCTTTCATTACTACTGTTTCACTTTCTTCTTAAAAATGTTTGGTTGGTTGTTGTTGGGTTTTTTTTTGTTTTATTTTGAAGGTCACTGTCCAATTTGCAGGGTGGGAATGGAACTTCATTATCCTCCCTAGAATACTGCTTGAATACTTTATAGAATACTTCTTCTGTTTCAAGTGTTTATAGTCCATAAATACTGTAAATAAAGATGAACTAAGCTCTCGGCAAATCAGTAATTTCTGGTACTCACTGCTATTGCCAAGTAACTTCTTGGAAGCAGAGCACTTCAGTATCGTTTAGCTGAACTGAATACAGAGGTCCTATTTCACAGGTCCTACTTCATTGTATCTCTTTTCCTCTTTTGTCTCTGGCTGTAAGACAGGTTACTTATTTTACCTTCATCTCTTTTAAATGTCTGAATTCCCTCAATCTACTTGCTTTTTAGATTCTTGATGGTGAAAAAACAAAGACCAATTTCTTTGGTTACTCTATCGCTGGAAATATGGACCTGGATAAAAATTCCTACCCTGATGTTGCTGTTGGTTCCCTGTCAGATTCTGTAAATGTATACAGGTATTATACATGGAACCTTAATTAATTACACCAGGGCTTTGGGACAAGCAACTTTACTTTTCAGGCAGAAGAGCCCTTCCTACAATTTATGCTCCCATCTCTAAGGTGTATAGTATCTGTGCACATAATAGTAACGTTCTTATATACAATGGAACGGCGCCCAAGAAAAGCAACTCATATGGCTTGTGGAAGAGAACAGAGTAGGTGGTAGAGGAGTTGGTGAGATTATTTAGCATTCTGCTTACTCAAAAGGAGCTTTAATCTTTTGCTGATAAAGGCAGGACAAAAACTTTTACCAAGGTGAGAATAAAAACCTCTTATGGTGACAGAGTGAAAGGAGTGGCCCAGTTAAGTGGAGCAGGTGGCTTACCAGCTATTTTAAACAACATTTTGATGCTTTAATGAGAACAGGATCGCCTTATTCGTTTGTTCATGTGAAATGTCTTCTCCCTTCCAAAAAAAGAAAAGACAAGCTGTCAGGCAGAATTATGGTTACAGCCTACATGCAGAGGAAGCAGGAAATAGCATTTCCCACAGCCACCAGGCTCCATATTAAAGCTCTTGTGAACATGAACCTGAATGAACTGTAGTACCTGTAGTTGTTCCCAGGGGCTGAATTACTACTGGTGGTAGAAACCACCACTGAATTTTCCGTGTTTTATAAGTGTATAGAAAGACAACTACAACATCACATTAGTGTAGCCTGCTTCCCACTCAGGATCTGTAGTTGTTCTCTGTGACCTTTGCTTAGTTTTTAATAGTTTTCAGGTTTTTTTCTAACCAGTATCAAAGCCAAAATCTGTGTTTCTTGGAGTGTCTTTGTTGCAAATCAGTGCAGGCGTGAAGGGAATCTGATATTCACATTAATTACTTCATTATCTTAACAAAAATGACTTCTTTTTTTACATCTGCTTTTTATTCCCTGTTTTTCCCCAAATGAAGATCTCGGCCTGTGATAAGCATTAGAAGAAACATTACAGTACAGCCTGATAGAATTGATCTAAAGAAGAAGAACCCTGAGGACCAGGGTGAAATCAGGTAAATGAGAAATTACCAGAAGCCTTGGTGTACTGAGCTTTCTACTGTCAGTGATCATGTTTAAGTGAAGGGATATGAGAGTCATGCAGGTTAAGCAGATCTATCTGCATACGTTCATTTGGACTTCCTGATTTTCTTCAGGCTCCTGTGCTAAAGACAAGGTGTGGAATATGGGCTTCTCATAACGTTAATTTTTGAAAATTAATGTCACCTTGCCTCTTCAGACTTACCACAAGTATCTTGGCTTGAACAGCTTTGTCTTGGGTAGACTTATTAACCATTTTTTCTTGCTTTATAATTCAGTCTAGTAAGCAGTAAATACCACAGTCATAAGACTGATCAGTTGAAACTTTTCATTCTGTTGGACTATGCCTTAATAAAAGTTAATACTAATTTCTTGGCACTTTTTACAGGATGGATGTGAAAGCATGTTTTAAATATACTGCAAACCCCAGAGATTTAAATCCAAGAATAAGTAAGTTCTGAAGATAAATATTTTTGATCTGTCACATGGTTTGTTTTTGGTTTTTTTTTTTTTTTAGAGTTCATCATGGAAACATATTACTCAAATTATAGTGAGTCATCTCAGACAGTGACTGACAAATTTAAAATGTGACTCAGTGCTAAGCTCAGCTGTTGCACAGTCTGTATTTAGAGTCATGCTGGTGTGTTAAGCTGTTCTGTGGATAACAGACTAAAGCTTTCTAAGTAATACAACTGTCAGTGAGCAAATGGCTTCTATACAGACCCAAACCATTTTGCCTCTCTAGGTTAGTGCTTTAGAGAATCCTAAACCTTTTTTAAGACAAATTTTATACATCCTTAGTGAGCATTATTTCCTATTGGAGGCTTACCCTATGAACCTGTCCTGTATACATGAAAATGGTTTTGTGGAAATCATTAACTGAAATTAAAAAGTCTGCATTAATAGGAGAAGACTGGAAGACTATGCCATAAAGATGTAAAGCACTTGTTACAATGCTGCTGTTATTACCTCTTGGAGAACTGTGTAGGATTTTGAGAGGAAAAGAGAAGAACTTTAGGCCAACGACCCTTTTTTCCTGTGTTGTCTAGAGTTTCTCATTTAATTTTAAAACCCGAAGGCTGTGCCCGAATGAGTGCTGGTCCTTTAGCAGGTGAAGCGGTGAAGTGTTTGAAGCAGCTCTCAGCCTTGGCACACTCAGTGCTCTCCATCTGTGCAGCACTGAATTAGCTCGGTGAAGCAATCATTAAAACATGCACCAAGTTCAGATCTAGGAAAACATGCCTCAGCACACAACTGGACAGCTCTAGTCACACTTCTGCTTTCAGTGTTAAAATTACCAGTGTATCTTGTCCTCAGAATCCTGCTGGCTCTCAGGTGCCGTTTGGGACCCAGCAGGAATCCCCTACAGCACAGCTGGGGCATTTACAGCCGGTAGCTCAGCCCTCTGCTGGCTCCATACAGCAATTACAGCTCCCCCAGCCAGCCCCGCATGCCCAAGGGAACGGTTTACTTAGGGAATAAAAGGATTTGGTTTAGAAATTTTCTTTAGATTCACACACGGGGTACCTGGCCCTCAACTGTGGCAGGACAAAACTGACATGGAGAAAGTTTTCTTTTAAATGACTGAAAACAGTTTGTGAAGCCCAGCACTGTCTGGAACAGTCTTCTAGAATAATGCTTAAGAAGATCTTATCTTGTGAAATTAAAGTTTTTTAAAATGGCGGGGATTCTTTTTTTAATAGTGATCTACTTTATTTTTTCACATAGAGATCAATTACACGTTTGAAGTGGAAAACGAGAGGCGGCAGCTGGGCCTGCCCTCCAGGGTGCGCTTCAGTGACCACTCGTCTGATCAGTTCACTGCAAGTACAACCCTCAGGGGACAGAACTCGTGGGAGTGTGTGACTACAAAGCTCATACTGCAGGTAAGGGAGGGTATTTTATTTACCTTTCACTCAGATCCACTTAAAACAAAAGAATGTTCTTTTTTTGGCAGCCTTATGGAAGGAACCTTTTTATATAATTTTGTATATAATTTCAAAGTCATATGCGATATAAAACTTCAAAAATAGAAACCCACCATAGTTTACTATGCTCTGCACACATGCTGCTTTCTCATGTTGCCTTGCAAAGTATGGATGAAAACTGTAGCCACTGCAGCACACTCTGGAGGTCGATAGAGCTGAACTAATTTAGAACAATAGAGAGCGACTAAGTGCCAGAAATGGAGACCTGGTTCCAACAGAAATAATTGTTACAGAATTTTATAATGTGACTGTTTGGGAAAAGAATTTTAACCCATGGGTTTTGGAGTGGACAAATAGGTAGGGCAAGAAAGCTTGGTATGTGTGTGCTCTCTTGACTTGGCTGCTGTAGTGGTGCCTAGAGATGGTATAGCTCCAGAGGCTAAACAGATTCTCTCTCCATGGCTCAGTAGGAATGAGTCAGCCTCCAAGATTGCTTTTGACCACAGCAGATTAAAGTACTTTCATTTATTAACAGAATAGAATCATAGAATAGTTTGGGTTGAAAGGAACCCTAAGGATTATCTAATGCCAACTCCCATGCCAGGGGCTGGGACACCTTTTACTTGACCACGTTACTCAAACCTGTTCCAGTGTGTTATTTTACAACAGCTGTGTGAATTTCACCTGCCTGAATTACTGTCTGTGGTTCACAGGAATTCTTAATGGTGAGACAAACTGTAAGATTGGGAAACCAGAGGAGAAAAAAAGAAAATAGCGCCGGGCTCTTTGTGTTCCTGCATGTTTAGAAAATGCTGAATTTATATACAGTACAGTCCATCTTTGTGTTGCTTTTTTCTCTGCACTGTTTACTAATGATGCCATCTAAAATATTTTAACAGGAAAAAATTAAAGATAAGCTACGTCCCATTCCAGTATCAGTCAGTGTTAAAATTGCTGGCCTGGAGTCACCATCCAAGAGAAAAGAGAGTGCACTTCCAGATCTTACACCAATTCTAAATTCAAATGAATCTGAAACAGAGACCACAAAAGTAAGCCTTTGATATCACATACTCACAAAAATCTGTACTTCTACGAATAACTTAGTTTTAAAGACTGTAGAAAACTAAATTGTGTCCAAAGGAAATAATTGGGGTGGCACTGGACATGTAACTATTGGATTATTATCTTATATTTTGTTCTGAACATGTTACAACGTGTTATGAACTAGGTACCGTGTTCTTCTGCAACAAAAGTGAAGATGGTATAGCTCCTTGGTTTCTTCCCTCTCCCCAGTAAGTGTAGGAGGAAATGTACTTTTGATTAAAAACAGAAATTCATTGTCTCCTGTTGGGAACATTTGTCCAACATAACAAGATAATGTACACTCTTAATTCTTCTACTGAATGGATGCTGAAATGGCATTTGAGCAATGACTGCAGCAGTGACATAGAAGGGAGGGAATATCTCCCTTAAAGATGGATTTTCTCATAATAAGGGTACCTCTCATTTAGAATTATCCAACTCTGCTTTTTAGTCACATTTAAAGTTCTAAACTACCACCATCAAGGGCTGTATCTCACAAAGCAAAACTCAACAGGCAACAATTAAGTCAGGTTAAAATCTGAACTCTGTCCAGGAAAGTGCCTTGTGAGTTCCATGTAGATGCTTTGTTCAATGTGCTTCAGGAGTCTGATTTTAAGCTACTATTGTGTGTCAGACAGTAAAAATGGTTTGGTTTTATTTAGGTGGAGTTCTTAAAAGAAGGATGTGGAGAAGACAATGAATGTCACAGCAACCTTAAGCTTCAGTACCGGTTTTGTACGAGAGAGGGAAATGAAGACAGGTTTACTTATTTACCACTGTAAGTCTTGATTAATGCACTTCTAAAATTCAGATTATTAACAAGTCCTTAAAAGAACTTTTAGGAGAGGATTTTGGGAAAGAGAGCAGCTTTATTCGGAGTCTGGCAACCACATCCCTTGGTAGTAGTATCGATTTGTCAGGGTGAGGAATGGTGGGGGCAGAGGGGAAGAGCTTGAGTAGAAAAATGGTTCAGAGTTGAATGGATACTAAGTGGCCACAATAGTGCAGGGGTGGGCTAAAAGAAAAAAATCAAGCCAATTTAATACCTGGAGAAATGATACTCTAAACCAGCCTTGCAGTAGTTTGTGTGACTCTGTTAATTATTTCACAGATGAAACTTAACTCTATGACGACTTGATAGAGTATGGTCTCATAGCCCAAGAGAAGTTGTTACAGAGAGATGCACTGATCATTTCATTTTAACACGTGCCCGCCCCAGCACCCTGCTGCATCCCTCCTTCCTGGAGGGCCAGTGAAATTAGAGCAGGGATAAAACAAGCAAGCAAATGTTTATTTACTGCCAGCAGTCAGACATTTTTAGCAGTGAGTGCCACACTCGGAAGCCAAACCCATGTATACTTTACAAGTATAAAGCAGGTCAGTAGATTGATTTGGAGAAAATTCATCACTACATGAGTCAGATGCAAGTGCTGGTTCAGAAATACTATAAACTCCTGATTACTTGAGGGATTTATCATCCTGTTCTTCCTCTTCACTGCTGGCTACTGTCAGATGAAATACTGGTGTGGGGGAAAAAACCTATGACTATGCATGTTCACAGTTTTACTATAGTTCTCCCCCAATATGAGGAAATTGTATTTGGATAAACAATCATAAGAAGCAAACTTGCATACATATTTGTTTTCCTAATGCACAGAACCCTGTACATTCTGTTTCTGTAGTGAAAAGGGCATGCCAGTGCTTGTTCTGAAAGACCAGAAAGATATTGCCCTGGAAATAACCGTGACAAACAATCCATCTGATGTAAAAAATCCACAAAAAGATGGTGAAGATGCATATGAAGCTAAACTAATTGCAACTTTTCCAGACAGTCTGACATATTCTGCATTCAGAGAGATGAGGGGTTATCCTGTAAGTATTTTTAAGAGGAAAAAAATACTGAAAAATTTAAAATATTTCCAGCATATTTTTACTTGTAAATGTGTTCTGTTTAATCAGGAGAAACAGCTAACATGTGGTGCTAACCAAAATGGTTCTCAAGCAGAGTGTGAACTTGGAAATCCTTTCAAAAGAAATTCTAATGTAAGTTGCACTTACTTTACTCTAGTTGTGAGATCTCGTTCTGACTGACTGCAGTCATCCAAAGGTCCTGTGTGTCGCAACTGGAAATTTGATTTGGATCTCTCTTTTTAACTCTAGAACTTAATACTGAAATGTTCTATAAAATTTCATTTATCAATCTATCTTATAAAGAGCTCATGTATTTCATTATCTTTTTTCTTGTTTAGGTAACCTTTTATCTGATCTTAAGTACCACTAAGGTTAATGTTGATACAACAGACCTAGACATTAACCTGAAGCTGGAAACGTAAGTTTTCTTCATGTGCATGCACCTGCACTTTGCTTTGATATACAGTTGTAAACATTTTGAATTTATTTGTTTGATTCACTGAAGTAATTTAATAGTAGAGAGAAACCCACTGAATTTGTAAAATAAACACCATTGTTTCCTTTTCATTGTAGAACAAGCACTCAAGTTAATTTGACTCCAATTACAGCCAGTGCTAAAGTGGTTCTTGAATTGCTTTTATCACTCACTGGGTAAGTGTTGATAGCATGATGGATTGGGGGGTCTGGGGACAGTTGTGCTTCATTAAAATCTGATTATTCTCCTTTCCCACCCCGACCTGAACAGAGTTGCTAAGCCTTCTCAGGTATATTTTGGAGGTAGCATCACTGGTGAGAGTGCAATGAAATCTGAAGATGATATTGGAAACCTCATAGAGTATGAATTCAGAGTGAGTAATTTAGACTGATGCCAACAGCTGCTTTTAATCAATGCACAGCTTCTTGCTTTATACATATGAATACTTTAAAAAGTTGCTATAATGAAATTTGCTTTCTTTGTCCCAAAATCCTAACTTCTGCTCAGAACATTCAGTTTGACTGTGGGCTAAAGCTTCTTTAGGCATTGATACTTTATGATCATATTCTGAGGAAGTGGCCTGAGGCTGCCTGCACACTTTTTTTTTTGGGGAGCAGTTCATGCACATTCAGTTGTACGGCATAAAAGCCTCTGCAGGGAGGGAACAAAGTTAAAGCAGAACGTGCCTGGGGCTTGCCCAGGCTTGGCTGGTGCACACAGGCAGCAAGAGTGGGCTGAGCACAGAGCCAGCGCAAGGAGGTGCTGCGAGAGCCCCTCTGAATGTGTGAGCTTATTCCGCTGTCTTGGCCTTCTGCATAAATACAGCAAGGAGCAGACTAAGAGAAATTAAAGTCCATCTCTGTCAGTCTTTTACTTCTTTCTTTACCTGGTCCATGTATTATAGCAGCAGCCGTTGAAATACCTGATTTAAAACTTGCTAGCATGATCAGTGACACTAATAAAGATAAAAAAGAGGTTGGGGGAAAAAAACTTTCTGACTTACAAGAGCTAAGAGCTTGTTCTCTGTGTCAGAGTTCATCGGAAACTTGCAGTTTGCCTCAGTTACACAACTGACTGATTTGTTAACTATAAATTTGAGTTGTTGTTTCCCATGAAGATTAATTTCTAAAAGTCAACAACTAAAAGTTTATGTTAGGGAATTCTAATCCTTCTATGTATTTACTTGCTCCCCACATATGCTAGTTTTGGTATATGCTTTGTCTTTGTACTATTTTGACTGCCTTTCATCTGATCTAACTTTCCTGTTAGCTGCATGCTTAAAGCTCGTCCAAATCAAGAATGTTTTCAGGAAGATAATCACTCTGAAAAGTATTTCACATTTTAAAGGAGGTTTGTTTTAACAGGTAACTAACTTGGGCAGACCACTGAAAACATTTGGCACTGCTTCCCTGGACATCCAGTGGCCAAAAGAAATTAGTAATGGCAAATGGCTGCTTTATTTGATGAAAATAGACTCCAAAGGCTTGGAAAAAGTCTCCTGTCAACCTGAGAATGAAATCAACAGTTTGCATGTTGCGGTATGTTACCCTGTCTTCTGTCGGTGAATTGGTACACCATGGAAGCACCCCACACAAGTGAGAGTAAGGCATGAGAGCTTGCCTCCTCTAGAAGGAGTTACTTCATATCTTAAGCAGCTCACAAGCACTATACCTGACCAGTGTATCAGTGAATAAGCCCAGGAGGAGACTTCATAACAGCTGATGAAACTGATATGCTGAAGGATAGATGCTATGACACAATGACTGTTTTTGCAATGGGCACTGCTGTCATAGGCTCTTATACAGGATTCAACTGCTGATTGTTCTAACAAATTTAATCAGTATTATTGAAAACTGCTCAGTAATAAAAACATCCGAGTTCTTACTCAAAAAACAAGCAATAACTAAATATCTTCCTGGCCTAGAAGCATTCCATGTTCTTTTTCTGAAGACAAAGGGGCTTGAACTTAAATTTATTTATTTACAACACATATAATAAACCCCAATTTTCATAGGCCTGGATTGTGCCTATCTAGCAAAATCTTTTTCTGAAAACTTAAGCTGCATTTTTTTCCTTCTTCATATAATCTTAAGAGTATATGGGAAGAGTTTTTATTTTCCACCATTAAAACTGCAGGCACATAAACCATTTTTGGCAGATCATTATATTAGTTAATATAACTTGAAGTGAGTGTAATTAATATACAGTTAAAAAAACCTGCATCTACTGACCTTAGCACATTCTTACTCTGTTTTAACAGAGTGCCATTAGTACCCTTCATCTAGAAGTAAAAATGGAAATAGCATAAAGATTTATAAATCTAAACCTCCCCTTGCCCTATTAAAGAAAATAGTCAGTTGGCCTTTCGATAATCTCAAAATTTTATTCTTAGCAGTAAATGTAGGTAAGTAGGGATATATAATTCTATCAGTCATGTGCTGATTTTGGAAGAAGAAAACACTGAGCTCTAGTTTCTCTGCTTGTATGAATTAAAAGATTCTTATGATAAACTGCTTTTTAGCTTTCTACTTTCTTTTCCTTGTAGGAATCCCATAACTCAAGACAGAAGCGTGAAGTTGCTGAGAAGCAGATTACAGACAGCCAGGCATTTTCCTTATTCTCAGAAAGAAAATACAAGACCTTGGTAAGGATATTGCAACAGCTGTATTCTTGTCAGATACCTCCCTTGGCACTCGAAAGAGGGCTTTTCTGAGTTTGGCAGAGTGAAAGAAATTCTCTCTTTCCCTTCTTTTTAGCTTATATTCAAATAGCAATGCTTTTTAAATTTGAACATTTAGATCATCTACTGTTAGGAAGAACTAGGAAAGAATATCTGCATAGTTACTTACCTTATAATCCAATTTTTAATCTTGGGGTGACGTTTAAACAATCTGTGAAGACATGATCTTATTCACATGTAGAAATCTGTAATTGCAGAGCTGCGATGTGAATGCACGTTGTGTGGATATAAAGTGTCCCCTGAAGGGTTTAGACAGCAAGGCATCTATTGTGCTGCGTTCCAGGCTGTGGAACAGTACTTTCTTAGAGGTAAGTCCTCTTACCTGCCCTTCTTGAAAGGTCAGAGTTCTTTCCTGTTCTGTGTCTAATATTCATGTTTTATTTTGGAACAGGAATACTCAAAAATGAATTACCTTGACATTCTTGTTAGGGCTTCTATCAGTGTTCCTGCTGCAGCTAAGAATGTTAAACTCACAAATGAAGTTACTCAGGTAAGTTCAGTGTTTAATGCTGACCACATTTATGGTTGTGGTCATTCTACCTTATCTCCAAAGACCAGGAATGAAACAAATTTAAAACAAAACTAGCTAAAAGTTTAACTTTCTAACTGTGTTTTGAAATATTGATAATTTTTACCTTTTAATGGGGTTGAAAAAATTCATTACCATATTCAAATGATACCAGTGGGAGCTTTTTCTTTAAAAGCATTCTGTAGAACACGTCTTGTTAGAGACGTGTATATAAATTGCAGCTTTCTAATTAAACATGTACCTTCTAAAATATTCCTTCCACCTGCACATTTTCTGTCCTGTAGGTTCGTGTTACTGTATTTCCTGCAAAACCAGTAGCCCTTTATACAGGAGTTCCATGGTGGATCATTGCAGTGGCTATCCTTGCTGGAATACTCATGCTTGCACTGTTGGTATTCCTACTATGGAAGGTGAGCTTTTATGAATCTGGTTATTTTTTATTTTCTGGTCTATAACTGACAAGATAGCAAACTAATTAAGTATTTAGGACTCAAAACAGGGCAAAACTGCACAAATCATACATTATCAGTTTCTCAGTTTTGCAACACTTGGAATTAAAATGGTTGTACAGGCAGACTTGTTACATAATTTTTCTGTTTTCACATCCTCAAAAGGAAGTATTTTGAGCTCCAGATGAAACTTGAGACATATCTTCAAAACCATAGTTTGATACACATGGATAGAGCCAGTGGGAGCCTCTGCAGTTAGGTATAAAACTTCATGTGAGCTATTTAGAAATGTTTTAGTAGGGTACTGTTCTCTTAACATCGGAAATACCATTAAACTGATAGATGAAAATAACCAAAAGCACGGTATTAATACATAGCCATGTGTGCTAGTGAATTTCTTATTATTGCTTTTTTATATTAGAAACCTTAAAGAAATAAATAAAGAGGTATAACAAATGTTTAACTATTTGCAAAAGAAAAAATCAAGTATCTTTTTTCTAATGACCTTTGTAAAAATGCCAGTTATTTGTGGTCCCAAGTATAACAGAACAATCCTTTCATTCTTAGTTTTTATAGGTTAGTAGTACTTGCTGTTACTGGATAGCAGAAGGTTATTAAGGAAGAGGAGGTGAAGAATATCCTGTCACTTTTTTTTTCCAGTGAAACTGCAGCAGTTAGCTTTGAGAAGCTATTTGCTGCAAGTTGCTTCCCATAGGATAGTTCTGATTTCTTTATTTTCTAAGAAATGCCCAGCTGCTCCTGTAAATACTCCTGATGAATGAATACTGGGTGGGCTGTTAGGTTCTAACTACTAGTGTTTTACTGCACGTGAAAATACAAACATTTTTCACATGCACACACAGTGAAAAATGCTGTTTCTGATGACACAGAGTGTACTGTTCTATGAAGGACAAACATTGTACTGGAAAGACAGGTACATCATTGGTTTAAGACAAAAGATTGTATTGAAGGGGCCGAAGCAGTAACTGGTTTTCTTCTACACCCTGTTGTTTTGTCTGTCCCGTGCACTAGTCCACAAACAGGTTTCTGTATAGGCTTCTTTCTGCTCTTCACAGCTACCTTCACTTGCTATGGACATACTTTATTGTAGCTTTTCTTAAAAATACCCCGAACAGATTCTCTACAAATTTATCTAAATGCCTCTGATATAATATTCTTAGGTTACTCTGTTAATAACTCAGGTTATTTTATTCTGTTATTGTATAGATCAAGCCCAAGAAGTTCTCAGATCTAGAAACAGCTGAGTTCTTGTGATGACTTTTTTATTTTTGTTTCTTTGGCCTGTGAAGGGATGATAGGAAGACAGTTGACAGACTTAAGTCAGTTTTAAGAGGTTTGATTTCTTTCAGTCCACAAAAAATGACTAAATACCTTGCTTCCTTGTAGTGTGGTTTCTTCAAGAGAAATAAGAAAGATCATTACGATGCCACATATCACAAGGCTGAGATCCATGCTCAGCCATCTGATAAAGAGAGACTTACTTCTGATGCATAGTACTGATCTACTTCTGTAATTGGTAACTGATGATATTTTTTAATTTCTAGCTGTGGCACATGCTATGGGTGCAGTGGCTAACTGTGAAGCTTTTTCTGCATAAGTTTTATTAACTTTTGGATTTCAAGCTATCATACTTGCTTCCTCCTTCTGTTGATAGATTTTTCAGCTTTTGGTGCATGTGAACACACAGAGGTTTACCCTGGTCTAAAATGCTTCTTTTTTATTTTTTAAAAAATATGGTGATCTGTTGCAATGGGCTTCTGTATTTTTTTTTTAATTTATGCTTTACCATTACAAGTAAGTCTTTAAGCTTGCAAGATGGGCATCAACACTGTAGAGTTAAGATGCAAAGATAAGACTGCAGCAACAATACATAAATTTGCTTTACTAACCTTTAGTGCATGCCGTACATGTTGCTCACATTGGAGAAGGGTTTTCATAATGAGAATTTATTACTGTGGAAACATCTGTTTTACTTGAGTTCAAGGTGTACTTGTCTAGGAACATACTTTGCTGAAGTTACAAGATGCATGATGATTTATGCTTCCAGCAACCTTTATTCCACTTATGATATTATGCACATGTGCATTGTATCCATAAGTGTGCTTGGGATGAGGGAGTGGGGAGGAATTCTTTATGAATTATTTCAAAACAGTGTTTAATGAAACTATGAAATGGCTAAACATTTAGTCTTTGCTCACTGTAATTTTTTAAAATTCAGTTCTAAGTTCTAATATTAAGAAACCCCCAAACCATTCACCAACAGAACCAAAAAATCCAGTACCTTTAATACTATGAAAAAAGGCTTGCTTGCTTTAACATTTTAACCAGCTTGCTCGCTGGTTCTTACACCCAGCAGTATCTAATGACAGCTGGATAGCACAATGTCTCTTTTAACCTGAATTTTGATCCGTAAGGATGATCAGTGATCCTTAAGGATGTAAAGCTGAATGTGTACCAATCATTATCTTTGTATATTGTGGCCAGAGCTCCCTTTTGTTTTGGAAATTAATTTTAGTCCATGCCTCGATATTCAAAATCAGTTTTTACAGTGGCTTGACTAAAAAATTGCAGAGCACAAATAAGCTGTTACAGGTTTCATCCAGGGTGACTTCCCATGGCAAGCAAGACTCATGTTTTTAATACAGCACATGTGTAGGTAGTTCAGGTGACTGAAGTGGAAATGATGCTTTGAAAACCAAGGCCCTTAGGGTAACTCTTTTTGAATGTTCTGGAAATCTTTCTGTAGGTTCTTAAGGGTAAATCATGTCATCATACAGGAAGACACTGAAGTACATACCTACTTTTGATTCAGGAGAAGCAGCTTTCCTGTGTGTAGCAGTAAATGTCCTCATTAGCTGAATGAACAGCTTTGTACTGGAGGGAATCTTTTTAAGGTATTTGATTACCATGGATAGTCAGAGCATGCCTTGTCTATAACTGCTGCTGAACAGCTAATGCAGACCTCTTGGCTCACATTTTTACAGCTAAATATGCTACATTTTTGGCCTATGTACTTTTGTTTCCAATTTTCTTACCTTTCTGTCTGTCTGTGTGAAGGAAGAGTTTACTGCCTCTACAGTAGTACTTTGGCAACAACTTCACACCTAAACTGTTGTTTTCCTTCTCTGCGCAGTGCGGGTTCTTCCGGCGTTCCAGGTACGAAGACAGTGTCCCCCGCTATCACGCTGTAAGAATTCGAAAAGAGGAGCGACAGATCAAAGATGGGAAAAGCCAAGACCTTGAGACAAAACAGTGGTTCACCAAATGGAATGAAAATGAAAGTTATTCTTAGGCAAAAATACTGTTTCTCCACAAAGTTCAGATAGAGGTTAAAGGTTTTCACTCATGGAATACTGATGGAGTTAGATCTGTGAACACTATATACATTCACCATTTGATTGTAGATATTACTACTTATATTGAGGCTTTTATTTGCACAGTTAAAATGGCTTCAACAGACTTCACTTGCCTTATTTAATTTCCACACTGCCTCTTCATCCCCCTTAAATCTAACCCACAGTTCAGATAATATTATGCTGATGTGTGGGGTCTTTTCTGCAAAATAAGCAAAACCACTACAGCAGACCTGATCCTCCTGTGATCCTGACTTTCTTCCTAGTTATTTAAGGCATGCATGATTAAGGTCAAGATGAGTTCTCCATTGTTCCCTCAATGCACAGAGCTTTATAAACACACAGTGGCCTTATCACACTTCGTTCAAGTATAACTGAAGACCTGTAAGTCTGCTTTAGTCATAACCTTTGCCTGCTGCAGTAGTTAGGGCTTTACAAAAAGCATCATCTTAAATTACACGTGCACTGGGTCATGTTGCTTGACTTTGGGTTCTTTTTTTTTTAAGATCAGATTGTCTGATTTTTGCTCACAACAAACATACACCGGTTTTTTTTTTTTTTAAAGAGGGTTGAATATTAGGTGTACTTTCTGTATATATATATTTTAGTCATTTTTGTATTTATTTTTATTATAAATCATTGACTAACTGGTAGGCTGAAGACTACTGAATTTTTAAATCCACTGTTCTGGTTTTTGTGTTTCCGTGTTTGAACTTGAAATTATGAGACCTGAGGCTTTCACTGCATTTAAAAAAATCACTGAAGGTGCCAATGCTTTCTAAAATGTAAATATTTATACAAATGATGTATATGGGTGCTTTCTTTTCCTGATGCTTATAACATCAGGTCCTGTAACATGATTTGTATATTACTGTGGACTGTTTAACAATTTGGACACCAAAGTGAAGTAATGTTTTAGATACCGTTTTATACTCTGAAAGTGAAAAGTCCTTTGGAAACCTCTTTCCAGCTTCATAAGGACTTCCTGGCCAGCAAAAGGCCTTGACTACTGCAACTGTTGTATAGCACTTGGAGGCTATATATGCCTTACTTACCTGAACTGTCAGGATCTGAGCTGATCCACGGTGAGACTACTGAATCATCTTGAATACCTGAATGTTGATAAAAGTAGAACCGTGTTATTAGTAATCTGGTTATTGTAACATAACTGAGAAAATGATTTAAAGAGTTTACTTTTTTTACCCATATTCTAAAGCCTTGGTACTATTTAAGATTTAGTTCACAGTTGTGTATTCCATTTGGAACAAAATTCTGCTCAAAAAGTATGCATGTTAATTGCTTGTACTATGAACTATGCAAAAACCTCTTGGTACTTTTCCCCTCATAGGGTAAAAACCTGCTAGGAGGGCAGTTGTCAAATATCTTATTTTTACTGCTAACTTTGAATGTACCTTCTTGGAAGGCATGGTCACCTAAAAAGTTATCTTTAGTGTTAACTAAGATGAGTCTATTAAACTAGATAATCTCAGTGTGTTATGACCCTGACTTTATGAATGCTTACATAATAATTATGCATTAATATCTTTAGATCTAAAGATATTAACACATAATTAACTATGTATTAATATATTTTAGAATCTTAGCTTATTTGCTTAAAGGCTCAGCAGCATCAGAAGCCAGGCTAATGAGGGGCTAAGAGGCTTGAGAAATAAGAGAAATACCCCTGAGTATAAAATCAGATCGTGGCCCTCATCTAAGAACATGAATGTCTTAGCAGTGTTAAAAGTCCTTGAAAAATGAGTTGTATCACTGGTATATTTTTATCTCAAACTTTTGTTATACCAGCTAAGAATGCTACATCATTCCATGATTAGAAATTGCCTGTGGATATTTGTATAGAAGTGTGAAATAAATTTTTTTTAAATTAAAGATGGTCTTGGTAATTTTATCAGACTTAAACTGAGGTGTCCACAGCTAAGTTCCCTAGAAGAAGAGGCTGAAAGTGGTAGGCTTTAACAAGTTCTCTCTCAGCATTTCTGTAGCTCTTGCTGCCCTGCTCCATGCAAGGGGCAGATAAGGAGCAGGAGGAGATAAGTCACAGTCTCAGGCTCACAGGCTCTCTGCTGCTTGCTGCCATTGCCAGCAGTGGTAGGAGTCAGAGCATCACGTGCCAGCTCCCAGCGGGACACGGCTCCTCTCTCCTCACTCCATGCTTGCACTCATGCTGCCCCAGAGCCCTTCCATGCAAGCAACCTCCTAAAAAGCTTAAATAGTGCCAAATGAGTATTTGAGTAAGTAGTGGAGATGGCTGCATCCCCCCAAACTGGTCAAGGACTTTGCATACCTATTTGTATTTATTTAGCCATGGAAATTTGATGTAACACAATTGCAGGGTAGTTTCGAGTCTACCAAAAAAGCCCTATGGAAAAGCCAGAATTACGCAGGGAAAAAAATCTCACCAAACCCAACAGACAAAATGTGGCTCCACCTTTTAAGATATTAGCCCCCACTGGATGCTTTTACTCATTTTTGCTGAAAGGCCTTTTGATGCAACAAAGGTCAAAGAAAAATGGTAGCTGGATATGTGCTTGGCCACTCCTTCTTGTTGAGGCCAGAAGCTTCCAGAACTAGACCCAGAAAATGCCCCTGGATCCTTCAGAGCATCTCAAAGACAAGAACTCAACCTGCTCTTTTTAAGCAATTACTCTCCTTGACATGATGGCCACAAACATTTGTCTACAAGAAGACAAAATATCAACTGGCAGAACAGTTAAGTAGCTGATTGTAGTAAGTTTTGAACAAATCTATTATATTTGGTTTTATATGTATGCTTATATGTACCATACACATCATAGTACTAGATGTAGTCTATACAATATATACAGTGGTACAGCACTCCTAATTGTGTTTGTGTACAAAATGTATGCATACATGTGATATATAAAACTTAATGTTCACTATATACAGTGTGTGTTTTATATCCATATGAAAATATGCACACTCTATATCCTCCAAGGTACACAAATAGAGTGTTAGTAAACTGCAATACTTTCCCATATGTTTAACTGTTGCAGCACAGCAGACACCTTATCAAAGAATATACCTTTCAATTTAAGGGACCACCACAGCTCAGTTCCAGTAGCCACCTGTCCATAAGAGTTATATGTGGAAAAAGAGAGGCAACAGGGTGCTCAGTTGGACACCAATCAAGAATCAGCACATGAGATAAAAGGAAATTCTGAAAGGGGCACTGAACCACCAATCCCCATAAAGCACTCTTGCTGCAGTGCTGATCATCATGGCTGCAGTGTGTCTTCACAGACTGCACTGAACCAGAGAGCTGCTCATGTTCAACAGCTGCAGTAGCTTCTCCCAGCACAAAGCAAGTGTGTCAGCAGTTGGTTTCAGAGGCCAGGAGACCAAGCTGTGACGAAACAACCAGGCAACTGCAGCCAGTGCTCTGAGCCAGCAGTGGCCTGTGGACACGCTTGGACATGCTTCAGCTGCCTCACCAGACAGCATGGCTGTGTGGCACAGGAACAGCATGAGTGTTTCATTCTAGGGATTGTGTAACCAGTTGCTTTAGTTTTTTTCTTCCAGTCCTCAGATGTCTTTCAATGTCTATCTTTCCAGGCCCCAGAGTCATAATTCATGCTATACACCTTTTACAGGCTCATAAACCTTGCTGAGTCCTATCCTTGTAAAAAACTGCAAAACTCCTTATCCCAAAAGACTTCTGCTGTAACGGGCCTTAAACCCCAGCCAAGGTGTGACATTGTCACTATGAAGGGGTTGGGGACCTGCAGTTAGCATTTTTCATATTGCAAGAAAGATCCCTTTCTTCCTTTTCTAGTAAAATGTTGGTTTGCAAGCAGCACCCTTTCAGGGCCCTACCTGCCTCAAATATCCCAGAAAACACAGAGAACAGATTTTTGCAAGAGGAGGTGTCTTTGCTGCCACAGACCAAAATAAATCCCCCTCATCCCTGATACACAATGCTACCCTATGTATTCTATCCCTCAATCCCAGTGTTTTGGTGGGATAGGGAAGGAAGGGATAGAGGAGTCAAATACTTTTGCTAGGATCATATGAAATAATGCAACTGATAAGTTGATTAAAAGAAATGTTAGCAGGATAATGCTTGGTTTTTTGAAGTGGAGGGGTCCAACAGAGCACCCCAGTACAGAGCCAAGAAGTGCATCACTGCTTACAGGGCACTCTGAGCAATTCCAGTTTAGCAAGGAGGAGCACGTGAAAACAGCCATCCTGCACCTGACCACAGATCCACCCGGACCAGCAGTCCAGCTCTGACAGCTGCTGAGAGTGTCCGCAGTGTCCACAAAATACTTTGCTGTTCCTGTTCCCCAAAAGTGTTAATGCTTAACTTCAGTAGCTGTGTAGTATATTTTTCCTGTATCCAAAAGACATCCATAGTATCCTAAGAGTATCCTAAGAACCTCATAAGGGTCATAGCTCCTCACAAAAAGAAACCAAAGCCACACAAACCAATGTTACCCTAAGAATTTGTCTAGCATAGCAAAAGCTCAACTTACTGACAAAATCCTAAGGATGAAGACAAACCTAAGAACAAAAACAATTTGTGTGGTTAAGTACACAAACTGGCTGGATGGGCCAGGTGACTGTGCAGGCACTGCAGCCAAGCACATAAACCACTGAAAGAAAAGAAAGAAATATTACACGGATACTCATACCTGGCAATTTGTTTTCTTAATCTGAGCTGCACCTACTTTGGAGCAGCTCAGATTAAGAGCTCCCTTAAGGAAAAGGAAAAAAGCACTAGTACATGCAGCACCCAAGAACTGATGACTTTCAGTAATACCTTAACAAACAAGAAACTCTTTCTATGTAACATTGTGCAATATTAGAACTTAATAAATAAATAAAATTGAAATTCAACTAAACATTGTGTTTTCAGTTCTTTTGAGGTCTGAATTGTTCTGTCCCATTTAAATTATTGATCCAGATGTATCAGAATTTCAACAACACCAATAAGCATGAATATGAGAAGGAAAAACGCAAACTAACGAAAATAATACATTTCTCCTTTTTGGTTTGCATAAGAATTTACAGAAATTAGTACATGAGAGCTCTGGCCAGTGTCACACTGGATCACATTAGAGCAAGCTCCTAGAAAATCATCAATGAGAGAAAGAGGTTTTAGGAGAGAAAGAGCATTCAAAATTTTCTCCAATATTCTAACAGAACATGTTTACATGGATCAGGATCTGATCAGTTGTTTAAACAAGATGAGGAAACACCATTAGGTAAATAGAGCAGTTCTTATCTAAAAACAGCATTTAAAGAATTATCCACCACTCTTTTATCCACATTTATTTCTGTGACTGCTCATCCTGCACAACTTTTTCTGAGAAAAGTGCTCTCTCTATACGTGACTGTGTATGGTCCTTACAGTGCACAATGATTTATTTAACCTCTGGCAGCCTTCGCCACATCTCGTGCCTGGGGACTGCTGTCCAAAGATAAGTTTAGGCAGAAGGCCAGTTTTTAAGGCATGTCTGTAAAGCTGAAACACCAAACAACACCACAGAAATATATACATATAAAAGGTGAAGCCAATCCAGAGCCATCATAAGAAATTGCAACAGTTTACAAAGACTCCATGTGCTGCTTGTAGGCACTGCTTTAAACTAGCGCTGGCTCACAGCTGAGAGGCCATCATAAAATGGTTTTGAGCACAGCAATTCTCAAGTACAAGTTCCAAACTATTACAAACTTGAGCAGCATGAGCTACTCCTTGGTGTTCCAGGAGTGGCCTACAAGCAGCAATGAGCAAAACCTGCTGACAGGCTGTATTTGTAGAAGTCTTGCAGAGACAGACAAGCTGTTTGCCCAATTAGCCACCACTCCCTGGCCAGAGCAGAACAAGCCATTCAGTTTGCAGCATAAAGATTAAGGTGTAGTTGGATTACAAACCAGATGAAAAAAGCAGTCTAATCCTGCTTCATTCTCACATACTATTGGTACAGTTCAGGAAACTGCTTCTGGAGCCTGATTGAATCAAATGTTTTCTGTATTTCAATGCAACATTAACCAGAAATAACACAACCTTAAATGGGGGGAATCCAACAAAGCAGGGATTAATTGTGATTGCTGGATCAGAACTGCTCTAGTGGATGCCATAGGATATCCGCCCCCACTATCATGTCATAGACAAGTCACAGGTACCAGGATTGTTTACAGGAAACCAAACAATATTGAAAAGTTGATTTAATAAATTTATGGAGTGAATACTAATATCCACAATAGAAAAAGCAAACGTATGCAGGGCATCATCCACTGTTGATATTGTTGTTCTTTCTTTTCAGGAATGGCACTGGGAATGATCACAGAACATCTCTGGAGATCAGGCTAGCCATCAAAAGATTGCTTATCCTTCTTACAGGAGCAACCACTGCCAGCATGAACCAAATTTGATTCACACATCAGCAAGTTCCCACAGGCTGGAGACCCTCACTTCTTCATTTTAATCAATATGGTAACTATAGCACATTCCATACTATATATGTTTCTTCACTGTGGGTAAAATCTACTGTTAACAGTAATTATAAGGGAAGGTCATGAGGGCACCTTGCCCACTGAAATGCAAAAGGTAAATTGGAATAATGCTTCTTATTGAACAGTATTTCAGTATGGTGTAGTGTGGAGAATAACTTTATGGATGGCACTGTAGAAGAGGCCTTCCTGATACATATTATTAACATTTAACAAAACCATAATAATTAGGCAACCAAAATTTCTCTCCAATTGCAATTGGAACATAGCATTAACCTGTATATAGGCAGAGAAGCAAGAGGCGACCACACTGTCACTCTGTGGAGCACCTGAACTGACTTCAGACATGGGGGAACTGTGATGGTGCATTCCATCCCACACCTCCTCAGGCCTGCTCTAGGATTTCAGGAGTTACCTCCCTCGGCTGCAGTGCTAATGAAACTGCACCATTGTTACTGGACTTTTCTCCCCCAGAATTTCCACTACTTTAAAACTTGGCTAGGATGGAAATATATTTTTGACTAAAGCCAAGCATCTTCTGACCCAATAAAGAGCAGTACCAAGAGAGGCCCTTTGAACTCTCCCACACCCCAGCAGGCTGTGACCAGCACCTCTCCAGGTGGGACACCACCTGGAGCTCATGAACCCTCAAGCCTGCCATACAGGAAAGACCATCCCCCTACAGCCCTCGAGGAGCAACTCCTGCCTGCTGAGAAATGTAAATGGATTTGATGCATTCCACTGAACTCAAGGGGAACTTTCCTAGTAACTGCATGCAGGTATAGATGTACACACCTCTGTGCCTGAGTGTGAATTATGGCCTATGCAGTAACTAACAGAGTGAATCTTGCCTTCAAACTCTGCTAGGGCACGAGGTTAAACTCGTATCAAATACTAAATTATTAAATCAGATATGTTTACCAAAACAAAGGTACAATTACTGAAAAATTCATATTATTTGAAAGTAGCTAAGTGCTTGCTTGGCATAAATAGCTAGAATTGTTATAGCAAGCTGAGTTATATGGCTTAATTGCTTTAGTCAAAGATGGATCACAGTGAAACCTGGAACTAACAGCCTAAACATTATTAATAGTTAGAATAGACAAAACTGTAATTTAAATATTACTCAAAAATAAATAGCTGGAGCAACCACATTATAATATGGACTACAGAACTGACTGAAATTACCACAGAAACAGACCTAAGAGGATGTGAAGATGACCACCTGGCAAACACTTGGTAACAAAACAGCAAAGCAATGAAAGTCAAGAAGGGCCCAGACTCTATTATGCTATTGATCCACACTGTTGTGTGCAGAGTTTAGACTGTAATAATAATTGCCCAGGAGTTTCTTCGTCTGGGGGGTCCCTCTTTTGAGGCACCTAGCTCAAGCTACCAGGTATCAAAATTTATCTGTGCTGATAAATCTATCTGATGGAGATGAGAGCCTAGTGTCAAAGATGTGTTCAACATCTATACTGCAGTAAGTTTATCAGAAATACTTATAATCACTATTGATGGCCTTTTTTTTGTTAGTATTCTAGCTATTTCTACCAGAACAGGATAATAAACCAATCAATACACAGTTTGGTACCTCACATGTTGCATTTTAACAGGCAGTAAAGTGATTCACTGTGACACACAGCCCAAGTGCTTTTCTACCAATAGACACATACTGTGCTCCCTGCTGACCGATCAGGAGTGCATCTGTAAAGTCAGAAGCCCTATTCTTCCTCTGTGATTTTTGTTTGATTATATTTTTTCTTGTAACCGAAAGGAACCCCAGCCCACCCCGCAGCTGGGCAGACACAGGTGCCATAGCGAGAAGACACACAGCTGTTTAAGCCCGGCCGATGGCCCCGAGTGAGGCTCTGCCCCCCCGCCGGCCCTTCAGTGAGTTTCTACAGTTCCCGTTCCGGCCCGCGGCTCACCCACACCAGGAGCCGAGTCCCCGCCGCCCGCCACGGCTCCATCCCAGGGCGAGGGGGAGCCCCCGGTGCGCTGAGCCCACATGGCCGAGCCCCCGGGCACCGCAATGCCAAGCGAGAGCCGCTGGTGCACGGGCATCTCTCGGCCTCGCCGCGGCCCCGGCGGTCGCGGTCCCGGCCCCCACACCCACAGCCCTCACGGCTCCCCGCCTGTGGGCAGGACGCACCCGCAGCCCTTCGCCGGGCTGGCGGCGGCACCGGCACCCGTAACGTCGCGTACCTGTGCGTGGTCGGGCTCCTCCACGGAACGAGCGTCGCCTCCTCCCGTCGGGCCCTCAAGGCGCCGGGGACAGCTGCGCGTCCGCCTGAAGCGCCGCCGCACAGCTCGGGGCACCCCCGCCCCGCTCCCTCAGAGCCGCCCTCTCCTCCGCCCCGCGCCGCGGCGGGCCGGGCCGGGCGGAGACACCCACCTCCCTCGGGCACCTCCTCCCGGCGGCGCGACGGAGGCGGCCGCGGCCTGGGCAGGGGCCGGGGGAGCGGCGCGGCGGGAAATGGCGGCCGGGCCGGGCTGAGCTGAGGGGACGGACCGGCACCATGAGGCTGCTGCGCGCCCTTCTGCGCGGCGCTGCCCCGGGCAACATCCCGCAGCAGGTGGACTTCTACTCACGCTTCTCCCCCTCGCCGCTCTCCATGAAGCAATTTCTGGACTTCGGTGAGTCCCCGGCGAGCCGCCCTCGACCGCTGCCCCTCCTCCCACAGGTGCCTGTGAGGAGCGGGACGGCCACGACCCCTCACGCCGTCAGCGCTGCCCAGCTGTTGCTTATCTGTTAATGCTGTGCTTTATGGCAGAAAAGGGCTCTGCTTCCTTCTGGGACAAGGGAGCCCAGTTGGCTCATTCCCGGAGACCGCGACTAGGGCAAGGTTGAAACATAGCTGAAAACTCCAGTTTTTGGCACCACCGGGCTAGTTGGGTGTTTTCCTGCAGAACCCGCAGTGTTGGGGAGAGGATGGGAACAGCTGTGACAACTGGTAGCGTTAGAGCAGTGACTCAAACAGGTGAGACTGGTTAAGCCTTTTGCTGAGCAGCATGCAGCCTTTTAAAGGCATCTTCCAAACACGTGAAGCGTTTAGCCTCAGCTGGCACCGAGGGGCTGGAACAGTCATCAGTGCTCAGTCACTTAGCCTGTGCCCTACAGAAACAGCCTAGCCAAATGTTGCCGTTTTAAAAGGTGTGGGTGAAAAAGAACAGGATGCAGACTGGAGCCATCCTGGAGGGTTTGGAATCTAGTCTTGAAACTGAGTAAATCAGTAACAAGATACTCAATCTTACACTCAGTGCCAAAACCACTTCTAATGCTTCCAGGTTTGACTGTCAGCTCGGAAACAAAAGGGATCACAGGAATTGTTCTATTCTGCTTCAAAGCAAAGACCACATAGAGAAGGGTTGTGTAAGTCACACTGAGACACCTTTTCAAAGCCTGAGGTTGGAGCCATTCTACAGTATGTTTTGTTTCTGTACCCAAGGCACTTTGGTGTGCATACATGTTTACGTGTTATATATTTAACTAGTTAATAGTTTCATGGCTTTTTGTAGCTTTGCAAGTAAAACCTAAGTGGGAACTAATCCTAGAACCCCAAACTGTGTATAAGCAGGAAGACTTACAAAGAAGATTTTCTCACAATTATCTGCTATCACTTCATCCATCTAGTCAGCGTTTCACTTGTGGCAGTGAAATATATCTGACATTTAAAACTCCAGATTCCTGCAGGAACTCCACCATATGTTCTGTTGCTGCTTTACTTTTAAGCAAAGAAGCTTGCAATTCAGAGTTTGCTTTGACCTGTATTATTTTACCACTACTGATAAAATGCTTACCATAAAATCAATATTTATTTTCAAGTCACACTATTTTCTTGTGTCAAAAGATAGGCTACTTTTTTGATCTTAGTACCTGAACATAAGGTAAAAAATAATCTTGAAACTTCTACAATATTTTTTTCCTCTCTTTTGCTTAAGGATTTAATCCTTACAGATTTAATCTTTACAGATCCTTTACAGAGAGTAAAAACTAAAGATGGAAATAAAAAAGACTGCAAGACAGAGACAGTATTTCTCTGTAAGACATTCTGTAGCCATTATAATCATTATAATGGTGTTTTCATTAAGGATATTTTTTTCTCCTTTTGAAAGAGAGAACAGTCAAAGAGGAAATAATAAAATCTGGTAAAGCTAACTTGAAATATTCTGTAAGCAAATTCAAGTCTGGTCTTGGCTTATAAGACCACAGTATTTTCTGTAGGAGTTTTACCCATTCTTTGCCTAGATACAGACTGTAGCTGCACATGGGAAGAGTCATTTGCCAGTTCAATTTGCCTGCTCTATACTGCCTTCCATATTTGACCCAAGATTGCAAAGATAAGGCCTTCAGATACAAAAGCTATTTTGTGAAATGTAATTTTTTTGAGTATATGAGGCATTTAACGATTGTATTTACAGTTTAATACCTCCAATCTGATTTGTTCTTGGAATTTTACCCAAGAAAAGGGAAAGGCCAGTAACAGTCATGCCTGTGCAATCTGACTAGGGAGAAGAATGAAAGGTTTCTTAGGCAGAGGTCATATGTAGACAGTGCATAATGCTGGTAAGTGCCATTGTGGAGGAATTTCTTGTAAATTATTCACTTTTTTTATTAACTGACATTCTTTCATCAGTGTAGTTTATTATGTGTCTGAGTTTGCATGCTTTAAAGTAAACTGCTCTATTTCAATGTGGTGAAGATTTTTCATGTTTAAGGCAGTCCCAGCTTCCTTTTTTCTTTCCTCATCCCTTCCTTTAATCTTCTTCCTCAATTTGCCAAATGGAAGAAGTGAACTGAGCAGTAATCCAGGAGTTAATTTGTAGGAGATACATGTTGTGAAACACCAGACCTGAAGTATACACTTCACTGCAGCAGATGGGCAGGTTAGGAAGTTCAGCTGCTGTTCATGTGACAGTCTTTAAGTCTAGAAAGAAGTCTGGCTGGGAATGAAGTACAGCATTTCTTAGTCTCTTCCCCACGCTGCACCCTCTTTTCTCACCTAAGAAAACAAGCTCTGTGGGAGTGCAGGCAGGTCTTGATTTTAATAACCACATTTAATTGCCGCCCCCACAGATGACACTTGTTCTTACAAAAGGACAGGTTGGTTATCAAAAGAGGCAGTATTTTCACTTCTAGCTTTTAAAAATGTAAAAATTTAAATGTATTAGTATCCTAATGGCTAAACAGAGTAGCTGTCCTAGTTTCATTTCTTTCTCACTATTCATGTGAATTCGTTCACCTGACTTCTGTTCCTGTAAGACTGAATTTAAACTATAACAGATTTAGTTGAAAATGAGATTTCTATTACTGAATTTATATTCTGAAAGTGTTCGAGGATGGGTTATGATAATTCACTAAGATCAGTGATGAAAAGCAGGGTGTATGGGACTATGATACTTTCTCAAGCATCCTTCTCATAAATAGATTCTTGTTCTGGTTTTATTTGCTTCTCTGACATGCTCAGAATGACATTGTTTGATCAGTGCTGGTTAGAGTTTGCTGCAAATAAAATGAACAATATACTTGGATAGAAGCCTTATTTCAAGTTGAACAGTATAGGTCTGTAACTGTTGCATTAGCTTCTGTTCATATTTTGAAGATTCTCATTACTGCAACAGGAAGGTTTCAGTATGCCATAAATTTTGAAATACAAGTGGGCTGCTGCCATGAAAGAAACACTGGCTTACCAGCCTGGTGGAGTCTGCTTTGAAATCAAGGTATAGGCCTCTTATGCAAGAAATTTTGTGCAGTTCTCTGCCATAGTATTGACTTCATTCTGATGTCATTTTGGTCTTAGGATCTGAAAATGCTTGTGAAAAGACTTCATTTATGTTTCTGCGACAAGAGTTGCCTGTGAGATTGGCAAACATAATGAAGGAAATCAGCTTGCTTCCAGACAACCTCCTAAGAACACCTTCAGTTCAGCTGGTGCAGAGCTGGTAAGAACAGTGACATTCCATCCCTTGAAGGGTGACCTCCTGCATATACACAGGTTGGAGGAAGTCACTTTCTTCTACTGAAAGGACATTCATAGGTTTGTTATGTGAACATCATGTATTAATACTGAGATGCTAAATATACCAGTGTGATCAGAAACTAAACTTACAGATGTGGGGAAAAAAGCATTTAGGAGCAATTAGAGAACCACAAGGGAATTAAAAAATCATTAAGTATTTCACACACTCATGTATGAGGAATCAATTTTTTTTTAAAACAAAAATCCATCAGAATGGTGTTTAATAGGGAACTTACCTAGTGAAGAAACTAGTTGAAGAAAACAGAAGGAAACTAAGGCACAAAATGTTTGCAAAACATGCAGAAACCATTTACAGGACAGGTTATTGCAGACTGAGAGTAAAGGTATAGAAAATATGAAGAAAAAGCAATAGGAAATTCCCAAAGCCAAAACATAAAACAACAGAGAGAACGTGAAGGTATTAAAGTAAAAAAGACATTATTTGAAAAGTAAAGTTTGCTTCCAAGTAAGGAACTTAGGCATAAACTTTTTAAAGATGAAAGCCAAACAAAGAGATTGCTTGGCAACTGCTAAAGGCACAAGGATTTCTGTAAAGGCTTTTAAAGTCATCTGCCAAAATCTGCCAGGAAGTGGGATTGACTAGATGACTGAATATGAAAAGAGCTATCAATGAAGATAGCTTAATGAATTCTTACTGAAACACAAATGCTTACCTTCTCATGATAAAAGATGACACTGATCAAATGGGAAATTAATTCCATTTGGGCAAATGCAAAGTAGAACATAGGGAAGAACCTCCTCTCCTGTGTGCTTGCTTCCTTACAATGGGAAGAGAAATGTTGATGCTACTGGGAATATTTTTCTGCATATGTCAGTTGATGGCAAGAAGGAAAATAGTATTAGGAACTAAATAACCAATGGGTAGGAATATAATTGTACCGCTGTGTTAGCCCATTATTCCCCTGAATTGCATGCAGCTCCATCCTGAACAGAAAAGACCAAGAGGGATAATCAAAGGGTTGGAACAATTTCTACGTGAGGAGAAACCAAATAGAATTCTTCAGCTTGGAAAATACGTATCTAAGGAAAGGAATGGCAGAAATACTTTAATAATGCACAAATGGAAAGATTTTTCTACTAACAGGAACATGCAGGGGCTGCAAATAAGTGATCACCTACTGGGTTTAAAACACAAAGATGATATTTTATGCATTCTTATTAAATTGTTGAATGCATTGCTCTGGAAATTTTGGAAGAAAACATCATAAATGGATTCAAAGGAGTCTAACAAAATTCACAGGGACACAGGTAGAATGATTTGGAAACACGCAACATTGGAAGACCACAAATTGCTAAGCAGAGAGATCTGGGGAGGCATATTAGAATTGATCTTTATCCTCTTTGTTTCATTGAAAGGTACGTCCAAAGTCTTCAGGAGATCCTTGACTTTAAGGACAAAAGCTCAGAAGATTCAGGGGCTATTCAAAGGTAAGGCTTTGCTGTCACGTATATCTTGTTAATATTGTATTGGAGAACTGGCAAAAAAGCAATAGCTGAAAAAAAAATTCCTATCTCAAATCTTTACAGAAGAATTGCAGCAATGTCATCCCCTGTCCCTAAAAGGAGGGTACATTAAAACAGGAAATTAAGCACGTCAGCATAATGTCATTCTGTAGAATACTCTGGTCTGTGCTGGCTGACCAGAAGTGCCATTTGACAGGCATGGGTTGTTCTGCATGAAAACAGTTGGCAGAGTTTTCTCTTTCTCTTGGCAGATATCAAGATCATTCTATCTTGATATCTTTATTTAAAATATTGATTCTTGGCAATCAAGATAATAAATAAATAATAATTTTATAAACAGTCAAAATAGTGGATTACTGATTGTTTCAATGCTAGTCACCTGAAACGTGCTGTAAAGACTGACTTGCCTTCTTCCTGCAGTAGGCAGAGGTGATATTTTTGTAAGTCTTCATTTTTGTAGACAGGCACTGTTTGCTGGAGGATTAAATTCCCTTGAAAGTGAAATAGTAACGAAGTATTCGTTTTAGTTTTACAGATACTGTGATAAAAATCCGGAATCGCCACAATGATGTAATTCCTACGATGGCTCAAGGAGTCATAGAATACAAGGAAAGCTTTGGCATTGATCCAGTGACCTCACAGAACGTGCAGTATTTTTTAGACCGCTTCTACATGAGTCGCATTTCAATCAGAATGCTCCTTAATCAACACTGTAGGTGTCGAAAGGAGGGGAAGTGATATCTGTACCATGTCAACTGTATTTTCCTTTAATATTTAAGTGCTTAATATGTACAAAGGTGCCACTTAGAAGTATACTATTTGCCTTGCCATTTATAACTCATTCTTCATACGATTCTTAAAATATTTATTAATAGTAGGCTTTTCAGTATGGTGAGGATTGAAATTATAGATTGCCTATACATTTTTATTTAGCAAAATGGAAGACACAGACTAAAATGATAAAGTTACGCTGGATATTAAATGATGTTTTCTTTTTTGGCAGCTTTACTGTTTGGTGGGAAAATTAATCCAGCTCATCCAAAACATATTGGAAGCATTGATCCTAACTGCAACGTTGTTGAGGTCATTAGAGGTAAATTCAGATTATAAGAATCCTGAAAACTTACACGAGTGTCTATACTAAGAGTAAATACACATCCTGATATGCATATATTGTTTCGTTCTTGCCTACCAGGAACAGAAGTTTTATTTGTCATGAAATACAATTTTGTTTCTTTTCCCTATAAATGCAGTTTTTCTGAAAAGTACAAATCTCACTGACAGTGCACAGTACTTTCAAAATTTTTTTTATCAGATCCTAAAGGAGAAAAAAAAAAGTGGGATGGGGAAATGTAACTTCCTGTGTTTTTTATTATAGATGGCTATGAAAATGCTAAGAGACTTTGTGATTTATATTACATGAGCTCTCCAGAACTTATCCTTGAAGAGTTGAATTGTAAGTGAATGTGGACAAGGCATGCTCTTGGACATCATGTTGACTTCTAAATGTTCTGCTTTTCACATAGTTCATGTGTTTTCTATATCTACTGGGTTTTTTTTAAATCTGGCAGAATGCTTTCCCCATTCCTCCCTTTAATCAGAAAACTGACATGAGTAGAAGTTTTTGATTCTACAGCTGTTGATATAATAAATTTTAGCAGGCTCCTTCCCTCACTAAGATTTCATGTTTCTCCACCTGACATTATTGCATCTCACCCTCTCTGCATTTCTTGTGACATGTCAAAGATTTATACAAGACTTTCTGTTCCATCTTTGCGATACCTATGAGGAGGTTATTTGAAAGCAACTGTGATATGCCCTAGTCAGTGATCCCATCGTGGGTTTTAAGATTAATTTCTAAAGCAGCAAGCAAAATTTGAAAATCTTGATTATGACTTTTGATTAACATACAGTTTTTCAAAAGATTTCTGTTCAAATTTTCCTTCTTTAAATTTAACAATACAAATTCACATTTTGAATTACTGTGGGAATGAATAAAAGACATCTCATTTGCTATTTAGTTATTTAGACTCTCTTCTCTCCAGCTAAATCACCAGGACAGCCTATGCAAGTGGTGTACGTGCCATCACATCTCTATCACATGGTTTTTGAACTTTTCAAGGTCTGTGCACTTACCATTAATGACACAATTCTTTCATACATCTTTGTTTACTGAGATTGTATTGCTTTGACTTTTCAAACTGATTCTAGATCACGGTGTGTTTTTGCAAGTGCAAACTTCTTGCCATTTGACTGCAGCTACACAGCTACCCTGTACTATTAGAGAAACAATAACTGCATAGAAAATGAACAGCTTTGGAAGATGTATCTCTAACACAGCCACTGAATACCTTCTGAATAGACAGCTTAAATGTTAAAATGTATGAAGACATTAGTTAATAAAGCAAGTAAGATATCCCATAAATTGTGTATTTTCAAATACACATATCCCATAAAGATATCCCATAAATTGTGTATTTTCGAATCTGGTAAAATGCGTAACACGTCCTACAGACCTTTTCTCTGGCAGTTTAGTCCTAGACTTTTCTTGGACTTTGGGTCATATTGCATGTACTATGTCCATTATAAACAATTCTAGAACACAAATTAAACAATTCTAGAACACAATTCTAGAACACACACATTAAACTATTCTTGTTTTCTTTAGAAAAAATTAAACATTTGAAGTCTCAGTATTCTAATAAACAAAATATATACTGATACTGAATAAACTAGGAATATAAAAACCCCCTTCTAAACCAATATACATTTGTTCTGATTCTTTAATACATGACAAAAATAACTACTAAATGATATTTTAAGTTAATATACAAAGTGAACAGGATTTAAGTTGTACTTGGAAATTACAGAATGCAATGAGAGCCACCATGGAGCATAATGCTGATCGATGCATTTATCCTGCAATCCATGTACACATCACGTTGGGAAATGAGGATTTAACTGTGAAGGTACTCTTTTTTTTTTTTTACTATTCTGAAAGTTATTTTGATTAGGGTTTTCTTTTCCTGTCATGAGCAGCATATTAGTAACTTGAGCTGGTGATCTGGTTCCATCCATAGATTGTATGTGATGATGTATGTAAGTAAAAAAACCCTTATGGGATTTCACATACTGCCTCATGAAGAGGCTGGTCACACTGAGGGCTCTGCAACAGCATCCTGTATTTGCCTGTGTCTTGCCTAGCTTAGAAGCAGCTATGGCTGAAAATGAAGTAGCACCTTTACACAATTGTTACACCAACATTTTCTAAGTGACAATGACAGAGCTATACAGGTGTGAAACAACTGAAGAAAGGGAAATATATATTGTATATTCCATACAAAACAAACCTCCTGAAGTACAGTTTGCAACTTGTTCTTTTTTCTGTACAATATCCATCTTTGATTTCAAAGATCAGCTGCAAGCACTGCATTTTTCATGGGTCTAACTAAACTGTAGTAAAACAACTCCTTTGACTTACTCCTTTAAGTAATAGGTTTTAGTAAATTATATTTAAATGGCAGTATTTTTGAGGAATAAAGATAAAATACACAGAGAACCTAGCATTTGCTAAAAGGTACAGATAGTGACTTCAGACAAAAGTGTGTGATAAACAAGGTAAAAGCAATGCACAATTCAAGCAGAATTTCCTTTTCTCCAAGAGATTATGAATGCTTCTTATGGCAGTATTTTATTTAATGGTTTGGATAAAGGATGTAAGGGAAAGATTCATCTCTCTTTGGTCATTGTTGAAGGTGAGAATTAAAAAAAATCTGTAACTTACTAGGGATACCTTCAAATAATACTTTACCATAATTTTTTCTGGCTTATTGTTTGAGAGAAGCTGTCTTTTATAAAAATGTATTCAGGGATATAAAGCTAAATGCTCCTTCTTGTTCCAGATGAGTGACCGTGGTGGTGGTGTTCCTATGAGGAAAATTGACAGACTGTTCAATTATATGTATTCAACAGCACCACGTCCTCGTGTTGAGACATCACGAGCTACACCTTTGGTATGCAAGACTTTTATACCATGGTATCCTGGATAGGTCTAATTGTCACAAAAACCACTTAGCTAAAGCTATGAAATGCTGATTTTAGAAATATTACATTGAGTAATATTTGAATTTTACTTAATTCAAGCTTAATTAAAGTATTTTTCAAAAAATAACTGAAAGACGGTATAAAATACCAAAATTATTTAAAGTTGTTCAAGATTCTCTTTTTCTCTACTAAATCTAAAGATCAGCCACCTCAAGCAGAATATGTAGCTATGCTGCACATACTGCAGTGAGAGCAGGATTCAGAATTATATTTGTAGCCACTGAAAGAAAGGAAGAATAATTATAGCAGTGACTTTAGATTAAGGCCATAGTTCATTTGTATTGCGTAGTCAATTGTACTTATCCCCAGCAAGGATGAAGATACACAGATGTGAGAGGGCATATGGAGGATCCACTTTAGACTCATGTGAATGTAATAAATGCACAAGAAATAAAGCCTAAGCTCTCAGAAATTAGAATCTCTGAACAGCTTTCCTGTATTTATTCTCCCACATTGCATCATTTAAAAATATATGTAGTTCTGCATGTAGATGACTCTGCAACTTACTAAACATGAGATCTTTACAGAGGAGTGTTGTGTATGCTCACTGAGAGATTACCTCTAAAATGTAAACAAAAATGAGTATTTAAACAAAAAAATCACACTTAACACTTCAGGGCTCTGTCCCACTACCGCAGCCAGGGCTTGGTAGAATTTCAGTATAAGCTGCAAAGTCACAGACGTTGTGTTTTGAACCTTTTTTATGTATATGATGATGATGATGTGTATTTGACATAAGAACTCTGAGTACTTAAGATTAGTAGCTCCATGAGCATGATGCAGACACACAGCAGAGTTTTCTCCAATGGCACCTCCTCAAAAAGCTACCATAATGCAAGAAGTGTTACCTACCAGCCCTGCCTGACAAAGGAATCAAAACAGTTTTCTCATAATCACAATCATTCATGCATTCTTCTGGTTTTGGGGTATGTAATACCCCAAGCTTGGGGGAGGGCATAATAGTTAACACCTGAATTCCTGTTACTGTCAAACATCATGCTTAGTTTGTCTATTTTGCCTATTAAGTTTAAACAGAAAATGCCACTGATTAATGCAATTAATGGAAGTATATGTTTTCTCCTGATCAGGCTGGATTTGGTTATGGCTTACCCATATCACGTCTGTATGCACAGTACTTCCAAGGAGACCTGAAACTGTATTCCTTAGAAGGCTATGGTACAGATGCAGTTATTTACATCAAGGTATGATGTAACACTCTAATTTTACATTTATCAGCAGCTCTAATCTGAACTGCTAATGGAGCTCCTTGTTGTGTTATGGCAACTTCAATTAAAAAGAATCATCAGCTAGAGCCTTTTCTCCTTACAGGCCTTATCAACAGAATCAATTGAAAGACTCCCTGTATACAACAAAGCAGCCTGGAAACATTATAAAGCAAACCATGAAGCCGATGATTGGTGTGTGCCAAGCAGTGAGCCAAAGGACATGACCACTTTTCGGAGTATGTAGCTTTTTCCTCAGCAGCTCCTATGTAGGTTTGTCTGTAAAGGGAATTTAGAAGACCTGATTTATGATTTTGAGCCACTTCCGATATGTAAAAGTAATTTTAAATTTGAGTGTAACGAGGCTTTTCTGAAATTAAAAAACCAACAGCCACCAAAACCCCCAAACATGCACTTATAAAAAAATGTCATACTTCATTTGTTTCACTTTCTATTTATGACTGCTTTCAGAGCTAAGTCAAAGGAACAATAATTTGGTTTTTATACGGATCAATGCCACAGCTATCACATATGGTATTAATTTGTATTATTAAAAACAATTTTATTAGAAAAGCTATTAAAAAATCTCCCTGGAACATTCTTCCATTATACAATTCGACAGATTAATGAAAAAACTCGTGTAAGAAATATCGAGCTCATTGCTATACATTTGCAAGTGTATGGCACTTTCTTTTATCCTAAGCATGCTGAAGCTTAATTTTGCAAAGTTAGATATGTTGCCTATATACACTGCCTACATCAAGGTGATATTTTCAGCTGTATAAATCACACCTCTGTAGGGTTAAAAATTTTTAAAAAGTGTTTTTAACTGCTACTACTGGTATAACGTATCTCAGGTATGTGGCATCAGTTCTATTTCTTTGGTTGTAATGTGAATATATAATAGATGTGGAAAACTTACCTTGCCCTGATCATTGTGAATTAAAAAATAGCATTGGCTTGTGTACAGTAGAGAAATGTTAGTTGTGCATTTGCCTGTATTTCTATAGGTCATACCAAAACACAGTATGAACATTCTAGCCTTTGTAAGATCTCAGACTTGGGTATGTCAGATACAGCTGTAAATGAAACTATTTTAATAAACAGATTCTTAAAATTTGTCTGTAATAGGGCATCTCTATTACTTTGACAGTATAAACTGCCTTCTCAGGAGTAAGTAAGAATAAGTGGAATTAACGGTTTTTGAAAATACCTTTGCATTTGTGATACGCTTCTGGCCTCGTTTTTGTAGTTAACTGGAAGTCACACTATAACATAAACATGATAACTAGAATATGTTAATCAAAGACAAATCAGACAGGGGAAGATAGAGAGAGGAACAAATCTTACATTTCAGATACAGAGTCCTTCCAATTAGGAATTCAACTTAATGCCTACTGTATGAGCTTTCTTCAAATCATAGACATCTGTGTTGCACCTCGATCCCTGTCATTCCTGAGCATTTTTGGAGTGATGCAGTTAAAGCCATTGGGAACCAATTCTTTTCTCAGTTAATTAAACTGCTTGTAATTCTGTGGGTTTTGTTCTGCAGCAGACATGCATAATCCACCTCAGAAACAATAAGCCTAGCTTTTGCTAGTTTACTATCTCTGTGCAGAGCAGAAGGTGAGATACCACAAGTGAAGGGGATAGGTAGGATGTTGGAAATTGAAGTCATGCTACTCTAGTTGTAGCTGAGCAAGATTCCCCTGTTACCTCCCTAGCCAAGTTCTGCAAAACAAAATGGTTTCATAACCTGTTTAAGCTAATGTAGATAATTTAATAGAAGTGCATTAGACTGGGCTGTATACAGTTAAACTGACAGTCTGAGGGAGGATTATTGTGTCTTAATTGTGTTAGATCAGTAGGGTTACCTATTCCACTCAAGCTTCTGGGCACCTTGAGGCCCCTGTACTTCCTTACAAGGATGAGGGTTGATAACTGGCACACCTTTCAATCTGCAGGGCGACAAGTGAGGAGAACTGAGAGCTGTTCTCTTCTTTGCCCCTGCAACAGGATGTGAGAAATGCCACATAGTGTAAAATGGGGCTTGTACAAATGTTGGAAGGGAGACACTTGCAGCTATTGCTTTGCTATTGCTAAACTACAGCTGAAAGTTACAGCAAGGGCTTTTAAAAAATCAGGTGTGAAGCTGAGCATTCTAGCCTTTACATCTTTTAACTAACTCAGCTGATTTTATTAACATCAGACAACTACAAGTGGTATTTCTGAAGAAAAGCTAACAGTTTGTTTTCTACAAAGTCTATTAAGTATTTTACATATTACTGTAATAAAGTCTCTTTCATGATCTCAGCTAACTACCAACAGAATCCTGATTACCAGAGCAACTTGCTGTATAATATTTGTAGTTATCTCTTCGCCTGCAACCCCAAAGGATTGTGGTGAAAACACAAATGCACTGTGGTTTGATTTACAATATTTAATCATAGTTAAAAATTTGATCTTTGATAACTTTCGCTTTTAATAGAAGTGCACAAGACAACTTTTGTGTTTGGTATTTTCATTACTATACTGAAGTCATTGCGAGCACATTGGTTAAGTTGAAGTGAATCACTACAGAAAAGTAGTACACTATCAAAATGCTGAGATTAATAGTTTTGTATGCAAATTAGCTCAGTCTTGCACTGTAAAGTTAATCTTGGTTTGTGTTAATTTTTTGAAAGAATTGCTGCATTTATTCATTAAAACTATTGTGAAAATGAAACTTTGTTGGGTGACTGTGTAGCTTGGTACTGAGCTCGTTCAGTGCATCCAGCCCTCTCATTCAGCATTGCCAGATGTTAAATGCTGTGGGCTGTGATAATCAGTGTTCTCGTGCTCACGTGCCAGAGGACTTTATCATCCCTGCCGTGGCCCCTCCTTACCTGTAACAGCTCTGCACATAGGGAAACCTCTGAAACCATCATTTCCACTAGTCCCCTTCAGGAGAAAACTCTTCCCAGGGTGCAACAGTATGCTTAAAGAAAAATGGTAATATGGGGTTCTAGCAATATTCTGTGTTCTAGCTGGGAAAACACTCAACATTCTTGACTGAATTAATTAAATGGTGGTTTTACGTGGGAGATTCTGAGCATTTGTTGATTCCATACTTCTAATTCCTAATTCCTTTCTCTTTCATCAGTAGAGCAGCATTCCTCTTTGGTTCAAGGTCTGGAAGTTTGGCATACAACTCAAAGCTACTGTAAACAAAGTAAATAAGTTAAATCTTGACAAAAGAATGCATAAAACTGAAATATAATCACTTTTAAAAAGTATTTATTACCAAGATTTTCAAACCTTATTTTGGAAATGCTTAGTGTGCAGAAGCATTTCCACACAGTCCTTTTGCTGAAATTCTTAAGACATTTATACAAAAAAAAAAAAAAAAAAAAAGTGAAACACCAACAGTGAAGTTCATTCATTTAATTAAAATGAAAAACAGTCCATAGATTTAAAGGAGAACTTGGTCCACATAAACGAACTATGTAAATTTTGTTCTAGTCCATTCTAGGGTGGAACTGATATTTAATCTAGTCTATGTTTCTGGAATAATCTAAATTAGGAAGTGCTCTTGTAGTATGTCTAGAAAATAGTATGTAAATATACAAAACACCAAGTCATGTTCTAAGCTATTTCAAGAATCAAATCCTCCTTTAAAGAGAAATAATCTGTAGTCTACAACTGAACATTTAAATACAAGGCAGAAACCCAGGGCGTCAGTGATAATTTTTCCTACAATTCTTCCCTCAGTATTTTAAGTCTGAAAAACAGTATTGTTTAAAATTAGCAAATATATAAATTTGGTCCGCAAAAAATCTTGTCGCATGTAGAAAAGAGAAATACATGTATTGCAAATTGATCTTATTCATAGCATAAATCTATAAAACTATGTATTATTAGGAAAAATAGGTTAAAAAGGATCTTATTTATAGGCTTAAACCTTGTCCCAACACCCTACGGGTAGTGTACAGAAAACTTACTATAATGCTTAGGATATGTAGTTTGTGAAAACTACTTGGTATTTCTTGTTATTTTCTCAGTAAATTGCAACACATAGAATTCAAAAATTATGTGCTACTAAAGTGAACTCTGAATGAAGTTCTGGAAGTAAAAGAATTAAAATAATCCTAAATTTGAAATACATGCTTTCTTTTTAAATTAATTTGACATTACCATTTCTTAAACTTAATTTTAACTATACATCTTTAGTGGCAACAGATAAACAGACTGTCACAGACTGAATTTGTTGGCAGGATTTTTCTATTGTCCCTCTATCACCTTCAACTCTATCAAATGCTAGTTGACTAATACTGGAATGATTTTTAATACAGTATTCTACTTTTCACAAACATCAATTTAATGAAAAGGGCATATGACACCTTAGAAGCAGAAATATTACTTAAGGCAGAAAGTTAAATTATTGTCCATTAGTACAGGCAGAGTCAACTAGAAATAAAAATACTGAAAACATTATTTCATTTTATTGGGCTGTAATGGGGAGGGACCACAATTAAAAAGTAAAAAACCACCTACCACGTTGAACTGTTGCACTTTCCCTCCTCCCTCAATTGTACAATTATATACAAATCTGCTGAACTTCCTCAAGATTAGGCAAGTCTGCACTAAAATAAAATGGTCATTTTAGCAGCTTGATTCAAGAGTGGCCACAACTCTGCCAGTCTTGCGAACTTCTTTCTCCTTCTTTTGAACCTTTTCCTTCTGCTTTTCCAGTTTTTCCTGTGTTTTTCTAATATCCTTAATTTTTTTCTTTATTGTTGATCGGTCATTTTGACTGGAAACTCCCAAAGCCTTTGGAGGAGGAAAACAAAACAAAAACTCATCAGTAATTTTTTTCAACAGCACTGTTAACAGTGCTTGTGCATTAACAATATAAGAAAGTGTTATTTTTCGACAAGATAGTCTGTTTATTTGAAAAATAAAGATTTAGGGCCACAAAAACACTGCAAATAATCATCTGGGTAACAAGGTAGGTAAGAAAACCAAGGCTAGCTCTTCAGTTGTGAAATAACAATTTTGCATTGCAAGCCACAAACACGTAAACCCCTGAGAATTCCCAGAAAATAACATAATTGGTATTAGTGTCTAGATATTTTTCTAGCTCTTTTTATACACGAGGAATTTTTACTCGGTAATAACTCTTTAATTTGAAGGATTTTAAGGTGCCATATTAAGAAGCGGCTCAGGAAGTGGACGGCACACTTCCACTTGCGAGCGGCAGGTGGCAGCAGGCGATTCCGTCAGCCCGAGCGGCACCAGGCGCGCCCGAGGCTCCACAGCTGGAGACAGTCATTGACAGGCCAGTCACTGGTACTTTCTCTGTGCCCACGAAATTTTATAAAATACAGGACATTTAGTGTTGCATGTCTATTTAAAATGCAGGCATATTTTGGAGACTGAAGTTAGAACACCTTTTTTCCCCCCTAAGCCCCTCATAATTTGCCTTACGCCAGAGCAGACCAATGAACCTCTTCTAGCTGCACATCTTGCCTGTCCATAATGTAGTCTCACAATCTAACAAGAAAGAAAAACTGCAGGAATTTACCAGAACTATAAGGGATATATATATACTACAGCTTCCAGGTGCAAAATGGCAAGAAAAGGCTCAAAAGATTCAGAATATGCATTTTCAGCAGGAGTAAAAACTTGAAACATTTAAAATGTCACCAGATAGGATTTCAGCCTTCCCATTTGAAGAGGAAATGTTGAAGAAACGGATTTCTAAAACTGGATCCTGCAATTCTATTTCAATTGGCCAGAACTTGTTTTGGTATGACCTTAGCTGAGATTGGTGACAGCTGTATCAAGACTCCTTGGACAACTATGCTTCCTTTCATTTCCTCAAGGAAGAAATATTTGTTATTTTTCTGGCTAAAAACAGCCTTTAATTCTACAATCAATTACTAATTACCACCTAACTATACAGTCTCCAAGTATTTCAAAAGCAACTCAAAATAAAATAACAATAGCAAATAACTATCCCTTAAAAAGCCATAGAACCAGGAAATCGGACTTTGCAGGTTATAAATGTGTCTAAATAAACAGTGAAACCTATGCAGTTACAAATCAATCCCAGGATGTACACACACCTTCAACTTCTCACTGTCGAGCTGCATCAACTGCTGTCCATCTACATTCATAGCTGTGAACTCTGTGATGTACTGCTCCATGTTCATTCCCATTAACCAGTGGCATACTTGTTGGGTGGTCCATTCAGAAATAGGTCTACTGTGCCATTGATTTTGCTTTCCTGTTGTTGTAAATTCATCATCCAATGCCTAACCAATTGAGAAAAGTCACCATAAGCAACATTTTACTTGACTGTATGCTGAATTTCAGTTGTCAGTTGAGTTTGATTAACAAAGTGCATTTTTACACATGCTCTACTCCAAAAGTAAAGTTCTTGAGATCAGTTTGCCTAATTTACTATAAACAAGACACTTCAACATATAACACAAAGTCAGAAACAGAGAACATAAATGGTAAATTGGACCTATCCAAACAATGAATACACTTCCTCAGTTAGTTGGTTAAGGTAGCTCTATCTTACACAGCACGAAGAATTATCAAGCACTTCAACTCTATTTATTGTTAAGTGATGGAAATCCAGAATAAAAACAATTCTAGTAGCCAGTAAATCTGGTGAGTGTTCTAGGTACAGTTTTATTATATTTTGTACATTTGTCAAGAGAAGACTATTTGTTCTTTGAACTAATGCTATGACGTTGACATTTTATAAGGACTGCCCAAATAGAAGATGACCATTTCAGAAACAGAGCAGCTTGTAGACTTCCACTGAAAAGACACTTTGCCAACAGAGCTTTTGAGGAACCCTGCTTCAATTTCATTTTGCTTCTGAGGGGAAAAGGTACTGCTGTTTGTCCTGAAGCACTGTTACTTCATCACAAAAGAAAAGCTACACAACAGAGCTCAGTGTCTGCAGAGAAGAAATTCCAGTGTGGTACTAACAACAATCCACTGAAGTTACTATTAACTATCCAGAATCATCTCTCACCAGCTCATGACTGAGTACAGGCTGCATTAGACTTGCAGACTTCTCATCCAAGATATTTGCAAACAGCAGAAAATATGCTCCCCTTTTCCAGCAAGTCTTATACACATTTGTAAACAGAATACATGGAAAAAAGGAGTTTTCTAGTTACAGATTTGAGAGATGACCATGTTAAGTCACAGGTGAACAACTACAGCTGCCAGCCAAAGGGATCTCATAAAATCCAGCTTATTTAATGGAATATTTGGGAGAGTTGATTGATGTTACAAAATGATTGTGGTGATTACAAGTCAAAGACAGTGAGATGTAGGGCTGTCACATGATCTGATCATACAACACAATGGATCTGAGCATGCAATGTGGAAGACACATATGAGGGGAAACACAGAATTTTCAAATTTCCAATGCAGTGAAGGACTCTACACGTAATTAAAAATGGTTTTGCTTTCCCTGCTCTGTGAAAAAAGGGACAGTGGCTACATTAAGAGGCAATGCATAAAAAGAGGAATGGGTTTGTAGAGCTAAACAGTTTGTAGTGAGGTCTGAAAATCCACACTATAAGCATTTCAAAGGATTTTCACTTCCAAATAGCCTGAGTCTGATCACAGACTCAATGGCCACTAGCAGCTGGAATGTAGCAGGACCACTGTTGGAGCACATCTGATTTGATTTCTGAGATAAATCAAAGTAAGGCAAGTGGGAACAATCAGAATATTTATTTCAACAATGAACCCCTTACCCAAATCAAAATGCTTATGTAGATGTAACAAGTGTGAACGCATCCGCCTTACTGATGTGCAGAAGGAGAGGAGCAATTTGCATAAAATAACAGCAAAGGGCTCTAGAAGAGGATTGGCTTGAAGCTCTATACAGCATCTGTATCAAGACAACTGAGTTTTCTATCCAAGTTATCAAGCTTGAGATGCTTCGTACAGAGAAGATTAGTTGGATAAATTACCAGGGGATTTTAAAAATGCACATTTGTTTTAAATAATTTTACATAACAGTACTCCCCAACCTGATATTGCGATAAAAAAATATATTGGCAGCTTTGTCTCATACTAACAAGTGTTCACGAATAGCACATAAAAAAGGGGAAACACTTTGCATTTTAAGTTGGACCTGTATGTCAGGTGTGGTCTAACAGCCACAAGAAATACTAAAATATATTGCTGTCACATACATATTTTTTAATATATCTATGTACTTTTATCATTTGAGGTGGGGGTGTGTATCTATCTATATATCTCCTTTACATGAAAAAATGTGTGAAGTGTTTAATTCCAGTTAGAACTCACTCTAGATTTGCTGAATCTTTGCAAGCCATGCCGAGAACTTCCCTTCTGTAATTTCAGGGTTAAAGTACCTGAAGATGTATTCTTGTCCAAAAAAGAAAGAGACTCTGATTCTTTCATTTTGTCAGAGAACTGCTGTCCTCTGACAGAATCTCGAAGGCTCTCTAAACCAATTTGTCCCAGCAGCACAGATTAGAGCATCTAACAGACTGCACTATGGAGGAGTCTCCAGGCTCAGCTATGAATTGCAGCTTCAGCATCATCAACTGCTAACAAACTCCTTTTACTTCATACTGGTAAAGACAGAACCCTAAAACCAGAAGTTGCAGCAACATCTGAATCTGTGTTAAAACACAGACATCATCTCCTCACAGATATTTAATACTATAAAATTTGAATTTTTCACTATTATACTAGGGAAAGCACCTGTGGCTATTTTTCAGAATACAGGAAAATGAAAACTGTAGAATAAGATGAAGAACACCAATTTTTGAATAAGGCTTATTGGTCATTAAATAATACCTCTGCATCTTTTTTTTTTCCTCAAATGTCCATTTAGAGGCAGAAGGAACATGCCAAGCTGTGTTTGTACACTGAAGTTAAGAGTCCCCAAAACAGCCACTACACACACAAGAAAGAGATCAGCTGCAAATTCAGAAAGCAGAACTAAAACTACTAAGGTATGGAAGCATGAGAAAGCCATGTGCTCCTGCATAAAAATGCATGTGACTCAGAAAGCAAATAAAGGCTCTGGAGATAAAAATATAAAGCCCAAGAAAACACCACTGCCATCACACCATTTAACATATTAGGAACATTAGAAGGATTACCCAGCTAGCTTGCTAACCATCTGTGAGTGAAGTGCCTCTGCTCTAACTAGCTGGCTGAACTCTCACCAGGCAGTCATGTGCCCAAACTGCCTGTGAGCACCTGGCCAGCAGAGGCAGACTCCTCAGTGCTGTCCCTAGCTAGGTCTCAAAGAGGTGTTTCCATCTCCAGTTTCCCAAAAACTCCAGGACTTATAAGGCAGTGTGCAACAGTCCACTCCTCTGAAAGCGGGAGTTACACTGGCTAGCACAACTCCTGCTGCATACTTATGAACCCATCTGGACAACAACTATCAGGCAGAAATTAGTAAGAGCTTAAGTTAAGGATCCTGTTCAGTATTTTTATTAATAGTGATTTGAATGAAGGGATTGAGTGTACCCTCAGTAAATTTGTGGACAACACAAAGTTAGGTGTGAATGTCGATCTGTTGGAGGGTAGGAAAGCCCTGCAGAGGGACCTGGACAGGCTGGATGGATGGGCCAGACCAAGAGCATGAGGTTCAACATGACCAAGTGCTGGGTCCTACAAATGGGCCACAACAGCCTCCTGCAGTGCTACAGGCTGGGGGCAGAGTGGCTGGAAAGTGGCCCAGAGGAAAGGGCTTGGGGTGTTGGTAGACAGCAGCTGAACATGAGCCAGTGCATGCCCAGGTGGCCAAGAAAGCCAATGGCATCCTGGCCTGTATCAGGAATAGTGTGACAGCAGGACCAGGACAGTGATTGTCACATACTCGGCACTGGTGAAGTCACATCTCTAGTGCTGTGTCCAGTTCTGGGCCTCTCAGTTCAGAAAGGGCATTGAGGTGCTGGAACAGGTCCAGAGAAGGGCACTGAAGCTGGTGAAGGCTGTGGAGCACAAAGCCCATGAGGAGCAGCTGAGTGATCTGTGAGTGTTTAGCCTGGAGGATACTCAAGGGGATCTTATCACTCTCTACAACTCAATGGAAGGAGGGTGTAGCCAGGTGGGGGGCCAGCCTCCTCTCCCAGGCACCCAGTGACAAGAGGACATAGTCTTCAGCTAGCCAGGTAAGATTCAGGTTGAACATCAGGAAGACTTTCTTCATGGCAAGGGTGATTAAACATTGGAATGGACGACCCAGGGAGGTGGTGGAGTCACTGTCCCTGGAGGTGTTTAAGGAAAGACTGAACATGGCACTCAGTGCCATGGGTCTAGTTGACAAAGTGGTGTTCAAGTCCAGTCCTAGGCTGGACTTGATGATCTCAGAGGTCTTTTCCAACCTCATCAATTCTGTGATTTGAAATACCCTAAACTGCTCTAAGACTGATTACTTTTCCCAGACCTAGACTATAAACTTTAAAAAACCTCAAAGAACAAAACTGTGTATTTTTCTTCACACACACTGCTTCCGAATGAGGAAACAGTTCAGAGTTTGTTCCTTGTTTTTCTCAGAGTAGACCCTTGATATTCAATGTAATTACTGAAAAGATACAAACAGCTTTCACTGGTCAAGCAAAACCAGGACAATAAGAGACATGAACTAGACAGAACACTGGAACTCATCTATAATAAAAAGAGGCTTGAATCATCACGTTACACATGGACAATTAGTCATAAACTGCTTTCATTTTAGTTTTAGAATCCAAAGTTTACTGAAAGTTTGTAATACTGATCAAAGAACAATATTCAAGAAGACATCTTTAATAAAGCCTTACAATTTATATTCCTTGAAAGTTTTTAGAAACACACATTCCATTCATTAAGTATTCCATTCAAAAAACTGCAGGGAGTACTTGCAAAGATAGATTATTAACTGCAGTTCCTCTGGTATTCATTAGAACTAAGACAATTATCTCAAAAAAAAAAAAAAAACCTGCAAAAACTTAATCCACTACTGCAACCTGTAAATATGATTTTTGACACCTCAGATTTTTATGTCAGTGAATTTATAACATTGTTTGTAAGACTGTGCTGACTTTCTCCATATTACTGGGATATTAATAGTTTTTCACCAATAACAGACTTAAGACAGCTAATAAAAATCCCACCACATTAATGAACCACCCGTCTGGCAAGCCCTCTCATTCATTTTACCTAAGATAATGATGCTCTGTTTTTAATGCTTTTAGTTTTCCTAAACTAAAGGATTTAATTTATTAAGATATCCATCAGTCAAACACCAAAAGAGACAGTCTCTCAGAACACTACCAAAGTGTGGACTTGGGGTTTCACCTGTAGCCACAGGAATTAGTTCTCCAGGAGAATGAACACACTTTCAGGTGTCTAATTTCTACCCATATATCAGAACCCCCATATTTTCTGACTTTTTACCTTTGTTTTTATTGATATGAAATTTTATCGTAAAACAAACCTGCAGAAGATGTGAAGGCGAGGTCAAAAATGTTGCAGTTTTCATTCACCCAGGCAGTGGCTTTAAATTAGTGGAACAGAACAGCATTATATTTAAAACTAAAATCTTCTATTTGATCAGTGAGTTCATTCCAATTTTTATGATGTAACTAGGCTCAGAGCACACAGGCTGATCTGTCATCCACTAGTGCATGTCCTCAGTTCATTTAACAGCTTCTTTATAGGGCTCTTCAACATTCAAATATGGAACAGCCATCTAGTTTCACATTACACACATCTGTTTCTATTAAACATGCTGTAGTGTGAACAACAACATCAACAACACACATATACACACTTTGAAACTCACCTCATTTGAAGAGAAGGTTAAAGTGTGTGAACGACCTGACAGATTTGGTTCTGTCACTAACCCTGAAAGTTCACAACTTGGCTTGCTATGGTATGTATCATCTATGACAATTCTACTCTGCAAACAAGTGGAAATAATGTTTTATTAACTCACTTCTTGGAAAAGCAGGTCGTTAGGTGACATTCTAATAATTCTGATTTTTGGTTAAAAAAAATAGTTTGACTCAGTTACCTTTAGAACACATATGAAATGTACTAACTATATCAAGCATGTGACATGTTTTTTGTTAAACTTCTGAATTCAGAAACGCAGTAACAAATTTAAAGCAATATCCCCAATAAGAGCAACTTGTGCAGAGAATCAGTCATAACCTGAAATGTTAGAATACACAAGGACGTGCATCAGTTACTTTTTCAGCAGGCATACCACACTGTGGGAGAAGCAATTTAAAATGCATTTGTTGGACTTATGAATGATGAACTTTCATTAAACTGAAACCTCCACAAACACTATGGATGTGTTTCAGAAGGTAGGGCTCTGTGGATTCCCTCTATTTCCAACTCAGATTTTGACCTTGAAAATATTTTCCGTTAGTGAGTGAAAAATAATTCTGCCAAAAACATGCCTCTTTTGCCTTTCTAAAAATTTATGTCCCAGCACTGCTCTTTGCTGCCTACAAACAGTAAGTAATTATTTACCAGTATTTTTTTTCTCTAATGTTCTCTAAGTCTCTAATCAACTAATTACACTTTGTAAGGATGCCATACCACATCCCTATGTGCATAAATAACCTGAGATGTTAAATGAAGCTGATCTAAAGGATATTTTTCTTCAGTTAGTTATGCTTGTGTAAGAGAACTACTTTTTTGCAGTTACCTTCATTAAGCACTTCTGTATTTTTGTTCTGATTTCAATTTCACCTGAACTCTCAGTTTCTTGGATTATCCTATTTTTGTTTTGTAAGTGCACTCCCTTATACTCTAAATTATTGATACACATTTTCAGCCTGAAAAACACCACACCAAAGCTCAAGAAAAAAGCCATCATCACCACCACAACACAACAAACATAAAACCCCCACAACTTGAGTTTTCCTGCTACCTCTGTGTAGTACTTTTCTTGACTGAGAAATGGTGTTCCATTTACCATGTAGATTATTTTATTAATTACATTAAATTTTAGGTCTTCTTTAGTCTTTTAGATGTAAAAATTATTACCAGAAACAACTGAATACTTTTTCATCAACTTATTCTCAATTTAACTTCGACCCAAACTGAAAATCTATTTAATAACTTTTCTTTTAGCTGCCCTCAGTTCACTCTTTCTACTTTTAGAGAGAAAATCAAGAAAAACTCAGATTAAACGAGACTAAAAGATACAATAATAAAAACATAGCCAAAAGTAAAGCATCTGAGCACCAGTTGTAATGTTTTCTCCTCCCCCTGTTCCTAATGAGTTTATAGGAATAATTTTCTTCTAAGCATTTAGCGACAGTTGCAAAGATATTTGACTCTTGAGGAGTACAGAATTTGGACAGAAGAGGTTTTATAGCTATGCTTCCTATCATTTAAGGTATTAGGATATAGTTTATACCACTCTGTTCTTCCTTGCACTGGAAATGAAAGACTGCACACAGGCTTACAGAAGCTAAGGAGTATTCTGGAAAAACAATGAGTATGAACACTATGTATGTGTGTGTATTGTATCAGAGAATGGGACAGATTTACATCAAGGGACTAATTTAAGACTGTCTGGAAGCACACAGGTTTTTAGTTCCTGTGTTTTTGTTTTCACAAGGATCAAGAAGTTGACTCACTATTTTGTCAACCTGTAAGTTTAAAACTAAATTCTGAACAAACCATTTTAAGAAAGTAAAAACATTTCAAGTGTAGTAACTTTCAGAGGCAAATTCTGCAAAACCAGAAACCAGGTAATAAGGAATGTAATTATGTTGCTTGCATCATCAATGCTAAAACACAACTACAAAAATTACACACAATGCAAAGGACTCAGTTCCACAGAGATTTTTTACATGACAAAGTTCTTATTTTAGACTTTCTACTTTTACCTCCTGTTTAAGAAATGCTGGCACATGATCACATAGGATACTACAAACATAAAAGGAATAAATGCTATTGCTAGATTTATAATATATTGCTTTATTTATAAGTTTTGAGTTCATATCAACAAAAAGGAGTATTCTTCCCTTGAATTCTGGGAAGATGACTTTGTCCCTTGCTTTTAGATTGTTTTAGTAACAAGACTCACTTCTGAGTGGTCAAGCCCATTTCTTTGTCAGTTTTAATGTCTTTTCACAGCAAAACAAGCCAAAGCCTTGCTACTGTACAAATGTAATTATCAACCCTAAGTTCAGATCTACAACAATTAGTCATTCATTTGAAGAAGAAACCACTGTCACATTACCATGTTTACAAAAGACCCCAAACATTGCAAAGTGAAAACAGCCTGACTTTGGAGGGGAGAAGTATGATTTTATGATTAATGAATGTATGAGAATCTGTTCTTCAACAGGATCAGCTTTCTACCATTTTACAAAGCACAAATATAGCTGGAGACTTGCATAATCTTCCAGCTGCTAGTTTGTAACTGGAACTAAGGAAGAGAGCAGCAAACAACAATTACATACTGGAGCATGAGAAGGAAACAAAAAACCTCAAACCAGTAGGCAAGAAACCAGCTGGAAGGTTGAAACAGCAATCATCTTGGGAAGTATAGTTCAGTAAGAAGAAAAGACTATTACTTCAGAACAATGTGGAAAGGAAGAGAGCATTCAATCTGGTAACATATGTAACTTTTTGATTGCCAAAAGTAGGTGTGTATGGTAGGTATATGAAAATTTTGGAGCTGCTTAAGCACATTCTGGGTGCTTACAGTAGAAATGCAGCAGTGGGACTTTTACTATGCTTACAAAAATTATTCAAAACAGATAGAAAGGAGCAATGAAGAGGGGACCAATGGATTCCTCTGAATCAATGACTTTGAAAGATAAACCCAGTGATTGCTCATCTATACAGGAAACACCTCCTCATGGCTTTGCTACAGCCTATTAGGAGACCAACTGCAGCCTATCAAGAGACCAGTCCATTAAGAGACCATTCCTATTTAATCAAAAATTGTACCCAAGTATATTCATATACCTTCCAAATTCTTGGGTTATTTACAGAAACATCTTTTGGCCAATGCAGGCTCCAAGAGAAGCAACCAATGCAGGAGCTGTAAATACACAAGACTGATGCACACTGGGAAGCATTTTGTGAAGTACTGTTCTACTTCAGAGATTAAAAAAATTCCTACTAAGTCCCTGTGTTATAATAAGGATTGTATAGTTCTAAAACCACTTTCTGTACTTTTAAAAAATTATGGATGCAGACAATTTACTACCATCACAGGGACTAGATTTACACTAGTGAAACAAAGTATTTAAAAAAAGGTATTACAACAGCGTTTTAGTGCAATCACCGTCTGGAAACATGGAAAGCAAACTTGTTATCTGCAATCTCTGCAAAATATCAGTGACTTCATGGACTACAACCTGGCAAGTTTCTCTTCCATATATACAACTCATTTCTTTCTAACAGCACAGAAGAAAACCAATACATGAAAGGGTATTTTAGCCATCCAAAGTGAAGAAAAAGTGTGAAACCCAAGAATAATAATAAATTTGACAAAATCCAAAGGAAATGAGAACACAGTCTGTAAAATTGCTGGGAACAGTGTTAAATTGAAAAAAGTTTTACCAAATATTCAGACAGCACACATATGACACCTTTTAGTTTCTAAAGCTGTTTCTTTCAAATAGTTTAAACTGTTAAGATGGTAACTATGGTTAAAGACTGAACTGTGTAGCCTCAGCCTCAAGATCTGGTTAAAAGGCTCTAAATTATTAGATTATTAGCTACTCCAAAGCCTGGGAGACAGTGTTCTATAGATGTGTTTCTTGGCTTTTAATACTGTATGTGTTAATGAAAAGTAGGATACTATCTTCCTCCACCAGTCTGGTGCTCCAATCCTACATTCCAGTACAGTAAGAACTGGCTGGCCAACTGTTTGGACAGCTGACCTCTATTTATGCACAATTCCTCCATGAACTAGTCTGGAAAACAGATTAGACCTCTAAAAGTATGCTTTCCTGAAACTAGCATTACTTTTAGAATTACCAACCAGCGAAAAAACATGCCCTGTGATTCCTCCTTAGATGCTACTTCAGCCTGAACAGCCTCTACTGATGCTTCAAGTGAAAGAGGAAACAGGAACACTCACACAATTCCTGCTTGTAAGAGCTGTAGTATCTCAAACTTCTCCAGCAATGTTTGTAGAGGTGATGTGGTAAAGGATTAAGTCATTAGGCTTCCACACACTAACCACTGATATTTTTACTTTATCAAAATGCAACACTTAAACATTCAAAGCATAAATTAGTCATCTTTACCTTGCTTCTGTTCTTGTCTTGACCGTGCTCACAACCATCCTGCCCACTCTGAGTAACCTGCAGACTGCTACTTGAAACCTGAGGCTCTTTGTGGCTGTCTCCAAACCAAGAGAAAGGCATGCAAGTAGGAACAGGGGAATCTGAATCTGATGCAAATAGATTGTTGCCAGAGTCATCCAAAAGTTCTCGGGAACCTCTGAGATAAGCAAATGAAATTTTGTTTAAATAACAGCAGCAAAACACTGCATCCCACCTCTCAAACACACAAACATCCTGTTAAAAACAAGAACAAACTCAAACTACACCACATTTTTACCAGTTTCATAGCACAATTGATACTTGCCTTTAAATATCCATGCAAAATTATGAGTTATATAACAACCCAAATTTTTGCAGTATTTCACACAATTTAATAATTTCAAGTAATTGCTAACTTAATTTACTCAACATTCATCTTCCTAAGCAAAATACAGTTTTAAGGTTGTCTCCTCTACTCTTCTGTGAGATTAGAAGTTCATCTCTGTATCATTAAATCTTCACAGAATTTTGCCACTGTTATACAAGAATGTACTTTAAGTTTTCAAGAAGTCCTTAGGTTACAAATTTTAGGCATGCAGCATATACATATAAACTAACAAAAGAACTACCTGCTATCCAGAGAACCTCGCAGATTTTCTTTTTCTTGCTTCTTACCCTTGCCCCCAGATTTCCGCAATCCACTGAAGTGAAAAAACACAAATTTCATAAAGCACTCACATTTACATTTCTTTAAATCAGACAGTTAGTTTTCATCTTGACTTCAACAGTTACAAAAAACCACATTTATACTGTTACACAAAGCATAATTTTTCAGATTATGCATGCAATTTAAGAAGTTCTGGCACCCATATTCTCTTTAAAAATCATGAGAGTACCCTTTCAGAGCCACAGCTAACCAAAACAAATACAGAAAATGCCTAAAGAAGCCTAGCATATAGTGGATATAACAAGGAGGAAAACCACAGTTTTACTGCTACATTAATGCTCCTAAGCAATGCACAGCAACTTGGGCAAAGCCACTAGCTGTATTACCAGTGTGTGAAATCAGCTAATTTTTATGTTATACACTATGATGCATTTATTGCAGTACCAGTCTGTCTTTAATGTCAGCTGGCTTCAACAAGCTTTACCCCATCTTCAAAAGTGTTATGAAGTAGCATTACTAGACTCTTCAACACTGTTTTACTTAGAGAACATAATATTCTTAAAAAAAACCCAGAACAAAACTTATTTCCAAAGGAACACATGTAAAATCTCACCCAAAATCTGGAAATCTCCTTTTGGACTTCCCTGATGGAACTACTTCACTTGTTTCTGCCGGCCTGTCTTCATTTTTCCTTTCTTCTGTTTTTATAGAGAGATGAAAAATAAAAATGTTGTTGTGAAAATACCTGCAATTTACAGCTACTGATGATGAAGCTTGTAAGTCAGATACTAAGACCTGGGTGTCAGTGTTAAAAATCCCATTCCTGCACACAGATAATAACTGAAAATACTATAGCCATATCAGCCAGCCTAAGTTATTTCCTGTGGCATCTTCCCATCATTCTGTCTGTACCAGCCATTAAAAAATGGCAACATAACAGTTGCTGACAACTACTCAAAAGTATTCCTTCTGATAAAGAGTAATTCTAAATAGTCTACAGAAAGGTAAAAATTACCACAGTATTTTGCTCTAATGAATTGCATACAAAAGTTACTTTATGTCAGGTTTAGAAAAAAGTACCTCTTTCTTTTGCAAAACATCAACTTCAAAACACAACCACATAACCAGTATAAGATATAACATTTAGTATTTCTTTATTACTCTTGAAGTATTACAGATGCTCCTCTAGTATTATTTTTGGTCAGTAGCTAGTCCAGGCCAGCTGCTGCAAACCTGGGCTACATACACAAGCTGCCAGCTCCAGAAGGTGTGCCTAACCAACATGATGGTCAGTACCTGGAGAGCAGGCAGCTCCTGACCAGCTGAGTTTACTGGAAATGGCATGCAAACTGTGGCTATCCTGAAGAAACAGCTGGGACTTTGAAGCTCCTCTAAGGCTCTTGTAACTGGAATACAATCTCTTAGGACCCATTTTTTTGCCAAAGGAAGCAGTACCAACTTCTCAATTATTATGCAAAATTAGGTGACAAGAACCACACGACTTCCTCTCATTGGACTGTGACAGATTACTGCAAGTCCTAAATGTACTTGCTTTTAAATTCTCAGGCTAATATATTTTTAAAAAATAATTGAAATACACTTTGTGTTACAAATCAGGTGTTTCCTAACTTAGCTACCTGTGAAAGAGATGCAGTTCACATTTTGAGAAACAAAGTAAATTTTAAGCTCTACCTTCAAAACAACTTCTGACATGATATATACAGACTCCTTCAAAGACCATAAAAACCAAAAATCCTGTTTAGTACAAAAAACTGAGGTCAACTACCCATCACTCCATCAGCAGATAACCATTATATATTTCAGGATGGATTACCTCAAAGCTTACATACCTGACAGTCAGGATAGTCAAGAGTTTTCCCCTTTTTTTCTGCATATCTAATCAGTAGTTTCTGATGAACATTAAAACTTTAGCTAATTAGTTAAGCACTCTTTCTAAATATATAACATCCAACAAATGATAACTACAGTTAATATGGTTCTTTTTCCTATCAACTTGAATACAAAATCAGAAGAATTACTTTTAATACTGACATTTGTTTCCACCTCTATTTCCAGAGGCAGTATTTTAAGGAAAGAGAATTTCTTAAACATGGCACAGTAGGTTAAAATACAGACTGATAAATGAATGGATGAAAAGGTAATAGAAAGGATTAATTCAATAAAATAATAGCCAAACATTTAAATACAGTTAGAAAGCAACAAGCTAGCAGAAACAGTATTTAGTGTCATTTTGTTCACAAAAAGCAAGCTTTCAATACCAATCCTCAAGTACTGCATTAATTAGCAATTCCATAGCCAATTTACAAAAACAAAAGTTTACAATACTTCTGCCATCACAAAAAAACTGTAGAAAAGAAAGCAAAATCACAGATGTATTAGGTATGTGTCTTAATAAGTGGGGTTTGTTTCAGACTATTTTTGTTTGAGTCTTTATAGACACATACACAATAAGGACAGTACAAAACAAATCCTGTTTCAGGGTATTAAAAGAATGGTTTTGTCTGAGCTGTAGGGCAAAGACAGCAAGTAATCTGTCTTTATACATTTGTACTAGCCGATTACAGAAAATACAAACATTTGAAAGATTATATTAGATTAATTTTCAATTATTCATAAGAAAAATGCCAACTATTCCTACCAAATAATGACTAGTAGTGACTAGGCTGATTATAATGCCTTTAACCTTCTTCTAGTGACAAATATCCTAAGAGGGCATGATGAGTAATGCGGTAATTCCCACAATTCTCAGAATCTGTATCCTGTTTAAACACTGCATAATGTCTGGAAGCACAAAGCCAACAACGAATTTTTCTGGGAATCAGGAAATCCATCAGACTCACTCCCCAACACATTGCCACTTTTGAGGCTAGTGTTTTGCAAAAATGTATTAGGACCTTTACTGATTGCATCTAAAATTTGTAAAACTTCAATCCTGAAGAATTAAAATAATAATAAACCCATAAGTCTTACCCTTGGCTTCTTTCCCTTTCCCTTTTGCATCTTTTTGCTTAACATTCTTGAGATACCCGGGAGGAGAATTTGGAGTCATCCCTTCAGGAGGAGGTGAACGAGTGGTGGCTGTGCTATTTTCTTTGTTTGGTTTGTGTACTGGAGAGGAGTGGGTGGAAATAGAAGGACTTGACTCTAGAGGACTTTCTGTGCTTTCTCTTTTCTCAGGCTTTTCACTCTTTCGATCTGTGTCATCCAGGCATGGGACAGGTAATTTTTCACTTGTTTCTAAGGTCTTAGTTAGGTACATGGTGAAAGATTCTCTGTTGAGAACATGGTCTTCTGAATCTTCATCCTTCAAAAAATTTGAAAGTTTATTTTAAACTTGATAAACATGACATATACTCATTTATTGGCTGTTCCTTTACCAGGGTGGAAGGATGTGCTAAGCAAATTTCCACAGCTCAGGAACTTTCTAAACTTACATACTTGTGGATACCATCTGAGTCAAACAAATCTGATTTTAGAGGCTGTTACCCACCTCTGTAAATACCTTTCTGCACATCCCAAGTAAACTTTTTCTAGCCAAATCAGAAATGTTCTGGTACACGTTAGTCATTCCAATTCAATGCAGCCAGTTTTCAGTCTCACTGAATTAGTTCAGTGTCTTCCTTTTATGACAGGCTCTCTCATATATTGCCTATCTATACCTCAATTCTTCAGTTGTCTTCCAGAAACATGAGAACACTTTACTGGCACACTTCTTGTGAACTCAAACGATGACTTATGGAATAATGAAGCATTTCAGAACTCTTTAGTTTTTGAAGAAATTTGGTAACTAACTTGTTCCAGATGAAGGCATAACAAATTAGTGTATTTCACAACCTATCACTGTATCAAAATCTTTCAGCAAGCAGAAGTAGCACAGAACAAGCTCACATAGTTCTTTGCTAGCCTCAAATTACCTGTGCCACAAAAACACACCAAAGTTCCCATGTATGCCATGAACCCTAAAAGGTTTTTTCATTTGATGCAGCATGAAACTAGGATGCTTTGGCACAGCCTGAATGAAGCATGGAGGACACTTACAATTGCAAATACAGATAAAACTCAACACATGGTCAGTATCCAGAGCACATGATCATCAGTGTCAGTACCTGCAGACTTGCAGTCTGTTGTCCACCCCCAAGCGATTCTTTCAGCTTTGACCGAGAAGGTGGCTGGCGCTTTACTTTCAAAGCAAGCTGAGCTTTTGCTTTGTGGGCACTGGTGTCTAATCTGGGAGTATCCCCAACAAAAGCATCAAAATCTGCAACAAAAACATACTTTTCAGAAAAGCAAAGAAAAACCCCAGCAAAAACTGGTAGGCAAGTTCAGCAACCCGCTGTCCAGAAAAATAGTCAGAATCTAAGTCAGAATTATTCTACCTATTAACCATTACTGTAAGAAAATACTTTTTATATTATACTACACTATTTTACACATTGCAATATCAATTTCTATTTAATTTGAAATATACTTTTACCCAACTTCTTCAATTAAAAAAGTAATAAAATCCAACAGAATATCATCCCTATGGATTGAAAACTGAATTCTGTTCTCAAATAGATGAAAATTTGTGCCCCAGATGTGCTTTCCTAACATCATTCTTTAGTATAGAAGCTCTTTACGAAGTAAGAATTTACCAAATATTTTAAAAATTTCATTCTCATTTGAATTTCCATCTGGTATTTCATAACATTCTGTGCATAAAGTTACGAGACAAAAAAATCACAGCAAGTTTACTGCAAATTACAACTTGAAATAAATGGGATTTTAACTGACATATCTCAGTGTTTGAGTCCCACTAGAGAATCTGTTGGTGAAGAACAATAAAAATAGTTGTCTCGCCATGTACCTCTTTCCTACAACACTTAAGAAATACATTACAGCTATACTGAAAATGCTGTGGGAACCTAAGTATCCACACTGACTCAGCTAAAACATTTACCCAATTAGTAAGAAACAGCAAACACTTCACGTCCCTTAACAACAAAAAAAACACTATACATATAACTCCTCCTAATTTTCCTTAAGTGCAAATAAAAAAATACTACAATCTATTTACCAGAAATCAGCACATCTAAAGAATTTATTCTTTCTTCTATTGATTTGATTTCTTTTTCATTGTCTTCTTTTATCTTTGACTGTTCATGAGATTGGTCTGGACTCTGACAGCCATCTTCCAATAAACTGCCACCTTCAAACATATAAGGCATTTTCTCATATGCTTTCAATTTATTTTCGAGCTCTGAAATCTACAAGAATTAAAATTCAAAAGTGAGATACAAGAAATAAAGAAGAATTATAGAATTATATTCTCCAAGAATGCAGAAGTTTATTTTAAAATATAATACTGCTTTACTTTTTCCTGATATATTTTCAGTTGTTCTGCATACTTCTGGTCTCTCTCTTCAAGTAGCTTTGAATGATCTTCTTCTTTCTTCATAAATTCTATTTCTCTGGTGAAAGAAATATATACATGTCTATGAAGTAGTAATATACAGAAATGTAGAAAAATATGTTAAATAGAAATATGCACAACTGCATTTACTAAAAAGCATTCCATTAGTGAATGGTGACAAAAATCAGTCTGCAAGGTATAACTGATTCATTAATCTTGAAATGTCAAAAAATGACGTATTTATTTGTATGCTTCTACTGTCTTCAAAAGATAATACAGATGATTGTGACTTACTCTGGACAGAAAAAGGATGCATGGCAACACTTTTTCTGCAAAGTTACAACCATCTCTCATTTTAAAAGAGGCAAGTTGCATATGTATTTAAGCCTGAAATACATGCACAACTCCAATCACTACAGCTTACTCTCTTCCACAAAGATACATGCACACACAGTATATTTTTCTTCCAAAAGCTATGGCAAAATTCTTTGCAGAAAATTAAATTGCATTTCAAGTTTCTACTTGGTTCATCCTAAAGCAACTGCAATGGCTGGGTTTTACAAAAAAGAAACAATAACTACAAGAAGGTAACAAAAATAAAAGCTGTTTTTGCCTGCATCATATGGAATGACATACAAAACCAGAAAATAAGCATAAAACATCTACAACAGATGCAAAAGCTTCAGGGACATTCAAATGAGTAATGGGAATTGGCTGAACAGCGAGGGAATGGAAAGTAGCATGTTAGCAGTCATCTTCACGTACTTTTGAACTTCCATGTGGATAAGCTTGGGAGGAGAGGGGAAAGGAGACCTTTAAAAAGCTCACCAAACAGCACAAAAACGTACTGTGAAAAGTAACACTTCTGGAGGCGGACCACAGAGCAAAAGATCATAATAAATTGCCTTTAAAAGTAAGTAGCAAGTGGAGAAACTGGGAACAAGAGTATTATACGTTTACAGCAACTACCAAAAACAACAGCTTTGCTCTGTGTTATCAGGACACATCTATAAATATTCTGCAATTACCTCCTCTTTAGCTAAGAGGAAAGATCATAGAACAATTAGACACTACCACATAACAGTGATGGAGTCCCCCACAAATGTATCTAATAAATAATAGTACTTCTACTAAAAAACCCAAATCCTTTAACAGATTGAAGATACTCTTTTCATGCTGCCATTTTAGTGATCTAGATACATATCACCTGTGGTGGTGTACACAGGGGTCCCAGGATGAGGGAAGAGATGAGAATCTTGACTCTATGTTTCAGAAGGCTGATTTATCATTTTATGATATATATTAAAAGAAAATTATATATTAAACTATACTAAAGAATAGAAGAAAAGATTTTAACACAAGGCTAGCAAAGAAAAGAATAGAATGATAATAAAATCTTGTGACTGCTCACAGCCTTGACACAAGTGGTTGTCATTGGTCATCAAGTAATAAAAAATTCATATGCTGAGCAAACAATTCTCTAAATCACATTCCAAAGTAGCGAAACCTAGAGAAGCTGAAGTTTCCCATCTTCTCAGGAGAAAAGATCTTAATGAAATGATTTTTCAGAAAATATGTCTGTGACAATCTCCAAACTTTCAATTTCTCTCAAAATTCTTTTTACTCCTCCTACAAGATCTCACTAACTCAGAATAAATCACATGTATCTGGCTATTATGAAATATCCTTTGGTGCCTACTCTGTCTGGAACTTGAAGTCAGCCAAGCTGAGGGTTTTTCACAAAGAGTAGAAGGTATTGCCTAACACTTATCAAATTTCAAGTAGCCCTTCCAAAAAAGGAAGGGCTACTTGAAATGCTAATAGATGCATTACAGCTTTTAAACTAAGTTTTTTTTTAAAAGTTGTCATTGAAATATTAAAGAATTTTTCCTTAGCTATAAATCAAAATCAGCAGCAAGATTTTCAGAGAGCCTTTCCAGAAGTTGGTGATGTAATGGAGTAATTCAGCATTTGTAGCCCACTTCTTCCCTGTACTCTAATAAATGAAAAGAAAGTGTGCTAAACAAATCCTATTCCCCTAGGTACTGCTGACAGCTTTCCCCAAGTTGTACAAAACATACAAGTAATAAATAAAGACCAGGTATTTTGGGGTACTTACTTTTGTTGGTAGTCTTTAAGCAATTTCTTGGCCTTGTTGTATTTCTTTTCAAGGGAATCACATTGTTCTTGAGTCTCTTTAAGACGCTCATTTACTGTTTTGCATAAATTTTGTGCCTCTAACCAGTAGTTCTCTAACTTTTTAATTTTCTCTTTGCTTTCATCCAGGTTTTGCTGTAGCTGGGCTCGATTAAATTTCCATTCGTTTTTTTCTGCTTCAACAACTTTTAACTGAATAGATTAATACTTAATGAATTAATTCAAATAAAAGATGAAATAAAAACCAGTTGTTGATACATGTTTAAGTAGAGAATAGCTAATAATAATTACATACTTATCAGTAATACGAAAACAGGACACAACTTTTAAAGTAATCACATCAACTCTTCCAAGCCTTACCAATCTAACCAAGTTTAGAATTGAAACCCAAGAGTCTTTTACTGCTTCCTCATTGGTATTGCATCCTTCTAGACAGATTAAATGACCAAGATCTATATTATTACCTTACATTGTTCAAGATCTCACCAGATTTTAATATCTCTGGAGAAGCCTACTTTGAACACCTTCAAAGACAACGGCAGATAAAGAATCTTAACCTGTATAAGACAAGCTCCCTGTCCCACTACTTTGTTACCAACAGCTTTTTGAATAAAGATAACAGGACCAGCTGATCTTCCCTGGTAACTTCATATGACACTGGTCTTCCTAATCAATGATGGCATGCACAGAGTTTCTTTTTCTTGAGCAAATGTCCAAAACCACCAAATATTCCCTTAGTAAAGGAAAGGGATGCCACCCCTTCAGCTTGAGAGCACCACACTACACACGACAATGTTAACATGTGAAGCTCTCCAGCCCTTGGAGGAGTGAACAGGCAAGATACAGCTTAGTCTATCCATGCCTCCTTCTTTGGGGACACCACTTCCACTGAGGAAATAAATCACTGCTTTGGAAGCCAGTTAAGATCACCTGCCAATGGAACAAGGATGTTGAAAGGACCAAGAATTTCTTGAATTTAAAAAGAGGGTCGTAAGTTGTACTAACACCAACATTTTTAACAACTTTTGTGCAATCCAGTTGGGCCACATACCAAGAATACTAGAAAGAGGAGGAGCATGGTCAGAAATCAAAAAGTGAACTGTCATAAGTAGCTTTGTCTGCCTTGCCTCAAAAATTACAGAGTGCATGAAATACCTCAACAGATACTGCTACTGAGAATTATTGCAACTACTATGCAATATGCAACTACTATGCCCTCCTCACTCGCTCCCAGCAATGTGCTGCAAGTTGCTATGCCCTCTTCACTTGCTGTTCCCAGCAATGTGCTGCAAGTTGTCCTAGGATATGCATTTCTGAGCAAGGCAAAACAGAAGGGCAATGGAAGAAAAGAAGCTGCTTGCTCAAACACAGTATTTTCAGAAAAAGGCCATGTATAAATCTGCATCAGTGGAAAAACCAGCAAAAAAGAACAAGAAACATTTTCACAGAATAAGCAGAGGCATTGAACCAGTCTTCAGCAAAAACCAAAACTACTGGAAAAAACTCTCTGCCCAGACCAGGTCAGAAATTTGAGGCGAGAAAGCGGAGAACAGAAATAACTTTCTGGTAACAGAAAGACAGCCATAAACAATTGTCTGGCCAAGTCTATTCTCAAATAAGACAAGTTCAATCCACTGATAATGTTCTCATATTTGTTTATGAGCTGTTTCATACAGCTCTCCACAGCATTCAGCTACTCTAAGCAGTAATACTGAAGTGTTCATTTTAAAGTGGAGACTTGAAGGCTTTTTTACTTGTTTTATGTGACTTTTGGGGCTTTACTTGTTTGGTTTCTTTTTTATTATTTTATTTTGAATTTGAGCATAGCTCTTCAGCTTAGAAATGTCTGTCCAGCATAAAGTAGAGAGCGCCTGAGGCATAAACTGATTGCTGCCTTTTGCATTCAGCCCATTCTTGGTAAAATCAGTAGCCATAACAACAAAACAAACCCCCCCCCCCCCCCCAAAACAAACCACCCAACAAAAAACCCTACCAATAATTATATTCTTTGAAAACTTACTTTCTCCTTCAGTTGATTCACTTCAGCTACTGTTACTGCATGTTTTAATTGTAGCTGGAACAGATGAAAAAAACTGCATGAGCACACACAAAATTACATTTGAAAATGTTAGTTTTAAGTATTTCGCCATTATTCCCTTTCTCCCCAAACCACTGTTAAGGTCGCATAAAGTCAACGTAATTATCTGTCAATTACAGGAGAAGTCATCATGAGTTTTATTTCAAAAAAATTAAAAATTACTCAAACTTCAAACAAGTTCCCCAGGACATAATCACCCTAAAATCTCCCATTGTTGTCTGTACATTAAGCTGAAAAGATTACTATAAGGTTTCAATGTGCCAGGGTAATGAAAAGGCAGCAATGCACTTGCGATGACGACTGGGACACAGAATGAAGGAAAAAGTTAACAGTACTAAATATTTTTACAATCAGTACTTAAAAATAAATGTGTTTGCTTTATTTTAAAATTAAGCCATGTATTTTTACACCACAAATCTTCTTTGATTATTAGAAATCAAAAAGACTACACTTAAGCCAAATGTAAAGATTTTTTTTTAACAAGTATTAGTCGTTCCTTGTATCTCTCTTTCCATCTGTAACCCTGCAGGGATTTTCTTTTTTTCAAGGCACATTGCACCAATCCCAAATTAAAACTGGTGAATCCATGACTATTTTTCATTTAGATTATGTTAGTAACAGCACAGTAATGATTCTACATGAGATTATAATTGTATCCCAAGTAAATACAGCACTTAAGAAGCTTCAGCTTGCTGCAACGCTTCTGAACCTAGAAAAATTGTGAAGGTTCTCTAGAGATCAGCAGCCTGCAATTTCTACTTCCTCAATGACATTGGCAATGTTATCAAGAGAACAAACTTAGCAGATCTGCAAGATACCAATCCAATACCAACACAAAAATAAGCTGATCTAGCAGCAAATAGCATCTGATAAAACAGTTTCTTTGCAGTATATTTTTCTCGTCCCAGAGTGAAAATGACAGGCACTTAAATCTACCAGAAAAGCCTGGACTCCTAAATGCCAAAGTCTGTACCATTTAAGTCCCTGACTAAATCCCACAGCCCTGAATAAAGCAAATATGCTCATTTATAAAAACCCTGGGAAAAGAGAGCCGCACTATTTCCAATTATGTTGTGATTCAGTCTGAAATGCCCTATTGGGTTTACAAATCCATTCCTTCCAAAAAACACACTATAAAAATACTCTCCAAGCCAAAAATATGCCTATCTACAGAATCAAGTCTTTTATGTACACAGATATCTCAGAAGACTGCAGAAACTATACCAAGAAATTAGATATGTATTTCTTGTCTTCCTGAAAAACAGCTCACAACGACTTGAGACCATTCAAAGAGGCATATCTGCACAACCCCCTGCTCTCTGCAGCTAAAGCCATTCTACTGGGCAGCAAACACAAGCACCAGCCAATGGGCCACAGGAGAACTAAGAGAAGCATCCTATCAATCTAATGCAATACTCAGACAAGGACAGAGTTGAGACTGGGTTCTATCACCTGTTTCCAAGGACTTTTTAAATTTAATTTAAACAAAAAGATTGTTTAATGTAAATATGCATAGGGAAATTGGATATAAAAAATTACAGAAGACCTACATTTCATTGGACATTTACCAGAGATATTTATGGGTGACATTGGGGAAAAAAAACCCAAAGCAAGAGAGGAAACATGAAGGAGATTATATCCAAATCCTACAAGGTTCAGATGTTTGCCAGTGCATCACAAAGAATATTTAAGAAACTGCTACAACACCTCTTTAAATTTAAGAAGAGACTCTGCTGAATCCATATCCAGTAGTAAACCAAAATCTTCATTTTCAGGAAGATCAAAAACTTCTACAGATTTTCCATGTAAATGTGACTCATATGTATCCTCCTCCTCATCATCATAGTCATCATCCTGACAAAATGAGAAAATCACAACATTCTGTAACACACACACGCTTTTGCATTAAGGTAGTAGCAATAACCAAAGCATACAATCAAGGAATCCAACCAGCTGCAAAACTTTTCTTGACTAGTTACTATTCCTTTTTAATTTCTTATACCTATGGTAAGTGTTAAAGACAACTTGCAAACACCTTCAAAGTTCCACAAAAGAGAGCTAAGAAAGACGTGCACAAAGTTGTCACATACAGATGACAGTTAAAGTGTATTTTGGATTAGTGATAAAGCCATAACCATGTGCCTTAACAACAGCAGCGCATGAAGTGCTTATGCTCCTGTTTTTAACAAGCTGCCTGTGTTATACATTTTTTGCCTCAGTTGGATTAAACCCCACCATTTAGCCCATTAGCAGAGCATGAACAATGTTTTACCTGCTCTGTATCATCACGAACATAGTGCTGCTCATACAGACATCTCTCTTGCTCTAAGGTCTCACTAATGAGACGGGCTACTTCACTCTCAGCCCCCGGCTTCTCTCTCCCAATCAGGAACCTACAGGAAAAAAAACCAAATTATCTTGAAGCAAAAAAATTTAAGACATGCTTAAGAAATGAGTTTGCTACACCATTGCCTTTCACAATATCTTTGTAAAATTTTCATACTGTGGTTTTGTATTTTCCATGACTGAAAAATGACCAAAAACCCCTGTTATTCCAGAGAAAACATACGTACCTAACGGTGCCTTTGGTGTTCTTTAGTACAGTGGCTGCAAAGAACTGAGTAACTCCCACTAGACTTATGCCATCAACCTCAACAATCTGATCATTTACTTGAATTCTGCAAAATAAATAAATGCTTAGCTGTCATTTAAACAATAGTATTTTGGCTTGAAACATTTTCGACATGACAAATATCACTTAAAACTCACTAGTATTTACAATGATAAATTCTGACTCCATTGAAATTCATTGCTTAAAAATAAGTCTCCTCATCCTCTGTTACTATGTAAATCACCAATTCCAATTTACACAGTATCTGACTCGATGTTTTTTATATTATTTACACAGTGACTGGTGTTCTGGAGTGTCAACATGATTTTGTGGTACTTCTACACATGAGCTCATTTTGAACATTTCTCATATATGCTGTAAGTAGATCTACACTCACTTAGCAAAAATGTCCTATAATAAAAAACTCATTTCTTAAAATTTAACATAAAGCAGGAATGTAATAATCACTCAGCTGCATTCAGCTTTTGTACTTTTATTCACAGTATTCAGCATACCTAATGAAATCAACTGGGCTCAGTTGGAAATTTGTAAAAAGCACAATCAATTCAACGAAAAACTCACCGTCCATCCCTCTGAGCAGCTCCACCATCTGTTATTGTTTTTACAAAAATACCTAGTTTTTCCAGTCCCTGATCAGCACCAACTCCCATTCCAATGATACTGATGCCCAGACCCCTGTCACCTAAGGGATTCAAAAATCTAACATTAGCTGCATGACATATGATGGAACAGTTAGCAGAACTGAGTTGTTTCAAAGCATTCCAAGTCTTTCTACACAAAAGACAATAGAAATTCACTTTTAAAAAGAGAGAAAAATACAATATATTTTATATGTAGATACTACTTAAAGCCTTTTTGCCCTGTAGCCTTCCTAACTTCAATTCAGTATGACAATCTGCACTTAATATTCACTAAATTCACTAGACCAGAACTTGCCACAAATCCAACCCTAGACACACATTCAAAAATTCAAGACCTAAATTCCAGGAATATACAGCTATGGTTTTATCTCTTGTTCCCAGACTCTCTTGCAAATGTTCAAGATTTGATTTGCACCTTTTTCAATTTCCACAGGAAACACTTCCATTTTTTCCACCCTTTTCTCAAGTTCATACTCAGCTGAGGCTGCCACAGGGTCAACTTCTTCATTACGTCTATCATAGTCTTCATTTGAGTAAGTACTGAAAACCTAAGAAATGTAACAGAAAACTTTTTTTAATGTCTTCTCACCTCCTTTCAAACATCATATAATTGAAAGACAATCTGTAAGGAAATTAAAGTGGTACTTTCAGAGGTCTCATTTTCTAAACAACCATCAATTTAATAAATACTGCTGCTGTCACACAGTTTCCAGCTTGCACAGAAGTAACATTTTAAGTTTCAATGCACAGAAGTAACATTTTAAGTTTCAAAACAATTACTTTAACGGATTTTATCTTGCAAATGCACCAAATAGTTAAATCAGTCAGCTCCTCTTTGATATCGTGTGACTTTTTCATTAGGACTACATTCCACCAAATCCTTCCTCTCTTCTTCCCTCCCCCCACACCATCTGCCAATTGCAGTGTTTCAAACAGATGTAGTTTTCTGATTTTGCAAGGGAATCACGCAGTTTCCCAGGAAAAGGAAATGCCTTGCTACATACATTACTATTTTTAGTATTCACTCCAGCTGAGTTTCTGAATTGTTAAAAATAAAAGATAAACAAACAACACAAATTAAGACAGAAATCTAGAAAGGAAGCATAAACTATATGAAACAGGGTTAATCTTACATATCGGCATGTTTGTTAATTGCATTTAAATTAAGAAGTTCAGAAAAAAAAGAAAAAAATATCACACCCCGATTTATCCTAAAAAATAAGGTTTATCTGCTAAATGTTTTGCAGGCACTGAGTGTTTTATCCAACATCACGGTAAGGCAAAAAACACACATTGTTGCCACAGCAGCCATCTCCCTAATCAAGAACATGCAGCACTGACACTAAGTTCATTTACACTGGTGCAATATTTTTGCAACTGTTGTATTTTCTGCTGAGACTACCCAACAGGTAATCATGGAAACACCACAGCATTAACTGTAATTAACATTTTCCCTGTGAATTTACACTGACTAGTATATAGCTTTAGCTCTGCAGAGCAGTAGCTTCAGACACCAAACAATGGTCACTGAAACAGATTATCAAAACGCAACCAATATAATTCAGTACTTCCCGCGAGGAGCCTACTGCATCACCTTCAGACTACAACTTGAGATCAGTTTCACAAGCTTCCCAAACCCTGCAAAACACCTACTCCAGAAATGTGGCATGGCCACATACAGTCAGTCCAGTAAGCAAGCAAGATTAGATCCACTTGACTGAAAGGGGAGGAAGAAACCCACTCTCAGGAATCTTATGTCTTCCACAATGAAAGGACCTTCCTTAGAAGCTGTTATTCCTAAGTCTTGCATTAAGGTCAATACAAAAACTCCTTGTGACTTTCATACAGATACCAATAGGCAACAACTGGACACAGAAAGACAACAGGGTCACACTTACAGTATGTCTTCCATGAACTTTAGAGAAAAAATCTGCAAAACAGATAAAGAAAACCATCTAAATGGTCTTATTCTACCACTATCAGAAAAAAAGGTGGCCAAGTTCTTTAAATTAATCACCCTCCTCAGCTCCCAAATCACTAAATAGGATACATTATTCACCCTTTGGAACAAGACTGGCCTAGTTTGTTTATTTTTCATCCCAACAGAAAAAGCAGCATCTCCAAAAATATAGTCAAATTATGATAAGACAAATTTGAAACTATTAATAAAAAGGAAGTTCATGTGTGGACAAATGATAACTTGTTATTGAGAATAACTGAGTTCTTGAGGGCAAATCAAATACCAGGGCATGAAAAGAAGTATAAATTCATGTACATATTATCTAGTATTAACAGATTACTAGAATATTAAAAAGATATCAACTCTCAAATGGTTGAGCAAAATGTGGAGAATGGCAGCAGTTCATTTTGGATACAGTGACACTGTATTTTCTTAGTTCTTTACAACTCAGTGGTCTAACAGAGCACTTGATGATGCAAGTAGTTACCATCTACTGAAGAATGACATTCTTCAGGGAAGAATGAACCACAGGGATGACTGTGGTTCTTGCACAACACTATAAAGTGCTAGAAATTTGGGGAAGCAAAATTGCGCCGTAACAACAGCATTATCTACACTGCCAGCCTTGGGCACCAGCATTAAAATATCTCTGGAACTTCTAAAAATGATTTGTTATTTTTCCAACTTAAAAGTAACAGAATTGTATTTTAGACTCTCATGGAATTTGCTCATTTTTGTACAAAATTGATTATAGGAATTGTTCATCTACCAGGAATGAATAATACAATTGAAAACTAGCGGTCACTTAAATTCCAGTGATGTTTATAATTGCTATTAATGAAATAATGTCATAAACATATCTATGTAAATGAAGAATCCTAATATTTATGCATACTGCCTTTCTATGAAAAGCCTATTTGAAATCAATTCTGAGTAATTCACCAAGAGAAAAAATTCATGCTTTTGCCCTAAAGTGACAGTTGACAACTGTATGAGAACACTTGGGTAATACTCTAAAAAACATAACCTCACAATTAAAAGAAGGTAGCCCTATTTCCAAATAGTAAGAGCAACAAACTTCAGAAAAAATAATTTTGAGGAAAAACATTAATTTACAAAGAACAGAAGAAAAGTAAAATTTATGACCAGTAGCCAAATACTGCAAAAACAGAAAGAAAAGCAAAAGCACACTACAAAAACTATGACTGAAGAGTCAAGAGTAGAATACAGAAATTTTTATTGTGTCCATGTAATCATAACATTGTGTTTATCTTTTATGAGAAAGAAAAAAATGTTGATATTAATACAGAAAATACAGAATTGGTCAGCAAGTTGTTCCTGCCAAGAAGCAAAAGTAACATTTAAACATGGATAATAAATAATGTAAGTTCACAGTTTAGAAGACTGATGAGAAAGCTAAACATGTTCATCCCTGCACTGTGTCTGGCAGGGTTTAGTCACTGAATCAAATGCATTACAGACAAAAGAAATTCTAATCTTACTATTCAGAAACCGCTGCTAGCTAGAGATTTAAAAATTATTAGTACCACAACTGGTATTTTTAAAAGATATACTTTAGCAAACACAAGTTATTGGCTCAACACAGGGGAAACAGATGAATTTTACTGCAGAAACCATGTGAATTTCACAAGCCTTTTACCATAGCTTTGTTATATATCCAGGAGGTTACCCTAAAATTAATAACTTTTGGACACTGTCAAGCTAACAAATGGCAAAATGCTTTCAGAAAAGGTATTATTTTTTCACTTAAAACCTTTTTCCTTCAGAATGAATACAATTAATTGGATTTTTAAAAAGTTCTGATAGAAGGCTGAATTTTTAAGAATTATTTGAATTAAATTGTTAAGACAATGGTAAATTTTCAAACCTACTTAATGCTCAAACAGCATATATATTTATCTGGAGAGAAAACTAGCTACACTCTTCACATCAGAAAAATTAATCACTTTCTGAATTCAAAACTTGGTTTCGTATCTTTTATGAAGATGCTTATCTAGACATCCTCAAGACAAGACCAGCACTCAAAAAACACCCACACACCTGTCTAAAAGATCCTACTGTTCAATTCCTGTAACTATTACAGAACTGAAAAGTTCTTGTATCATCTTAGTGCTAACAAACTCTTCACAGCACAGAAGAATGTCTACTTAAATATGTTACTTTTAGAAGAATATTAATTCGTTAGAGGGCAAACATTAATTTACCATATGCTTGCATGAAAGTGCTGCAGACTAAAAAAACACCGTCCAAAGACCTCCACTCCAACATTCATTTCTAGTATATAGATTTGTTTGTGCCTAATGAAAAGCAAAACGTTAGAAAAGTAATTAAACAGTAAGATAAGGAAATCAGGAACTGCCCGGAAGGGCTTCCAACTAATTAGAATGGAAGCAACATCCACATCTCTTTAAAGTTCTCATATAATCCTGCAGTATTTCCTCCCAACACCTGCACAGGCAGTTACAGCAACACTGAATATCTGAGAGAGGCCCTGGAGCACACCCAGCCAGGACCACAGCCCTCGGTTCACCTGCCCTCACTCTGAATGTGCCTGTTTACCGACACTCCATAAAGCCAAACATTCAAAACACAAGTTAAAGCTCAGGGAAAATGATCCAATAGCAAACAGTTTCAGCTTTCCATTCGAGGCCTTTGTGATGCCTGGCAAAATGTGAAGTGCCCATGAATAATCATTTGAAATAGCAGCACTGGAGGAGGACTGAAGCCTAAGGTACACTTTACAGTTTATTCTCACTATCTCCCTCTTCTCTTCAAGTAGACATCTTGCTATTGCTATCCTACTCTTCCCTCTGCTTCCAAAAGCTACATGGTTTGCATTTTATTTGCACTACTTTGTATATTTCAAGTAAAAATTGCCTATATCCGATCTAACTCAATTCAGGCTATATAATCATAGAAGCAGCAAAGAGAAATACTGTGTTTAATCTGACTTTTTAAATACTCACACCTTTACTCTTCAAAAAGTTTTCAGAATGGCTGGCAACTGTTAAAGGTTGATATTATAAACAATTACACTCAAGACAGCAATTTCTGTTACTAACCAGGTAGACAGGCTCTACACACTTTTGTCCTTGGTACTGCAGCTTCGTATGACTTAATCAAAAATCCCAACCAAGTCAGTTTACATAAAGACAAAAGTACAGTCTTGCTTCACATCTACAATACAAACAATTTCATATGGACAATGTCATCATAAATAAACCAGTTTTTTACCAGTCTCATTTTCTACTTAATTCTCAATAAAACCAGTAAAAGTTATTCTTTAGTTCTGTTTTTCACTGCAGGAGCTTAAACACTGTAGCCTGCTGAAGAATAAGACAAACAATATGGTATGTACTTCAGTCAGGCTATACTAACTACTTGAGAAGGAGAAACATTCACTTTCAGGTATTAAATTTTTAAATTATGGTGGAAGAAATGTGGAAGACAAAGAAAAGCATCCATTCAGATTCAGAGCACTGATTTTATTTCATTTCAGGTATTCAGAGAAGTTCAGAGACAATCCATGATCTCCATCTGCAGAAGAGCTCTGCTGTGACCTGGCTGTACTCCTCCAACAACTCAAGTTGAGGTGGCAATGCTCTCTGACAAAGAGACTGAAAGGCTCCAAAATTAGTAGCAAGTGACCAGATGAAGAAAAACTACTCAAAATATCAAATAAAAGGGAGCACAAAAAAAATTAGCTTCTGAAAGCTATATATGTGTATAAAGAGAGTGATTCAATTATGAACCTGTAAACTTCACCGGTGTCTTGGTACCAACAGTTTACCCCTGGTGATCCACATAGATACACATGTATCTATTCAGTATTCAGCAAAACAAAAATCTTGGCCTGAACAAATCTAAACAGCAAGCAAATCACTATGGGGAACTTCAAAAGAATAACAGTGAACACAAAAATAGTCCACCTGTATTCTAAAGACCTTGAGAAGAAACAACAAAATAACCCTGTCATCAGGGGGTACCAGATCAACTCAATTAACTAATCTGCGTTAATACAGTCATTAGCAATGATCAATATCCCAGGTCTAAAAAGAAGGGTCAATTCACTATGCCAAGCCACTTTAGAGGGTGATGAAAGAAAATGTCTGAAAAATGAGATATTTGACATATTGTATAATACTGTCCTACTAAATAAAAATGTAAGAACCCTGTAAAAACCTCTGCACAATCCTCATGATCTGAAGATTACAAAATATGTACTCAGATAACGCAGGCAAACCTCTTTTTACTGATGTCCTTCTTACTGTTCACTTTTCTTTTTGTTAGAATTATATGGAAAGGGGATAATTTATTTTTCCATCTCTCTAGAGGTAAACTGCAAAAAAGTTTTAGCTACTTCTGGTGCATTTTTTATCTGGCTAGGGTATGTATTCTCACATACTGACAACACTAATCATCATCAAAAGACACTGATTCTTTCAGCACTTCAACTGTTGAGCTACTGAACTTGTCTCCTATAAATTTGCTTATCTTTGCTGACCCCCACCACTTCCTCAGTGTTTCTTCTAATCATCTCCCACAAAACCCTTAAGTGCCTCATATTCCCCTCCTTTTCTCCGTCCTGCTCCCCACAGCTGTTCTGACAAAGTAAAAGACAGCGCAGGCTGGGAATGCTCAGGCTGGGAATACGTAGTGATCAGCCAGCATTAAGCCAAAAAGAACAAGTAACTTTAACTAAAGCTGCAGCTGCAGTCATCAGTGAGGCCATGAATACACACCTCTGATACAAGTGCTAATTTTCCACAAACCAATCAGTATTTTAAAAGTACCTTTTAAAACCCCTCTCTCCTTCCTAATAAATCCAGCTGAAGTTGCTAGAAGTTCGAGGCTGGAGGGACTGAAAAGGAGAGTGAGGACAAGCAGGTGATAACCTCACCCGATCTCCATGACCTCAACATTCTCTTATTTTTCTATTGTTTTCTAGCATAATCAAATACACTAAGCAGGTCAGTTGGTATGTTGTCTAATTGCATCTGCAGAATAATTCAGTTACAAATACACTGAGATACTAATGTAAAGCGTCAAGCTGCTCCAGCAGTGAGCCAGGATATAAAAAAGAAATTCTTTATTTTTTCTGTTCCAATTCAGATTTCTGATCTACAGCCTCATGTCCTAGCAGAGGACTCTCATAGAAAGACTCCTGAAATGCCAAATCAACCTACTATTGTAAAACTTACATTTCAAACATTTACTAAAAATCAAACCAGAAGCTGTATGATTAAAAAAAAAAGCCAAAGACAGCTTGAGTTGAAAGAGCTTTTTTCCAGACAGCTGAACAACCATCATAGCATCAAAAAACAAGGATGATAAAGGCACCAGAAAGGTTCAACACAGAACTCTGTAACACAGGTAAACCCAAAAGGAGAATTAAATGCATTTAGGCTTAATAAACATTTAACTTAAGAAACATTTTACATGTATGAAAACTGAATTTTCAATAAAGGTTTAAAGATTATATTTTCTCAAAAAAAAAAACCCAAAACAACAAGAAATTTCAAATGTGTGTGAAAATATGTACTTTCTTCCTCCAGTTATTATCCATATTTTTAATCTCTCACACTGTTAAGTTGCAGGAATGCCATACTCTCAGATGCAGACAGAAGAAAACAGAATTACTTTTGTGAAAAGTTACCCAAAAGCACCGTGGAGAGACTGAGATGAAAATATGAAGAGAAGTTGTATTAATGTTACATTACAAATGTCATAATGTTGATGAACAGAGCTTCAAAACAATTAAAATCTAGGACTTTAAAGAAGCAAATTATCATTGGAAAAGATCCTAAACAAAGTAATATGGAAAAACACATTATTTCTGTCAAGAAAAAAAAAAACTAATTCCCACATATAAGTCAATTCTGTTTAAATCTACTCTCAAATCAAATCTCTATTTTCCTTCATCAACCCTCACCCACATCACATATTTATTTCTTAATGCCACAGAAGTACTTTACAGAAGTGCTTGAGCAATGGCTGACAAATGACCAGCCACAAATTCTCCAATGCCTGAAGAAACTCCAGGGTTTGGGTACCTTCAACCAGGCAGTGTATTTCGTACCCCTTGTTGTGTATGACACTGTCAGTACACAAGCGAATGGTTCAAAAATCAGATGCTGTATGAAGCTGAAGCACTATGCTACAACATTGTGTTAAAACACAAGAGTCTACACATTCACCTAGAAAATTTGTACATCTCCTAAAAGTGCATCTTCTAAAAGCATTTGCAGGTATGCTGCCAAAATCTAATTAAAGGGTTATCTTCATTTAGTTCTTCATTAACTTCCACAATAAGCAGTTTTGTATGAAAAACGTTGAAGAACAGGAAAGGCTGAACAGCACCACCATTTGTGCCCAGCTACACATACAACAGCTTTTGTGATGTGCAAGACAAATGGCAATACTATGAAGGATTCCCATATTCTCTCAGAAGCAGTTGAAACTAGACTGGTTAGGATAACACACAAACTGTGAAACTGCTTTCAGTTTCCTTATGAAACAAAGTTATGATCAGCTGCGACAAGTATAAAAGTAATGCCATTATGAAGGTTTGGGGTTTGTTCTGTTTACTTTTTTCAACTGTTTTCTTGACTAAATCAGCTCAAAATATATTACTATTCACAAAAAGCTGGGAACAGACACTCCCATGCAGCATAAACTAGATAACACTGATAAGTAAACAGAAGCAAACAGCAGTAGCAGCTGTACTATCTTTTCAGCTTGCCTGAGCTACAGAATTTCTAAGGATCATAAATCACTGCAGAAGTTAGTCACTGTGCTATTAAAGGTTTGGAGGACAAAGTTTGACACAGAGGTGAAAACATCTCAAGAAATCAATTTGAAAACAAGCATTTGTTTTCCAAACAGAAAGCTTCAAAACTACAAACATCAAACAGCACTCAGTCATTACATTCATGTTAATTAAAGCCTTTCAAGGTAATCTCATAACTGACAGCAAGTTAACGTCTACATTACAAAGGCAAAATGAAATATAAAGGGATGACAGAAGAATTACCTGATGTTATTTGCCTTGTGTGTAATGCTGATTGTTTACACAGTTTACTCAGAAAACTTCAAGACAAAGGCAAATTCAGTTCCCTAGCAAATACCTTGGACTGCAGAGTGTGCTTTATATTCCTTACTGGTCTCATATGTGGCAACAAGAGACTAAAAATTGCTCATGTACCATAACACAAACCCAAGCTGCAACGTTCTGCTAATAACTGTATTGTATCACTCTCTAAACTACTCCAGGAAAACAAGAACCAAGATAAAATGTTCCCCAGGGTCTGGAAAGATCAAACAGCGGCAAGACTTAGAGAATCTGGTGTCACCCACAGCAAGTAAAAAATCCCATATGTCGTTTATCAACAACTTCTATGGAATTTAAACACTTCTTTTAAAGTCTCATCTGTGCTTGTTTTCACAGGCACAGGGCAACACAAAATAACAGAGTATTTGTGTAATTATGTTCCATCTTTCCTGAAATTATCAAATCAAATTATGTTCTCAAGCCCTGCTACAGATGTCAACAATTACAGACCTCCACCACAGGTCAGATGCAGTGCTAACAGTGTTAGCTACCCTGGGAGCTCCACAGTCTCCTTCTATTACCCAAAGACTTGCCAATATTACAACTGACTAGAAGCTTTAAAACAGAAATATTAATCAAGTTCTCTTAGGTGCAGCAGTACAAATGCTATTTTAAGGTGCCTTAAGCTCTATCCATTACCGACAGACATATCCAACCTCCCTTTTGCGTATTTCAAATACAAGGGTCAAAGCTCCCTCACTGCAGAATGCTGCAGATCTGAGAATGTGCTTTTTCTTGCCCAATACATTCTGAACATTTTGAATTCTTCAACTCTACCAGATACCTGCTAAACAGCAACTGCAAGAGACACAGCTGGTTTCTTTGTCATCACTAGAGATTCAGAATGAAAGCAAAAAGAATGCAAGGACAGCCTGGCCTCTCTCAGGAACATCTGTGCAAAGAAGAATCACAGACCTTCCCTAGTGGCTATGAATGTCTGAAAACGGCACTCACATTTTAGTCACACTTATTAGTGTAAATAAAGCTGAAAAAAGAAGCTACTAGGATACATTTCTCACTATGGCACTGCTCTAAGCTGTGGTAGGGACCAGGAATAATTTAGCTACCACTGAGATTTTTTTCTCTTCCAATTTAGGATGCACCAAAAATCTATGAAGAAAGATGGAGAGATTTCCTTTTGTGAGCTAAAACTGGGATTTTCTAAAAGGTTATTGAGATATTAAAAATACAGAACTAAAGAAAGTTCTGGGTAGGCATAAAAAAGTTGGAATTCTTTATTTCATAGAATACAAATCCCAAAAACCATATAACCAGGACTTATTCCCACTAATTACCATAGAAAACATGAAGCAAAAAAGCAGACATGGGCACAGAAGACATTGCTCAAGAAAAAGGAACAAAGAGGGAAAACCTATTGAAAATTACATGCAGAAAGAGATCTCTATACCCAATGTAGGAAAGATACAGTCAGGTTTCACTGAAAGGGGATAAAGGAAGGCAAGTATCACAAGCTTCCATTTAAGTGCCTTAAAAAGTACCTCAATAACCCTATTGCTATTAAATACAGTTTATTCTGCCAATCCAAGTGGGGCATTATGGCAAGAATTACATTATTTTTCATAGGAAACTGCTACCAATTGCTTCTAACCATTCATCTCTTGATTGTGTAAATGATAACCTGAGACAGGTTGCTTCCTGTAGCTTTCAGAGAAGCAGCTATAATTGAACAGTGCTTGTTACCAAAACCTGAGTTTTGTCTACACAAGAGCTACCATTACAGTTGGCACTGAGATTTCTACTAGGGCTTTCAACTATGTCTGGCATAGACACAGCAAAGAAGGCAAAAGTCTGTTAAGGGCCACTACTCCAGTAGGATATCAGCAGTGATCAGTAAAACCCTGCCTACAGCAGGAAGTCACTTAACACATTTACAGTAGACTCTACACGGCACTTTGCTCAGATACTGAGTGCACAAATGCATGTAGAAATGGACTGATGCCCCTCTGGCTCTCTCCCAGCCCTAACTAGACTCATTATGCAGTTTTCAATAGCAGCACTCTACCCTTCCCTGCTCCAGGTCACCACTAAAGCAACATCAACTAGAAGAAAGCCATATAAAGTCAGCTTGTCTATGGAGAGACTATAAAAAACCCACACGCAACAAAACTCACATTTTGCCAAATTTTTTTGCCACAATCAAAACATCTTCTGAGGTACAGCACTGGTGTGTGTTAGCAAACTGGGAAATTAAAGCTCTCTGCTGTGGGAAGTTCAAGAGTCAACAGAATTTTTACATCCCTCTGATCAGTAAAATGAGTCCTGACTCTCTACTAAAAAAGTGTAAAAGCTGTTTATTAAAAATTATTTCTTTCAATCATGTGATAGTAGAAGAGAAGCATGCTGAGGAAAGTCTGCACAGTCTCCCATTCCATCCCTGTCCATGTCTCCCAATTCTCCTTCCAAAGTTTAACAAAGTCTAGAATCATTCAAGTCTGCAAGAGACTACAGGTAAACATAGTTTAAGTTGTGGAGCAACTTATTTTGTGGGTATTTTTGGTGGGGCAAGATCAGACACATAAATCTTTTTAATTTGTTAAAGTTAGAACTTACACTACTCCTCATTAGCCAGTCTGCCCTCTAACTTTGACTTCTGCAACTCCAAAATAATCATGCTAACACTCCCATGACTTATTCACCCATCTGTACTAGAACTAAACAACATATATATGGTTATTATTGGAGAGAATTCTAGAATCTTAAAATACAAGAACCAGTCATTTGATATTTTCTTGTAGTTAATTCCATAAACAAGTCTGAAGTTGAATATGAAAGTTTTCTGGGGGGAGGTTGTTTGGATTTTTTTTTTTAAACTTTTGTGCCAAAAGGAAAACTGAAAATAATCATTCCAAATGCAATGCCTCAATTAAAAAAAAATTAAAGTATTAAAGGTCAAGGTGTTTGTATCTGCTCCTAAAAGATATCTGCTCCTGATAAAGTCCAGCAAGTAAAATCTCATGTGCTTCACTACACTATCTTAGGAAGCAGCTGAAATTAAGAAATCACTTGTGAATAAATACTCTATTTTCTGAATTGGTAATTTTTCTTATACTTAGCGTTGAAAAAAAGCTATGAACTTACAATTCTTAAATGCTTTTTAGAACTTTAAAAAAAAACACAAAACCCACAAAATTTATTTCCTGAGTATTTTTGACTGCAAGACAATTTAAAAAGAAAAAAGAAAACTCAAATGTACTTACTTTGATAGGAGCTGTTGAGAACTTGACTTTTCGGTCTGGCGCTGGATCTTCCTCTTCAGAAAGTCCAGGAAACTCCTCATATTCGCTGTCATACATATAGTCCTCCTCTACCTCCAAAATTTCTTTGCCTTCAGGCTCTTGGTTTTCTGGCTCTGTGTCCCTGTCATCATCAAAACCTGCATTCTCTATTCCAAAATCACTGAAGTCCTCACTTTGCTTTTCTAACGCTTGCTCCTCTTCTTCAGTATTCTCTTCCTGCTCTAGAACATCCTGTACTTGTGGAACTGCACCATCTCTTACAGACATCCTATCTCTTTCTTCCCAACTCGTCTTGCTGCCATCTGTAAACTCTTCTACCACTTCCAAGGCATAGTCACTTCTCTCCCCTTCCTGTACATCACATACGAGCTTCTGATTCTCTTGATCGTGATCTTCCTCCAAACCTTTTTTTCCATGCCCTGAGGTTTCATCTTGTGCAACCAGCTCTGTGCAAGTCACTTCTGTGGGAGAAACCCAGGAGCAAACGCTATCTGATATCTGCTGAGCTTCCTGAGCAGGCATACTGCCCACATTCCCCGGGCTTCTCTCAAGTACCAATTGCCCTCTTTTGTCTTTACCCAGTGCCTTGCCCGGCTCATCTCTGCAGATCTCAGGCACTTTGGAGAATGCACCTTTCTCCAGACATCCTTCAGCAACACCAGACGAATTCAAAGTCTGCTGGCCTCTCAAAGGGTCCTGATTTGGATAACTATCATTTTTGGAAGTTTCTTTGGATTCTTCAGTATCACTGTCACCCAGAAAGCTTTCCAGCCTCCTAGAAATGGGCCCTGCATTCAGGAAGGAAGATTTGGAACCACTATTAGCATGTTGCTGCTTCATCTCCTCATTACTTTGATTTTCAACTTTCTCTAGTGTAACTGGAGGACTTGCTTCTGTATTAAAACTGAAGTGGTCCACCACATTGCTGCAATCAGAAGCTGAACCATGTCTCCTCTTATCTTCACTTCTTTCACATTTGCTTGGGGAATATCTGTCCACTGAGCTCCGCTGTTTTATATTTCTCTCGAAGAGCTTCCTGGTCTCTGAAAATTTTTCTGCCAGGGCTACTTTGTCCAAGTCTGCCTCATCGCTGCTACGGATGACTTTGTCAGCAGCAGAAGACACGGACAATGAATCCACAGGGCTGCCACTGGGGCTGGTACTTGTATTAAGAAGATTGTTTTTTTGGACAATGAGAAAAGATGGACTACCTGGAGAAGAGCCATACTCCGCTGCCGTGGCCCGGCTGATCAGTTTAGTCTCAGCAGGTGGATTGCTTTCACAAGAGGAAGAGCTTCCCATTTGCAGAAACATATTTTTGATCTTGTGTACTCTGTTGCCGTAAGTGGCAGCTCTGCCTCGACTGTGTGGGTCACTTCCCCCTCCATTGGAAGAGCTGCTCAGCTTCTGATGCAAGCCTATTTTGTTGGAAGCGTTGTCAGGATTGTTTACACCATCAAAAGAGCATTTGATAGCATGGAAATCAGATTTGTAAGCATTTCGGTGTGGAGAAGCACTTCTTAAAGTCCTCTCCCCCTTGCCTTCGGTTTTCATCATTGTTGAAGAGAAAGCTCCCTCCGCTCCTTAAGAAGAATGGGAAGAACGATTCCGTAGCACAAAGCTTCCACTCTCCAACACCAGGCAGTGTATATCCCACGGAAGATCCCAAAAGCAGCCTTTCACTCAGTCAGCCTCCCTGCTCGCATTGAAATGGAACGCAGGGGACGCTACGTGGAGAGAAAGAAATCAAAGCGCGTGAATGGCCACATCGGGAGTTATCCCCAGCGCGGATCGCGGTATCCGGAAAGCCATCTGCAGAGAGACAGAGAGTTTCCATTAACTCGGGGCCTCGCCGGCGTGTGACACGAATCCGAAACTCGGGGTGGGAATCGCAGCCCAAGACCTCTCTGCGGGAAAAAGCCCATTGTGTCGGCCGGGACGTGCGGACCCAGCTGCTCCCTGGGCACCGACCTGACGGCTCTGGCGGGGGATGCGGCGGCGGGCGGCCCCCCCGCAACCTCCGGCTGCCGCCCCTCCGCTAAGGGCCGTCCCGGGCTGGGCCAGGCCAGGCCGGGTCGGGCGGCGGCGGGGGAGGGCAGCGCCAGCCCTTCCTGCCGCCCGGGGGAGGCCGGGCCCGGGCCGGACCGCGCACGCACCGCGGCGGGGCAGGACGGAGGGGCCCGGGCTCCCCGCGCCGCCCGGAACGGGGAAAGCCACAAGTTTCGGCCCCAAGTTGGGGCTTCCCCCTGGTGGCGCTTCTGCGCCGCGGGGCCTGCGGGGCGCCCGGCGGAGCCGCCGCGGTACCTCGCCCCAAACTTTCCGAGCCAGCCTACCTGGGGGCGGGGGTCCTGCCGCCTCCTTCCCCTCAGCGTTCCCAGCCGCCCAGCGGCCGCACTCACCACGCCATCATTATCCGCCGCCACTGCCGCCCGCCTTTCCTCTCTCTCTCCCTCCCACCCCCCCCGCCCTGCTGCCGCCGCCGCCGCCGCCGCCGCCCCGCGCTCCTCACTCCACCTTCCTCCCGCCCCCGCGGCGCGCTCAGAACCGCCGCCTGCCCGCCCGCGCCGCTCCCCGGCCTCACGCTGCTCCGCGCCCTCCTCCGCGCTGTGTCTCGGGCCCGCCCGCGCGCGCTCCCTGCCTCGCTCGCACACAAAGAGAGGGAGCGGCGGGCGCGCCCCTGCTCCTCTCCCAGCGCCACGGAAGAGACGGGCTGGGGGCGGCGGGCGCGACCGGCCCGAGGGAAGCGCCTCCCGCGCCGGGATATACCACGCCATAGAGGGATACGCGTTTCGGGTGATACCATGTCGGCGAGGCGAGCCGGCGCGGGACAGCGTCGGTGGGTGCGGAGCGCTCTCCGGTGCCTCCGCCGGGGGAGCTGGAGCCGGCGGGGCGAGGGACGCTGGAGAAACGCGAGTGCCAAGCTGCTGTGATGCTGCGCGCTACTTTCAAATCCCCGGGCGGCCAGCGCGGCGCGGAGAGCGCCAGCCCCGGCTTCGGCGCAAAGCAGCGAGGTTCCCGGGAGGGAAAAGTGGCGACAGCTGCCGCGACCGATACTCGGACAGCTGAAGTAACAACAGCGCCAAACATATATTTTTCTCCCTCTTCTTTTCAAAAATCAAGTTGGTATTAGCCGCTCCCGAGCAGGTAGGTATCAGAGCACAGGAGGATCCACAGCCGAAGCGCCACCCGTCCCCCCGCGCACCGGCTGCCCGCGCCCCGGCGTGGGGACCCGCGGCGCCCTGCGCGCTCCTGGACACCCTGACAGTCCGCGCAGGAACGGGGCTGAGCCCGCTGCGTTCCCTCGCACGCTCCCCGGGCGGGAAGTCACTGCAGCTCCCCAAGACTGGGAAAATCTTGCTCATCATTGGTAGCCCCAGGCAGTAGTAACGGCAGTTTAGAAAGCACTTCTTAAAGTGCTTTCCGTACGTTCCGTTCTCTCGTTTGTTAGTCCAAATAAAAGCATTGGCTTCAACCTATTTATCAGTCAAAGACAGGATTTGGAGTACTATTTTCTATTGCAGTTCCTTCCATATGTATAAAGCTCACACAAATATAATAGAAGAGCACGGAAGAGTACTGGTAGTTACCAATTACCTGGCAACTGTTGTTGACACCTGGCAGCAAATTGTGTAACAGTTATTTAGAAGTCTAAATACTTAGCTCCTTGAAAAAAAAAAAAAAAAAAAGCTGCACTGGTTTATTACTCAAGTCTATGATGAAATTTATACATTCTCCCAGACATCCCAATTCACTCTGGCTTAACTTGGAGTCACAAGCTTGATCTAACATCTATGTTATGATATTTCACAGCTTGATCTAAAATCTATAATACAGTTTCAAATCAGCCTTAATCATGATGTTACAATAAAATAAAATCTTATTCTTGATATAACAGTCTTTCTAGAACAGAGACAACATTCTTCTGTCTTTTCAAACATTGCAGGGGCAGTGGAATTTCACCAAGGTCTGCCATTAGAAGTCTTACATACACTTGGTAACACCATTTTGAGTAAAATTTTAATGCAGTTTCACTGTAAGAGCAACAAATGTTTCATATTTTGAATATGTAGGCCTTATCAAGAACATGTAGAGGTGATCTCCTGCATGCTATGGAGGTGGTCTTTCATATACCATTTGTAGGTTAGGCTAAAATTGCAAGGCTTAATCACTATCTTTCAATAAACAGTCTACAAGAAGCTACTAAGCAAATGTTTTTTTCACAAACCAAAGGTATGTGCAAGGTTGCTCAGCAGTTTAAGCACTGTGGGCAGAGAACATTCTGCATTCTGATCAGGGAACCTGGCAGTATATAGGAGACTGTTCAAAGAAAAAATGGCAAGAGTTCAGGAGCAACATAAAAACCAAGCCCAAAGCAGCTCTAAGCCACAATCAGGAAAGCTCGTGGCCTTTGAACTGGGTGCTGGCTTAAAGAGGCTGGAGCAGGAAGATACTCTTGTGTTTTGAACTCTCCCATAAATGAGAAAGCAGAAATTGTAATTAGAGATCCTGAAAACAGATTTAATTGCATCAAAGGATTCCTATTTCTTAATGATATCCCATCCTAAATAAGAAAACATACAGGTTATTTTGCCTAGCTGTTCTGCTTAGGAAGGACAATATTTATCTAGGTCAGTTTTCTGGATTTTCTTGTGAGAAAGACTGAATTGCATTCAAGATGAGTGCTATGTGAATGTGAAAGAAATAACAGATTTCTTTACTGAAACAATTATGAAAAAGATGGGAAGGATTCAAGATAAAGACCTCTGGATTTTGAGCAATAAGTCTGGGAAGGTGACGTAGTTTATGATTTCATCATACTGAATAACTGCAATAAAACCTGGGAAGAGTATCTTACACATTCAGTCTGTGGCGCTTTCCTTGAAAGATGATGAAATAATGGTGAGTAAGCAAATGGTTTGCACTGAGAAAGAAGCATCTACATTGTGTTACCTAAGCTTAGGAAAAAAAGGAGTTTCAAGACCTTGGCAGCACGAAGTCTTCTTGGGGGAAAAAGTCTTGCTGTATATGAAGTTGTGAATCTAATGAAGACAGATAAAGAGGAAAAAAAAATTTCAAGAAAAAAAAATTCAATTGAGGTCACTTCTATAAACCCAGTTCTTAAAACCACCACTGAGGTACAGTGTTTATTTCAGATGTACAAAAGGAATCTGTTTCAGTGATCATCACAAAGTGTTTAAGTATCTTCTGAACAAACTACTCTTGTCTACTGTGACTACTCTTGTCTTGGTTTAACTTTTAAAATTCCTCTTCTATTGTACATACATGGCTGTGCTTATGGTTTGGGGGCAATGTTAACAGAGAAACAGCAGACACTCCCTATGAGTGTATCAAAAGAGTGTCTAAACCAGAACTGCCAATGAAAAAGACTCTCAGGAGGTCTAGATGAGGGAGATGTTCTGCTGTTGGTATGAAATTATCTCATAAGAAAGCTCCAATAAATGTGTAAGTACATGAGACTAGAGAAACTGTTATTTCTTAAATGGTTTATATGCTTTTGGCTCGTAAGGACAGCCATTCCTTTATACTTTTATAAATAATGTAGCTAAATGTAGCTAAAACGGGCCACATATGTTGTGGTCTGGGTTAGTATTTATTGACACTGGTGGATTCAATTGCTGCTGTTCATTTAAGGTGAGCACTAGAAACCACTAAGCATATGTTCCATGCCAAACAAGTTTGAAACCGGTCTCATCAACCATTAGCATACTCTCAACAACTCAGAAAAATTTTGCTATTAAATCCTTTTAGAAACCAGAAGACTTGAGCCAGCAATGCTTTGGCTGGGGACTGGCTGGTGAAGCTCTCTCTCTTCATTGTTGCTTTACTGTTTTTGCCCTGACTGGGCAGGACACAGCAGAGAAGGAATAAGTGCCTCCCAGGGCAAGGAGGGCTCAACAGCTGATGTTAACAGTTCAACAGTCTTAAAGCTGCTGATCAGCTGAGCTGAAAGTGCCAGTGTGAGACAAACCCAGGTCTCCAGCATTCATTGCAAAATTTAATTCTCTGAACTTTTTAAAAGTTATCTGCTTTATCAAAATTTTAGCTTTATTATGTAATTTGAAATACAGTCTCACTACATTTGTATTTGATCTGTTTAATGTGAGTTACATCAGCAGTTTTAAGTAGAACAAGTTAGTGATTTTTTTATATTTTTGCCAAAAGTCAGGAATAGAAGGAATAATTAGGCACTCAGAGTTCCACAACTATTTCTGTAGATTTTTAAAGTTGTATTTTAAGAAAATATTTTTCTATCATTTAGGAGCAATTAAAATGTTCTGGAAGTATTTCAGTCATATTCAGTATCATTCGAACAGCAATTTTGAAATAGAGCACCTTCTGAAGTCTGGCAGGTAATTTTGTGATTTCAATTATTAGAATTAAGAAAGCAAGCTGTAATTGTAGAAGACTACATATGTTAAATATAAAACTAAAATAATTTGGAAGCATTTAACATTCATAGCCCTTCTTCACTAAAATAAAGTAGAACTAAAAAAAAAATTGTATTTAAGATCAATAGCATTTGACCAATGAAGGAGGAGCAAAAAGTTTCAGAGCAGATGAAGAGAGACAAGTCATTTGGTATAGGCAAGGCAGCAATGACTGCAGACAGATATGGAACAAAAATCTGCAGGAAAAAAGCTCAACGTCTAAATATGGTGAACTCCATTAAAGACATTTCCCAGGCTTAAGGGCTGGACCAGCCAGGCTTTCATACAGTACCACACGAAAAAGGATACAAAGATACCCTAGAAGAAAGTGACAAAAACCAGAGCACCAGTATGGAAAGAGTTACAGTATGTGATGGTAAACTTGGGCAGATTTCAGGATGGGATTCTCCTTGCATTTTGTGTACAGCATTACAATTGTGCAGCAGGATCCTAAAGACTACAAGTGTTGTGGGTGAAGAAATGCTCTAAAGATGAGCTAATTAAATTTGACTCAGATTCATTCAAATTGTGCTGGCTAATGTGGCAACTACTGCATGCCAGCAGTGCCATGAAGAAAGCCTGAGACATCCTTGTGTTGCTCTTCACAATTGTGCATGATGACATACATGTTTAATATTTATTTTCATTTCTCAAATTGAAGGCACAGTGGTTTGGGTGAGTTAGTGCCTCCTCCAGGTTTTGATTCTCTTTCCTCAAACTGCTCCCCAGCACCTTCAAGAAGCAACAGGTAAAATAAATACAGTGGTCAAGTTGAAATAACTAACAGCTAATCTTATAGTTTTATTTTTGTTTTCTCCTGTTATTGTGACCCCTGAGACTCTCCCATTCTGTGGTCATCTGAGCCAAGTTATATAGAAAAAACCCTTTGGATAGAGCTGTGCTTACTGGTGGATGCTTTATTTTATAGACCAACTATCTAATACATATCCTATAACTAGCACTCTGATCTAGGAAAAAAATCACTATCAGTGCAAACCTTAGTAAGATTTATTTTTAGTGCAAGTAACTATCACAGTGAGCAGTGTTATTAACAAGGTATCAATACTCAGGACTCAAGTCATCAGCTTGCCTGGTTCTCTCTCATTACAGTAGTATATATGTCACAGCAAACTTTAAACATAGGATATGAAATGGAATTTTAGACAGGAGACAAGGGCTGCCCTCTCTCATTCCCCAACATACCTGTCATGCACAGCTCCAGGGAGGGGCCATTCTGGTGAATTATATATCAGTGTCTACCTTGCTGGATTAAATTTAATACATCAGTATTTTCTCTGCTGCTTGTTCCCTCTCTCATAGGTCCTCTCTGTAGAAAGGTGAATTTAATAATTAGTTCTGTTACATCCTCCTACAGCCCACCCAAGATGCTGTTCCCCAGAAATGTTCTGAATTAATACCCTGACCACATCTTCTGGCCACAGAACCACGAATGTTAAACGAAGGTTGGTGGAACACCACTGAGACCTGCATTGAGCACAGCTGGCCTGCCAGCACATGTTACTAATGGTCTTTGCAAACTGAGGAAAACTCCCTATGTTACAGCTCCAAGACATGTTGAAGATAAACGCAGATGAATTTCTTAAGTCTCAAGAATCTCCTGAGCCTCAAAGAAAAGTATTGGCAGTTGAATTTCAAAGTTGCATTTAAAAAAAAGAAAGGCAGTTATTTATTGCCAGGAAGGCTGAACAGAATGAGTTTCCTCCCCTTTCAAGCCCCATTCCTGAAGTGTCCAAACCATCAGGCTCATTTGCTACATTGTCAAATTCATGAGAGAAAAAGAAAAAGGGAGGAAAGAAATAAGCACACTGTAGAATTGTCTGAAATGGTGGTTCAAGACCATTCTGGGTTTCTCAAGCACGAAAAACAGACATCAGCCTGACAAGGAGGCAGGAGTCTCAATAACAGCACCCCACTGAAAGCTGGTGGAAAACAAAACTCTGTGAGTGCATTTTTCAGCTTCATGACTGCAGTTCTGTTGGCATAGCTTTTACAGGATTTACAGGATTTTAAGAAAAAAAATTTGTGGTTATGGTTGATTTAACTGATTTCCAGTGCAAGAAACATGCTGTTGTACAGTCTCTGTTTGCATCTGAGTGTCTCCTACTCTGCAAAGACTTGTGAAAATGGGCCAACTGGTTCAACCAGATTTGACACAGGCTGAGAGTTTTCAACAAAAGTTACACTCCTAGTGGCTTCTTAAAAATAGGGAGCCGGAGGGAGAGAGGAGAAAGAAAGACCTTGCAAGATCAGTCAAAGGAAAGGCTACAGCAAGAGATCACCCCTCATAAGCCTCCAGATAATCTTGTATAAGCCACACAGGACTGAAACCTGATGAATATATTAGTCACAAGAAAAGCCTTATGTTGAAGTTGTATCTTTCTTAAAGCCAAAGTCAGTCAGCCAAGAGACACACTTTGGGAGGTTCACTGGCTACTTTAATACTAGAGTTCACAGCACAATTTTTTAGTCTGATAACACCAGTTTCTGTCTGACCAAGCAGTTCTATACAAAACCTCAAGTGCTTGTTATGCCTCTCTATATATGCATAACATACCTAAAGTATTTTTTCTGAAAAAGAGATGACCTTAAATCCTTTGAAACTAAGTCCAAATAAGGTATCTTATTTGCAATATTCAGATTTTCTAGTATTTCTTAAATCATAGCTATGTATTAGCAAAGAGAAGTTTACAGAGCCTAGAGTTTCGACTGCCAACTACAACTAAACCAATGCAGTTTAAAAGCAAATCAGAAGCATTCTAACTCTGTAGCTTTCATATTGAAATATTAGTTATATTAGAAAAAGCAAAAAGGAGAAGCATGATCTTACACATAAGTGAGCTCTTTCCTTCAATTATTAATATTTTCAAATAAATAAGGCAGTATTTTGAAATTCCGTCAGTGCAAATATTGCTTGACACCATCTAGATTTAGAATATACATTAAAAAAAAAGTAATAAAACATTAAAAATTAAAAAATTACATGAAACAAACTGAGCTTCAAGAATTCACTTATTTTTGTATAGGTAAGTCTGAATGAGAATCATATCAAATAAAGTGAAAACAAAAGATGAGATAAAATAAAACACAGAATTTAGATATAGGGCATAAATTACACCACAAAGAGAAAACACTTTTTAGCCAAATTTAGAGCTTATTTTGATATTTCCAAATCAAAACATTCAGTTTTTATTTTGAAAATAAATTTCTCATTTAAAAAAATTTTACAGGACAAAATATGCATAAAGAGAAACATTTAGACTAAAGAAAACGTTTTGCATTAACAGGAACTAATTTTATTTTTTTTTTAAATACAAAAATTTGCATTTCATTTAGACTGAATGTCACCCCTCTCCCCCCTCATTTTTAATTTAGGTTTTGAATTCAATTGTCCAAATGTACAAAGAAATAGCAAACTTATGACTGAAGTCTTTCCTGCTGTAAGGCCTAAAGCAAGTGGGAAAAAGAAACTTGAATTCCCCCAATCCAAGCAAACAAATGATCTATCAGAAGCAATCAGAATGCTATTCTAAGATGACTAAAAGAATAGAACCTGATGAATAGAAAGCTTTAACTGCATCTGCACTGGAGAAAAACCTGACAACCACCAGCTGAAAAATCTGATCTAATTTGAAAATTGCTATCAGACATTTGCCTTGACTCTTCTAAAACAGTTTTAAAAACATCATTAGCAACTGATGGGTTGTCACTGTTTTGGCAGCTACCACTAAAGGATTCACTTTGACAGAATATTGATGCAATTAGACATATTGAAGATGCATATCAGTACTCCCTGGGAAGATAGACAAATCTTTTATTCTTTTCATTGGTAGGCTGAAGTGTCTTTTTTCACAGGAGTTGGAACCAGACTGGCTGATTTCCTAGGTGTCACAGCTAGAGCTATTCCAGAATTTGGTTTCCTGCAAAGCTTGTTTTGTATTTTTGAAACAGAAGGATGAAGGCTATTCACAGGGACTTTTAATGCAGGAAATACCATTTCCTGCATTACTAAAATTACTAAACTGAGGGGCTTTTAACTAAACATCCTTTGGTGTAGGGGGATACAGTATGGGTAAATGAAGGTGGTATAGAAGGTAATCTTATCCCCCAATGAGTTGCAGCTGGACCAGTTACTAAAGATTAGAAGCAGGCCTGATCTTAACAGGCCACACCTGTAGCCAATTAGAACAGTGGTATAAAAGAGTGGATTGGTGGGATCTGGAGTCAGATGTTTGCTGCAAGGACCAGGAGCAGTCAGTGCTTAGAGGAGCTGCTGGTGAGAAACATGGAGGAAGTATGACGCTCTGGTGATGTGAAATGCTTGCACTATAATGATTTTGGAACTTATGCTATCTAAGACAACACTTTAGGAACAAACTGTTAAAAAGATAATTCCTATATAATTCTTAATGTTATTCTCAGCAAAAGTTACTGAGGATGTACTAATTTAAGGGACAAAACACTTATTTCTGTGTCTTCATTTAAATAGTCATGTAGTACAACTAGTGGTCAGAAGTCAACTTACTGATTTCAAAAGATTCTGTGTCTGCCCTTAGTACCTCCTTACACCAGGAGTCTTAATATTTTCAGTAAGACTTTAAACAAGAAGAATGCCCTTGTCAATTAATCTGAAGCGCACTGGGATAGTTATACAGTCAGGTTCCCTCTGAAATTAATGTGCTTTTGATGAGGTTCATGAGCAGAGTCCTTAAAAGCCACTCCACATGCTCACTTGGTGTATTTTTGCCTACAAGTCAGCACTAAGGCAGAGGTTTACCATGACTGTGATACCATCTAAAATGTTGAGCTGGCAAGTCTATAGCCTTCCACCAGAGAGGGCGGGTCTCAAATGTCACAGCATGGGACGCTAAACTGGGTATTTCTCAAGTACAGCTATGCTGAATCATAGGAAATGAAAGAGCTTCACTTTCAGTATAGATTTTCTCTCCATTGAGGTTTAAACCTCTAACAGTAGAGTTAGAGGCTGAGCCTGAAAAGCTGTACTTTAGTATGGTCACAACAACTGCAGTTTAGGTTACAAAAGAGCTGATTACCACAACTGGATTTAAACATGAAAATAAAACCACAGAGCTGCTCATGTGGATGTCTTATGGGGTGAGTAGATGAATACAGAAATACATCACAAGATGTAACAGGAAGGACAATAGAATCAACAGAGTATTTGCCTTAAGGCAGAATTTAGCTCAGAAGTATTTGCTGTCCCTATAGCTCTAGATGGAGATCATAGCCCTGTGGTAAAGTGTGCTGGTAGTGTAAATTATGCTGTTTGTAATCCTTCCAAAGACTGGTGTCCTAATGGGACTTTGGAAGACTTAGGTCTAAGGAGACTTAGACTGTCAGCAAAAACCCAAGTCCTTGTGTGTGCTTATGTGTCCTATTTGCAGTCACACAATAACCTGGCATGCCTTTGGAAGATCTGTTTTGGAAGCATGGATGTGCGCTGGATGATTTTGGCTGCAAACCTTTCCAAAAAGTCATTCCCCAGTGCTTGGGTTGACATTCCAAGCTACTGAGCATTTTTAAGTAGCTGCCCATTTTTTAACATCAGTAATAGAAAATATTTCTTGCACCCTAGCTCCTATGTTTCTTCCCAAAATTATTTTTGAGATGCAGACCAGGTAACATTCAGCTCTGCAGCAACAAATGCTCACTAACTTGTCTATTCGTACTTTAATTGTTCGACTTGTACTGTTATTTTTCAGCATCTGTCTTCCAACCCAAAAGACTCCCCAGTACAGGCTAAAGTAGGAATTTTAAACTTGACTAGGTCATATCTGTGTTGTTTCACTCTTGTTGATTTCATAGCTTTTTCTCTGCTGTGAAAGCTTCACACACATGGTGTAATTGCCCAGATTTTCTGAGAAAATACTAGAATCAGTTCCATAAACAATAAAGTTGTTATTGTGCTTGTTCACAAAGTTTCTTTTGTCCTTAAATACATACACTTAAAAAAAGAGGAATTCTTTTCGCCATCTTCTTTTTAAAATAAGACACTGTGACTTGAAGCTCCTTTAAATTAGTACAAAAATATATATTCATCCATTTGAAGATGAAGTTCATGTGAAAAGACCTATAAATGGCCTTTTCTACGTTTTCTGCACCCTGTAAGTTGTCCACTAACTGCGCCTCTCTGTGAGTTGCCTCTCAAGCCCCAAGCTAGGCACCAGGAAACAATCAAAAATACTTTTCTTCTTACTTCAAAATTAATTGAATTAAAGGTACAAAATGAGAAACTTTCAATTTAGAAATAAACAAATTTTTTGATGATTAACTGTTAATTTTTTCCTTTAAAACTTTTATCATAGAAAAATATCATGTTTCATGCCAGTCATTTCTCTCCATTATTGTGCTGCTTAGGGAAAAACCAGTTTTGGAAAATATCCTTGCAGAGGAAAGCACTTAGAGTAAATTTAAAGTCATTTATAGTTATCTCTGGCTTGTCTTTGCTGGACTTATGGATTGTGGAGGAGATCCAGAGTTTGTGTAGGTAGTAAGTCTGAAAATCCGTTCAAACCTCTCTTTTATCCAACAGGTGCAGCCATCAATGTGGTCTCATCACATCTCAAGAAAAACTATTACTCTATAAGACATACTTAAATTTATGTTCAAATTTATTCTTTACCCAGAAGTTCCACTGTTCATCTTTGCTGAAGACCATATTTTATCTTGCTCTGGAGACTTTCTGTTTTTACAGTCATTTTGTTAGCCTCTCTAGAGCACAGTGTGAGGTCATCATTGTACCATCTGTTAAACCTGTTTGGGTTAGAGTGTCTGCAGATCACTTCAGCTCAAATGTTATTAGAACATGCTCAAAAATGAGGGTAAGTCAGGCCAAGTCATACTTGCCCAGCATAGTACAGGTTCTATGAACTGTTAGTAGTGGATTTACTGTTACAGATAATACTGCTATTATTCTGTCATTGGTTTATTTTAGAAATACTTAGAAGCCATTTCAAGCTAATCTTAAAATATTTTTTTATGAATATCTGAATTTACACTAAAGTCAGCATATTTATGTGGCATGAAATTATTTCACTTATAGCACTGGAAAAAATGTGGGGAAAATGCCTGAAATCTGAAAACACATATCAAAAGAAAATATTAGATTTTAATATTCTGTTTGACATTGTCTAAGGCCTTGCATATAAGGGCACAATCTCAATCACATGATGGGGAAGGAAAGGCATCACTTGGTGGTGTTTTGTGAAGAAGCCAGTGTGACCCCTTCTTCTGTGGCTCTAGTGTTTCAGAGCATAGAGATTCATCAAAGACAAAACTTGCAAACTTGTTTGGTTTGATGTTAACAGAAACAAACCCGACTTCTATTTTGATTTACTCTCCAATGAACTTCCATGCCAGAAGCAATTGTTTACATGCATGTGTTGCAGAAGAAGAAATGTGCCGAGTGAGGATTTCTTTATCCCAGCTTGGAGTGTAACAAGGTGATTAACACCTTGTTCTACAGAGAAATAAAAAACCTTTTGAAGTAAAACCCTTTTTTGGGACAATATTAAAAGAAAAAAAAAGCCATAGCTTTTGTTTCTTCTTTGTTTGGGTTTTTTGATTGTTTGGGGTTTCTTTGCATTGTTCTTTGTAGGACATTTTTAAATCAGTAAAACATGGAGAAATGATGAGTAGCACTGCATACAGCATGTGTCCAATTTCTTATGAAGTTTTTTGAAGTGAACACTTTGCAATCTTTGTTGATAATTATTTCATCTGCTTATTTCCCAAAAATCCTAGGCTTTATTTACTTCCATATTTTTGCTATACAGCTGCATTTAGTTTGGCATCCCTCATATAAACCATATTCTCCTAAATAAAAAAAACCAACAAAACATAGTAAGTTTTTACCTGACTGTTGAAAAAGCTGCATCCAAGCTTGTCTTCAGAAAGGAAAGGAAATTGAAATATTGCTAGATGTTTGCATAGATATGAGTTAGGTCCTCAGGATTTTTTCAGTCTATATTTTCTTAAATATTATAATTTTGTCCCAATATCAAACCATAAAGAATGCCAGTACTCACTGACTCCACTTGGACACCAAGCCACTGACCACAGCTGTTTGAGTGTGACCATCCACCCAATTCCTTATCCACTGAGTACTCCATCCCTCAAACCCACACCTCTGCAGTTTAGAGACAAGGATGTTGTGCAGGACAGTGTCAAGTGCTTTTTGATAGGTAGATGATGTCAGTCTTTCTTACCTCATCCACCACTGCTGTAAATCCATCATAGAAGGTCACCAAATTACTCAGTCATGACTTGCCTTTAGTGAAGCTTCCTTATTTTCAATGTGCTTTTCATGTATTTTCTCAGGAGTGGAAATATACATTTCACCCTGTCCCTGAAATTTTTTTCCTGCTTTTTTTAAAGCAGGTTTTGCATTTGAATTCAGTAGTGCTGCACATCAGCAGATATAGCCTCATTTAAAGATCTGAAAATTTCCAGACTGTAGTAAGTAATCTGTTCATTCCTTTTCAAACAAATCCTGTTCACTTCCAAGTACATTCATCCTCTTAAACTACAGTAATGTTGCTCTGTTGAGAAGGCCAGTATGAACTGATACCATTTTGGGGAGGCTGGGATGTTCAACCAGCAGGAAATTAATGAAATCAAGGGGGAAAAGAAGTTGATTCTGTGCCAGTGCTTGGAATATCAGTTCTGCCAATTGACTGTCATCCACTAGTAACAGATGTGCTATAAAAGCAGATGAAGTTCATTGTTAGCATATTGCTTGGCAGCCAGAGCCAATTACAGAATGGAGAATTGAACCTTTGTAACACAAGAATTTGCATATGGACATTATGTGTACTTACTTACAGTGATAAGTATTTTCAAACTGGTTAAAGGAAGGCCTGACTCAACTCACATTATGTTAGGATGCATTAGCATAGCTCCTTATTTCACACATAATACAGAATATTTTCACTATTATATTTTAATCTGATGCTTCATTTTTGCTGATTGTATTTCTTACTCTTTATAAATGTTTTTCAAGATAGAATATACTTTGATACCTCACAACAAAAGTGCATAATGATTTCCAGGAAGAGAAAAACTTTTTTTTTTTTAAACAGAATGTGAGTTTAAAAAGCAGGGGTTGGTTTAGTTATATCACATTGAAATATCTACATTGAAATTAAGTTCTAATTCATACACTGGAATCTTAAAATATTTTACTGTAAGCCTTGAAATAAATGTTTCAAAACTAACTTATATATTACATATATGCATACGTGTGCACAAACACGTTTCATTTAAAGTTAATTGTATTACTGGCAATATTTAAAAGCATTACATGTGGATTTTCTAAGGGCAGTAGCTATTAGACCATTTTCTCTTAAGTCAGATGTTGAAAACATTCACATAGATGCAGTATGTAGAAATATCCTCACTTTCTATCAATCAAATATTTCTATACAAATTTAATTTGCTTTATGTTTACAAATATGTAGAGATAACTCCTTCCTTTCCTTTGGGAAGTTCTTCCTTCCCAAATTACATTATATTAAACACACTTCATTGCTATGACAGAAAATTACAGTTTTACAATGTACCATGGGCTAAATCTTGAAATATTTTTACCCCAAAAGTCTCACTGACATACACTGGACGTTTACCTGGGGTAAAAAAGCCAACAAAAGTCCAAAACCCACCCTTTCCAGATTTTTACTTCTTTGGTTCTGGAACAACCCAACAACCCTATGTCTTTAATCTATTTTTAAAGTTTCGCTCTGTTCTTTTCTCAAATGTTGAATAAATATTTCTTTTCTGTAGCATATATACCCAAGCTGAAGAACAGAAGGGCTGCTTTGGCTGCTTTGTTGCATTCCTGTCATGCAAGACATTCACGTGTCTGATTTACCTAGGCCATGAAGCAAAGCCTGTGCTGTACTGCTGCAGTACACTCTCCTTACAAACAAGTCTAAGATACTCTAAACTATTGCTAAAACTCACTGAGCAGGTCTGATCATTTCACTGTCCAAGCACTGCCAAATCCTCATCCACAGCTTCCACAAATAGTTTTCCCTATTCTGTATGTTCAGAAAGCTGCAGCAATGGTCAGTCTCCCAGCCTGTGACTTTCAGATATTTGCTATCTATTCTCATGCCTAGGGTCCTAGACCCCCCTAAAATGAGAGTCTTTCACTGAAGACTCTGATTGGCTGGATTCTGGTTTCCATAAGATAACTGATTAATTTTCAAGGAAGTATATTTATACACTCTTATGCAAAAGAGGTAAAGCTTATTATCTTTTTTCAATTAATAAAACATATTTTTTCAATATTTGCACTGTTTGCTCAATAAATAAGGACTTCACTGCAAATCGTTAAAAGAATAAAAAAATAGAAGGAAAACATTTATTAGCTAGTCTCTGCCTGTAGACAGACATATTTTCAACAAGAACTAATTTTTTAACAAAGATTTCTATTTGTTATTAACTCTAAAACTGGGCATGGAGTGGTAAAAGAGACAAGGAATGGACATGAACAAAAAAGGCCTTTATTTTCACAGCAAAAATTTTGGACAGTTTTCAGTTTTTACTTCAAACCTCCTAAGTTCCTAAGTTTGTTTGGGCTTTTTTTGTAAAGAATGAAAACTCAGTTTTCCAAAGGTAAGACAGAAATTTAAGAAAAAACCCCACCAAACCAACCAACCAGTTCATGAGAATAATCTGTCCTTGAAGAACAGCTTTGATAGCAAATATTTGACCAGCCTGAACAAAGACCCTGCTTTTCTAGGGAAACTATTTCAATTTTCAACACATGTTGCTACTCCCTTCCACATTGCCCAGTGGTGTACACAGGAATCACAGATTCCCACTTAATTCTGGGAGCCTGGCTGTACCACTCCCCAAGGTGCAGAGACCCTGGGGCTCTTTGAGTAGCTAGATTGAACATTTTGAACATTAAATAATTTCATTGAAATAGTTGTGATTTGGTTTTTCATTTCTGGGAAAGAAGAATTGTGATTTTGCTCCCTAACTTAAGTATTGTAGCAGTAAAATAATACATTCCACAAAGTACTCCAGAAAGGGCTAGTTCACTAAACAAAGCACTGTAAGTTTTCATCTATGATAAAATCATTCTTTTATTGTTTGGGACACCTATGTTTATCTCTTGAAAAATATCACTCATCTTTCTTCCCTGCTATCTTTGCAAAGTGCCCCCTCCCATGGAAAAATGTAATTTCACAAGTGCTCGCTGACTTACCAACTCATATTGTGGGTTAGAAAGGGAATTGCAGGTGCAACTAATGGTCTGTTCTAGATGTTTTGTGCTGTTTTGCATGACAAGTACTGGGAAGATCAGTTGATGCTGTGAAGCCTGGATGTAGTAGGCAGAATTGTATGTGTTCATGCCATAAATTGGATGCCAAGTGGAAGCAAATGAAAACCAAGGAAAATGGGTGGATATAGAAAACTAAAGCAAACAGATTACTCAGAATTATTACTGTTGGTGGTTTATTTTCTGCTTCCTGCTTCATTCATGTTGACTTTTAGGGTGTAAATAGGAATAATATTGGTCCAATTTAGGAAGGTTTTATTTAGCTTGTTTTTTGGCTTCTCTCTGTGTGGAAATGAACAAGAGTGTGAATTGCTGCAGTTCTTTTTTATTTTGGAAAACAAAATCCAAACAATTCTTGGAAACTGGGGAGTGAACGGGAGGTATTCCACATATTCCATTCATCAGATTGCCAGCAGTAGCTTCTGCTCTGAAAAGGCTGGTTAAAGAACAACATGAACTCTTACAACCAAGCTAATTCTAATTCCTACTTTTGTTCCTAAGTGACAAAGGAAAATGAACCCTGTTCAGAAATAATATTTAAAAGTCTCTTTCCTTATTAAATGAAAAACAAGCTTTCAAAGTAAAGGTGAATGGACTTATTGGTAGGAAGGCCTAGTGAGTATCTTGGGAAGAAAGGGTTTTCAAGAGCATCATAATGCCTGAAGTCGTAATTCCTGAATCCAGGATTTGGATTTGTTGACCAAAATGTTAAAATGTTTCTCACAAAGACTTACACCCTTAGGGACTTAAGTTATCCCACTTCTTGGGAAAAAGTAAAATTTATGCTATTAATCAAGCAGTAAGTTACACAATTGATGTGCACACACACACATATATATATATTAAAAAATATTTTCTAAATGTTGTTGGAAAAGCAATAATTTTTGTGGGTTTTTTCCAGTGGTAAGTCATGCATAGCATAGAGAAAAGGAGGGTGATTGTATAAAATCCACACACCCCAATCTTTATAGCATGCTGCTTATGGCATAGAGGAAATCACTTAGTAGTTAGTAACTAAAATAAAATTTAAGTTGTCTACAAATTAACATGTATTTAGCCAGGCTTTTTTGGTTAGCAATATGGGTATTCAAAGCACATAGAATAAAAGTATGCATGCCCAATTATTTAAGAACTAACTTTGCTTTGAATAAAATTACCAAACACATTAGCTGGAAATTGAATTTTATAACTTACTTCTATGTCACAAAGTTTTGTAATGAAAAGGAAAGGAGGAATGAAAAAGCACAGAACATAAAAGAATGAGTCAAAATCTGATCTTGTCCGGGAAAATATCCAGAGTGTTATAATTGGTTCTAGCAAAAACTGAGATTAGAATCTCTCCCAGATTGTGCAAGAAATTGGCCCAGGAGATGAGAAATATAATTCCAACTCATTCCATGGCCATATGACAGCTCTGCTGAGCTGCACAAGAAGCTTGCTAAGCATTAGGCAATGCACAGCCATACAAAAATGTTTAGTATAGCTGATATTTGATGAGGGAGATTGAATTCAATTAAATATCTTTATTTCTTTTTTAATTCAATTAAATATCTGGGTAGAAGGGAACAGAATCTCTTTTCCAAACAGCTCTGAGATGCTGAATTACAATAATGGGGTGCAAGGAAACTGAGCTGGAAGGATAGATTTATGCATTCTTTTTATAGAATGTGAAGAGTAACCAAGTTAGTACTTTAATTTCGTATTAAGTCAATGGGGTAATTCTTTTGAGACACATATTGGCACTGAAAAATGCACAGTGCCTGTCTGAGCTGGGTAGTAGAAGGAATGAAACTTATTAGCATGTAAATAGATTTATCTGAACACTAAAATGGATATGCTAAATAAATAGCTGTGTCAGAGAAACTGATTGTAACAAGTGGACTCAGAAGACAAAGGATCACCTGGTGAAGATGTTGAGAGTCAGCTTTCAAACACAGTTAGAGATTATGGAAGGTAAATGATGGGACATCAGTAATTTATGTGAGAGAAGAACAGCAATAATTGTATATGTCAAAAAAGGCTCTAGTTAGGCAAGAAAGGCACACGCAGGAAGAGATCAAACTAAAAATGTGCTCAAGAGTGGCAACAAGATGGGAATGTGGAAATTTAGAATATGCTTTCAGTTATTTCATCACAGAAGTCTGCACGCTGGCTGCACCAGCTAATTTTTCTGGCATCTGCACAAATATTGCTGCTATCATGTCCTTGAGGAAGGAAGTGGAAAGAAGAGCTTGTAAAGAGACAGATATCTTAAAAACCTACGCTTGCTGGTATCCTGAGGAGAGTATGTACATCCTATAACCACAGGTCAGTTACCCTCAGTGGTTCCTTTTCTATGCAGAAGTAGCAGATAGAGCTGCAGGAAGCTTGACAGGGCAGTAGAGTCCTCTGAGACCAATGGAAGCACACAGATTTCTGCCATGGCAAGAGCCAGGTGTGACAGCCCAGGGTGCCTCTGCCAGCAGCTGCTTCACCATGGTGAGGGACAAAGTCACTGGTAAATTTGCAGTTGAGCACTTCCCCATCACAGAAAAGCCATCTAGAGGTCTAATATCAAGTAGATTAAAGGCATGCTTAAATAAAAGTCTTTATTTCCTATGGCAAATTTTTCCCCTTTAAGAAATATACATTAGAGACCTAAGAACATAAGTGGCATGGACCTATGAATATTATTAGTATGAGTAACAAGTAAATCTGAGGATCTTCAGAGCTAGGCTTACAGTAGAAATAAAGGGAAGGAAGCATGTCCCATGAAGAAAGATGAGGCAGTTATTCCAGAAATGGAAAATTGCCAAGCTGAGATTTGCCACAACAGGCATTGGAAGTCTTCAAATGAAAAGGCCTGGGAAGCATTGCAATTACTGTGCCTTGGTTCATCTCCCATGCTGCATTTAGAAAGCTAAATGCCTATCACGTGTTTCTTGAATAGCATTCCTCATCACAGAGTTCCAGAGTTGTTTCTAACAAGAAAGCTCAGAAATAGACTCATATGCTTATTAAATCATCAATTCTGCTTGATTAAAAAAATCAAAAACAAAGTGAACAAAACACTACTCAGAAAACAACATACATGACATCAAATGGATTTATTTTAGTTCATAAAATACTGCATAAGCTCTTAGAAATCAAAATATAAAATAAAATATAAACCTAATTTCAGTTTTGTGAAGGTCAATATTTTATGAAGTAGATTTTTAAATATGTTTGGGGCATTTAAGTTTTCTCCTTCATGTTTTTTGTATTTAATTTTAAAAAACATACTGATAGTAAAGTTAATAGTTAAGGACTTATCCGTTAATGTTAGAAGTATAATGGTACTGGGCCAAAACAATTCCACAGATGACAATTGATAAGGTAGACTTTAATATTCAATTAGAATGTATTATCAAGAGAACTCCCAGGAAATTGCTCAGAAAATAGAAGAGTGATTTTCTTTTAGTTTTTGACTTATCATACAGTACTCAATCATATTTTATAGTTAGACACTTAGACTAGGAAAGCTTTAGTCTTCCAAAATGATCTTTGTCCTTTGAAAGTTGTTGTTTTGCCAGTGGAAGATGATCTGAATACTTCTGTAAGGAATGAGAAGATGAATTAACACATTTTGATAATTTGTTATATGACATAATGATTTAAATTTTTTTTTCTTGAACAATGAAGAAAAGAAGCTCTTATTTGCTCTAGTGATGATTAATAGAAGATTTCAACAAATACTTCTCATAGATGAGTAAAGAGGATGAAACAGTTGACAAAACAGTTTAAGAGATGAGTGTGATAGGGTAACAGGACTGCCTTATGAGGTCTATCTGTTTCCCTAGAAATCACATCCAAATGGAGGACTAGCCCAGACTACATTTTTAAACAGGTCATAGACATTCTTCAGATTGCCATTTCAGACAGTCCCTTACTAAGTAAACACACAAACCTAAGAACTGATTCTTTGTGCTTCATCATTTACCTACTGATCCATAGGAGAATTTGAAGGCCCTAGATATTTCAGAATTAGCCATCTTTCATTATTAAAATCTTTCTGATATTCTTTGATGTCTTCCTGGATTTGGCTATCCTAAATAATGGTGACTTTCCTCATATTCCTCTTTACCAGACCATGAATCCACACAAAATACTGCTTCTAATATAGTTGTCTGGAACATACATTCAATCTGTTTATTATGTCACTAAAAGATTCATAAATGGAAAAGAAATCAGTTCCTGACATGTACTGGGTCAACAGACTACTGTTTTTATGCAATGAACGAACTTCTACATAACTTTAGCCAGATGGAAAAAGAAGAACTGATGGAATTTGTGGCAGGAAGAATGCTAACCAGGCATTCATTTTGTTACAGATGTCAAACACAGAGGTGTTTCTAGGGTATTTTCAGTTTAAAGGCTGCAGTGATTGATTTAAAGTACTGCTATACTTACAACTAAAAGCTATTTGACTATGATCTGCTTCAAAGAAAAATGCCATTGTTTGGCTTTCCATTTAAAGAAAGATTTAATTATGCTTCAAGGTTCAGACTTTTTAGATGCAGAAAACATTTCCTATGTTCCTGGACTTCTGATTGTGCTGCAGCTGTTAGGCAGCTTGCATATCCAGTGTAGCTGAACATGGAGGGATTGTCTAGATCATCAGTACTGGGGAGGGGCAAACTTTCTAAATGGGTCAGCCTTGCTTTCAGTCCATAGTCCTCCAATGACTGGGACATATGACTGGTCCTGCTCTAGGGATCCTAAAGAATCCTGTAAGATCTTGCATAGCTGCTTTGAGATGGCTTTGTTGACGCTGCTAAGAAAACTCTCAGGATGACTTCTGGGTCAGCACTGTCATTCAGAGGCTTGGCTGGACATAACCACTGAATTTGAGACCTCTCAGGTGGTTGGCTGAGATACTGGCTCCTTATCTCAGCAGCATTCCAAACCCGTGGGATTGATGTATGCTTGGCTGTATCTGCTGGTGCCACTGGGTAAGAAGCATAGGCATAAGGTAATGGTACACCTTTTAAGCAAAGAAAACAACATTATCTCCAGATCAGTAGTCATTAGTCCTGCTATACATAGTCACTTAAGAACTGCCAAGAACAGAGAACAATCTTTTCCCCCAATTTGTATTACTCACTGTCTATTTTGTGAAGCAGTTTATACAGGCAAATAAAACTTGATTATTTAAATGCACTGATAACCATCTTTTTCCTTTGTAGCATGACATAAAATATGGCAAGGAGATATGTTGACTCTTGCAGGAATCAGAAGTAATTTTAGAAAATAGTTAGAATTAAATTTTCACAGTTCCTGAGGCACACACAGTACCAGTGCTTGCGTGGCTTGCTTCATGTCACACCCTAGAACTGCACTGAGACATTTACTTTAAATGTCAATGAGGTTCTGAAAGCAATGTAAGTTGATTGCTGAAAATAAGCTAAACTCTCTTTATTCTTGTGGTTTGCCGTTCTAGAAACAAAATCAGAAATGTTTTATGTTGTAACTGGTTGAGCAAGCTAGAGATTTATGTGGTTTTGTGGTTTCCTTAGTTGTACCAGGAACTAACCAAAATACCCACTGGTCTTCTTGCCGTGCCATTCTCTGTATTTCTGCACATTACAATACAAAAAGGGAACCTCTAAAACAGTCTGAGTTGCTTTTTGCTTGTTTGTCTCTAATTTCATTGTATTTTACTTCTCTTTTACAGTGGGCTTCAAGCTGTATGGATAGTTTAAATGTCATTATTGAGTCACAATCAAACATGAATCATAGGACTATAAGATGTTAAACATTAATCTCAGAGCACAGTTTAACAAGGTAAAAGCATTAGTTCTCAAACCCTTACCTCTTAACCTTATGGTATCTTGGTTTGAATTTAATGGCACCTTCCTCATACAAGTAGAACATCTGAAATAGAAGAACCAAAACAAAATTAAATTTTGCTCCTGCAAATCATTTTGGTAGAATAGATATTTCCAGTCACAAGTATTAAAATAACAAAGTAAATTGTAGGTGAATTGAAAATTGTTTAATGTTCAAAAGACCCTTGGTTAATGAGAGGTTAGTCTTGGAAAGCATTGCTAAAGTCTTGCCCTGCCTAATTCTTCCCCAGGCCTTTGCTGTTAGTGATGGGGCAATAGGCTAATGTGAACTGTTGATCTGAACTAATGTTGTTCCTGGAGAGCAACAACATTAAACTTTAATGTTAAGCTGAAAGAAACAAAAGAATCAAGAAGGAGAGAGTGAAGAAAATGCAACTCAAACATATCTCTTGACTTTGGAAACAAAATCTGAGATACTTCAAAAAGAAACAAAAATATGTGAATCTGTCCATTACTGAAAGGACTTCAGAAAATAAAGGTAAAAAGAAGGTAAAAAAAGAAGCAAAGATACTCTCTCTATGAAGAGCTTGGATTAGACATAATAAAATCTTCTAAGATTATGAGTTTGGTTTAGGATGACATTACTACTTTCCTTAAGGGTCAGAATTTCATATTAGTTACATACAAAATTTCTTACCATGTCAAGTTACGCTGAAATAAGGAACTACCAATCGAAACGCTTGCTATGCCACCCATGGACATTTGTTAGGGCTGGAAGAGCTTTAATTCATGTGAAAGATCTTGTTTTTAGAGTTCTTGTTCAATACTTTTTAAATACTGTAGCAGGTATTCCTTTCCAGATACCAGTAGGATGATCTGATCTTAGTTCTGTTTAAATTTTGTAGCAGAAATGTTCTCTCCTATCCCAGTACTGCTTCCTAAGCGATCTGCCCCTTCTCATTGCCCACACAGTCCTGCCTGATATGACTGCTTTTCCACTGCTTCTTGGTCCACTCTGCCACCAAAAGAGGTGGTGGAAAGCTGTTGTTGCTTACTGATATGACATTGACCAGAAACGCACCTGGACTGAAGTGCCTTTGTTGGGAGCCCATCAGCATTGCTGATGGCTCAGGAGAGGCCTCTTCCTGGACAAAGATGAAACCTGCCATGCCTTCCCTAAAATAGCAACTTTTTGAATGATGAAGGTTTGGTGAGTTGGCACCACTCCCATGATTAACATGACACTTACATGAAAAAAATAACATCTGCACCCCAAATATTCTAGTCAGTGCATAATAGCTGTGGCAGAGCACTGGTGCACACTTCTGAAGAACAGATAATTTGCACCTCATTGGTCTGGACTAGAAGCTGCACAAAACAGGTCAGAGAGCACTGACTCTTCTGCACAGACCCCAGCTCTGGTGGGCTGTCCTGGCTTTTACGACTGTATACAATACAAACTAAGGTTTCAGGGTTTCAGGTGTTTTTTTGCTCCTCAGGAGGTTTCTCTCTCCTTTTCAAAGAAGGAAACAAACAACAGCATTTATGCAGCTAAAATTCTCTTCATTGCTGTACAAAAGTTAGTTTTCTTCCTTGTGATGAATTCCTGGCACTGTAATAACATCTCCCTCTAACCTGAGTTAATTTATATTTAAAGTTTTGGGTTGGCTTTTCAACCTTCTAAAATATTCATTTACGGCTTTATTTAGTTTTTCAAATTATGTTAATAAACCAGGACAGTTTATTTGTATTTGTTTGCATAAAATCTTTAGTCAACAAACAACAAATTAAATTTGATTCATAAATAAATGACATCTTTTATGAAATTAATCTGACTTCATACATTTCTTTGTCACTGAGCAAAATTTGACTAACTCAAACAGTAAACATTTTCCACTAATCTTTTTTTACATATATACAACTTTACAACTAGCTGCTTTGCAACTTAATAAAGTTAATAAACTTTTTTTTTAATTAACAATTTTATTTTCCATTTTAAACCCTTTCATTTGTTTTCCTCCACCCCGAAAATCTGCAAAATCTTGCTTTTTTTAATATTTCCCCTTTCATCCACTTAAATAATTTTTTAAAAACTTGTTTCAGCTCCACCTCTGTTTCCACCTCCTTTCAGTAATGCCTGAGTTCTTGTAATTGTGTGCTTCCATCCTAAGGGCACCTCCATGTGCCAAGCCTGGCTCAGACATGTGTGGTTAATTGGCTGTGCAGGTGTATCCAAGTGGAGTCACCCACTGTTCCAAATCAACAAGCTTTGTAGAATGGTCAAATGAATCAGTCCAAAGGCAAAATCCATTTTAGAAGTGACTATTATAGAAGTGTATCAGGATTGTAAAGCTGAATTATTGCTGCTTTTGAGTTACTGGGTGAACAGTGAGTTTTGTGATCTGACTCCTGTTCCTCAAGTGATAAAGCACCCTGTAGCATTTTCTGGAACAAATTTAATTTCATTCCAGCTGTGAATGAATGGCAGATGTTTCAGACTGGCCACTATGAAACTGAACAACTGTAGCTAAAATTTCCTTTTCCACATGACCAAGAATTTAAAAAAGAAAGGTACTTTCAGCTCTGGAAGTAAGGCCAGGGGAAAACCAAATATGAATACTGTTCTTTCAATCTTATTTTTGTAGTCCTTGTTCATGTCTTAATTCGTAAAGATAAAAAAAGCCGCTCCTTTGTTTCAAGCTAAATAAAACTGGGAAGCTCTCTCTGTCTCTGTTTAGGTTTTGTTTGTTTTGTTTTGGTTTTTCTTTTTGTTTGGTTTGGGTTTGGGTTTTTTTTTTTTTTTTTTTTTGGGGGGGGTGGTTTTGTGTTTTTTTCTGTTGTAAAACAAGTAGAAAAAGAGCAGAAGCACAATCAGGTCAGGAGGGTATATAGCCAAATCAGAAGTCTCATTTATTGCTTTGCTTTGCAGGGGTCTAATGTATGCTACACATGGACTGAAAGAAAGAATCTTTGTCTTTCTCAGACATGCCAATACATGTTAGGACAGTTGTAGAGTACATACTGCATGAGGGTAAACAGCAAACAAAAAGTGGGTAGACTTGCTTGTTTGGTATGTGTGAGGTACAGCATAAACACCCCAGTGCTCACATTAGACATGTTTTCTCTCTGCTCATTTGCATTTGTTTTCAGCTAGAGCACTCTGTGCAGATGTGGCTGAAAACACTAGAGTTAATAAAACTCAAACAGTTTTATTTAAATACCCTCTCTATACAAGCACCTGAGAAGGCATTTAGCATAAAATGAATTGCTGTTTCCTACAATTATTCCTGTAGCCCAATTTATTTGCAGAAATTCAAAGACTAGTAAAATGTTAAAATAATTATGGAATTATGGAACCATTCGTACACTCCTGACATCCTTTTATGAATCTTAAACTCCTGTCTTTTGTTTGAACAAATGTAGAAGAGATTGCTTATAATGAGAACATGTGAAAGGGTTTGGGCTTGCTCCACATTGAGTGAAACAGAATGCAACAATTTCAGAAATGCTTCTGAGGTGGAGTGGCACCTCCTCTACCAATTCTGCACTGAGCCAGGCCTGTTTGTGCACTCCAGCTGCCACTCAACAAGACCACTGTGGCTTGCTTGGAAGCCCTTGAGTGTGCATCAGCATAGCCATAACCTAGAGTGCTTTGTGTTTATTTACATATATTTTGTGATGATGATGATGGTTGTAAAATGAAGGTGTTCTAGCTTATGGACTTGTATAGCACACTTTAAATAACTAAAAGTCTTTATTCAGTCTGGTCATTGTCCATTTATATTTTCTGTCTTGAGGGACTTGTATCTTAAATATTATTACTACTACACTCACTTTGGGCACTAATTGCCATGGGAATAAATTTTATAAAGAACAGAAAATGCACCTTTGCCTAAGCTTTCCTCTCTAGTACAAGGCCTATTCCTCATTTAACCTTGTTTTGAATAAATGTGATGTACTTGTTTAAGAGGCTGAACACTTTTCATAAGACAGTACTGGTCATGATGTTTATTGACAGAAAAAGAGGTAGCAGCTAATGTTACCCTAATTATTTGGAACTCTTTTGAGTTAAGTCTTGATTCCAAATTGATTGAAATGAACTTGAGTAAGTGGTTTCATCTGGCTTTGGATCATGTCATAAAGCTTTAACTTACACACAAAGGCAGGATTTCCCCACATATGCTGAGCTCTGTTGGCACTTTTTCCTTGTTACTCAAGAAAGTAGGATAATTTTGAGGATTTTTTTCCCCGCTCATAATTAGAAGGAACAAATTAAGTGCTGGATTGTAAATGGCCCTTTGGCCTTTGTCTGTTCATTACATTGCAATAATTGAAGAATTACATATAGTAATGGGTGAATGATGTCCAGCCACCAATTCCATTACTGTACTGCTCTCATGTCCTCTGCAGGAGTTAAAAGATCAACCCAACACCTGAGTCACTAGGGAAAAAAAAAAAAGAAGAAGAAAAAAAAAAGATAAGTATTCTTATTAAATAAACAAGGGAGGAAATTGTTCAGCTCATTGTCCTGGAAGCTACATACTATAGTAATCACTGTCAATGCAGTTTTCAATTTCACTGTTTTATATATAAAAAATTAATACAGAAAATCTTTTTTTATAACTGACATATTCTGATTTTGTGGGTTTGTTTCTCCTGAAATCTTTAACCATTTTTTGTTTCTTAATTCCATGTGTTGTACAGGTCTAGGTAAGTAAGTTTTGACAGGATTCAAAACTTGGTTTTAAACATGTTAGGTTAAACAGAGTTTCTTAAGCAGACTTAAGGAACTTAAGCAGACTTTCTCAAAATTAACAGTTCTAGTTAATTAACAGTTCTAATCTATATCTTCAGGTTGAAAAAATAAATATTACCACAATATTTATTTATGTCCAACTCAAATGCTAACACCTGATGCTACAGGAAGGCCACACAACTACAAAAGCACTTTCAGTTTGGCAGGTGAGATATACAGTGGGTTTCCTTCACCCTGAAGCTCTGCTATCCATAGAAACACTTAGCCAGGATTGCTCTATACCTTGTAAGAAAAGACCTTAACCTGGAGGGCTTGGCTGGAACCAAGCCCTCCAGGTTAAGGCATTGATCATCAGTGCAGGTATTGATCTAGAGATTAATCTCAGCTTCCTTGTACTGTAGTCCTGTGTGATAATGTGGAAGTTGGCAACTACAGAATTGTTTTGGGAGTTTGGACAATTTTTCCCCCCCCCTCTTTTTTTTCTGATGTTCTAGGATGCAAAACATTATGTTGAGACAATGTTTATTGACAGAAAAAGCAAGTAATAATATGAAGGATTAGTCTGCAAGAATCTTGTGATGGGGGAAATTACAGCTTCTAAAATTTAAGCTCATACATGGAGGCCTGGTATTGCAGGTATGCAATGAAGACTGATAAATATTGGCACCTTATTTACATCCATGCATATGCTTTAAATTAGTGAGTTCAGATGGAAAGGTAGAACAGATTTGGTAGAAGAGTAGAAGAGACCTGGGCAGAAAAAGGCAATAAATAGAATTAATCAGTGAGTGCTTCATAATGAAAAGAGTTGTATATTTGAAAAAAAAAACCTCTTTTCAACCCTTCCTCTTCAGGTTTTGTCAAATTAACGTAATGTTTTTAGATAAGATTACAAACGTCTGTCATAATACCCATATAACAAATATAGATTTTTATTAGCGTTTATAGATTTTCAACAGCGTATGCTGTTTCCAGCATAATTCCCAAATTTTCGGTGCACTTCCTTGTAGTAGACTCCAGGGAGACAAAAGTAACACATGAAATTAGGAACATAAAATCCAAACTGTTCCATTGCCCATGTAAGGTAAGACATAAGGAGCAACAACTGATGTACCAGCTTTTAACAGTAAGGTCAAGCTTTTTGTTAGTGACCAACCTGTTGTAGGACAGGAATAGAAGACCTGGAGTTACAGATTTAAATAGAAGGAAGAGAAGTGAGGAGTATATATTTTGATTCAGCTGTGTTTGAGAAGGGTTTGAAAAACTCTTGTTCCTGGAAACAATGAGACACAAACCTGTTTGCATAGTTGATCTCTGGCCAGAAAGGATTCCTGTCAAGTGAAATATTAACCCATAAGGAATGCAGTTTCTTAGGGCAATGCACTATTGGCTTCAAACCAACTTTAATGCAGAGCTAAGGTGACCATTTAAAAAACATATATGCATCCAGAGGTCTGCATGGCTGCCAGACCAGAATAGGATTACCCTTTCTCTTAGCTAAAGCTTACCTGTTTGTAATTGCCCTGGTTCTGTAGTGCTGAAAAGTAATTTCTAGCTGTATAGTGGACAAATGTCTATTACTTTGGTTGTGTCATTGCTGCAGGCAGGTGTTTATATTATGAAAACTATAATAGCAGCTGGGAGCTCTATTAGTAATTCTAATGTTTCAGGATAGAGAGAGAGCTCAAGGAATGTTTCCTCCCCAGAGTCTCCGCTGGGAGTGATAATCTTTCTAAGCAAGGCCGAATTTACACAGGATCCATGACATAGGAGGCATGAAAAGGGAAACATGAAAAGCTCTGAGCCTGTTGAAGGTGACAGGTAAAAAGTCCCAAGCCCCATTCCTTTGCAGCATGATGTGCTGGTTCTGCTAGTAAATGCCAGTTTCAAGATGCACCCACTGAACCCACCAGGTAGTGCTGCTCTAGGAAATGCTTTTCAGGCCCTAGGAGGCATCTATGCTGAAATGCCAAAATGCCATTAGAGCAACTGATTCCTTCTGTCAACTCAGAAAGGCCTAAGCCTCTAAAGCACAATCTAGACCACAGTGTTCATGCTAAATTGTTCCCTCTTTTTTTTGCTCACAAAGCGCAAAGTCTGACTTTCTGTCCATGGGCTCTGATGGACTCTGATGTGCTTTGCAGATGTTCAATGTACAGCTGGAGGAGGCCCAAACATGTTAGAACTCACACCTGTGGGATAATTTAAAAAAACCCCAACTGTGTTCTCTGCAGAGTGAGTTTCTTTCTCTGAGTACTATTCATTTCCCAATGACTGGGTGCCACTCTGGAGATAGTAAGAGTAGGACTGATGTGCTCCTTTCTTTGGTGGATTTCAATCCACGCATAGGTTCTTGTACATTCCTTACGATTAGAACATTTTTGACTAGGAAGTTTAGGAGAAAGAAGACAGGAAGAGGTAAGCATTATATCCCAAATCCCACTCACTTGTGACACTAAAATGGGAATTTATTCATGGAAGGTATATGACCTTAAAAGAAACAAGAAATAAGTAAGGCCTTATTAATATCAATGTTAAAACTATCATAACTAGGAAGCTGGGTTAATCCACTCAGTAGAAAAAGATGGCTCCATTTGCTGTGCTTTTACTTTGTTTTTCACAGGGTCATTCCAACATTCATTCACATTGGATGAGTTCCTAGTCACAGCAGAAGGAGCAAGAAAATACTTCCTCTAGGATTTCTCCTCACATTAAATGTTTGACTACAGCCTCAGAGAAGGACTGTTATGGACAGTGTCCAGGAAGTGTCTCAGCTCTCATTAAACACAGATCATCAAACATACTGCACAACAAGTCATTGTGGCTGTGACATACAGTTAGGCCATGCTGCTGCTGTTACCACTGTGCAAAAGGCAGGAAGTTAAGTTTTAGTATCGTTACAATTTTGTCCACAAAAAGATGCAAAAATTTAACCAAAGCAACCACTTTGCTTTCCCTAACTCCTCCTTTCATCTCACTCCTGTGAATATTGACCCATGGAGGGATTTCACTCCTCAGTAAATATCAGTGGCTTATAGACAGAGTTGACAGTAAAACTATATTTGTGGGCCCATAGCTCACGTTGCTTTCAATGACAAGGAAACAAAGGCTTATAAGGAACTAATTGTTTGAAACACTAAGCATTTCTGACAAGGCACTTTGAGTAGAAAATGAAAACCTGATACTCTTGCAGAACCAAACTGGGCAAACAATCCTTTAACAAGAGAAAATAAGAGAGAAAAATACAGCCTTAGAGGGGATTTGTAAATGCCTTCATAACAGGAGGCACTACTGAACTCCAATAATGGCATCTAGAGTATACCACTGTCAGATCACCTTTCTTAGGGAGGTGTATGGAAAACAGCACATCAAACTGTACCATCTGCAGTCAGTGATTAAATTGCTGCTAAGTCCATGAACAGAGTGGGTACCAATGTGGTGAAGATCACTGCTACTATTTTTAGTCTGTATTTCAATAGCTTCAGATGTCTTAAGCAGGTCTTGCCCCTCATCCCTCTCACAGGAGATGTACTGTCAACTACTGTGTGTTTGCAGCTGGGATGCAGCCTGTTTCCAGCCTTTCTCCAATGTGCTTCTGGTAACACAAGGGCAGAGCATTTAGTACTCTGTGATCCAAGTACACCTGGTGGTTGAAGGTATTGCAGTACAACTAGCAGAAAAAGAATAAATTGTCTGAAACAGGCACTAAATGCTTGAATGGACAATCTCCTTCCTTTAAAAAAAAACCCAAAACACCTAACCAAAACCAGAAAAAACCCTCATTGATTCCATGTTCTGTTTTTATGTAAGAAAACCCCTAGAGCAGAATAGAAAACCCACTCCCAAAAAAACAAACAACACTTCACTCAAAACCACAATTCAGGTGACGAGGTGATAGATAAGCCAACCAACTGGATTTTGACTTGGTCTACGGGATAACTCAGATCTTGTAACTGGGAGCACTAAATATATGTGAAATAAAATTTAAAAAACCCCAAAATCTAAATTTTGAAGAGAATCTGCCACCCCCAAATTGAAGGAAATTCTATCCTGTTGTTTTATCTTCATTATGACAGAAGATAAACAGATAATTTTATTTGTGATCCAAATAGAAATACATTTTGGCATCTGTTCTATGCCAATAGTTGCTCTTGCTATGAACATGCTTACATTTTATTGCATTGGGCTATTTGCCACTTTATGTAAGCTACACCAGCTGCTCTTGCTCTTGCATGACAGATTACTGTATGCAGCACTCTGGTTTTTCCTAAAGCAGATAACGCTTTGTAAAATCCGGATAACTAAGTCTCTAGGAAGTGGTTGTAAGTTATATTAAAACTGTGATAACTGAGAAAACTGAAACAGCCCTGAAGAACTGTACTAAAAAGCTACTGCTTCAAGGGATAATTGTGGTTATGGATAGCTGGGTTTTTTACTAATGTATATTCTTACATTCTTTTACCTGCTGTATTTTTTCTAGTACTTGCTGTTTTTGCTTAAAGTTGGCACATAATGAAGAAAAAATATTAATAATCACCTTATAAACTGAGGAAATGTCTATTTTAGTTTTTATGGCAATAAAATCCACTGAAATCAGTTTAGATCTACTGCAAACAAAGCCTCCAAATTCTCTTTGTTGGCTTTCTGTGACAGGTTTCATGCTCTGTTTTCCTGGCAACCTTCTGCCTGGGAAAGCAGCATTATGCAAATAAAAATTCAAATGGCAGCCACAGAAGGAAAATATAACACAATTTTTCCTAACATCTTGGTAATATAGGTAAGATCATGCTATCACAAAACTAAATCAAGTTCTTTTTCTCAGGAGTAAACTCTGCCTCAGCTACATTTTAAAACCAGTTTTTCTATTATTTGGATGCAACATGGCTGCAAAATCATATTAATTCCAAATTTAGAAATGGCATGCTTAAGCAGTAGTTGAACTTTGCTGGTTTGTATAGGTGTTGGTGATGAAAGTGCCCATAAGTATAAGGTTGTGTGCTGCAATAAAAAGTCTAAGTATAATTGGTCTGAGGGTGTGGAGAGAAGCAGCAGGGGATGCTGGTAGGGACAGTAAAAGCTCAACAGGGTTACGGAAACCTGCCAAATCTCCATCCTCACTGCAGGGAGCTCCTGATGCTGCCAGGCAGTAAGGAAAACAGATGGCTGTTGCCTTTAAAGTCAGTAACATTAATTTCTGTGCCTGTTGTGTATTTTTGCTCCTTCCCCTCAATTTTCCAACTCCTGCAGTAGCTCCCGTAGCCAGGCATTGGCAGACATGTTGGAAGGCAGCCACGCAGGCGGGTGAGTTTCAGCTGAAGATGATGGCTGCTTTGTTTAGGTTTTCCTTTTCCCCAAGCTGCTTCCACAGTTTGGCAAAGGGGTGGCAGGATTTGAAATAGGGGGATTGGAGAACATGCCAGAAGCTATTAGAGGGAAGGAAGCAGAGTTATAGTAAATGTGGAGATGGAGCAGTGCCAGCAGGAGCGTGGGCATGGGGGTTTGGATGCAATTAGCACAGCCGGACAAACATACCCTAACATGGACACTTCACAGCTACATGCTGAATAATCCTCTATTTTGTGCTTATTTTCAGTGGGGTATAGCTAAACCCTGTAGATGGGGCCTTGTTTTTTTCCTCAAAACCAGCAATATTGTGGACCTGGTAAGTCTGTGGCAGCCAGAAGTGATGTCACAGAATGCTCCAAATCAAATCTCTACATGTAAAAGAGAAGAGCATGAGATGGAAAAAATTAATGTGTAAGTTTGTTTGCACTATATTTCAGCTGTTCACAAACACTGAAAGTGTTTGTGTTTTTTTTCTTAGATTTCTGAAACTTCTAATGCATTTGTATGCTGTTGTGAAGACTAACAAAGCACCCGTTTGAAAAAAACCAGAAACATATAGGATGCTGAATTTTAATTTTAGAATATCATTAAGAAAGCTCAAAGAAAGAGATAGGCTTGAGCTGAGTTAGGGATTCAATGAAATATTGATGTGCAGAGTAATGATGGCATATGACTGACTTGTCACCTACCTTAGGGGAAAGATTCTGCCCTCGTGCAGGTTTCTGACCATTGATCACAACCAATGAGTATTTTGTGCTTTTAACAGATGTTTCTGATTTAGGCCCCTGAAAGCTAATGGAAGCTTTTTCTAGTCTCTGAGGAAAGAGTGCCAGCCCAATCAAACAAGCAAATTTGGAGCTTGGCATCTGAATGGAATAGCAAAACCGGATAATTTCCTCTTGCAAAAGCTGTGTACCATCATTATTCTATGATAGTCTAAAAATTTCATAATTAGTACTGACTTGTTATTTTTGCCATCTCCTGCATTTAATCATTTAGCCATTATTGCTGGCTACCAAGAAAGACACTAACGCCACTTATTCAAATGGCCTGTCTGGCTTGTCCAAAATAGAACACAATTTCCAAACCAGTAAAATATGATGCATAGAGCTGCCCCAGCTATGTAATTGTAGAAAATATCTCTAGAAGCATAGCCACAAAACAAACTCAATAGAAGCATTGAAGTATTTGACTGGCATATATTTCCAATTTAAATTCTTTTACATTTGGTGGCATAGGATATCACCATTCTTGTCTCTGGTTTATGAGCTTCACATGGGAAAGCTAAAAATAGCGTAGAATAGCCATAGTGCATTAAATCACAAAAATAAAAAAATCTCATTAATAAGTCTGATTGAAATGATAGCTATGACTCCATAAGGTACTTAAGAGCTACAGATTGTTATTTTTTATTATTGCTGTAGAACATGCTCCATCAAACTACCAATAAGTATATACAAATAGGTTATTAAAACACTGTTGATACTCATATAGTCTACATAGAACTGAAATTATAATTTGGCAAAAAAACCATAACATTTCTCCAGAAAGGCTGTAGTATGGGTATAGATCATTAATTTATGGATTCCAATTAGGGATGGCCTGTGATTAAAGCACTATATTATTTCTTTGCTTTTAGTCACAAGTAACCCTGTCTCCTTTGCAGTGTTTGAATTTGCAAGTAGCTGAAGAATCTGGTACAGAGTGCAGAACATGAATGAACATTTGAAAATGGGTGGCAAGAATTTTCTTGGCTTATTAATATTAACAAGTTGTGGAATTGGAAAGAAGATAGGTATTGCTTTATCACCTTCTGTTCTCAACAGTCTTAGAATTTTACTTTGTATGTGCTGTATATCCAGGCTTTATTCCCCTGGAAAGAGAAATGACATTTTCTCCAAGCCCTTAACTTACTAGATGGCACAGTGGTATGTGTGATAAGAGACACTGGACCTCTGGAAGTGTATCTAGTTCCCTGTTGTGATGCTGCTGTTTATGGCATCTCTCCAAGCATGTATTTTTGGAAATGCACTCATGGGTTTAGTTCCCATTTTGTGCAAGGCTGTTGATACATGCAAAATTGTTTTTGTGGGGTAGAATGGCAACTTTATTTATAACTATTATGCTATTGCAGTACTTGTGCTGTTTTGGTGCAAGCACATCATTGTTTGCCTGTGGGACTACTCTTTTAACTGTCATGAGTGTCTAAGATGTATATGAATTCAATGACTCATTGAGGTTCATAAATTCTGGTGAGAAGTGCTGTGTAATGCCCTCACACAAAGGCAAAGCACTACTAGCTGGATGGAGAGGTAGACATAAGAAATTTGGAAACTCTGAAGTAGAGTGAAAAGTTTTTTCTTTCCTCTAGTGCTTAGAGAGTGCCTAGGGAGTGTAAAATGCCCAAGTCATGTATCTCTAACCCAGTACCTGAAGAATATGCAAAACCTCAAAGTGGTGGGTTTAAAGGTTTGAGGGAAATTGATTTTACCAGTCTGAAAATGTGGAATAAATTACTTGACTGCATCCTAAAGAGGAGGCTGAGGGACCTGTGTGTTTTCTCACTGATTTGACTCTGGGATGGGAAAATTTTCTCACAGCCTGTAGCTGGAATATTACTAAATCCCCCAGATTTGACTCTGGGGGATTTAGTAATATTCCGGCTACAGGCTTTGAACTGAAAATACACCCGACTATCAGAGCTGGGTTCCTCAGGCCCTAATATAGGATTATGGTGATAACTGCATGGTTTAATAAAATGTTGTGTTTGGGATTTGAGCAGGAGCTGTTCAGATCATGCCAGCATAAGCGCTGGCCACAAAAAAATGACATGTAAATTCTCAGCCCTGCGTAGAGCAGAAGGCAACAGGCCAGTAAACAGGCAATGCTTCTAACAGATGCTGAGGTTATAAGACTTAAGGTTATAAGATATTTAAAACCAGATTTTTTACAAAAACTGGCATGGTAGAATCTTGTGGGTTTATACAGGCTGCATGACATATATTAATGCTGCACTTTGTGTAGGCACCAAGATCGAAATCAATTTTGGGGAAAGGAAGAAAGAAATAAAATGTTTAATCAAGTTCACTGTTCAAGTGTGTGTGAAGGTGGAAAGCCTGTGTGAACATACTTCCAGAGGCAGTGAGGGAAATCCTGCACTGATCATTTCAGGGAAAGAGAAGGTTTAAAACACCCAGTAAATCTGCCAAGGTTCTTTCCCTTCATTTCCCGAACAGAGCTAGAAGTGGAGGAGAGAAATGTATCACAGGGGTGGTTTACCCCTGTTGATCATATTGTGGTGTCTGGGTTCTCAGAAAGCCCTAAAAGCTTTTATTTGTTCCAGTCACAAAGAAAACCTTCAAACTGACATTTTCAGTGAGAAATGAGTTCATACAATATAATTGGACTGCTTTCATCACCTGAACCTCCTTTCTGAATTGCAGCTTGCTTCTCACTTTGACTCAGCTACCCAGTGGTCCCTACTCCTGGGGTCAGCTGGAATGTTTTCAAAATAATGGGTTAAAATCCAAGACTGTACCAAAAGCTGCCCAGTTACCAAATGCTCCTGAACTAATTTCAAACATTACTTGGGAATGAGTCTTCTTACATGTTGGAAATGTCTTACAGCTACAATGGGAAGCTGATAGTGTCCTGCAAACATGTCTCTCTTAAGGTTTAGTGCATGTTTGTTATTAAAAATATTTTTGAGAAAACAGATTCAGAGTGATACCAGCAAACCTCTCTTCAATACTACTCTGAAAAGCTTGCTTGTGTAATATCATCAAACCACTAGGAATTGCTTCTTCCGGAGATAAATACAGCAAAAGGACTAAAGTAATTGTCTAAATGGAGTTTAATGACTAAAGTCAAAGGAGTCCATAAGAATTTTATCAGGATATCTATTGGGATAGCTCATTCTCGCTGCCTACATCTACAATGGGTAGCACGGTTATTCTAACCCATGAAGTGGACACAAAAAGTGCCCACAAAGATTATACACTCTCAAATTTTTTTTTGTTTCATATAAAAAAAAGATGAAGTGTTGTTACAGAGCATATCTTACATTAAATTTATCTATCTTGCTACCTAATATTTAAGCATTGTTTAAATTGGTCCTGCAATGGAGTTTAGTGACTATATGTGGCTGATGTGGAATATCTGGTCAGACAGAATCAGGATAACCTTTCACTTTATTATAACTTTGAATTTCCATATAATTATGTGGAAAAAATATCTTAAATTCTTAAATTCTTAAAATATCTTAAATCTATAGATTTACATTTGGCCTAATTAGTGATTAAAACCCAGGGAAATGTCATGTGGTTCAATGTTTGTTTTTCAATCAACCAAAAACTTGTATGTATTTTCAGTGTCACACAACTTGGACCACAGCTTCTGAGTCCTTGTGCTTCAGGTTGGGATGTATACACACAGACACCCAGAAATACTATGAAGAAATTAAATAAGCTTATTCAGCAATAAATTAGCATTTCTGGTTTTGGCTGGCTTGTAAGTTTGCATCTGCAAACAGCTGAAGATCAAAGGCTGAGACTTCTGTATTTGGTAATCTAATTTTACATCTCTTTCTTCAAATAGCACAAGTATTTCATTTTTTTGCAGATTATCAGGACATCTTCCTTCATTGTGCTGTTCCAGGAGCATTCAGAAAACCTTACAAAGTCATGGGATGTTCTTCATCTTTCAGTATAAATCTCACATTTAAATTCCATAATAAGACATACTGGCAAATTCTGTTCAAAGAATTCATTGCCTTTGTGGCTTAGATCTGCTTTTAATTCAGAATGTCCCTATTGTTTCCTTTTTTGCAGCATTACTGGACAAGAGGACCTTGTGGACTTTAGGAATGATTTGCAAAAACATCCTGAAACAACCTTTGGTGAGACTGTGCTTTGTACTAGTTGAAATTATATTTGTGAGGGTTCAGTAACACAAAATTAAGTGATACTCATCAGACAGGCATTGTTGACTGGCAAACTCATGGAAAGTGAAGAAAGAGGAGGAGGAGTGTGTGGGTAAAGATGGCTACTCTGTAGTAGCTAGCTGACTGTGATTTCAGAGAGAATAAATCTAATTTTTTCTGAGGGGACTCCCTGCATTTGCACCTGGGGTTCCTAGAAGTAAGGGTGTCTTGAGTCTGAAATGACAAAAATTTTAATGGACTTCCAACTTTTTCCATACATTTTTTCTGAACAGTACCTTTCCAAAAACCATTGTAACAATCAAGGAAATTACAGAAATACTACTAAGTAGTGAAGATCTGCATGAGTTGTCTATTTTAGCAGGATTCAGAGTTTCAAGAAAATCAAGTAACTGATAGATGGGTCACACTCCTGGTTGGCCTTAGGGCCAGGTGCCACTCTGCATACATGAATGCACATGAGTCATCTCAATGCCTCAGGGAGGTGGCCCCTGGGTTAGGGTAACATGACAGCTTGCTGGAAATTAGAGCAGGCTGCTCTAATTTGGCAGGCTGCTCTAACTTTGGCAGGCTGCTCTGCCCCCCAAAAAGCTATTCCCTTAGTCTTCTGTACAGGATTTATATGCTTCACTGAAAGTCCACCTGCTGCATGTATAAGTCAACAACCAACTCCTGAACAGCCACTGCAATGGGATTTTGGTGTTGTTTTGTCTTTGGGATAGACTTTTGGGAGATATGCTGCAATTCCTTGGCTGCATACAAGGTGTAATAAGAAACAGTTGAGAAATTATCTGAATAGTCTTGCTGCTTCTAGTAATAAGGAGTTAAATGATGCAGATCCTCAAGTGCATGATGCCCTACTCTCAGATCTCTCCAATACTAACTTTCAAACTTTTGTTACTAGAAGTCCAAACTGGCCTGGTGAAAGAGATTCATGCCCGATGCTGTCAGCGTAGCGGTGATGCTGAGAGCACAGGGAATTCTAGAACACAACAAGATTTTTATTTCTTAAGAGCTAATAATTTGTAGCTAATCATTTGTATAAGGAAAAATAATGGAAATATGTAATGCAAAAAAACTTGTTTTCTGGTATTTTAAAAATCTCTCCAGGTTTCATCAACAGGATCTCAGTGTGGTAAGATTCCATTATTTCAGAGAAGATTATAACCTTGTATGTAATATATTCAGCTGCTAAATAAAAAGGCAACAAAGGAATTAGTCAAAAGCCTTGATTTCACTTATAGTACTTCCTCTTTCCTTGCTTCTAGTTTGTCACTGCTTCAGGTCTGGGTAGTGGTGGTCTGTGTACATGCCTTATGTTAACAGTTGTAATAACCTTCTTTGCAAGTTTCCATTTTTCTTAATTTTTTTCACCATTGTTTTATCCTTCCCACTTGCTGTTCACAGTGACTGACCATTCACCTTTTGAAATATTGCTGGCATTCTTACTCTCCTATTCACTCTCTGCTTCTGAGCACCAGGCCCTGAAAGTCGAAAAGCCAAGTCCGTGTGGCAGGTGGGCAAGTGCTTCTTGTGCAAATACACTCATTTGCATTTGAATGTTCTATTTGCATACAAATGCTTTCATTCATAGGAATAAAAAGGTACTCTCCATGTGCACCATTTGTGCAAAGAAAAATCGGGTTCATGAAACCACTCAGAAAAGTAGGGGAGAGATCAGGTCTCCTGCCATTTTCACTTTGGTACTATGTTTACAATTTGATAATATGTCTGCAAAGAAAGCAAATTCAATTTTCAAGTATTGTTGATTTTTAAAGTTTTACTGCACGAGATTGTTGTTGGCTTTCCACAGTGTGCATACAGAGCCAGATGGTGTAGTCTCCATTCTAACTGGGACCACAAGAAAGAACCGTAGCATAAATGAAACTATTATTATAGAGATGAAGAAGGTCAAATACAATTTCTCCTCAGATATTGAGCAGAAATCTGAAAGTCTTAAAATTTTTACTCTTAAAATTTTTTTACATCTATAGTAGATACATTTGTACTTAAGTGTGTGTTTTTTTAATACCCTTTACTTGAGGTCACCACTAGCATAGGCAGACCTGCTTTTTAACTTCACAATTCTGTATACAGATCACTTTTCTCTCAAGAATAACCAGTCAAATGCAAGGTGTGTCTGAAAACCTAAGTAGTACTATGTATCTAAATATTTTGAGTGGCACCATCAGCAAAGAAACAGTCATCATAAGAGATAAGATCAGCCAGTGCTTGAAAACAGCCTACTGGCAGCACTTTTAAAATTTATTTTTACTTTTTGACTTGCATTTTAAGTGGGATGGGAGGAACTGTTGGAAGAGCACACTTGTTAAAATTTTGAAGTTTTCCTATATGTAGTAGATGTTGAGCTGACCAAAAAGGTCTTTTAAAAATTTTCTAATATGACAGCTACTAATCTTTGTGATAAGAAAACCCAGAGCCTGTAATCTTCCACCAGAAACCTCTCTCTGGACACTGAAATGCTTCTTTTTACGTTCTGGTAGTCATGGCTCTGCACAGATCAAAATGATTTGAAGAAAATTTTGAGGTAAGAAGAGGTGGTCATAGTGTTTAAGACATTTCATTCCAAAACCTTGCTTTTGTTCCAATTGTTTAGGAGATTAAATAGGTTAATGGAAAGGATATGTAACTGTAGTTCCTGTTTATTTCTGTCATGCGACACTTAAGACTTTCAATTACAGATCAGGGCTGAAGGTGCAGATACTGCAAGGCTTATTACTTGGCTTCCTGAGTTTTGCAGTGTGTAATGATGTGGTCTGCAAACTACTGGTTCAGTGCTTGTGACGGCTTTAAAGTAGTTAGTGCAGTACAGTAAGAGTGACCAAAGCTGTGAAAGAGTTGCTTCTTTTACATATGCACGTTGTAACTGAGCTCAGCTGGGTAGAAATCTGTTTCTGAATCTTAAAAGCCCCGATTAGGAGATTATCACCCAGAAACCACCATCAGGACAGCGACTACAGGGGAGGTAGGTAGAGGTGATGTTGGCTAGCAGTCTACTGCTACTTGTGGTGAAGAGAGAGCCAACAGTTAATCAGGTGGGGAGTGATGTGCTGAGACTCTCCTAAAGTCCAGTTAAAATTTTTTTCTAAAGTTAATATTTGCAGTGGCCCAAAGAAGAAGCAGGCATGGAAAAAGTTAGATTCTTCTCGTGCCTTGCACCTTCTCAAAGGCACCTCATAGCAGCATAGAGGAGCTCTAACACTTTTATAAATCCAACACATTAACCAGATAATTTATAGTCATTACAGTCAATATGTGTTTCAAAAATCTAAGAAAAGAATAGGATAGGGTTATTCCTGGCCAGTGTTTGGAAAGATAAAAAAGAAATAACAGGAAGATGTTTCACAGCTTTTTCAGAACCACAACTCAAAGGAATCATTATAAAGTGAAGAAGTAAAGGCCGGTGTCGCCGCCTTGCACAGAAGGATCTAAAAACTTTTTGTATTTTCTATCTCTGATTTCATTACTCCTAATAACTCTTTTCCTGATGGAAGGTAAAGAGGCACCTGAAATATAGATTTGAGTCCTTTTAGTTAAACCTTTATCTCTTTGTCATAGCGGGTTTTTTTCTTCTGTAGTTTCATTCATCTGCTCTACTGGAACTTTCAGTCGCACAGTGTTAAAATATGGCTGTTCTAAGCTAATATGCATTAACTTTTTAAAATCTGTTTTATACATAACCTATTGTATTAATATAAAACGTTAAGGCCATTTTTTCGTTTCCTGGGAATGGCCCATTACATTGTGAGCAATCTACTCTTGCTTTTTTAGAAAAGACTTTGAACTCGATACAAAAGAAAAATATAATCATGTACAACTATAAAGACTGCTTTTTTCCCTTTTGTGCAGAGTAACAGAGGTGGATGAGTAGCATGGTAATGAAGAGATGGACCGTCTTTATTAGCAGGCTCGGTGAAAGGGTTCTTTTCAGAACTTCAACTTTTCTTATCTTCTTAGTTTTCATGACGTCTATTCGGACACTTTCCTTTCTTACTTCCTTTTAAATATGTCTAACAGACTAGCAAAGCCAAGCCAGTTCATCCTTCTTTCCAAAGAAGGCTAGATACAAAGTCTAGTGGTTTAGATGCTTCATTAAAGTTTTTTGTATATTTAGAGAAATATTGCTGTTTGCATTGCTTAAGAAATAGTCATGTGTATTGATGTCTCACAGTCATTCTTTATTTCTCTAAAAACAAACACAACAAACCATTGCAAAGATGTTTTCATACTGTAGTTAAAAGAGGCTAATGACATAGGAAGCTTCTTTGAGTAACAAAATAGAACTAGAAATAACACTTAACCCTCTGTCCTAGAAATTGGTTCATATAGTAGATTTGTAGAGGGCTATTTGATGATCTCTCACCCTCTTCTACAATGTGCTCCAACAACCCTTTTTGATATTTCTCTGCTCCTCCTCTATGCTCCCTAATTTTCTGCTGTTCCTCCCACTCTTTCTGCTTCAGTATTCTTTGTTATATAGACAGTTCACTTTTAATCTTGCTCAGTTAAGGAATTGCACTACAATGAAAGGTGATTGCCATGTGATTGCAAAAAATTCAATCTGGGTGGTACAACATATGAAAACTATGCTCCTTTCTGCCATTCTGGTGCAGAGGAAGTATCCCATCATCACTGTGTTGAGCTCTGAGGAAGGAACCTCAAGAACAGCAACCAAGAAACAGGGAACATTATTTATTATCTGAAGCTGGAAAACTGAAACTTGTTTGTTGACTAGTATTTACCTGTTATAGTATTATAAAGAATATTAAAATCCTCTGTGAAGGACATTCATTGTTGCATTACTTACAGTAATGTATCAGTCCAATTGTGTTGCTGTTTAGCCTGTGTACCTTCAGTGCAGCAAGATGTTAATAGATCTTGGTTTTGAAAGGATGTGGCTTTTATACAAAGATTGCATAGCAAAATTTAAGTATAAATAAGAAATTATGAATTGTGTAGACTGAAGGATACAAATAATGTTATAGCAAAATTGACTCTGGCTAGATCTCTTGTTATGAGCAGCTCAAAATAATGAATATGATTAGTTTGTTCAATAGATGATGTGCTCCAATGAAACCAAGCACCTGCTTTGTGGAAGATTTACAAGGCACTTCTCTTCAATATACAGAAATAGCTTGGCTGCAAGTTCCCACTCTATCATTCTTTCTCATGCATTGTATCTATATTAGAAGGGATTCCGTTTTGCCCAGTATGAGGCTTTTCAGGTAACTGTGAAAACTCTTGAGACCATATTCTTAAACTGATATTATCATTTTCATGTAATTTCAAAATAAATATATACATTGAAATGGGAATTTTTTATAAATTCCAGATTATTAGCCTCTCATTGAGAATCAGGTGTGTTGCTGAAGAGCTGTCTGGAAGGTAAAGCAATTTTAAATGCACAGCACAGGATCTCTGTTGTCCTTACACCTGTCCTTTGACATTGGCTGCAGCCCATGCCAAAAATGTATCAATATCAGTATTTCATTTGGTAGGAGAAAGGCATAAATATAATTTGCATAATCTCTCCAAATGGTGTCCTATCTTTTCCAAGGGTTTAAGTATATGCAACATATCTCAGCCTTACTATATTTATTACATCTTTTCTAGACCAAGTGGCATGAATTGCTCTGTAAAAAAATGAATTTGGAACTTGAGTTGAGCAAGAAATGTTGCAACCACTGGAGTATTGATATACCATAAAGTGTACAAAACCAGCCTTGTTTTAGTCAGTTGATCTGGCAAACTGGGCCTGTACTACCTCAACATGCAGTACAAACAGATACATTAATCTATTAATGCCCATTTAAAAGCATAAGCTCTGTCAGTTCAAATGAACTTCACTAAGAACTGCTGAGGTCTAGGCAGCCCATTGGGATAACATGGAAAAGGCATATTGGTTTCTGTAGCATGCAGCCAACTTCAAATCCATCTGCCTTCTGCTCCTTATAGTAAGTGCTGATGACACAATAAGAAAATCCCCACACACTTTGTACAAGTCCAAACAAGACTGGTGATGGGTAGATGGAATATTAGAAGGTAAGCTGCCTGAAAAGAAAGTGTATGGGCACATTCTTTTTGCTCAGAGAAATGTCTGTACTTCTGAGAACATGCACATCACACCCACTACAAAACATTTAGCCCAGCCATGTACTCTGTAATGCTGGGATCTCCTTACTAGCAACTGTGGAGCTACAATAGGATATAATCCTCTACAAAACTACTTAAGTTGTCATAGAATTGTATCATCATACAAGATGTCAGTATTTTCCCACCATGCAATAGTGTCATGCACATCCAGTTACTTACCAGGGAAACCTCATCTCCCTAATGAAGCACAGGATGTGCACTTTCCGACATAAGTCAGACTCTGGACTAAGAGGTTAAAGGCTCTAAGAATACTAAGAGGTTTCTGTGCCAGTACATTTTCACTGGATGGTGAACATACCCCAAGCACTACTCGGATGCTGTGCAGCTGAATGGCTTGCTAAGCAAATCTGCTCCAATAAGCTGCTTGTGTATGTGCAAAGACCTCGAATTTTACTACCCTCTGAAATACTACATTTAAATTTAAAAAGTATTACCAAAAAGCTGGATAAAATAAGAGAAAAAGATAAATGTGAAGCAAAATGTGTAGATTTCCAAATAAGAGGAGCTGAAAATCTGTGACTGTAGCTTTATAAAGATCAGCAAAGAGGTGTTGTAGAGGTATTAAAAATAAGAAAATGATTTGCTACTTTCAGTTACTACTTCTTTCAATTCAGGTTTAGAGCAGAGATGAAAGAGAAGCACCACAGATTTAGAACCTACTTTTGAAGCTGATGAATTATATTTTAGATGCAACACATAAATAAATTGAATCATCCACTCGTACAAGACAACTGCAAACCTGATAGATTATCAGGACAAAGCAGAGGATATTGAGAATAGCCACAAATATTTTGTACAAGATAAAAATAAATGTCAATAAATGTCATTGTAAATATTAACTGACTGGACCAGAAAGAGAAGAATACCTAGAATCAGGTACTTTATTATAGTTGTCAATAGGGCTTACTTGCATTTTTTTTCTGAAATACTTAGTATTTGCTGCTGTCAGCAGCTGAATGATGAGTTGGACAAACTCATCAATTTGATGAGTTTGAGCAATTTGTTTGAGCAATCATTTGATTAAGAATGAGCAATGAAATGTCTCTGTTCCAGAAGAACTAGGTTAATTCTTGTATGCTATTTTGTCATTTTCCTTAGAGACTATTGACACTGATTATTCCTTATGGTAAATTTCTTTTTGTTTTTTGCTTAGTATTTAATACCTTAGAAGGAAATTCACAATCAGTACATTTCTCATCACATATGAGCCATCTCAGACTGCAGATGAAAGTGGTTACTACCCAGACTAGAGCTGGCTTCATGAAGCAGTGGTGCATTGTATGCCCTTCTAGCAATTCCCCAGGAACATGTCCTGCTCTGGAGGGATTGTTTAATCCCTGTGGCTGGCATGGGAGTGGGAAGAGGTCAGTTAGACTAAATAGCACAGGTAGTTGAACTGGGACATTCATGCATAATACCTCATTGCTTTTTGTGGTTGAGAAAAGCAGCAAGACTTTTCTGATAGTAAATAGTTTCATTTTCTTTATCTCAGTTACAGTGGTAGGTATACAAATATGGAAATAAGGTTAAATTTGGCTCAGCTTCTGAAAAATTAAATTTGAACTCATGTTTTAAAGTACAGATGCAGTGTTGCTGTGAAACATGCTGCTACAACTGTATTTCTAGAATGAAGGAAAAAAACGTTATAGAATTTAGTGAAAGATTAAGCTGTTGGCTGAAGGGTGACAGGCTGCTGTAGCAGCATTTTTTTTGGGGCTAAGCTTTTGCTGGCTCTTGTTAAATAGTCTGCTCAAAGTCTTTTACATAAATTCAGAAATATTTAATTTTAAATACAGGCTTAGGTAAGCCATGGATTTAATCACTATAATGATATGATTTGCAACTCAATTGGATTTTCACTTTCAGCTGAATGTAATAATATTTTATGACACTCAGACACTTGTAATAGATCCACTTATGTCTACTTGCTTGCACACAATAAATAAACCAGTGCCTTATTTTTATGGAAAATTTGTGCAAACTTTGTATAATGTTAAGCAAGGGCAAGAGATCAAAAAAAAAAAAAAAAAAAAAAAAAAAAAAAAAAAAAAAAAACCAGAAAAAAAAAAAATGACCTGTTATTATTCTTCCTATTTCTTAATGCTTATTCAAGAGGTTAAGTTATTCTAGTCCATAAGGGTAATTGCAAAGCCTGGATTAATACTCTGGATTTATTGCTCTTTCAGTATGAAGCCTACACTGGATGGTATTACATTACATACATATAATAGCACTTTTTTTTTTTTTTTTTTTTTTAGCTATGATGCTTGTGCAGTATTCTTTCCCATTCTAAGTGTTGGGCAAAATTTAATGTGATTCTGTAAGCTCAGTTTGCAGTTTTAGATCTCCAGAATTCTGGAGGGACAGAAATCCTATTCTCATGTCTGACAATTAAGCCAAAAGTGCAACATCATATAGGCATACCAAACCAGATATGAATATAACTGGAAGGCAGTAGTACTGTTTTTATTTACTGCTGTCTTGATTCTTATTGTGAGTTCCTGGTTTTAATGGGGAAATTGGGATTGTTTGTGTTGAGAGTAGTATCTAATTTAAATTTTTTCCAGTTTATTACTTCTTGCCCTGTGCAAAATAGAGACAGGGAATACCCTTATATTATTCCTTTACAGTGTCCTTCTATATCCTTTAAGACTGTTACCATGTTGCCTCTAGTCCTCTCACACAGAAACCTTTCTGAAATACCCAAAATTGGACATGGTGCTTTAGCTGTGGCCTAAGAAACACATAGCAGAGCAGAGGGATTATTTCTTGTGCCCTGCATGTTATTATCCTATTTATGCATTTCAAGATCATGTTGCTGGTTTGCTTTTTTGGCTTGTTGGAAGCTTTCCTTTTTTGTTTTGCTACAGTGTGCTCAGATGTAGAAAGATCTTTCTAATGCATGCTAGATGTTGTACATTCCCAGGACAAATGTCAGTTATTTTTAAAATATGTCAAAACCAAATTCTGACTCTAATTTTAACCTTCTACATGCTTATTGTGAGCAGCACTACATGACTTGCCAGAGATTCCAGCTGCTTTTTTTTGTGATTTTCCAAGCAATGCAAACACACAGAATCTTCTGATCTGGCAGACAGAGCAAGAATGCTAAAGTGTAGAACAAAGTGTATTTTAGTTAAATTATTGTAAAGAATAACTGGGTGCAGACATATATTTTCATGCTTTCATATAGGCTTCTGAACACACTAACACATTTTGTTGTATTCCATACTATGGGATAAGAAAAGCAGAGTAAAGACAAAAGTGCTGGGGCTTAGCTGGTCTATCATATGCTACTGTGCTTGGGCACCATTTATCATTTGTTTTGGTGGAGACTGCTCAGTACCTTTTACTTTAAGCAGGAAGTCAACACTACATATTTTGTTCAGTCAGAAATAAATCTGAATTTTAATTTCTTTGAAATCTAACCCCCACAGTTGGATGGGTCTAAGAAATACTTGACTGAGTGTCATTTGGATGTGGTTCCATCCATGTTTCTTAGAATATTTTTATATCCTATGCCCTTTAAAATTTTCCTTCACCTGTATTTCAGAAGGAAAAATATTCCTTAGCCTGAAAATATGAAATTGTTACTGAATTTCAAATTATAAATTCATGGTTATATAAAACTAAACTGTGACATTTTGTAAGGTTGTCAATACATGTATTATTTAATCTGACTAAAATGTGCTGGAGATGGCTCCAAGGTTGGTTCAGTCTCAGAGAATTGCAGGCAGTCACAGGCAATCACAGGCAGTTGAGTCTTACACAGTTCTTCCTCAAGTAGATGGGAAAAGTTCTCTGTATCCAGACAGAGAATTCTAAATTTCTGGCCTACAAACGTAGACTTTAGTATCTATGTGGCCCTTTTCAAATCAACTGGACTCCAGAAGAAGGCAAAGATTGTTATAGCAGGGATTTACCAATATCATATATATAGGTATTAAAAAACTCCCTTTCCCTCTCTCTCTAAAGGCTAGCCTTCACTAGGAGCTGCAAAGGCAGATGTCATATCTTAAAGATTTTCCTCATAATCTTTATATGCAAACTTTCTGATTGATGAAAACTCACTTGAGATTAACTAAGCATCTTGTACTTTGCAATGTCAAATATTTTTAACATTTGATGAATTTTCAAGTATTTCTGGAAGCACAGAATGAAGTATCTGTGGTTTTGGCATTTAGTAGTAGTGATCTGGATCTATATGATGGCAGTGTATTACTTGAAAGAAATCTGGATAACTGCTTTTAAAATGTTCTTTGAGAAAGGAATGCAAAGACAGCTTCTAGAGGGCTTAGAAATCTGTTTGGCTTGTCTGTTGAGAGACTTGGCTGTGCATCAATCTCTTTTATACTTTTGGGTTGGAGTAATGTGTTTGCTTCTAATAATGTAAAAACAACTCCTTTTGTATATTTCCACGAGATCAGTACAGATTCATTCTTATAGTTCATTGAAGTTTGTTTGACAGTCTGTTGAAAATATAATTGCTGAATCATCACTGCCTGTCCATTATGAGTAAATCCCTCTTACCTTTTGAACAACATGACTCATTTTGAAGGATACAAAAGCTATTCATTATTGTTATTGCTTCTTGGCCTAAGTGGTTGAGTCTGAGATCCTGCAAACTGTTTCTGTTGGAAAAGAAGCTCATGATAAGAGCAGAGCATCTCTGTACAGAGCTGCATTGAAGAATGTTTGAAGGTCTCATTTTGTGCATATAGGAGGATCTAAACAACAACAAGCAGCAAATTCTTTTGCCTGTACCATCACCAGGTTTTAGCACAAAATGTATGGAATTTCTTCTAAGAACCATTTTACTAGAGCTATTCCAGGTTATATTTTATATTTTTGTACTTCCCCCCCAACCCCGCTACTTCTTGTGTTTCTCTTGTTTCTTCCTTATATAAAGGTAGATAGGTATTTCCTGAAGCCACCTCTACCCAGTGCATTTCAAATCATTGCAGTTTCCCATGGACCTTTGGAGTGAGTACAGGTGTTTGCACTGTGAATTGAAGGCATTTGTTTTAATAACCTAACTAAACTTAAGCCATGCAAATACTGTCTTGCATCAGCTTGGAAGAAAAGAGCATGGTGTCTGTGACTATTATATGGACCACCAGCTCAGATCAAATATGATAAAAATTTAGTCTCTTTTCCTTCTATTTTAGATGTTCTGTCTTCTCCATCTGTTCAGACCAGCAACCTTGCTATCATATCAGATTCTTTTTGTTTTGTTTCCAGGTTATGGATTTGTCTGGAAAGTCTATGCCTCTTTTCTGTGCACTGACCACCTTGTCTGTATAATTCTTACTGGGTATTCTTTTGAAAGCACATTGGTTTTGGACTCCAAAAAAAGGTAAGTATGGAAAGGAGGGAAATTATGCTGCCATAAGATTGTTTCTTCAGGCAATAGGAAGTATATAATGCTTCAATTGAATTAATGAGCTCTGTATTTCACACTGCTGAAATTACATGATGAGGGAGTTCATATCAGGCCAAGAATTTGAATCAAAACCCTGCAAACCCAAAAGAGTTTGTGCAGATTTCACAATCTGCACCCATCAAGCTCTCTTTTTATGTCTAATCTGGCAGAATCATCCAGGTAACCTGTGAATAAGCCTAATTATTTCATTGTCATACAGCTGGCTGAAGAATACAGGCACAAAGTGGTAAAATTATAGTTTTGGTTTCCTGAGATACAAAACTGCCTTCTGTACTTTGAGTCTCTTGAGAACTAATCTCCAGATAGCTTTCTCCTATTCTCTGTATTACCTCTCTCAGTTTATTCCCTCCAGTTTTTCACTTGCACCACAACTCACCCCTTCCCTTTCCTTCTGTCCCTACCTCCTCCCTAAGCCCCCCTTAAGCTGTAGTTACTGTCGTCATCTTTGACTCCATTACAAATTATCTGTAAAGCATCCCAGTTCTCTCTCACTCTTTTCTTCTTGCCCCGTATCACACAATTCTCACAAGCATTTGTGTGCTTCAATCCTCTGCCCCACGTGCTAAGTGCAAGATTTCACTTACCAGGAGGCAGAAAGGTGGTCTAAGGAGAGCCAAGGTCTAAGGATACCCTTGCTTTCATTCCCCAGTGGCTGGAAGACTAGGACTCAATGGTGGAGATCACAAGGCAGAGGAGTACACAGTATTCCTACTGCAAGATGAGACAGTTTGGCCAGACAGTGGCGGTTTCCTCTCTTGTTTCAGGCCATGACTCAGTCTAAGCCAGAAGTGCAGAATATGTGATAGAAATTGCAAATTGGATGGCTAGAGGCCAGTTAAATCTGTAACTTCGCCAGTGAGACTGCCCCACCTACCTAAGGCAGATGACATATTCTTTGCAATGACTTTCTGGTTGTTTTTTATGATAACAATAACCAGCCAGAATCTGAAAAAAAGAAACCAAATGCTTTTCTAAACAGCCACTAAACCACAACTTTCTGGAACTGTTTGGGTCCTGCTGGACAGCTGTAATTGCTACTTTTCAGACAGAAAAAACCCAAATATTTTTGAGAAAATGGATGTTGAAACCCATATAAAATGTTCTTGATCATTCTATTTTTCCCCTTATATTCCCAACACAGAAGCCTATCATTCTAGCAGAAGTACATCACATTGTCAGTGGAAATTTCACCCAAGGAAGGATTTCATAATAGTGGGTTTTGCAAGGCACATTTGTAGCAAACAAATGCCAACCATTCCTCTTCTCCACTGCAGGGTAATTGTGTTACAGTGAAAGGCTTTTAACTATGAATCTGACTGAATTGCTCAACCCCCCAGGAGACATTCCTGGAACATGAATTTCAGTCTGGCATGCTGAACGCACTGTTCCTGCAGCTGCTGCTACCACTGACCAGATACTCTGTAGGAGGGGAGCACTGTAAGACAGTGGTGACAAGGCAATCCTGAGAGAGTGTGGGAGAGAACAGTGCTGCTTCAGAGCAGGAACAGCATTCACTAAAAGCTTCAGCGTAGAGTTTAGAAGTGTTACACACAAAACACCCATCTGAGTAATAAGAATCACCGACTGTCATTCTGCTCTGATCACAGCCTTTTAACTGCTTCACTATTTGGTTTAACCCAGCAAAAAAAGTAAAAATTAATGTGCTTTTTAATTTTTCTGGTTATTTTCAACCACAAAATCAATTAAATTCTGTAATGTATTGTACTACTTACTGTGATGAACAACTGTGCATCAAGGACTGCCCTTTCTCAACAGTGTCTTGTATATATATTTGTTTAATGAACACAAGCATGAAAAGGTGCTTATTATGGAGTACCTGTCATAATTTTAATTTATACTTATGAAAGCATGGTGTTGGCACTAGGCTCCTGGAATCTTACCTTTTGCTTTTCATCTTGACACCCAGCCCAAAAGAAATGAAGACGCCCTGTTGCAGTTCTAATTTTCCTTTGGAAAACAATACAGAAACACACTTCAAATAATATTACTCTCTTATCCTAAATTGTTGAATACATAAGGAAAGGACACAAGACTTAGAGAGTCCTTCTATGGACTCTGTCTTTTATTAGATTTTTATCTGATGTCAATTACTATACTTTATGTTCCCAAACTGAATTTACTCTTCAGAAAGTTCAAATTAGCACTTTAAATGCCTTAGTGCAATTTAGGAAGCCCTGTGCTGCTCAGAAGCCTCTTCTCCCTTCCCTGGGCTGACCACTTTCCGAGCAAGGGAAGAGTCCTTCCAAGAATTAGTCCCAGCACACAGTGCTTCAGGTAGTAAAAGACAGTAAAGTGAGAACAGTGTTTTAATTTCTCATTGTATCATTTGTGTACCATGTGTACCAAACAAACATGTACCAGCATGTTTGTGTGATTAATTTTTTTTTTTTTCTGTTCAGGAAGAAGTAGGTGCAAACCTAAACAAAGCAATGGGAGACAGGATACTCACAATGAAGTGACTAATTTCTATTTGGCCAGTGGACTGAGATGAAAAACAAAAGATTTCTGAAGCCTTATGACACACACTATTCTCCTTCTCTAAAGGCATTTCCAGGAACAGTAACGCATGAGAAAACCTCTAAAACTGTTTAACAGCATCTTTCACATGATCAACTCAAAGTGCACTGAGGGCTGAATATTGTTCTGATAAGCAAACTATTCTAAATACACAGAACTTCAGAGTTGTGCTGGAAGATAAATGGATGGGCAGGGGCAGTTTCAGGACACTCACCCACTTTGCAAGGTCACAAAGTCCCAGAGATGTAATGGTTCAGTCATGCTCATAGGATCATAGGTGCCCCAACAGGCCTAAAAGAGAGAAAATAGGCAAAGTGACAAGTTCAAACTGGAAGTCTTGTAGCAACAGTATTTGACATGTAGGATGATGGAACAGGCTATAGGGCCAGGGAAATGGGAAATACTCTGAATGAAGGAAACTCATGACACATGAGAGAAATAAATTCCTTATGGCTATCTGGGATCAAATGAGCTCTCTTCAGCTTTGAGTGGACTGTTATAAATGTAGTGGACTTTGTTCTGGTGCTGTAACTCAAGGAGGACTTCAGTCATATATTTTCAAAGAAGTATAAATATCTTGAAATATAGATGTAGTCTACTGAGGCATTTTTATTTTGTCATTTCCTCTGAGAACAAATCATACTTTACTTGCTGTTGATTTTAAAGGATTCTTCAAGAACATAAGATAAGTCCTACGAAGAGCTGCCTTTGTCCATTCAGATTTGGACTCTTTGAGATCTGTATGGTAATAAACACCTGTCATTACTGGTACTGGACATGATCCCAAGGTGGGCATTGTAACTACATCCTCAGGCAGCTTGACAGGGGGAAACCCAAGCAGTGTTTCTCACCCTTGCTCCACTCTCCATGAACAGACATCCCTTAGCCTGAGAGTCAAAAAGTACAATTAAGTGGTCCAAACAGGTCTCAAATCCAGATGATGGGGATTCAGATGATGTGAAATTTGCAGTCTATACTTGCCAGGTATATACAAGCTGTAAATGTGTTTTCAGATCTCACATGGTAAGAACTCCAGAATGAAACAAAAAAATTCTGCTCAGGGCTTAACATCTAGAAGATATTTCACTTCAAAAATCAGATTTTTGAAAAGAAGTAGGAACTTCTGAAACTCATTATTGATTAGTCTGATACACAAAATCTGAAAAATATTTTCCTCCATCTCCCTCGCTCTCTTTCAAAGGGCTTGGGATATCATGTATCTATTTTCTGGGCTGTATCAGGAAACCTGCCAGGCCTAACATGTATTTTCTGCTTTCAAGCCTAGTAAGAGTGATACCCACTTTTGTCAAGTTTGTTGAATGACACATGTACTGGTTGCAGGCACACAAAGAACATTTTGGCTCATGGGATTATTTCTAACCTAAATGTCACTCTTGGTTGATGTAGAAGAAAGAGAACTTTTATTGGCCTGAAAAGAAGCCTCCAAAAAGCTGCTGGACTGCAACCAAAGAGGAGGATGACAGGCTGAGGAGAACACTAGGCTTGTAATTCTTTTATTTCTCATTTGTGCTGTTTACAATTCTGAGAGTTCCTTGTCTTGTTGGCAGGTCTCTTAACAAGCTCAGCCAAGAAGCAGCCTATTTAGTTTGCTATTGTTGAAGCTCTTTTTGCCTATAATGACAACATTTAGGGGGATGTTAGCTCATAAGGGTAGATGCTGTCTCTTTAGAAACCTTCATGTTAAATACCTGTCTTAAACAGGTACAATGACAAGAATAAAAAAAGCATAGAAAGGAGTTGTCCTCTCCCAAATACAAAAGAAACCCTGTAAGTGGGAAATCTCAGTGATGTGATGTAATGTGTGTAGCCCATACAAATATGATTAATACAGAACAAGGGCAGGGCTTGTGTAAGGTTAAGTACTATGCTTGAGTAACATGCATTCTCCAACAGAAAACAGAATAGCTAGCTACAACTGGGGATCTCAATAAACTAATCAAAATCCATGTAGGTCAGCACTAAAGCCGTGAGATGGCTCACAGGACCCCAGATGGCTCAGGTAACTCATTCGGTTGGTCAGACTCTTCAAGAACTGTTTAAAAAAATTACTATGGTTGGCTAAAATTGAAATTTTTTAAAAATAAAAAAATTCTTTCTTTTTAGTGAAACTCAAGATGATGCCTTTTTAATGTCTTATTCAAAATATAAAAAATGGCTGGAACAGATATTTTTAATTTATATTTTTAAAAACTAGGGTTTTGGTTTTTTTTTAAATCTGAAACTGTGGTAAAAATTGGTATAAAAATCCAAACTCCACAACTGCTCCAAGAAGTAATTATAACAGCAAATGAAGGATTTACTTAAACATTATTTGAATGTATCTATCATTCTGTATCTTGACAATTTGAGAAAAGAGACAGAGTATTCTTGTTACATATTAAGTTGCTGAAGGCAGAGACATTGTCTTTGCCTCCAAAGTGCCCAGCATATTTTAATAAGATGGTGTAATATAGCCATGTGGGCAGGCATATTTTTTTCAATTGAAAATATCATCTATTTCCATTTAAAAAAGATGAAAAATGTCTACCAGAATCCCTCAACAATTAAGCAGTAAATGTGCATTGCACATTTTCATAAGTGAATATATGTATTTTTCCACATTAAAGCTAATTTGATGTAACATCTGTGGAAAGCAAAAGACACTTCTTTTGTAAGTCTCTTAAAGATCTCCTGGTCTTTTTAGATTTAAAGTGCTGTTATGAAATGCATGTAACAGGTACAACCTTGCAGAATTCCCATAATATTGGCATTATGGAGTTTTTTTAACTTGAACATTTCGCATATTTCAAGGCAGCAATTCACAAAGTTGGTGACTTAATTTCTGCTTAAAATTCTGACCTTAGAAGAGCATTTGAGGTGCAGCCCTCATCTTTTTCAGTGAATTTGTGAGCTTAACACTACTCCTTAAAGCTACTGGTGATTATTAGCTGGTAAAGTATTTTTCACTGGTTTTTTTTTGCTTAGTTGTCTGAAGACAGAAGCTGAAATATTGGTACAGGTTGTAAAAACTTATAAATTCAATGTGCAATGACTCATGGGATAATTAGCACGGCATTCTCATGGAACATATATTATCGACTGTCCAGATTTCTTCATAGTTGAGAGGTGTAGAAAATTCAGCTTCTAAGTAAATGCCTATACAGCTCATTGATATAAACTAGGACAAATACCATCCTGTCTCTGAAAAAAGTTGTATCCTGTATAAAACTGAATAATCTCCTCAAATTTCTAGCTCAGCACAGATTTGAACAGTAGCTCTGCTACCTCCCTTCATCCAGTGGAACCCAGAGAAATGGGAGAAGGAATAGGATCATCAGGGATGGGGAAACAGCAGGACAAACATTTTGCATAATGTGCTGCCTTAAAGTAACAGGCCCTTACCACAGGACTTCACAGTGCCAGTGCTACAATATTGGGAAGAAGTTTTTCTGACCTGATTCAAGTGATGGTTTATGGTGTTAGGCACAGATATCCAAGTCTTTATTACTGAGATGGCAACACTGCCATTGCCTGTGATATGGTCCTTCCAAGTAAGAGGCCAGTTTCAGTTTAAAAAAAACCCCATTTCTTTAAAAAATATTTCTTTAATTCATTCCTTATCTTCTTTTTATAATCATGAGGAACTATTTGGTGTTTTTGGGAAGGTTGTGCCTGGATTCAACATTATGAAACTGCTCCACTGATATTTGTGGTGACAATGATACAGTTTCATATTGGCTTTTTAAATTTTGATATATAACATGTTGCACATTAGTGGAATAAATCTTCCAAGTAAATACAGACGTTTCAGTTGGGGGGAGGAAGACATTTTCTAAATTGTGCTTCTGAACATGAACAACCTAAGTGGTGTTTCTGCATTGCCTAGTTACCGTTTCTGTTTAGTTGGCAATGGTGTTCACTGAAAATATTTTAGTTTCTGCTCCTGACAGCTACAAACGTGCTATGATCATATGTAATCTTATAAACTCATACACTGTTAAGTGGATGCCCAATACACCTCCTCAAATGTGAGCAGTGGATAGCATTGCCAAGTTACAAAGTCAATATTGAACAGCACAGTCATGCTCAGCTAATTTTAAAAAAGTTTTCACTGGCTGGTCCATTTCTTCAGCTGTTAATAGTCTAGCCTGACATATGTAGAACAAAGTTCAAAAGCAAACATGAACAATTTGCTAGACTAGTTGGCAGAAGCCAGACTGCACGAATGGCCTCAGGAGACTGATGCTGACTTTATGCCAATTTCAAAGCTCTGCTCACTCTCCCAGTTTACCAAAAAAGCTACTTTTCCTTTCAGCCACACTGCTAAGGGCAACATGCGGAAGCCTGGTATCCGACTAATGCTCACCAAGTGTTACAAGGCTTGAGCGCAGGGAAATATGCAACCTTGTGACCCTGACTCAGAATAGCCAAACTCCATCTGCTCTGAAACTTTAAATGGTAAGAACGCCTCCATTTCTTACTGGACATATTTGGAGGTAAGGACTGGCAATGGCTGCTGTTGTGTTCATTTTAAGCTGCAAAATTTTCATGCAAAAAATCGGAAAAAAAATGTCTTAACGTTTCTGGGAAAAGTTTATCTTAAGAGTTAAAGACAATCCTCAGAGTTGAAACTTAAGTGATGTATCAGATTTAAATGCAGTTAGGAATCAATAAGTACGAAAAGACTTGGTTGTATTGTGAGCTGATGCAACTTCACAGTTCAGATAGCTGCAAGAACACAAAATGTAAAAGGAGCAAATGGATCTATTTACAACATACAGGCAAAAATGTATAAACATGAGTGGTGTAATGACATATCACACAGGCATATTTGGACTAAAATATCTTTGGAATTTGAAAAGTTCTCAGGAAGCATTTCAAGGAACAGCATCCAGTACGGTGAAATCCTGTCAGATACTATTTCGAAAAGTAAAAACAGACTAATCAGAGTGTTTAAAATTAGTGATAGCTTATTTTGAAAGGATCATATGATCACATTTTTTATCTGCAAACGGAAACATTGAGAACTACTTAAATATATACAGTTGTGTCTGAGACAAACATATACAAATTATAACAACATTCTCTAACTTTCTTGGAGCATGAATCATCTTTCATGAAGCTCTCCATGGTAAAATTGTGCTCCTTTTAGTCATAATAAATTCAATATTTTTCTTTTTTAATTTTTTTTACACAGGATTTTATCCAGGGAAAGCTCAGAAACTGCAAGTACAGAATCTCACAAAACCAGAGAAGAATGAACAGTTACTATAGCTTACAGCATATTAAGCATATTAATCACTGCCTGATAGAATCTTTCACAGCAAAATTTGTTACGATCCATGTGCTGGTATTTGTTGCAAGGAATCCTTATAACAGATATATGAAAAACATCAATGAAAAATACCACTGATTCCTCCTTAAACAAACCAATTCATTCCAAGTAAGTGTCAGTACTCCTGAAGGTATGTGTTTATACCCACTGGAGTATGTCTGAAATCCCACTGACATTTCCCACCCAAAATATCAATATAATGCTTCTTTCACATCCTGAATAACTGGTTTAAAAATGAAAAGTAAGTTGCATAGGAAATACTATGAAGCATTAATTATGATTCTGCAGTTTAGGATTGGTTCAATTATTTTGTCATTTCTTAGTCTGATAGTTGGCAACTTTGTGTATCTCGTTGACATCTTTTAATCTACTGCCATGGAAACTCTAATCCTTGTGGACCCTCTTCACAGGATGGGTGCCTTTAGCTATTGTCAGAGATCATTCTTTTTCTAGAGTCAATGATTATTTATTTATTAAATTAAATAACTTCAATTCCTACACTGCTTTCAAATCACTGGTAAGTAGATTAACTGTCTGTAGTACCTTTCACATTCAGCCCTAAAAAAGTAGACAATAATGTCAGAGACTTCTTGTCTTTTTAAACCATCACTTGTTTAAAAAGTGATACAACAATAAAAACTTTAAAGGAAATTAAGAAAAAAATAGGACTAGCACCCCATATCACATAAAGACTTCAGAATATACACTTTTAACCATCTCTATACTACTGAAATTGAAGGAATCCTCAAATTATCTAATGCTGCAAATGTGGAAAATATCTTCAGAAAAGAATGCAAAATGTTAATTACTCTTTGCCTGTGTTTAAAAATAATTTGTATATCCTCTTTGACAACAGCTGGAATGATAAGTAAAGTAAGAGCATTTGGCTTAGAATAATCTAGGAATATACTTCCATTGCCCCATGCATTGCCACAGGCATTTATTTCCTCGCATTTATTTCCTCCAGATATATGTTTCCAGATTTTTTTTGTGGTTTCCATATTATTTGAAAAAGTTAAATCTTTTACTGAAAGACTTTTTAATCCTGCTTTTGGAGGCAGGAAAGAAGGTTGGCACTTTTAAAAATAATTTTATTTTTAATGACAATTTAGTCAGAAGATTTCAGGTGACAGCCAAAGGCCCAGCTACTTCCCACAGGCTCTTGTGCAGCAGCCTGTGAACTGATAGCTGGATCTGCTTTCAAACAAAGTCTGATTTAGATTTATCTGACTTCACCAGTCTAAGAAGATTTTCTGTTTATGAGGAATTGAACAAGCCCAGTTTCATAAATGAATAAGGTTATTTTTAGATTCTTTGTTTTGAAGAGGATTTCTGGAATTTTCAACCTAAGCTTTTCAACACATTTTTCAGACAGATGGTCTTTTCATTTCTAGTTTGATACATACCTGTGCAGTTCACTTATAAGTATTCATTCCTCTGTCTACTGTCTGGAAAGTTAAACTTAATTATGATCATAAAGAGAAGAATTAAAGCATGGATAATGCACACTGAGGAATGGAATTCACTTTGCAAATTATTTTTATGGCAATGCTGGAGAAGGCAGCAGGTATTCACTTGGCACTGATAGAAACAGAGAACAGCTCTGTTTCTTGCAGTAGAATATTAAACAGCAAAACCAGAAAGAATAATAATAATGACTTTCTACAAAGGGTCACGTTGCTGATATGGTCACTTGGTCACACATCCAAATTAATTCACATCCAGCTCATTTTTTATTTAATTTATGAGAAATCTAAAAAGCTGCTGTTAAGATTACATACTAATCCTACTTTTTGCACCATGAGGAGATCAGTGATTTTGGTTAAAACTAGAATTAGGAAAACAATAATGCCAAGACTATAAGGCAGTAGTCTAAATTAAGGCACAGTAGCAATTTAAAGGAAGCAGAAGGAAAGTATTATCAGAAGAGACAGAAATCTCATAAGCTTCTTGCACTACAAATGCTGACAAGTAAAGTACAAACCCATTACTATTAAATTCCTTTTGTATAGTGTCTTATATTTGAGGTGCCTGCTATGGCATAAATATTCTTCTGCCAGAAAATGAGCATAATTTTCATAAACTGTGCTTTTGAAATAATTAAACATGTGAAGTATATTAGAGCATAATATTAGTTCATCTGATTTCATGTCCTAGCAGTTGCAAGTGTAAAAGAATCATGCAACAGTGTGATTTATACCAAGCACATTGATACTCTTGGAATGCTTGTTAATAGTAACAAAATTCTGGCAAGTTTTGTACCTACAAAGCAAATGTTTGTATATCTTGTACCCTGAAATCTTTAAGGTGAGAGATTGAAGATTTTATTCACTTTCTCCAAAACTCCATGCGGGTTAGTGATTAGTAATGCTGTCTCTATCACCTAAGTTTATGGTTGGCAGGATCTACAGGGCCATTTCTGCCTAACTTTCATGGGTGTAACATCTGTATTCCATTCCTACTCCAATCTCACTCGAGTTAATGGCAAAACTTCTGTGTCCTTTAGGGTTTTTCTTGGGCTCTTTGAACTATATGGAAGCAGAGCTGCTAGCTTGTTATGGATCCCCTGTCAGACTGCTGCTGCATGCTTGCTTCCCAGAAGAATCTGTATTAAACACAAGCTTTCAAGGTTTTTTCCTTCCAGTGCCCCAACCACCTGTTAGCTTTAAATAATATCTTATGGATAAACTTACATGGTCAAAATAAGAGACTGGGCACCTTTGTCATCTGGGAATATGTAATGGGTTTGAAACAGAAGCAGCTCAAGGAAGGAAGATTTCCTGTTGGAGTGCTCTGTAATTCTTCTTACAGAGTTCTCTGTAAGACTATTGCATTGCTAAAGCACATACTCAGTAGTAGTGGATGCTTTTTACTAAATATTGTTGCTAAATATAGCTGTATTAAGTCTTCCAGACTCACCAGTGAGCAAATGTAAGAGTGTTACCTTATAAGTAATTAAAGTTACTACTCTAAAGCCACCGCTCCACTACTGTCTAAGTCTGGAATTTATGCGCTTGAGGCCATAATACTAAAACTCAAGCACACCCTGAAAACAAATGTGTATCATAGACATCAGCGTAGGTGCACTTCATCATTGGGGATAATACTGTGACACCACATACTTCCTTTGTAAAGAACAATACCAATAAGCTAATGCCTGAAAATGATTTGGAAGGAAGGGAGTGTAGCACTCCAACATTTTTATATTAGTTTGTTCTTGCACAATGCTGTCCCTCCTTTCCTTCCTGCCCACTACTATTTTAGCAATATTCAAGGTTTTTAAAAAAGGCCAGAAAACAAGAGCCAGGACTTGATTTCCATACTAGTCACAAATGGCAGCTGTAGGGCAAATTCAAAATGTTGCGATTACAATCAGTGCCTTTTTTCCTATTGAAAAGACTCTTTCCGTATTCACATAGAGTAAACTCAAAGGAAAAGCACAAAAAAGGCATTTTCTCTTCATAGTATTTCTTTGGCATGGATAAGAAGTATTTAAAGTACAGCAGATGTGCCTATGCTGTACAATGGAAATGGAGTCTTTTATAACATCTGTTTAAATATTTTTATTTCAATACATATATTGCTGTAATTGGACAGTGGCATGCTATCCTCATAGTTTTCTTTCCCAGAACTATGTTTCAAATATCTAAATGTTTTACAAGTTTATAATAAGATGATATAATAGTTCTTGGCTTAGTGAAGGCAAAACAAAAAATGCCTTAACATTTTGTGATTTTGTACAATTTGCATATTCCCCCGGTTTATCTGGTAGCAAATATTAACTGAATCATTATTGGTGGATTTGTGTACTATCTTCTCAATAGAAGTATTCTGTGACATCATCTCTTCCATCAAGAAGAAAGCCTAGAATAAATCAGTCCCTCTGCCACAGTGAAACGAGATTGGTTAGTCACAGACAATGTGTGCTTATACAGTCTACATCACTCAAAACACCAAAACCTAAAATTTTCTATGCAAGTAAACCTGAAAAAGATCAACAATATAAGTGAATCGGTGCTTTGCTTTTTTTGAGTTTTCCTGGAATCATTCAGAAAGACCTGTAGTATCTTTATCCCAGATCCACATTGATTTCACCCCAGGAAACTTACTAGGTTGTTGTGTAAAAGGCATAAACATAGCAAAACTCTTCAAACCTTTTAAATGCATTAAAATTTTTTTTGGTAAAGGTGTACTTACAAGTGTAGCAATTTTGAGGGACTAAACTACTAAGGGAGCAAACATAGGTACTTCTATGAACTCCTCTTTCCAGAGGTTTGCTAAGGAGGAAAAGGAGAAGAATGGGTGCACGTGCTTCTAAAAAATATCTAAGAGTGACAACTTTTTTGATGAGTACATGGCTTATAGGTTGACCAATTTTAGCCCTCGTGATGGGGCTGTATCATATAATCATCCCTGGGGATTGTGGCAACATGAAGGCTGTAGGATATTCTGAATATCCAGTGAGGGCTGTAAGCAAGCCAGGAAGGTCTTCTGAGGGCAATATTGCTGGGCTGCGCTAAGAACTAGCCCATCCCCATCCTGCAGGAAAGCAAAATGATCACAGGGAATCCTGGAGTGAACAGTCCCCAGAGATCCTCTTCCATCCCAGCCCTCTGAGACACCCACTAGGTTGCTAGAGGAAATATTCCTATGCAGAAGGGAAAGCTGGCCAGTATTTTTGTCATATATGATACGTATCTAAACAATACAAAAAGTGCGAAGTCTAAAATCTAGCAAAACCCAGTAGGATGGACTTAGAGGCTAGAACTAAAGATGAAGCCAGACTCCTGTCAGGCGTGTTCAGACACAGAACAAGAGACAACAGGCACAGAGTGAAGTGCAGGGAATTCCACTTGAACTTGAAAAAAAACCCCTACCTATAAAAGTGATTGAATAATGTAACAGGTTACACTGGCTAGAAGTAGAACAAGAGCACAAAAATCAAAATTTCAAAAATGTTAATATGCACTCTTTGAATAATAAAATGCAACAATGAAACCCTGCCTTGTCAGAAGCAAGTTGTGGCGATGTGAGGATAATAAAAACTTTTGGCAATTGTTACTTTTTCTTTTCAGGAACACTTCCAAGTACGAGGTAGTTGATGAGCCACTACATCAATGAGGAGGTACCTCCATGCTGCATTTCTTGGCCGCTCCTAGCAGCCCAGCTTCTTCTGCTTAGTGTCTAAGAGGTCTTTCTCTCCTGTTACTTTCCTGGCGATAACTTCATTTCATTTCTTTATCTGCATCAAATTTTCTCAGAAAGATTCACCTTCACAGTCTTCAAGAAATTGAGATCCTGTAAAAATTTGAAGTCAATGCACTTCTCACCAGCAATCTCTTTTCAGTCTGCTGCTCAGCTCTTATCTTCTTTTTGTGCTGGCCTCTTATTTGCTTTTTTCTTAGCTTTTGTTTATGTATCTTTTCCATCCTTCCACTATGTACAAAGCTTTAGAAAAATAGGCACTTCAAGATAATGTGCTGCTGTTAGGCAGCTGAACGTTGCTGCTCTCGGGGAGCATCTGAAATGTGGAGTCTTTCCTCAGGAAAATAAGAGAACACCAAAGAAAACAGAGCATTTCTGTAAAAAATTTGCTATATGTTGTCCAGTATCTGCTTAAAGCTTTCAGATTTGTGTAACTTTTCTCTAGAACCAATATAACTTAAATGTGAACCCCCGCCCCTGTGCTTCAAACTGGGGAGTTATTTGGTTTATGCTACTGTGATGTCATTAACATATTTTTAATCCATACAGGTCTTCTCCTGTTGTTTTTACATGCATGAAGTAGCACCTCACAACTGCTATTCAACCATGTGGATGCTGTAGCTAGGTTTCCTGTTATACAACTCAACACTCTGGTTTTAAACCAAAAAATGCCACCTGTCTGTACCAACCAGAATGCAGCCCACAGTCAAGGCACCTTCTTTTCCCACTTGCTAATTGGTTCACCCTTTTTTTCTCAGCCAGAATACATTATTAGAGATGCCTGTGCTTTATTCAGGTCATTCTTGGTGTGAGTAATTTGCAAGTATAAGCCTGCAAGCAAATTCATTGTAGGTGTATTTTCAAAGCTGTGAAAAGAAGACTATAAGCATTACATCTAACCTGAGGTGTACTGTGTAATTTATACCATATAAATAAATCATTAAATTTGTCTTTCTTTTTTCATTTGCCAAATATCATAATTTGATTTTTATGGGCATGTGTTGGTGCCCCCAGCAGGCTCTTAGAAAAATTAAATTTGGTATCCTGTGAACCAAATGTTGCAGAAAGAATTAACTTGTTTACTGTATTGTCATGACTAGAATAGCTGCATTGAATGTATATGAAGCTGCACAGTTAATTACTACATAAATGTCTTGTCAAGTGCCAAATTGTGTCATGCACGATCTGGGTATGTGGACAGCCAGCCTAGCACTCCATGAATCCCATTCCTATGACTGGGCACAAAGCCAGACCCTCTTCATCATGTCTGTGATTCAGCCCCTGCTGATCAGTCTGATTTGGGTCTGTTAAGAAGCACTGATGTGTCTGCCCTGAACTCCCAGAACAAGGAGCAGGCTGTGTGGCTCTAGTGTGGCACCAAGTTCTACTGTCTCCCAAATATTGAACTGAAAAGGGTCATAGTGCAGTCTGAGTCCCAGCCTACCTTGTATCTTAGGCAACTGCAAAGTACTTCCCTGACATTTATCAACTTGAAATTCCTTATGTTGTCCTGGGTTCTACATACAAAATTTTGTTTTAACATGCTGATGTGTCCATAATAAAGCAATGATAAATTAACATTTATTAAATGCATTAAAGGATTGCATCTTCAGAGAAGTATACTTCATTAGCTAATTACTCTTTACAATACTCTTGTGACGAAGTTAGAACTTGTTTATTTATTTCAATAGACTTTCCTGTGAACTAACTGAGGAGTTATTCTGAATGAGTAAGGAGAACAGGAACAAGAAAAAGATAGAACACAGAACGATGCAGGAAGGAAAGGAAGTCCTCACTTGTTGTGAAACTCTCTTGCTCTGTTATTGTATGCTGGGCTTTTTTTTTTATTAGCACTGAAGAGGAGAATTATTATGTTGCTCTACAGGACAGTTTGATTAATACATGCATTGGTTTAAAGTATGTACATCATCACATCTTTTGCAGCCCTCACAGCATACAAATCCCTAAAGAACTCACATGTAGGTTTCTGTGTCTTTATTCCACTACAGGCTGATCACTCCTTTGAAGTCCATAGGTGCTGTGTGTGTATAACTGAACCATTTTGATTCCTACAACCCTAACCACACTGAATGTGGCACTGCTGTATTCTAAACATGGATCACAGTCCTATCAGTCTCCATCTTCCTCCCAAGATTTCTGTGTCATACAAGAATTTGAACTATTGCTTGAGGTAGAATTCATGTGCTCATTCTGGACTTATACTATTTAAATTGGCTTCCATATAACAATATAAAACATGCTTAAAATTAGCTTCAGTGAATCACTGCAGTTACTTGAAACTCCTTGAAGTTTTTGGTATAATTAGTGTTATAAAGAGTTTTCCACCGTAGCTCTCCTTTGTAATCTATTACTGCGTAATCTTAATAAACCCAATAAGTAATTTTTTTCAAGCTCTAACAACTATGATTTAGTCTTTTGGTTCATACTTTTCACAGCAAATTTCTAATTGCAGTGAATGTATTTTTTTCAGGAAAACTTAAGCAAGATCTCATTGACTGCATTTGAGTAAAAGTGAGGGAATGAGTAATTGTACTGGCCAGAAAAAGCAAAGAAACAGGCGAAGTACTAAATTCAAAATGATTTGCCTTATGTCCCATAATGCAAACAGCAGTTTGGACCCTACACATTTGAAGTCTTATTCTGACAGGCATGGGATCACTTGAAGGCTGGCTGATTTCTTGTTTTCTGTGGTTTAAGGGGTTCTTAAGAGCACGGCCCTGTAACTCCTTCTGAAACAAATATACTTTTTAATAATCTTTTTTTCATAGAAGTGTATAGCTTAGGAATGAGCACTGTGAGGCAGCAGGAGGAGGTACAGGGTACAAACTAATGAAGTGTGCTTTAGCAATTTCTTTCTAGTATATATTCTCACAAGGGAGTGGGCACTTGACCCCATTAACATAAGGCCAGTACTCTAAAATTATGTTTCCTAGGCTTGCTATGGTCTGAATTCTTAAGAGTCACAGGATAATCTGCATTCTATTTGACTATTCATGTGAGATATATAATGCTTATTTGGTACTTTTCATGTCAAGAGAATGTGGACTGTCCTGGGGTCAGGGATTTCTGATTTCAATAGTCAGGAGCTTGTGACATTTCTGTGCAGTTTGGAGACTCTTCGGTTGACACAGGCTGATACCTGAACTATTCAAATATTTATTCCTTGCTAAGTTTCTCTGAGAAGTTTCACTGGTGTCTTAATTAGAAAGCTACATGATTACTCATAATACAAATGCCAGAGTTAATTTTGGCTGTCTTGCTCTAATTGTTCTCTAATTGGGACACTTCTGAATGAAGTATGGACGCAGGGAGGGTTCCTGGCTCACACTGGGCATGTCTAACTTACACAGTCCACGAAGTGTTAAAGTCTCTTTTACTCCACAAAAAGATATCCATCTTTGAGTGGTGCCTGCCCACAGCCAAGCACGTGAGCGACATCCCCTTTTTGCCGACGCGCACTGCGTTCCTTGGAAGCCGAAGTACTGCTAACTACAGAGGGCTGTCCCAGGGCAGGACAGTTGCTGGGCCAAGGGCAGGTTCACGGCACCGACGTGGGTTTTGAGACGCGGCACTGCTGGAAATCGCCCCGAGCAGCCTCCCGGTCCCAGCCCCGGGCCAGGCCCCGCTCCCGCCGTTTCCTGCCGGCCCCGCGCCCGAAGGAAGGCGGCGCCGCTCGGCTGCCCTCTGGCGGCCGGGCCCGGGCGCGGCTCCGGTGGATGTTTTATAACGGAAGTACAAAATTAGGGAGTTTTATTGATTCATCTGTCATGTACATACTGTGTTATAAATCATTAATTTGATTGAGAATTTAGAGCTCCTTACCTCTCAAGCTCTGGTTCTACTGGCTCTCAAACACTTGCATATTGACAAATGAATAGCATTGATTTTCCTCGAGTAGATTGATTGCCTAGATGCAAAAAATTCTCTCCCCCCACCCCCGGATGATAGCAAAGGAGGAGCTGCAGCTTTGATCTCACTGACTGGAAGCCTCTTCTATTCCTCTGGCATGCACTTTAAAATTGGGTTTTTTTTTTGAGGCAAAATGAAAGAATTGCCTTTTGTGGCATTCTCCTCTGCTATGCAAATTTCTTAGTTGTATCCATTTAGCAAAAGGGATCTTTACATACATTTCCTTGGATTTTTTCATCATACTGTTCAGTATGTCAATGTTAAAAGTTTTTTCTTTTAAAGAACTAAAGAAGCTGTGGCAGCAAGGCAACCAACCAAAAGGCAGATGTGAAATATGAAATAGCACATGTATTTTAAAAAAATTACCTAGTACAACCAAAGAAATTACAACAGAGGGTAGAAAGCATAGCCCATGGAGAAATCTGAAGGGCACTGGCATATGATCACCATGTGAATTAATCATTTGTCCCCACACCTTAGAGCAGAGAGGAGTTATGAGCCTCAAGGAAGGCACAGTTTGAGTTTGACTCTGCTATCACCTTCCTGTGACCCCAAACATCCTGCTGAGATTCGTATAGCCTCCTACCCTTCTCAAAAAGTACTCAAGGCAATTTGTGTTGGCTGTAAGTGGAAGCTCATAGTCATAAACTGATTACTTGGAAGATACTATCTAGAACCTGAAACAATTTATAGAAAATACTTAATGTAGAATTTGCAAAGCAGGGAGAACTGCTGCTCTGCATTCCTTCCTTTCATCATCAGTTTTAAAATCATATATACATGAGCATCATTAAATGCCCTGCATCTTGCAGGCCACACTAACACAACAGAAGGGTGTGGGCGTGTTTCACTGTACACTGGACTCACCTTTCTCATGCTATGCCTTGGGTTCCTTCCAAGCGCCAAAACCTCTTCACAGGCTGTGCTGCCCCGCTCATTTTACACGCACAAGAAATGAGAGACTTTAGCACACAGTTTCAGGGGAGATGGCAGCAGACTGGAGGAAGGGACCAGGAAACATCCTGCAATGTGGACTGCACCTTCCTTTCACTCACTCACTGTGCTTTTACTGCTGGGGGCGGGGGAACAGGACAGACACACGGTGCTCTGGAGGGCCGATAAAATACTCCTGAGCTGCTTATTTCAATTAAAACGCTTGCATTGCCCCTCCAATTGAAACCAAGTTAAGGTGAAGCAAGGGGAGGGATCACTAAGCCGGGCTCAGGTGTGGGCACTGAGCTCAGGAGAGCCGGAGGGGCACACCACCTTTTAAAAGGGGAGTGACTTCTTGCCTCCCCCTACCCGGGCCGCTCCCTGCCGCCTGCGCTGAAGCAAGGCCGGGTATCTCCGCGGCCGCAGGTCGCAGCCCGGCCGCGGGCGGGCCCGTGAGGGCGGCGGGCGGACCCGCTCGGCCGCTGCGGCGGGGCCTGGGCGAGCCCATCGCGCCGTGCGCGCAGGGAGGGAGCGAGGACGGACGAACGGACGGACCGACGGGCACGCGGGCGGGGGGAGCCGCCGCCAGCCGGGTGCGCGGCAACCTGATCCCGGTCCAACATGGTCGCCGCTCACGCCTCCCATTCCTCGTCCTCCGGCGAGTGGATCGCGTGCCTGGATAAAAGGTATCGGCATCTTCCCAGGAGCGGCTGCGGAGGGATGCTGTGTGTATGCATGTATATGTATGTGAGTGTGTTTGCGCTGACACCCCCCATCCCCGCTCTCCATCAGATCCTGCCTTACATAAGGAGCGTGCAGGTGGGAAGCAGAACGCCTGGGGGAAGCCAGGGCGGCGGGCGAGGGTGAGGGCTGCAAATACTCCGGGCAGCGGAGGGGACAGGCAGTCCCCATAGGGATTGCTGCTCCCCGCCGGGAAGATACAGCACGTGGTGGAGGAGGGGGAGCTCCGGGGCGGGGAGAGGGCCTGGGGCTGCCAGCTGGGGACCCGCCGTATCGGCTGTGGCAGACCCGCTGCCTTCTGCCCTCGTCCGCCCTCACGGCGCCCCAGCGCCCCGGCCCCTGCCTCCCCTCCCTCGGCACACCGCCCCCGCCTCCCGCAGCGCCCGCGCCGCCCCCGCCCAGCATCGTCGCGAGGCGGACGGGAAAGGACGAGTCCCGCTTGTCCCCGCTGCGGCGGCCCGCGGATGTCCCCGGGCTGCGGGTCAGGTGCAGGAGGGCGGCGGCACCGCGTGGGTGGGAGGCACGGCTGGCTGACGTGGGCTCTGAGGTGGTGTGCGCGCTGCCAAAAATACGGGAAAATTATTATTATTTACAAAGTAACGTTAAAAATTCTCTGCAGGGCTTTCTCTCGGGGGCTGCAGCCCAAAGTCTCGCAATGTCGAGTGGCGTGGTGGGTGGTTTGATCGCCCTTTGCTATATTCATAGCTTTGGTTCTTGAATTAGTTCAGAAGTCATTTATTGTCTGAACACTCACTGTGTTTCCTGTGGTCTAGGAATTTTGTTAACAAAAATGTAGACCATAGATACCCTATGGAGCTCAAAAGAAAGCTATCAGAGAGAATTGCCTTACGTGGTGTATGGCAGTTCGCTGAGCATCCTGAGCCAGCTTTTGACAGGTGGCATTAATTGGGCTGTGCTGTGGAGAGAACCCTTTGTGCACACAGAGGGGACCTTCCCCTTCTCATCGTTTCCCCCCTTTTCAGATAACTCTTAGTCTTGTAGGGCTGCACTTATGATTAGGTTGTCCTTAACAGTCCAGGTAGCAAACTGTAAATTAATGAAACTTTTCGGTTAGACACCTATCACAGACACTGATCCTCCTCTGTAACATGTGACTTAAGACTAACCTTTAGGGATCGAATAATATGTATAAATATTGAAAGCACTCGTAAAGTAAACACAAACAGAACTGTTGATGGTACTCTAGCTGTCTGAGAACCAAAGTGAGGCCTCTCTGTAAACTGACATTGAGCAGATGTGAAGGAGTATGAGTCCCAGTACTTTTAGATTGGTGATCCTGTCGTTTCTGTTTTCCTACATGCAATACACTCTGAGATTCAAACTGTGAACTAAAATTCAGGGCTTAATGAAGTACATAGCCTTGGGGAGCAGATGATGTATTTAGGAAACATATGTGTGGCATTTCATTTAGAAATCTCTCTGTCATAATTAATAAGCTGACCCTTTCTGTAACACAAGTTTCATTAGAACTGTTAAGGTGAAACTTTCCTTTCACTTTTTGCTATTTGAAGTAAGCTAGTAGCACCAATTTAAGGAGTGAAAAGAATCAGTTCCAAGTGCTCTTAAGAATTATGCCTTACCCTTTTCCAGAAGGCAGCCTATATGTAGGACAAACCCATAACATGAAAGATTGTAGGTTTTTTCCTGGTCTCTGCTGTGCTCTGCTTTGTGATCATAGGAAATACACTTACGCATTTTCTTCTGTTTTTCTACCTAAAAACATAGATAAAGTGTTTTTAATTAACTTACACACTTGTGTTTCTAAAGGGCATTTATTTTCTATAGATAATCTTACCAGTGTAGTAATTTGAATTATTGTCATTGTCTATGTATTTTAAACCTTTTTAAAATTGTATAGCATTTTCTATCCCGAGTGTGAATTCTGTGAATATGGGGTCATTTAATGAGTAGATTCTCTATAGAGTACCCTGTGTTTTTACTAAATAATAATTTAATATGTTTAAGTCAATGAATATATTTCCAGGAGGAAAACCATTCTAAAACTGGTATGCTTTAGAATGTTAAGTGACCCTCAACAAAGACAATTAAAATAACATGTAATATGGATTATCCAGTATAATCATGTGAAAAAAAAAAAAAGAATTCAAAATGGAAATAGCAAAATACATCATGTGCAGAAATTAATGTATTTTGTATTTGTTCTTCAGGTTTTTCCCCAAATCATGTGTCAAAGTGGAACTACTAACATTTAAAATTAGAGCACATATAAAAATGAAGAACTGCCAAAATGTTACAGGAGAAATGTTATTACTTTGTAGGGACCTGTGGGCTGGGGCTACCGGCGCTTTCTCTGTGTGGCTTCCGTGCGTAGTTACTAGCCACAAAAGTCAAAGATCCACACTTAATAATCAAATACATGGGACAGTATTTATATATAAAGTTACAAGTGTAAAGGTAAGGAAAATTGCAGAATGCCACGCTCTATCAAGAATATTTAAATTTTACAGAGGAGAGAGAGGATCAGCAGTGAGCAACCGTACATCCTGGTTATACCTGGAGATGTGAATAATTTTTCTCTTGAGGAAACCAGTCCTTTTACATTTCAAGTAATAGTTGCCTTACCACTGATTTTTGAGGCAGCAGAAGTATCCCTCTAATCTTTTCTGTATGTCTGCTCTGCACATAATTTTAAAAGGGTCACTGATTTATGCATGTGTGTACAGTTAACTTAGGAAGAATGTCTTCTCTATTCTCATGTGTTCTTTTCACACCAAAAACCATCTGACCAGGAAATGTACATGTTGATAGTATCTTTACTGAATGGTTGACAAACCATCTGACCAGGAAATGTACATGTTGATAGTATCTTTACTGAATGGTTGACAAACCATCTGACCAGGAAATGTACATGTTGACAGTATCTTTACTGAATGGTTGACAAACCATCTGACCAGGAAATGTACATGTTGACAGTATCTTTACTGAATGGTTGACAAACCATCTGACCAGGAAATTTCCATGTTGATGGTATCTTTACTAAATGGTAGAGAAAGGATTTTTTACATAACTATTATTTTTAGGGATGCTTTAGCTTTTAGGGATGTACAGCATGCACAACTGCTAGAGATCTCAGGATTTCATACCTGACTATGGCCTCTGGTGTTTTTCTCTGAATTATATGTAACCTTCAGTACCTTAACAGACTGGAGGAGTGGATCAAAGGGCAAAGCATGTAACTTCACTGGCCTGTTGTGTTAAGAATGTTATGATCTTTGCCTAATGACTTATAAATTATTTAAGTAGGAATGGGCTTTTGAAGGACTTATGGTACATACTGAGCCTTTATAACCTTGTCATGCTTGTTAGCCTTGCACCATTTATGTTTAAAAAATCTGAAATAATGCATACCGGGTAGTATCTCAGACCTGTTCCTCCCACAGATTTGAATGTAAATTGAGATTGAACCTACATAACAGCAACAGATTTGAATAAGGATTTGGCTTTTTAGTTCAGTGTAACATGTATTTGAAATGCAAGCTTTGTTTGCTTAGTAGTAAACAAGGGATCCCTTGTGAGCATACAGATAGGTTAGAATAAAGAATTGATATTCTGAGAGAATTGTTGTAGAATAAATGGAGAAAATGCTTGTCATCCTCTATAACCTTTATGTCAAAGATGAGATATAGATTTATAATCAGGCAATATTGTGAATATAGTTGCATTATGATGCTGTTATATTTAAAAATATATTTTTGTGCAATTGTAAAACTTACATTGTCTGCTATATAAATTTCTCCCTTGCTTTTTATTTGTAACAAATCCATAGGAATATCCCAATTTTCATGTAGTTTGCATCTGAACAAAATCATGGATATACACTGCAGTTCCGGTTGGCTTGTGTGCTTTGTGTTTTCTCTGTGTGCTGTGTGACTAAGCTGGTATATGCTTGGATCAAGTCTGTGTGGGGATATAGCAGCAGAAGGCTCTGCAGTGGATGTGGAAACTCAGAGCTGTACAGACATAGCCCAAGTGCTTTCTAGCACTCATGTGAGGGTGCAGTCTTCTGAGAGCAATGAATAACAGATTTACCTTTCCACATCATGCACCTCATTTTCTAGTTCAGTGCAAAGGTGCAGTCTTTGATGAATAATAAAAAAGCTTTTTCCTTTCCATGTTTTCTTAGAAAAACCAAAATAATTGTTTGTAGGTCTGTGCATTTGATGAAATTCAGATTAAATCCTAGTGAGAGCTGGAGTTGTATTTTAAACAAACTGTTTTATTTTTGCTCTCTGGTTTACACATTTGCAGTATTGGCTAACATTAATTACATGTGATTGCAGTAAGTTACACACTTGTGCCATGGACAGGTATTAAGAGGAGGTGATTACCCCAGCATGTGTAAACATTGTCATAGCCCGGCAGAGCAAGGCAGTATGTGCACATGGCTGATAGGACATGATACATTCAAATTCAGTTGGTAGTCTTGTGAAGTGGCTGCAGATTGGTATGCTACATGTGCGCCTGTAGGTTTTCTCTTTCACCAGATGATACTGGAAACATGTTTAAACTCTCGTTGCCTGAGTTCTTTCTGACATGTTGTTAGGATTTGATCTCTAAAATCCTATACTCTGAGCAGATTAAATTTCTTTTATAACAAAATTCCATATTCCAGCAAAGGAATAAAAAAAGCAACAAACCAGCTAATTGAAACTGTGCCCTCAAAGTCAGGTGTTATATCAGTCACCTGATATCAGTCACCAGATATTTTCCAAATACACGCATTCTTCTTATCTAGCATGACATCTGTTTTTGTCTCCATCTTAAAATTTGCTGCATTTAGCAAAGCTTATCATTCTAATGATACTTCCTTTGTGCTGTATTTTCTGCTCTGTATTTGTCATGGTCAGTTACTATTTTGGCTGCTTTATCAATATCTGTAGATGTTTCCTGAACTGACTTTCCCTTTCATCTTTGAATTTGTCAGTTGTCAAAATGCCCACAAATGTTAATCTGTAAAATTTCTGTCATTGTTGCTGGAAATTTTAAATTTTCACTTGCTGTTACAATGCAGATCCTAAATCAGGAGAGGAGCATTTGGCATGGTGTTATTGGTGAATAGTGGTGGCCAGAGTTTGAATCAACGGATATCATCACTTCCATATTGTTCAATTACAGATTTAATTTGCAGTGTATCTCAGAGTCTGTCTTCATATTAAAGTGCTTTTAATGTTTATTATGAAGCTACAGTGCTGGTTAATGTAATTTCATCTGGATTTACTTCTGTCAAATGGAATTTTAACTGTCCTGAGCTTCAGTTTATGTTTATGAAATTTAGAGGTTTAATTCAGTATGATTTAGTCACATCTTCATTACAAAGCATCTGTAATATATAGAGATTCTCACAAATAAAGGAACATAATTCTGCATTTTGATTTCTCTTGAATTATTCTATCTTTCTAGACAGCAAATGAAGGTGGAAAAGAGTCTATTTCCTACTAGATCTGTATTGTTGAGGTAGTGCGTTTTTAACTTGAGAGAAATCTTTATGAATATAATCAGCTAATAAATACATCTTTTGCCATTCTACTGTATATACAGATCTAAAAATTGATCTTTTGGAAGGATGCATAATTGATACATCAGAGTATGTAAAGAAATGAGCACACTTGGTTGCTCTGTTTAACTCTCCAATAATTTTTCAGTGTATTGATCAAAATTATTTAATTGAGTAATATGATAATGGGGTAGGTAAAGGAGAGTCCCTTATATTTGCATTTCTTTTGTCCTCACTAAAGAAGACAGAACTCAACTTTAACAAATTCTGTCTGACTGCAGCTGGCAGCCAGTCAGTCTGCATTTAACTGGCTGGACATTTGGTACCTGTGTAGAGCAGGATTATCTACAATATTTCTTGTACCTCATGTACAGGAACTGAGAGATTATCTCAGTGTAGGTGACAGTAGTAATGAAAACTAAGCATGAGTAATTTTACTTGGTTTGCTTTTTTTTTTTTTTAAGTCTAAACTCCAGAATTATTTAGGTGTGTAAGAGTCCTAGGAAAGAGTGTTTAAATGAAATTCTGTTTTGTCAGAGAAAATGAGAATTGGAATCCCAAAGTCTCTTAAAATGACATTCAAGAGAAAAGAATAGAAATGTGATTATTGTTTAAAAGCCTCATGATGAGGCTTTTCCCATGACAATGGAAAGAGGATCTGACATGTGAGTGTTGAAAACAGATTTGGTAATACCACTCTAAAAAGAGAAAAGTGCTCTTGGTGGGAGTTAATTATCTTCTGCTGCCATTGAAGTAAACCCTTATCTGGAAACTGCTTCAGTTAAAAGTAACTTCATTAATTGGTAGCATTTAAGTGCCTTACTACACTAATCTAAAATGCTTTGTTAAATCACTGGTATTCTACTCTTAAACTTTCCTTTCTCAAAGAAAAATGAGAAGTCAGTCTTACAGCATTGTGTGGAGGAGAGAGTTGCAGTATTGTCCTGCTCTCACTAAGGGAAGGTGGTCTGTGGGTACTGGTATTTTTCTACATCCCTGCAACATTGTTTTTCTGCATATCAGGAAAGGACAGAAGAAAGTACAGAGAGCATAGAGAAGTGATCTGGTTTTAATTGGCATTCCTTGGTGCTGTTTATTTGCTCATGTTTCACAGCTGAATATATTTTAAAGTACTATTAAATTCACTAAATGGCCCATGGTAGGGGTTACTGGTACTTTCCAGCTTGTAGAGTTTGCCTTTGCATCTTTGCATTGATGCTTTGGTTTTAACCCAGCGATGAACTCATTTTATTTGTCTGTTCTAGTGTTTTAGCTGTTTTCTACAGTTTCACCAGTGGAAGAAATAGATCCATCTGCTCATCTTTTGTGGGCTGTTCATTGCTGTCTGAATTGAAATACTGCTGTTTTAAAAAGTTAAAAAGATCAAGGGAAGGGAATTCAATGCTTTCATTCAGTTAGAGCATGATTCAGGTTTTTGAACACATTTTATTAAAAAAAAAATTTAAAATTCTAGAGGCATCTTGTCAAAGAAGGTAAAACCACATAAATTTTGGGGTTTTTTTCCTCAAATGTCAAACCCACTATGAGAAAGAATGTAAAGAAAAGGACATGTGATAACAGAAAGTAATAGTTAATAGCTGGATTAAGTTAACAAAAGCAAATCAAAAAACTCCAACTTGTTTCTTTCTTTTAGGTTAACAAGTCTTTCATAACATCCTACATAAATATTCAAATACTTAATCTTAAAAATACTTAATCAAAATTGGTTCTTTTATAAAGCTATGTATATTACATGTGAGCAGAAATACTTTGTCTGGGTTGTTTATGTGAAGAATTGTAGCAGTTATCCTCTGTCTGTATTTGAACTTCTGAGCTTGAATAGTTTACATTTAAAAATACAACAGAGAATTATAGAATGGCTTGGGTTGGAGGGGACCTTAGGTTGTCTCATTCCAACCCCTCTTGCCATGGACAGGGGCAGCTTCCACTAGATCAGGTTGCTCAGGGCCCTGGCCAACCTGGCCTTGAACACTGCCAGGAATGGAGCATCCATAGTGTCTCTGGGCAAACTGTTCCTGTGCCTTTAATTTGAAATGTATTCCTAATATCTAATTTCAACATATCCTCTTGCAGTTTAAAACCACGGCCCCTTGACCTGTCACTACATGTCTTGTCCTTCTCCAGCTTTCTTGTAGGCCCCATTAGGTGTACTGGAAGGTGCTCTAAAATCTCCTTGGAGCCTTCTCTTCTCTCTCAGCCTGTGTTCATAGGAGAGGAGCTCAAGCCCTCTCATCACCTTCATGCTTCTCCTCTGGACTTGCTCCAGCAGGTTCATGTTCTTATTATGTTGGGGGTTCCAGAGCTGAGTGCAGTATTCCACGTGGGGTCTCATGAGAGCAGAGTAGAAGGGGAGAATTATCTCCCTGGACCTGCTGGCCCTGCTGCTTTAGATCCTGCCCAGGATATGGTTGGCTTCCAGGGCTGCCAGCACTGCCAGCTCATGTTGAGCTTAACAGCCTTATGATGATAGACTTGGGGCAGATTTTCTTTATAATTGCCTTTCATAGGTAGTCAAGCAGACATTGTCAAGAAAATTTTGTCTCTATAAAATATGATCTTGCAATCTTCACATCCAAATAAGGAGGGATAAAATAATCTTTAAAAAATGTCTTATGGACATAATTGAATAGAAATGTGTAACTAGCATTGATGCTACCACTTCTATATGTAGCTGTGATGTTGTATTGAAGCAGCAGAAGATAGATGATGTCTTGTGTGAAAACTTTACTGCCAGCTAATCACTTACTATGCTCTGAAGAGGCAAATTAGTAATATAAATAAGAAGGCATTTTGGGGTCAAACAAAGCAGAAAGGCTTGTAGGGTTACTCTTGTTTTTCATCCCTTCCTAATAATTTATTTGGTAGTCCTGTTTTGCTACTCTGGAAGTGCCCCCTTGGCTTTGGCTACAGTGAAATGAGATGTTGGCAGAGTTTGACTTAAATTTCATTTTAAATTGGGTGGGATGGTCTAGGGAGGAGGTGCTTCACTTGCCTTAAAATACTTTTACTCCAGCTCATACATCTACCAAATGAGAGCTGGAGAATCTTAATTGGTTTAATATATTTGTTAATTCTTTTAGATTAACCTGTGATCCTAATTCCATACATTGGTCTTGAGATTTCAGAAATGGGTGTAGGACAGAAGCTTTAGCAGAAAATCAAGTGGTAGCTGAAGACCCACTGAAATGCGTTTTTTGACTTTGTTTGCTCACGGATATGAGATTGTAACTCTGCAGCATCAGCAGTGAAGGGATACTTCAGCAGCATCAGCCTCCATGTAACAGAACAGAAATAATCCTGCACCAGCAGTAGTTCAGCAAAGGAGGCTAAGCTCAGTGAGACTGAGCAGCGGTGATCCCAGAGAACTGTCTTTAGGTACTCTGATGAGGTATCTGGAAAAGTCTGTCCAGGGGCTTTTGGTGCCATATTGGGAGTGTAGGGATATTCCTTGGGATTGATTTGTGCAGCATATCTTTGTGTTCTGGGGAATGGTTCCTTTTTGGATTAATACCATTGCCTTTTTAAAGTGTGACTACAGTGAAAATAAAGCTTGACTAATTCTCCATCTGCCAGCAGTAGCACTTTTCTATTAATAGATTGAATCATTAATGGTCTAAAGACTGTATTATAACATTAGCTATTTAAGTATTACTCCAAACTATGCCTTACAAAAAACAAATTTACAGTAAGATAGCTATGATGAAGAAACAAATTTATGTTGTCCTGTCCTGTTTATGTTCCAGGTTAGGGACCTTGTTCTTAGGAAACAGAAAACAAAATTTGGCATAATAAATAGATTCATGTTAAGTTAATGATAATTAATGTCAAGTTAATGATAATTGCAAGTTACTGTGATGATAATTTTATTAAAAGATGCTTTGTAGAAAGTGGTCAAACTTTGCCTGAGTTTTGCAGGCCTGCGGAAAAGCAGTTAATTGATGCCATGGTACATTTTTCTCAGTAACTAATACTTGGCTTTTGAAACCAGATTCATTGCTATAGATTATAAACACTTAGTAGAAATGAGTTTGAGTGCTACTAATACCACTGTTACACTGCAGTCTGAAATTTTACACTGGCAAGATTTCATGTGCTCCTAAGGATAAGGGCCACCTCAGCTTGGGAAATCTGTTGTTAATTCCTTACTCCTTAACCCTGGGGACATTTCCCAGGAGCTCTGAAAAAAATCCAAAGGCTTCTTGTCAAACAAGTTGAATCCTTGTTTATTTTTATGAATAAGAATTCATTATCTTAACCAAACAGCTAAATCTTGAACTGTATGATTTTCTGAGAATGATCTCACCTTTCTGAGTTGTTGGGTTTTGCTGTTATTTTTGAGAGTCTGTAAATTAAGGTAGTTAGTTTTTCAAGAGTTAGTGTAGTTTGGGTAGGGATCTTGTATTAGCAGATTATAAATCTGTTTGCAAGCTGCACCTCCTAATCTTCTTAAAAGGATTTTGACAAGAGAGGTAATGCTTATTAGTACTTGTCAGCTAGTGCACAGTCAAGAAAAAAAGAAATGGGTGAAAATCTTACATGAAATATTTCAAAAGAGAGCTATTGTAGTAGATTGTAGTTTGAAGTGGTAAGAGGATGTCACTGTGATGTAGAAGCAAGTGCATACACCAGAGAATTATTATTCTCATCTGTAGTTAATAAGGGTAAATTGGAGTATAAACGAGAATAGAGATTTAATCCCTCCTAGACATAATTTAATAAGAAAGATGAGATACTGAGATGCATTGCAAGTAGGATCTGGGTTTCTTCACTGAGATAAAGATTTAGATTATTCCTTAAAGTCTTTGATTTCAAAGAGGAATCTTTAAAAAATCATGTTGGAAGGAGTGCTTACACTATTATAACAATAAGATGAATAAAGATATGTATTTGTGAACTTAGTCTTTGTTCATTGTAGCTACCTTCTGTTCATTATAAGCTCACCCACTGGCGAAAAGGACATTTTTGTCAGTAAAATTAACTAGCAACTTTTGAGTGAGTGCTAAGTCTAATGATTACTAGCAATTATCTCTCTTTCTGTTATGCCTTTATACATGAATAATTTCTTCATCTGATCCAGCATGATGTCCTAGGAAAATTCTGTTTCTTCTGTCCGTAGTTGTTTGCGTTTAGTCTGTTATAATTTTTTTTTCTAATGCTGGCAGCTATTGTTTGGCTTACCTGTTGATTCATAATATTTGATAATCACATTTAAAGTGTGTTACAGAACTAATTTACTTTATTTTCATAAATATGTAGTAATATGCTGAAGACGCTGAATGGCTGCTCCGCATGCTACTTTGTTGTAGAGAGCTCTGCAATTTTATTTTTCTTGAGATCTTGTTTTTTAAAAAAAGGTGTTGCTGTCAAAGGTTTAAAATATTTTAAATATTGGAATTAAAACTCGTAACTGTCACTGATGAAAAATTAAGATTCTTGCTTGCATATTGAATTTGTCCAACACTAAGAGACAGAAACTTCATGGAAGAGAAGGTATGTATTAAAGTCTTCCTTCTTCCTTGAAAGTGAGAAGAGGAAAGACAGTTTATAGTCAGTAAAATGCAGAAGAGAAGCTTGGATGTAGGAGTTACTGTTGGTATCTAATTCTTTCCATTTAGCCAGATAGAGAACATTTGTTTTGGGCACTGATTCCACAGACCTCTGTGTGTTTGGGCATCTGTTTGTTAATGTTTTCTTACAAACCTAAAACTATATATTCTAAGATCTTTAGGATAAGGACTGTATCATCATATATACTTGTACAGTGATGCTGCATTGAGACTTTGGTGCTAAGAGGGCTTCTGGATTCTGCCTGTTTTGAAATGATAAGAATCATGCTCAAGTTGATAAAGGGCAGTTGTTAGGATGTCTTGAAGGACTTCATTATGTAGTTGTAAAATGCATTTTAATTTGTTTATATTATGGTGTGATAGTTAATGCAAGCATTTTTAAGTTCGGTGCATGCATGGGGATGTTTCTCTGATGAAGCCCTTGTCTTTTGTTTTCTTGCAGGCCTTTGGAACGTTCTAGTGAAGATGTAGATATAATATTCACACGACTGAAAGAAGTGAAAGCTTTTGAGAAATTTCATCCAAACCTTCTCCAGCAGATATGTCTCTGTGGATATTATGAAAATCTGGAAAAAGGAATCACATGTAAGACAGCTTCATATGATTATGTATTTTATGTAGATAAACTTGGGGGTTAGACTGTGATTGTCTTTAGGAGATTAATGAGAGCAGAATCAGTGGAATGTTTACATGGGGCAAGGCAGGACTAAAGTGCTGCTTGCTCTACAAATGCAGTGTGTAGTGAATCTATGTTAACAGGGCATACAGTAGGATGTAAGACTCTGCCACTGTTCTGTTGAGAGATTACAAGCCAGTCATTGGACTTAAGCCTCGTTCTTCCCCTGTAAATGTAGTATTGATTGCCTTTGCCAGTGCTTTGTGCTGTCAGGGGCAAAGGTGTGTCAGCAAGGCACATCAATGATAGTGTGTGGTTTCCAGGCACCCTGGCACAAGCCAGGCCTGCAGAGCTGCAAACTGCTGAGAGGTGCAGCAGGTCCGGCAGCCCGTGGGCCTGAGGTAGGTGTACACCTGTGCTTGGTGTGTGAAGCTGAGATGGAAATTAGTGGTAGTCCTGTGATGGGAATGCATACCAGGAGAATAGCTGATGAAAACCTGTGGTATTAGTAAAGTCTTAGAAACACCTCAGGTAAATCTGGCATGCAGCACTGGGGTTTGCTTAGAGTAACAGGGATTTTGATGCTCTGTAATCATACAGTTGGTATGCTGCCTGGACATTAAAGTCTTGCAGTTGCTGTTCAGCCAGAACTCTTACTGGTAGCTGTGTCTGCACTGGAAGATTGTGAATTTCAAAGGGACATTTTTCAGAAAAACTTCTTCCTTGTTTTTGTTGTTTCTTTGGTTGGGTAGTTAATTAAAAGAAGAGTAGAACAGAAGCAAACTGGAGAGAAGAGTGAAGTGGTTCTGTGTGCTTTCATTGTTTCCATAGTGTATTGACTAGTTTACTAAAATATGTGCTTTCCAGTGTCAGTGCAAGTATTACTGTAATAGTAAATAAGTAATCTCATATGGCAAATTGGATGGTGCCAGCAGTGACTGAAGTATTGCAGTAATATGTGAGAAAAAGTTCATTACTGTTGCTAAACTTAGTGATAACTCTTATTTACAAGATTTCATCTTTCCAGTATTCCGTCAGGGCGATATTGGAACGAATTGGTATGCTGTCCTGACAGGATCGCTGGATGTGAAGGTGTCTGATACAAGCAACCACCAGGTAAAATAGATTTTTCATTGCAACCATCCAGTCTCTAGTACAAAGAGAGAACACCATTTATGGGTGAGGTAGATATTGACACATTCTACACAGGTATTTTTTCGTATCACAAGGTTGTATATGTTTCTCTGAGTCTCTTTTAGTCTTAGTTGTCCTTAGTCTAAGGAGGGCAAGTCGTGCCATTGTTTTCAAGAAGCTGAAATGTAATGCTCTGGAAATGGTCTACATTTCAATGTGGAACAAGTCTCCTCTTTCTTTTCTAGTAGTGCTATTGAAGTTGTGCTAAAGATTGGAGAATTGTTAATTCATTCCCTAGAAACATTTTAATTCAGTTCTTGTTCAGGAAGTTAAGTGAAGCCTCTAGCAGTGCAGTCTAATAACAGCATAATGCAGTTTCCACTACAGAAATGGGGAAGTCGTGTAGTAATAGCAGACTACTGGAGCTGCTGCCATGTTGGACAAGAAGCCTATAGGTTAGTGTTAAGAAACAGAAGAGCAAGTAAGATTCTCCCAAATTTAAAGTGGTTTCTCAGTATCTTGGTGCTCCTGGATTTATAAAATTTAGAGTAAATAAAAACCCAGATGGATGAGATACTTCTCCTAGAGTCTCCCATCCGTGTTGTCTAATGTCACGCACTTTCTGCTGTGAGCTTAGTCTTCTGGTAAGGCATGCTATCCCTTCTCTGCTCCCATGTTTGAGACCAGTGATTGTCCCATGATGTAGCTTGGCATGAGTTTGTACCTCTGATAAGGAACTCGTTGTGTCTTTGCATGAGTAGCTATTCAGAACCTTACAGAGACTACTACCCATTTTCCCCACCTGGATTGAATATAGCCTGTGTAGGGAGGGATGGTGGTGGTGTATTCTTTGCCCAAAGTTTGGCTGATTGAGAAAAGTTTTTTGCTCATAGCAGAAATTGGTTTTTTTTCACTTTGTTGAGCATTACATCAGCATTGAAATTGAGTCAGAATGCAAGTCAAGGCAGTGTGTGAGCATTGGGTCTTTTTATTTTCTGCAGTAGAATGGTAGATGCAAAAGGAACTTCTTTCATAGTATTTTTAGCAACCTCTTCACTGTACTAAGTAGAGATTGATTGAGAGTATAATTAGCTTAATTTGAGCAGTTCTTGGCATGGCCTGGCTGTCATTAGTATTGTCACAATTTGGAACAGTACTGGGCTCTTATGCGACCCTTTTCTGTGGACGTCTAAAGCAATCAGGATTTTCCAGTGTTTGCCAAAAGATGGCACTACACTGTTATGAAGAATCAATGCTCTTTACTCAGAAAGTAATATATCTGCACAATCTGGATGTTAAATTAAGAATCTCTTTGGAGTGTTGATTTGTTCCATTACATGGAGTATGGAGCACTTCAGTTTCTTAATGAATATAATGTAAATATTTTTTTCTGCTTGCTCAGGTTAACTTCATTTTCCTGCCAGTAGGAAGCTGTTGAACTACAATTCACGATTTCTTACCTCACGTTTCCTTCTCATGTGAACAACTAACTGAATTCTTACCACTGCCTAGCTGCCTTAGAATACAGCCTCACTGCCAAAAATATGGCAGCCCATGCATTTACCATTCCTGTCTGAATAACTTTCATGTTTGGGGACCCCTAAATACTGTTTGAGTCCAACATTTTCTCTGGTTTTGCTCCAGCTTGGGGTTTATACCATGCCCCTCCTTGTCCATTCTTGGTCTCCTTCTCATTCTCCTGCCTATAGCTCTAGGATGTGGTTCCTGTACAGTTTTGCCTGTACTTTTTTGTTGGCATGGTACTGGTCATTCTTGAAATTGAAGTACTTGCTAGCACTCCCTGCCTACTGTGCTCACTATAAACCCAGATGAAGGAGGCAGTAAGGTGTTGTATTGCTGTCAGGGCAACCCTGGCACACTCAGCTGACAGCATTGTGCTCCCAGCTGGGGATGGATGACCAGTGCTTAAGATGTATGGGTGCTTGGAGCACATTTTCAAATCACATCACCCAGGAGTGAAGGTCCTTTACAAAGTTGTAATAATGACTAATTGCTCTGCTGTTACTATTTTACTATAAATGGCACTAATGCTAATGAGAAACTTCCAGCAGAGCAGGACAGATACAGATCTTTGCCTGAGTTTAGAAGTTTGTAGACTCATGTAAAAGTACAGGATTATTCCGTCTTTATAGAAGGAGAGAAGCTAACTTGATATTTAGGTTCCTACTAGTTAAAATGTCTTTAGACATGACTAATTAATTTGGACACTGTTTAATACTTCACATAAACAGGAGATTGTGTTAGATGAACTCCTGAGTTTTCTTGCAGCTTGAATTATTTTATGATTATATGATGATGCCTACAGTGTTAATGTAAATGTGGAAAATCAATTCTCTTGATTAAAAATATAGGAGTTCCATTTTGCTAGGTGTTTATCTGTGTACTTGGGAAACTTAAATTTCATCAAGCCTAGGAATTAATGCATCGTGTAACAGCTACCATGTGCTATCTCTGTCTACTCATCTTTGGTGATTGGTAGCTTTCTCCCGTGAGAAGTGCAGTAAGTTACTGTGCACTTGGTCCCTACTAAAAATGTCTTAATAGCCTTTGTTCCTACAGAGGCGTGGTGGAACACGTCTTGCACCAGAAATTAAATTGTAACGTACTAATGGATCAAGACTTCAGTGAGGTATTAATTCACACAGATTCTTGCTGCAGAGCAGCTTACTAATGTGGATGCCTGTGATTTCTCTCAGAAAACATTAGTAGAACTGATTAGGACCAAGTTGAGATTTCATACAAACAGAAACATTGATATTAGTTATTATTTGATATTATAATAACAGGAACTATTACATCTATTCTTTTAAGGGCTTTAATAGAGACACACTGATAATTAGGACCTCATAAATCCTTGTTTTCATACTGCTTTGGAAAAATCCTTTCTGCTTGCAAAGCTGTGCTCTGTCACGAGAGGGCAGTGTTAGAACACAAAGCAAACCCGAGTGCGGGCAGTGTTCCGTGCTGCAATGGACACTTCGTAAATCGTATTCGGCTATTTAACATACACACCTGTTTTAAAGAGTTTGGCCAGAGAAATTTTTGCTGTTTCTGTTAGTTTTGTTCCACCGAGCTGGTAAAATGTGCTGGTAATTTCATCTGCCATTGGAATGGCTACAGAGATTTGACAGGATTACTCATCCAGTACATCCTGAGTGGAGTCTGCTGTCTGTGAAAACTATTAATGGATTTTTCCGGGTATTCAACAATCAAGAAGAGATCGAAGAAGACTTTTTCTAGGGTGAAAACGTCTCCCTGTGAATTCCAGAGGTAACTGTAATGAACTCTTTTGGTTTTGCCTCAACTTGTTTGTAACAAATACCCTAATAAATACAAGTACTTAAAAGTCATAGAAAAATATAGTTAGGTTACCTTCAAAATAAGCAGAAAATGCAGCCTCTGTAGAATATATCAGAAAGAGGTCTTTGCCCTCAGTTATGATCAGATTCTGAATTTCATTCTTATTTGGCATTGTTGCCTATCCAATGTTGAGATATCTAGTAATAGAAGTTTCTCTTAGGGATATTCCTGGTTTGGTGTTGTCTTAAAAACATCGCTGACAAATTGCCTTGTGTATGTTTCATTTTCGAGCTCTGTGCTGAAGCTGAACGGTCTAAAGATGACTCTTGGCAATGTCTCAGAATAAAGCTGTGAATAAATGCATTATGACAAAAGCATCAGTGTAACAATGTTGTCAGATTCTGCAACACTGTTTTTTCTGAATTAGATTCAGAGCCTTTTACCCCAAAGATTTTTCTGATAAACTATGAAGGAATGTAGAGAAAAAAGACAAAGACCAAATAGCAATTTGATCTTCTGGGTTTTTTTCTGCATTTTGCCAGCTGAATTATAGTGTGTGCCAGGGCCTTTTGCCAGCTTATCTTATCTATGTTGTGGTGGAGTTTTTTAGGCAGGTCGGTTTCTGAAAACAGACCGAATTGAACATAGGACATTGACTTAAAAAACAATTAGCCTGTTTTAGAAAAGCTATAAAGGAGGAGCTGTGAGTGCTTGGATGGTACAGCAGTATCAGCTGTAAGAAGATGTAGAGGGCTGGGGATGAAAAGCCAAATAAGTTGGTGGGGTTGCTGAGAAGAATGACTGTGAAGAAAGAGGTTCAGATGTTCATGTAAGAAATGGAAGAATTTCACAGCTCTTTGAAACTGAGGACAAAGGAGATGTGTGATAAGATGAAGTGGCAGCAAGGAAAGGGATTTAACAGAGTAGTCCTTGCAAAACTGTTTTCATTATGTAAATGCCATTATGTATTTTGGAGATAACCTGTGTGAAGTTGTGACATAGCTTTGTACTGTTGTTAGTAGTATAAATAGGCCTAAGCTAGTTTTACATGATTTAGTTTGAGCATGAGAGCGGCGGTACCCATTGTAACAGAGACTGACAGAACTAATGTACTAAGCTGAGAAGCAGAGTGTGCTGGCTCATGCTGAGCTCCAGTATTGTGGTTGTGCTAATTTTGGTTTTGAGCTTTGCTTATTGGAAGTTAATATAGAAAAATAATTTAAATTCTCTCTGTCAGGTGATGTAGGAAAACACCTTAAGACATTGCATGTAGCTTTTAGATCAGATAGAAAGGTATGGAAATAATGAATGTGGTATTACAGTACAGTTAATCTGAACCATACATATTTTAATTAGGTACTAAAAGAGAAGCTGCTCACAGTTTTTGTAGTAGCATTATGCCTTCTTTAAGCAAATAACCTTGTCTTGTGAAAAGAGGGGGGGGCTAACATGTTTCCAAACTGCAGTTTTAGTGTGTTCAGAAGGTATTTCTGTGTTATTTTAGAAATAGTTTGATAAGGATTACTTGTCTGAATGGCTGAAACACTGAAGTGAAGGTAATGGAACAGAAAAATCACTTCATTGTTTACTTTCTGGTATATCCTTTGTTTGTCTGTTATAAAAAGAAATTTTTGCTGAGGACAAACTGAACTGTGTCAAACTAATAATGAGCAAATGTCTCAAAATGCCAGCTTTTGCAAAACTCCAGTTAAACATAGAGATAGTATTCTATCCTAGAGAGACACAGACAGGTGAGATAAAGATGCAAGGTGTAGGAAAATGATGAAATCAAAACCAAATCTAGCTACATCAGCTCCCCTATAAACTCAAAATGTTGAACAAACTAAAATTTCAAAGGAACGTCCCCAATCCCTTTGAGCCTAGAACTAGTAATGCTTTCCCCTGTTTTCTTAATTTCTCTTTCTGACACCATGATTTTATTTATACACAGTACAAACATTCTGTTTGCCAGCTTGAGAAACAGAAGGGGGTCACAAGTCAAGGATGAGGGATACAGGATAATCCTTGAGATGGTGGGGAAGGGAATAAAGCAGAGCCTTCTTTCTGATTCTCATCCATTCCATAAAATGGTCTTGCAAATTCAATAATGTTTGGATTCATGGGGGGGTGAGGGAAAAGTTTAAGAATGCTTTCCCTGCATGTGTCTCATGTGGCAGTAAGAGTCAATGAAACTGAATACACAAACAGCCTCTGATTTGAATGCTACTGTTTTATAGTGTGTACAGAGGACAGATAGCAATGGAAGCAATCTCATCTTTCTAAGTCTCTAATACTGCCTTTTAAACAGCTGTGTGAATGTTAGCTGGTTACCAGCCACTAGAACACCCTGCTGCTTCTGGGATTGCAGAGGGGAGCAGCAAACAGGGAGTTTTGAGCTGCCAGCAATCCTCCTGAAGTCTTCACTGAACAGCAGGAAATTCTTGAGTGTAAGGTTAACAGGCATAATAGGAAACACACCTGATTCCCCAGGAGGCTGGAGATGTGTAAACAAGGGGTAGTGAGAAAATGGGGCTCTGAAGCCTCGAAGAAGGCATATAGGTCTGCACCCCAGAGGGCTGTGAAGCTGCATTTCTGTGGAGAACTGTGGGGGCTGGGGAAAAAATCTGAAAGAACTAGATGTGTGACACATTAGGTTTTAGCTTTTATATTTTTCACATTCTATACTGCTTTAGTGTGTAGTTTTGAGCTTCATATTAAGGGATGGTAAGCTCTCTTCACAGACTAGCTAGAAAAACCAATTCCTTCTCTACCTTGGGACCAAGGACAACTGATCCAAATTTCAGGCCCAAGAGCACAAACAAGGTGGACTGAAGAGAGGAAAACAAGAAGGATGGGACTTCATAATTTAAAACTTGAACAAATAACTCCAATATGCTAATGGACCAGAACTTATAAAAGTGAGAGACGTTGTGACTGGTTGTCCATTTTGTGACCATTTTGGTTCATCTTGGGTTTAGACCTGGCTGGGCTCTTGTACTGCCCAAGGTGTATCCAGTGAGGCCTTTTAATAAATAGCTACTTTATTCTTTAACTCCATCTAGCCTCTGTTCTAGGTCAGCCTTAACAAGGCATTGGATGGAAGCCTGGATTTTCCTTTAATGAATGTAGATAGGACCATTCCAGCCTCTTGACCTAATACCCCACAGTGTTAATTTATTTCTTAAGCTTAAGATAACTTCTGATGAGGCAGTTGTTATGAAGTAATTTCTTAACCAGCAATTATCCTTTTTGCTTCTCATGTCTGTTCTGTCATTAAAGATTATTCTTTAGGCTTGTAAACAGTCAGAGAAGGTGAAATATTTAAAATGAGTTTTATTTTTTGAAGGGAGGGGAGTGAGTTAGAAGATGTAAACAATGTTTATGATCTACTTACAGGAAAAGTTTATTTTATGCCAGGCTGTTTGGTTGTCCTGTCCTGAACAGAGCTCTTTTATCTGAACTTTCTGAATAGGATTGAGATTAATGTATTGTATATCTGGAGATCAAATTTTTTATGAGCAGTAGCCCCATTTTCTTTGTAGCTCCTTTGAATGCTATTGTGAGTATTGTAGCATGCATAGAGTGTTTCAGCTCTAAAATGTAAGCTTGGGAAGGCAGATTTCAGTGTATAAACTGTATTATAGTCTGTTTGTAGAGGCTTCTATATAGGTGCCTAGGTGCTCATTCCCAAATATTCTTTCTTTTAAAGAAAATCTGTTCTTACTTTCCTTCCTTGAAAATTGATTTCTGACAGTTGGTAAATTCTTCCTAGATCTTCTCTGAGACATAATTGATTTTGTTTTCCTGAACACACAATTTTATATGGTAACATCTGTGTAAGAGCAATTTGCTATGGTTCAGGGAACTGGACTATTATGAGCTTTTGTCTTTGTATTCCAATTATAAAGCTACTAACTTTTTCTTAATAACATTTGCCTATTATGACTTATTAGATGCATGAAAGAAAAGCCGGGCAATTCTAAAACCAGAAAATTATGCTGAAACACATTCATGCATCTCTCCTGGATTATCAGCCACGAGGATAACAAACGTTTCAGCTTTGATTTTTGTAGAGGTTGTGTGAATCCTACATTTTAGAATTAAACTAGACTTATGTTGTATCAAGTAAAGTTAGCATGTGTTTTTATATGTTTTTTTTTGTTATTGTCTGTGTGCATATCCAGTATGTTTTCCTTTGTTAAGTACAGTTTGTATGATTTTAAATTTCTTATGCTGTTACTAATTTTTAAAATTACTTAACAGACCATCAGATAAGGCCCATCTCAGAAAAAAGACATGTGAGTGTTCAGCTTCAAGCCTGTGATGAGGAACAAAGCAACTTTTGAGCTGAAAATAGAACATGTATCTAAAGGTCTTGATTCAAGCAAGTTGTTTAATGGATTTCTCTGCAGTAACTCATAATTTTTATTGGAACTACTACAGAGGAGTTCCTGGCCAAGGCAAATTAATTTAGACATCATTTAGAATGACATGTGCTCATATAGACTCCTTTGAAGTGGACTTTGCTGCTTGTTTGGGACCTTCTTATTGCTCTGTACGTAGATCCATTTTTTCCAGGTTGTTTGAACTTTAATAGTTTTCTTGAAATCCCTTATTTATGTGAAAATAATTATTTTCTTTGTCTGGTTGTTAATTGACAAACATCCATTAACAACTGAAAGATTTGCTGGCATTTTCAACAGAAGGGCCAAGAGTTGGTTCAACAGTACAAGCAGATTGCTTGTACAATAGAGAAATGCAATATAAATACAAGAGGGTATTATAATTGAAAGTTACCTTTACAGAAGAGAAAACAGAAGAGGTGAATTTTCTTTCTGATGAGGGTAGCCTGTGTAGGACAGAAGTTTGTTTCCCAAGATTGCGTTTCTGATTCTAGCTGCCTTCTCATCACCTCTGACATTTCTAAAGATCTCATCATCACAGCAGTGTTTAGAGATAGATTAACAGAGATCATAGGTTTTTGTAAAGATGAAAGTGATTCTTGTGTTCTCAGATTTGCATTCAGAAATGTCTAATTCAACTGATGAATATAGAAAACAGAAGTCCCACTTGTTTCCATGTTAAAGCTTTCCATATTGTTTACCAGCATATTGATTTTTTTGTTGATGACGCTTAAATTAGTTTTCTTTTTAAGCAGATTGCTGAAAAATCTCAAGGCAGTGCTATGAAAAATAAGACACAAAAACTCTCAAAACATCCTAAAATATTTAGTGTGTCCTTTTTTTTTGAATCAAAGGATGCCGTGACGATATGCACTCTTGGAATGGGAACTGCTTTTGGAGAGTCCATTCTGGATAACACTCCTCGCCATGCTACCATTGTTACCCGGGAACATAGTGAGCTCCTTCGAATTGAGCAGAAGGACTTCAAAGCACTTTGGGAGGTAAGTTCAGATTTATTTGCAGTTAGTGCAGAAAAAAAAGCCTTGACCTTGGAAGTGTTTGTAATATAGTATTGTTCCATCACATGTCGGACGAGTGTTTGTTGCTGCGGGTGCGTGCAACCCCAGGATGGAATCAGCCAGGAGCGTGGCAATAAAATACAATAAGGCATGGGAACGCCTAATGGGCTAGAACTGGAGAGCTTTAATGGAGATAAAAGAAGGTGCATGAGGGTGCAGCACCAAACATAAACAGCGCAGATCTACATAGCTCCTTTAGAAAACCCCCAAATGGCACAAACACAGCCTTATAGAAACATTATCTGAAGGCAGGGAACCAATGAACAGAAACAGACAATACCTTATATGGAACACAAGATTAACTAATCAGAGGGCAGGGTTCTGAACATAACCTTTTAAGGAATAACTTAATCTGCATAGTGTTCCCATCATCCTTTTCTTCTCCTTCACTTCTCACTATAACCTAACTAGAGATTTCTCATCTTAGCTTCTCAGTGCCCAGGGTCTAATGTTGTTACTTGCTGCATGGTTGGCCCACCTTTCTGGCCTGTTCTCTCCAGGATGGACCACCACATAGTATGATGACATTTATATCATAAGCAAAGTATAATTATTTTAAATTAGTTTGGGAAAAAAGGAAAGTTTTCACTTCTCTTTAGTGCTTCATATTAAGTATAATTGCATACTCCTGTATTTCTTTCTTGTGGGCCTCTTGTAATGAAATAACTTAGGTGGTAGAATTTCTGGTGGAATTTATTTATATATTGCAGGTGTTGCTCTCTTAGCCTTAATTTTGCTTTTATTGCCAGCTTTTATGAGGAGAGTCTATTCTTATTATACTCTGAAATTTTAAATTATTCTCATTTAGTCCTGTCTCATCACCAGCTGTAAGGGGTTTAGAATTTGCAGATGGATCAAGATCACTTAAAAATTGACTTACTGATTACATGTGAATTCCGTTAAAACTTTCCTTTGTGGAAAACATACTGCTGAGGTTCTTCATTCTGTAGTCTGTCTGCTTTGGTATCCATGCAGAGAAAACTTCATTAACATGTTGCTGCATAAAGTTAATGAACTTGAATCTGTTTGCATTTTTGCAAGCACTATATTAGGTTTGAAAAGTTGTAGGAGCTGGAAAGCATCCTGTTGGCCTGGCCTACACTATTGCCAATTTGTACTTCCAGCTTGTTTGAAATGGTGACTGTACAAGTGTAGATGTTGTTCAGAGCTGCCAGATGGTGTGAGTGTCCTAAATTTGCAGGTCTAGGGACATTAATTATATTTAAGAAATAGGGACCAGGTTTAATATTTTAGTTCAGCTTGTAACTGTGGATAGATGGATTTTTTTTTCTATTTTCCTGTGAAAGGGCAATATTATACTGCAAATAATTGTCCTAAAGCAGTTCTGAAGTCAGTATCAGAAAAAAAGTCAAATCCCCAACTATCTACATTGATGGAGGAAATGGCACATTCATCACCTGCCTAACAATATGTTACCTTGACCATAGTTAATGGTGCAGCATTGCCAAGGCATGAAAGACCACTGTGTGAATGAAACATGCTTGCCACTGAATGCCCTGACAATATCAGATAATCATTCTTTGAATTGCATAGCCAGGATTTGTACTGTTTGTTGGCAGGTTCTACAACTAAATTAAAATGTTTTGGCAAGTTCTGCAGTTACTGAAGTTTTGCAGCTAATTTGAAGAATCTGACAAGGCAATATTTTTTTGCAGTTCACAGGGTTTTTTTTTTTTTTTTTTTTTTTTTGCTACAGCAGCTGTATTGTAGTTTTAGGCCTTGGCATGAAAAGATGAAATATGCCAGTGGTCTCATCTGTTATAACATATGCAGCATTTGCCAGTAGTCAGAAATTTGATAATGTAGATAGTGCTTTACAAGATAATGATGGGAGGAATAAATCCAATTTCAGGTTTCTCTGGTAACATTTTTTTAAAAATTCACTTTTAATTCCCATGCATATGAATTTCCTGCTAAGCATTCAGAGATTGTTGTTCTCTTATCAGGATTATTGAGGGTGTGGAGGTTCCCTTTTAAAAATTTTTAAATCTTATATTTAAAGTTGTTTTAAAAACAACTTCAACATAATTTGCTTTTTAATCACTATAATACAGTTTAGTTTCTAGCGCTTTTGATGATTTTGCTGAATTTTTTGATGATAGATGCTTTTATGGAAGGTGGTATGTGTTAGAAGTACTGGAGTGATCATAGGCAGCTTTAGCACACACCTTGTGTGTTGCAGCTTTTATGAAATTGGGCTGTAGAAAATGTCACAAATGCTGCAGGTGTCAGCCAGAGACCACAGTTTAGATTGTGGTGCTTCTTTGCCTTTTGTGCCATTTTACAGTGAACTTCTCATATATTATGATGTGCTTTCTTTCAAGGAGGATATCCCTGTGCTCTCAGTGAGTGGAAAATTGTTGAATGAAATACAGCTTTGCTGGTTGGCCTCAGATATAATAAAATTGTTCATTTTTTCAAGGTAATATTTATTTCCTTGCAACCTGCTAATCCCAAAGTCTGCATAAACTGCAGCTAACATATGATAAAGAGACAATGTTTAAAATAGATAGAAAACTATGTAAGAAAATTTTCCCAAAATATACTAGCAGTAGCACCATTACTATATTGTTATTAATATTATTGTTACCTGAAGAAAGGTAAATACTTTTCTAAAGGGAGACTTTTTATGTTTTCGATGCTGCATTGTTCTTTCTGCCTTATCCTAAGGTTCATATATCTTTGCTGTGACAAAGTCTGTATGAAGAAACTGTTATTGTTACATGTCAATCTGGTTTTAATTGTGTTTAATGAAACCCACACAATTTCAAGAGTGGATCACAGATATTAAATACCTTTAGTACCATGGAAAAATGGGGAAAGGCAATGATGTCAGTTCATTACAGTGCATATTTTGTAAAAGCTAAAATCTACTGTGGGCAAATTTCAACTGTCCACATAATGAGAATTTAATTAATGAAATAAGTAGTTTATCCAGGAAAAAAAAAGTTGAATATTTCCAAAATAATGGAATACTGTAGCATAAGAACAACCTAAAAAAATTATAGGGTTAGTATTCTTAAAATGGTTACTGATTTTAATGATTAATAATAGAAGTGCAAATAACAATATATGTTATTTTTTCATTTGTTTGTTTTTCCCCAAAAAATTCATTTTTGGGGAAATTTACTTTATTTCTATCTTTTGAGAGAAATAAAAAAATCAAAACTTTGTTAACTAAATAACAGAGTTATTCCTACTGAGGAAAGAAAATCCAATACTGCAATTTTAAATACTTTTCCTTGTTTTTAGATTGTGAATGTAGTCTTGGAAAATGAAACAACAGAAATAGATTCAGTATTGGCTTTAATTTACTGTGCAACTAATCTGGAATGCTAGGAGTAAAAGCTATGAAGTGTCCTTGTCACTAAAAATTTGTTAATACTGAAGCCTACTGATGAAGTTCACATTTGCAACAAATATTTTTATATCTATGCAGTTCTTTGAAAGACAATTACATACCCATTATGCTGCTTGTGAAACTTTGTGTCTATCCTGAAACTAGATTTTGAGAGAAAGATTATCTACTTTAATTATTTCTAAATTTAGAAAGAATTTTCAGTATCTCTGAAACTTCATATGTGAATTAGCAGACTTCTCTGAGTTTTGTTTAAATTGAAAAGGAACTTATCCTGTATTAGCTATATTGCTCTAACAAGCAATTGTATTGGTATAATGATTCCCAGATTAGATATGTTTTATTGATGTACTTAATGCACAATATACAGCAAAGGTATTAATTTCTATGAGTACTAATATAGTTGGGTCTATGCTTGAAAAAAAAAAAAAGACAGCTATTACTAAACTGACTTCTTTTTTTAAAATCAGTATTAGTCTGCCAGTTTTTTAAGTTTAAATATTCTTTAAGGAAATGATAGGATATTCTTTATCAAAAATACAGTAAGGTACCTTCTGTAATACATGCAGCCCCATATTTGGTCAACCCTTCAAGTACAGAAAGAAATGAAGGTCACAGAAAATCTATCAGTCAGGGGATGCTGGTCAAAACCAATGACACTGTCCTGATAACAACAATTACCAGTTAAAATGAGCCAGTCTTTTCTCTAATGACTGTGTCTGTTGAAGTAGCATCCTGTTGGGGAACATCTGTTGATCTTCTCTGCTTACTCATTCTTGGAGACTTGTTGTCTATCAAGGCTTTTACAGTGGATTAAAGATGATGAAATCTCATATTGAATTCTCACACAGCTGAGCACTGTTCCCTGGTGAAGAACTAGTAGCTTATGGGAATCACTGGTGTTCCTTCGTGCGCCAAATGTCCCTGGCTTTGGTGTCTGAAGAGCTCTAAAAAACATGAAAAAAAGTAACTCATTGCTGTTACAACACTGTAGACTTCCAAGATACTCTATGAATCTGTAGGAAAAAATACTGTTTGTGTTGATGAGGGCTTGCTTTCCTTCCTCAGCCTGTATAAGTGATTGCGGTGCTTGCTACCTTGCCCAAAAAAACTACTTCAAAGCACAAAGGAAAATACATCCAAAAATAAACATGAAAGCAGAAGGCTACGCATGGGGAGCTCTGGTCACGCACATCCTGTTGAGCACTACCTTGCTCCACCCCTAATAACTGGATTCTTTTAAACAGAGTCAGAGGGAAATGAATGCATTTGAGCAGTGTGATCATTACAGAAGTTCTCCATAGTTCATCTTCGAGATTTGTCCTTTCATGCAGTTGCAAACTGATTCAAACCCAGACAGGAAGGGAGTGAATCTGCTGAGAGGTGATGTATTTTTAGAGGTCTTTCCTACTGCAGCGTATTACTCAGCCTTCCTTGGATAACATAAAAATAACAATTTCCTTTTGTGTGGACTGTGTTAGAAGTTACTGAACATGCCTTGAGAAACACTTGAGTAATGAAGAACAGCTATTACTTCAGTATGCAGTGACTTTGGAGAGAGGGAGACTTGGCCCCTATAAGGTCAGAATAATTTTTTTTTAATTCCTATTCAGCAGCACTTACACTTCTTGTAAACTGATAAACTGTGGTGTAACTTGCTTCTTGCTTTTGCCCATCTGCTGTTAGTTCAGTAGCCCTCAGCAGACTGAACTGCTCTGTAATGATTGCTTTGGGAGAAGCAACTTTCTTACTCCCTTTGTTTTCTCAGCACTGTGAGCCCTAGGTTGTAATGAGCTGATTTAAACCAGATCTGTCAGAGCAGAAGTTTTACATGCCATTTCATTGGAATGCCATGTAGGAAGTACATATATGAAAGGGGGTGTTGTAGCACTAGTCTGTGGGGTTTCTGACTAATGCTTAAGTTCATCAGAATTGGGTCCACAGCTCTACATATATTTGTGTGAAATATCAGTCTGTCACTTTAAGGTATATCTAATCACACCTCTCATATCATTTTATGCTTCATTTTATGTCCTGGGATTATAGCAGTAGGAATTATGAAGGCACGTAAAAATACATTAATAAAAATAAATATGGAAGGATTTTAATTTGTTTTTATCCATTTGGTCATATTGTAAGTGCATTGTTTATCAAAGGAGGTTACTGCATCTTGTATAATGCAGTAGGCAGCATTTCAGGCAGGGAGCCTTTTCCTTGCCTTAAGCTGTTGGAAAATACATGTTGCATTGTTCAAGGAGAATGTTCTTGCTTCTTTTTCTGGTGGGCTCTTGAACACTTCAGTGTGTTTAAGGCATATTAGGAATCTCACGTAGATGTCAGTACCTTCTAATATACCTTTTTACCAATAAGTATTCCATACCAGAAATAATTTCCAGTTCATTTGAGTAAGAGATTAAATTTGATCTGAGAAATGAAATATTGGAAGGGGGGAATCAAAGAAAAAATCTGATTAATGTCCAGCCCCTAAACTATCACCTTGATTTATGGTGTACCACTCTGCCTGTTTATTGCCCAGTAATCAATTGCAGAAGTCTCTGTCCTGATTTACTGATTTCCCATAGGCAAACATAGTGGAGGTATAAAACTACAGGTAATAAAATACAGAATATTTAGCTTTGCGGGATGGGTGATCATGTGATTTAAAATAGTGAAGTGCTTGGAGACCCACAAAAGTATAAAAAGGTGGTCATGGAACACTTGGCTGTCCTTACCCGCTTCATGTCACTCTCTCCATTGACTGCTCAAATGATTCCTTGATGATTTGTCTCTCTAATGGGATTTTATTTGAGAAATGTAAAAGTGATCAAATTGTGGTAGCCTGCATTTCCAATGTACCTGGAATATTGTATTCACCAACCTCCCAAACAGCCATCTTGTCAGAATCCATGTTATCAGATGCAGAATACAATAGAAGAAGAGAACAGAAGAGAGATGTAGAAGTGATACCTTGAGAGGCTACCTAGAACACATGCTAGACAGAGTTAAAGGCAGGTATTTCTTGAAAGGCCTTCAGAGGGTACATCTTGGGCAGTGCAGGAGTCTGGCAGAGACTACACCCAAGATGGACAACTATCATGGGTTTTTCAGACAGATATAAGTTTGGTCTGTTTGCATATCAGAGATTAATTGTCCAATTACAGCTTCTGGTAATGGAGTCACATTCCCCCAGTTTGCCCCCTACTTCACCGTTGTTCACATTTTTTGGTGCCTGAGAAAGTAAGGTGTCCTTGAGTTTCAGGTCTAGAGAGAAATTGTTTTGTCTGAAGAAAATGGGAGAAGAGTAGATGATAGTCTGTGGAGTTTTAGAGTTATACACTTAAAGCAGTACTGATCCAAAAAATATAAAAGCTAAAACTTAAGGCATCAGCAGGACCCAAGTGAGTGGAATCTGTTGCCTTATGTGGTCTGCAAATCTCAGCTGATAACAAATACAAATTTTTATGCAAAGACAGAGGTAGTGTGAGAGGCACTGAAAAATGAAGTGATGGTAGGCAAGATTTTTTTTTCCTATAAGAACACATGGAAGGAGAAAGAATATAAAAAATCCCTGTGCCCAGTTTTAGAATATGACAGTAAACACAGAATTGGCTAGATGCGAGCAAAGCAGTGAAAATAGCTAACATCCCTCCTTCATACGTTGTGTTAATACTGAGAAAGCATGCAAGTGAGTTGCAAGAAAAGATTCCAGAATTGTTATTATACCAAGAAAAAGTGCCAGATAGTGCTCCTAGTTTTGCTGGTATGAATTGAACATATTTCAAGTGAATACAACACAACTAATTTAATTCATGAGGAGCTCCATGGGAGCAGATTATGGCCTTTAGTACTGCAGTTACATTGGTTTTGATCATCTTCATAATATGGTTTTAGTTTTCATCCTCTTGTTTTGCTTTTTCAGACATTTCTAATTTTAACGAGTGATGCTCTGTCTGTTAGAGCAGATTTTAATGAGCAAATGAAGCAGCATTTAACCCTTGGGAGCCAAACATACATCAGAGCCAGCCATGTTTGTCAGCATAGCACCACGATGACTGCTGCTTTCGTTTGGTTGTATTAATCACTTTATTTTAAGAATAGATGCAGATTTTGTGACCGGTATTTATGACAGTCTATATCCTAAGGTAACCTTCCTGGCCATTGGCAGTGGAAAAGCTTTTCTAGGAACAAGATTTTTCACTTCAGTAATGCAGCATTTCCCTTGGCATGATATGTACTGATGAAAGTGTAAAAGTGTTTTGGGAGAGTCTTGCTGTGATAAGTCCTTTACTAAATAATGACACTGTGACTGAAGATATCATAACTGGTAATTCTCTGCTCTATTTCAGATTATTTACTGTCATTATTATGATATTCAGTATTGTCCATAAGGCAGAGTTCTTGGAGAAGATCCCGTTTGTTTGAACTCAGAGTGTCCCTTTCTTTGTTGTTATCCTTAGTTTAAGGTGACAGTCACTGGTGTGTCAGACACCTCTCAAGCAACTGAAAATATTGGAAGACAACGTGCTGGTTGGAAAGGTCTTGTTCCTTCCTCATGTCTCTCTGCAACAAACTTTCCTGGTGCACATTCTTGTATGTCATCCCTACAACTGATTTGTATCTCAGTCTCCTGATTTATTCTGAATCTATTTCAAAGGCAGCATTTTGTGACTCTGTCCCTGATCACTGTGCAGAGCTGGAATAGGACTGTGTAGATCTGGCTTCTCTTAAGCCATCCTACCATGTCATTTCTCTTAAGTGCTGTTCTGTATCACTGTAATAATGACCATCTCCTTGAACCCCCTGTTGAATCCTGTTGTACCAGACACTGCAAAAATATGTTGTCTTTCCTGTCTACAGTCCATATAAATGCTTATATGTTCATTACCACTTCAAAAGGTCTTAAATAATATTGCAGAAATCTTGACTTATTTGAGGTTGTTTCTTGGATAAAAAAGAACTGAAACATCCAGAAAGCATGACAGTCTCCCCATTAAGTAATGCCTTTATTGGTTCTCTCATATTTTATCATGGTTAGAGGTAAAGTTGAAAAATATGAATTCATCTGATTTCCAAGAAAAGAAAGTATTTTGATTGATTCTTAAAATATTTAAATTACAGAAAAACATCTGACAAACTGAAATGTATACACTTCAAGTCTGCAGGTGTTTTTCAGGCTGCAGTTTTTCTTGGAAGCTTTACTGCCAAACTTGCGCTTTCTATAACCAGCTTTTTTATTAGCAAAGAAAATGTTTTTCATCCTCAGCAGATTGTATTATTAAATGTGGTATCTCAAAGCATGATGTGCTAAATGGCAAAAACATATATTGCAAAACACAACTGGGAGGCTATGAATAATACTTCAGGAAACAAACTTCTGGTCTTTCATTAATTCATTTTTATTAAGTAAAAATGTCTTTCAGAAGAATCATAACATTTGAAGCTTATGAAATAGATTCTGGCTTTTTTCCCAGATGTACTTTTTACTATCAAATATATGTCTCATTCTCCTCTGTCACAGAGAGAAAAAATGCCTAACAGAATTATGTTTTTTCAGATATGTGTGCATATATAATCTGCTTTGTATCTAATATGTATTGCGTGTGTATATGCTACAAGGCAAATTTATATTTGCCTTGTCAAACTTGTGTCACATTGCTTGGAGCTTTGGTTCTAGCTGTTTGTGGTTGACAGTGTCCTTTCCTGCCTTGAAGTGGATACCAAAGTGATCAGCTGCATAGGGCTTTGCTTACACTTCTCAACTTCTGGATGTAATACAGACCATCCTTCACCATGGTGTTGTATTTGAGTGGGTTATTTCAGAGATGGACCCTTTCTATCTTCTGGTTGGTGTTATCATCTCTGTTCTTTGTCTCTTTTCAGAAGAATTGTAGTTTTTCTTCCTTATAATAGAGATTTATATATTATTGCTGTTAGTCTGCAGGTTATTGAGAAAAATAGTAATCCCTTAGAAGCTTGGGTTTTTGTTGCTTTTCAACAACTGATAGAAGTGATGCGTTCCTCCAAGGCATTGCTATAGAGAGTGTGTGCTTGCATTCTGCATTTCAATGGCTGCTTTCTGCTTTGTACTATATTATGGGTGAGGCAAATTATCTGATACCATTTCTTGGATCAATGCATATGTTTTAATATTTACATTTTAAAAATCCATTAGCTGAAACCTGGCGGCATTAAAAAAAATGAGAGATCTTTGACAATGAGTTTTGTGGCAGTGGATGATCTTAAAGAGATTAACACAAGCTGAAAGCAAGGTTGTTGTATCATAATGTGTGTTATTCCTTTTTATTCCCACAGTCTTGTGTAGTTATAAAATATTTAGTAAAAATATTTTTGTATGCTCACTTTCATGTAGCAAGACTAATGAAACATACAGGCCCTATTTAGTAGAATGTAAATTCTTCTATTTTTAGTAAGTACTCCCTTGAATGGGTATTCAGCAACTTAAAAGAAGCTAAACCTCAGACATTATGAATTGTTTAGGCATATGGATTAATAAATGGGTTCAAAAGAAGAGTGCCCTTTGCTTGCATTAGATAGTACAGTTCTCATAGTTACCTTTTCCTGGTCATAATCAGAGTTCAGTGATTATTAGAAACCTTAGCCTGGTTCCTCCCTGCTTTTCATCTATGGTGAAATACTGCCATATTGAAATCATTGAGCATTGTGAGATTTCAACCCAGGTAATTACTAATTGCTTTTTTCTCCTTGCAGAATATGCAGCACGAGCTGATGGCAGTAGCGTTCCATTCTCTTTAGCCTTATCCCTTCTGTAACAGTTTCTACCCCCTGACACAGCTGATACAATTTGAGAGTAAGAGGCTGGAATCCCTCAAACGATTTTGTGCCTAGGTACTTCAGGGGTGCTTTACACAATAGTCAGCCCAGTACTGAGGGAAGTCATATCAAAGCCTTAGGAACTCCCAGCATCCCTCAGGTACACTTAAAAAGGAAGATATAGAAAACTAAGGACTAAATATGGCATGTCTCTCCTATGGCAGAGAATAAGAATTACAGGGCTCAGCTCGTCATCTTTGCTGATTATGGCCAGTCCCAGATATCAAGAAAAGAAAGAGATTTAAAAAACCCCAAACAGTCCGTGTGCTTGCTCTTGAATCAATCCTCATTTCAATCTGAGCAGTAAAACTCCAGCAGTTACAGTTCTCAGGGTTAGTGGGTATTGCTCAAATTCCATTTGTAGTTTGGTGAGCTACAAAATTCCTAGAAATCTGTTTACCAGGAATGTGAAACGGCCTCCTGGCCCTCAGAAATGTTTAGATCTCAAGGGGATTTATGGAAGCAAGTCTGCTTATAGATAAATATTTTGGTGAATAGTTGTTTACGCCACAAATATTGAAGAACATCACACAAGATGTGCTGCCTTTTAAGGCACGTGTTCCATGTATTTTTGAACAATCTCATGAATTGGATGTTCACAAAATTTGTGTTTGCATCTAATATTTCTATTATAGGCTGTTGTTGAAATCAGTGGTTCAGCAGAATATGTGGATTCATACCATCAGTCTGGTGTAGTGCTTAAGGCTTGGTTTCTTTATCCTTTATCCCATGCCAGATTAGATATGACCATTAGTGTGTATTTCCTCTGAACTCTGCTCAAAATACCTTCTCAGGTAAATCCCAAGTGAAGAAGCTGGAAGAAAGCTGAAACTCACAAATAACAGTTTACACATTAAATATCTTCCGAATGAACTTTACTTCTGTTAATTTCAAGTTACATTGATAAAATACTGTTTTCTTTGTAGATGCTGTTCCTAGCTTTAAGCCAGGCTTATAGAACAGCTGTTTGAGGGTGATAAATATTAAGCATTTAAAGTGAAACCTTGCTATCCTGCATCTCGTACTTAACAGATATAGTTCAGCTTGCTGACATTTTAACCTCTGACCATTTCCCAAGTAATTTCTATTGTATTTTGCGTATCACTCACTTGATCTTTGAAAAATATCTTTCCTGACTACCATTGCAAACCCTTTTCTTGAAGTATTAACCAAAATAGACAAACAAGCTCTATTCTGTTAATTCCTACAGAACCCTCTCCACATATTCCTGAATGCAGGTTAGTGGAATCAGGTACAATTTTGTTTTAGTGTAATAAAAATATGCATTACAATATGATTTTTGTGTGACCTAATCTTTCAGAAACTGAGCCCTTCAAAGAAGTCGTGCTGTTCTGAAAGGACTTGTTATAAAGGAACTTGTTTGAGTAACTTAGTCTTTTATACTTAATTCTCTCTGGGGATAATGCTGGAGACTCTCAGTACAATTAAGGAAAGATTAAAAGCTCAGTACAGACTTATTTTCTCTTTTCTTCCTTTCTGCCAATACCCTTCAAGCCTGTATCCTCTCTGGAAGCATGAAACATTTTTCAAATGCCTTTTTTCTTTCTGCTGTCATTTCTCAGTATTCTGGTATCTGTGTCTTCCACAGATTTATTAATATGGTTTCTCTTTCTACATTTGTCACTTCTGTTCCTGCTAGCATTTAATGGAAGCTTTGTTCATCTCTGCTTAAGGGTTTATTGGGTGTTTCTCCTTAGGTTTATCTGTGACATTTGGATTTTACCAGATACCAGCAATCATGAAGAAGTAAGGAAATAATTCTTGCATTGTTGAAGGTGGTGACAACTATGCCATCACTTAGTATTTCTTAGCACATTTGTTTTGCAGAGCTAAAGGAGTGAAATGTAGTCAAAGTGTAGACAATTAAGCAGATATGTCTGAATACACTGGTGCAGCAGCAGAGTTAATTCCTGTGCCCATTTTATATAATGTGTTATCAAGGAAGAGCTACACTTTAATCTGAGCCTGTAATAGCTGGGGCATTTACTTGTGCTGTTGCTGTGATGTGGTTGAAAGATTATATGCTTTGGGATTATAATAATTCACATCAAAACTTTCATTTTTGTTTCCTCTGATGTATTTACATACATCTGCCACATGGAGTTGCCTTATAGAGGGTGTTACCTGACCTCATATACAAAAGGTACTTGGTGTAATTTTATTCTAAGAAACAGACTTTTCCTATTTTGACAAGAGAATGTGGATTTTTCTGCCTTTTAAACTTTCTGAATATTCAGCTTCAGGACTGATATATGCTACCAATCAGCCCATTAAGTATTGATACTTGAGTGGATTCTTGTCAACTTTGCACACTAAAGTTATGGGAAGGTGTGAGGCAAAGGAAGGACTGCAAATGCTTCCAGCCCCAGCAACGGTAGGAATACATATTTTCCTAGCACAAGAGTTCTCTAAGACATTGATTTTACATGGTTATCCATACTGGTTATCTGAGTATCATTTCAAAATGGTAGGTGAATTTCCTTTCCTGGTATCCATTAATTGGACAAAGTCCTTGGATAAGAATTGAATTAATTTGTATTGAATAAAATGTAAGAAATGGTTTATGACATCCTGGAGGAGGCCATGAGTTGTATTTTCCCTTCCTATTTAACAAAATAATTCATACTACTTGTATGAAGTTTCTGCTTTTCAGTGTGGGAATGAGCAACTCACAAAAACAATCTGTGAAACTGTTCTGTTGCACGTAGCTGCTGCAGGGAGGTGGAGAGGTACTTTGTATTTGCCTGCTCCCCTGGGACAGAACAATGGCTAAAGCTAACCCTCTGTAGTAATAATATATGTAAATACAATGTCAAATATCTGGAAAGAGCTAGATCCTTGACTGTAATTGACTGTATATTCTTTCTTGTCCCCAGCTAAAGCAAAGTGTCAGCAGGTTTCTTCTGTCTTCACCAATTAACATTTTGTTGATTTTTCCTTTTAAGTATACCTTTATTGCTAAAACACTTATTTCAGTCTACCTGTGCATATCATCATTATCTGGTAATGCTGTTGCCACATATATAGATGAAAATTATTATTCTGGTGTGCTGAAGAATACAGAAGGAAAAAACAACTCTTTCTTTGAAAGTTGTTGAAGTAATAATGTATGCTCTCTTTATAGTAGATGTGTTCTTTTTAAATGAACATTTTTGAATGGCTGGTTTATCATGAGTAGAATTTGCTAGAAGAGATGCCCTTGAGACTGGAACATACCTAATCTGATATTTACTATCAGTTTTACCTGCTAGCATTTGGTAATTGTTGAGAAAAGAGTATTTTTTCCATTGCATTAAGAAAAACAGTCATTAGTTAAGCTTACATAGATACCTGTACAGAGGTAGAAATGATGACAGTGGAAGGGCATGCTGTTGCATGCTCCAAATATGTGCAGGATTATTGCTTCCTAGACTTTACTCAGTCTCTGGCTCTATGCACATTATGTCTCCATTGAATTTTTCCAAATGTATCTTTTCCTCAGCATTGCTAATTTCCTAGAGACTTACATATTACATTTATTTTTTGTCCATTTTTTATCTTCTTCTCCAATGTTTACATGTTATCAAGTTGTTTTTTCTCTCTTTGAGATGATGAATTGAAAAAAAGATGAAAACTAGAACCCAGCCCTTTAGCACTTCCTTAGATGCCACCTTTCTATGTGTTGCCATGTTTCATTATCTTTTGTTTGCAGTCATTTGGCTAATTGTTAATTTTCATGACAGTGCTTCCACCCAAGGCTTTTTCAGTTTTTTAAAATGTGCTATGACTATTTAATATTTTACTGATATCCAAATATATGACAGCTACTGCATTTCTGTCTTCCTCTACTTCAGTGATGAAAAGAAATCAACAGCAACCTACATAACCATATTTAAAGCCTCCAACTTTGGCTAAATCAATTTTGCTGCTCTTCAGGTTTGTTTCTGTTAACTATAAGTGAGGGCTGTCTGATCTAAGTGTAGTGATATTTACTGCTTTAGTCTTGAAGAATGATTTCCAAGCATTCTTGGGTTTTTGTTAATTTTAAGGAACCTTATTACATGGTGCTAGATACAGCCTGGTCTGAACTAAAGTGGTTAGTGGCATCCACGTGCATTGGATGGAAAAGAATGGAAAATTGCTGCAGTTCTGGTATTGTAAAGGTTTGCAGATTCAGTTGGGAAAATTCACTCTCAAATTAAAGAAGGAAAAGCATATTAGAAAAATATGTATTGGCAAGAATATATAATTGCATTTATTTTTCTATCTTACCTGTTTTCATTCCTCTTGTGAGTTATTCCAAGTTGTCCCAGGACAGAATACACCCAGCATAAACTGGTGCAACCTGCATTCTGTAATTTGGCACATCTGCTAACATTTGAATTAATGAAAATTAAGGTTTTTATTGGCACTGCCTCACAGTGACCTCTTAGCATGATCACTGTTCTGGTACATTTGTCCCTCTATCAATGTGTACATCATTAAATAAATAAAATCCATAAGTTCTGAATGATCTCTTGTGTCAGTGAACGCTGTTGATGACTGTATTCTGATAAAGTCTTAATTTCCCCGTGTAGCAGATTTGTTCTGGTGTTTGTGGAATATCCCTTTGTGCCATGCTGTAAGAAAGCATGAGGAGGTAGGAGTGTCCTCAAACTCACCTCCAGCTTCACCTTTTTGCTTCATGTCACTTCTTGTTTTCCAGTAAAAAAATTGGCTAGCTGCTCAGTAGTAATTAATCAAGTTCAGGAAGATGAAGCAGAAATATAGTAATTATACTCCATGTTCTACAGAAGCTGCAACATACAAACTATGCAATTTCAGTGACCACTAGAAATTATTTCCAGTCTCCTTCTGTGCAGAATTTGTGTAAATATTGAAGTGAAAGTATACTAAGCCAACTTCATTTTGTCTTCAGAATGAAACTTCTCATCAGTAGTTGTATCATTAATCCTGTGCTTCTCCCTGAGACGTGGCTAAAGCAAATAACTCTTGTTTCTGTGTCCTCTCAACAAACCTGATTTTTGTTGGCCATCCTGGCTGTTATTTATGTTCTCACAGTACCTGATTTCCAAAACACAGTAATGTTCAACAACCATAGCTCACTTTTTAATAATGTTTTAGTGCCAGGTGCAGCTCCTCTTTACACTCTTGATTTCTTACTAGTGCATGATTGCCATTTTACCTTTTGCAGCACAATTCTTTGAGAAAACTGCCTTATGCAAATCTTACTGATGAAATCAGAGGGTGGTAGGAATCTGAAATTTATAGAAACTTCTGCATAGAAGAATGAAAAAAATCCATGAAGTATCATGAGTTACAATTAAATCCTGGGTTATTAAAAAAATGTGGAAAGAATCCCCATTGAAAAGAAGCAGTGTACCCATCATGTATAGATTTATATATTCCAAACTTAGTTGCAGGTGAAGAAGGTTACTGTATGTGGTGTACAAGCCATGGCAATTGATCTCTGGATAAGAAACCTATCTCACACTCACTGTGTGAAGTGTTACCTCTTAACTTGGGGTATCTGTCTCCGTTTGCTAAAATAATTTTTCCCTGTTTTCTTCACCCAAGTTGGATTTTGACTTCTAATATATTTTAAATGAGGTCTGTGTGTCTTACAGTGGCCTATACACATGGGCTTTCTGAAGCTAAACATCTTTTTATGAGGCTATATCTGTCCATTGGGTGGATGCCCCATTATCAAGTGAGGAAGCTTGTTCATCTGGCTGGGTTTGAAGGCTGTAAAGCTAATTTTATCTGTCTTGGTTATTAAATACGCTTTTAATGATAGATTCAGCATGCAGGAGATTCCTAAAGGGAAAGTAAAGAATAAAGCACTTTTGGTATTGTATTGCTATGCAGTAAGATTGTTTGTAACTGTCATCCTTTATTTTGTCTTCAGCTTTGATGTGAAGTGGGAAAGCGACATTTCACAACACTGACACTGAAATGGAAGCAGACATAGATGACCACTATGACAAAAGTGAGAAACTGTAGCACTGTTCTAAGGAAGAACTTACAGAAGGATAAGATATAGGCTTGTACCTGCTGTATATTCAGCTTCTTGCAGTGGTTCTTAGAGCAGCTTTGTTTGGCAAGTGGCTTCTGTAGCTTGTGGGCCAGCATCTATTCACTTCAGTTTTGTTCTTCATCCTTGCTGCTTGCATAGCTCACGTTGTGGCCTGTGTAGTTTGCAGCTGGAAGACTAGCCTGAATTTTAAGGATCTCTCTTCCAAATCCCATCTCAACTTTAGTTCTGAAAAAGGGTCCCTTTATTTTTCTTGCAGAGTGAGCCTTGAGATGTAGATTGGATACCTGGGGTTAAAGTGTTCCCACTGATTAATTTTCCCTAAGCATTATTAGGTCTTCTACTCACTAAAACTGTAGTCTATGCTAAACATTTTCCTGGCAGGGCTGTGGGTAAAATGTCATAGTTTTGGGTTGGGAAAATGGGGGTTTTGTGTAGTAGACTTAGCCTAATGAAGGACTGATATAAGGAATAGTTGTAAACAAGGTTTTACTGGCAGAAATACCATTATCCCTAGGATAATTTGCTGACTGAAGTTTAAATGTAGGGCAAGCTCTGAGCTGGCCTTTGGAAACATGTAAATTACTTTATTTTTTTTCCATGTCATGACAGTGGGAGGAATGGATTGTCAGTGATTAGATAGAATACAAATTCATTCCTGTGCTCTTCCCTGTGGAAAGCCTGAAGTTGTCCCAGCTCTGCTATGCAGTTATTGTGATTTCTAGCTGCAGAAAGACAAGTCATATAAACCTGTCTCATGAAAGTCATCTTCTTGCAATTTTGATCACGAAGTTTAGTTTTACCCTCTTACTTTTTCCATATGCAAACTAAGAATACAGTATGCATTTGTTTTTTGAAAGTGTTTTGATGATTGTTGAATGGTTGAATAAGCCTTTAACATCTAGATGCATCATATGCAGCACTTACTTGACCACAAAGGTGGATCTCTTCAGCTGAAGAGATTTCCCTTTACTGAGGTTTTTAGAACCTCCACACAAGCAGCTAGGTGTCCTTTCTGTGATGGGCCTCCAACTGTGGATTAAAAATTCTGGGGGTTGGCTTAGGGTTTTTCTGTGTGTAGTTTTTACTAGATTTTAGATATCTCTATATTAATCTTTAATAATATTATTAATAATTTTAGCTTCCAAATTCTTCCTGGTTGTCTTAATCTAATATTTGACAATTTAAAAAAATCAGTTACTTGCATAAATAAGCATTGTGGTCTCTTATTTATGGTTGTGAGAGCCTGAATTTTTATGTGCATGTGTGTTTGCTTGAAATTGATGTGGGCTTTGAATCAATACTAAGTTAGAAATGCATTTAAAACTCTGCTTTGCAAATATTTTTTTTGTGAACAACACCCTCTTTGCAAAACAGTGTTTTGTTCATTCCTTCCCCTCCCACTTCCCCCTCCTTAGTAGCTATCTTCCCTTTTAGTAGAGTTTTAGTGTGGTTTTTTTTCAGTAGAGGAGTAATGTTTAATTAAAAGTTACTTGCATGTTTTCAATTATAGATGATAATTTGTTTGACTTTACACTCTCAATTGCCTTGAGTAATTTCCTGTAGAAATACGTATACCCCATTTGCATGTTTGGAGTGTTAGTGTGTTGTTTGCATAGCTTGTGTGTAACACTTAAGGAAACCACTGGAGCCTAGAAAGAACAGATGATGCTTTTTAATGGCAAACAGTGATACAATGGCTATTCTTTCTTCTCTTTGCTGAATAGTTATGGAAACTTTTCACAGAACTGGAAGTTATGTTATCAAACCAATATGATGTTTCAGTTAAAAAATTGGGAGTTAGGCTGGGGGGCCAACAGTAAAGTTACATCCATAAGCACTTGAGATATGTCAGTGCTGACTGGTGTTAATTCCTAACTTCATGGCCTCATGTACTATAGCAGAGAAAATACATATTAACACATGCCAATATGTTGATATATGTCAGAATTTCATTATAGGTAAATATGTAGCTTTTAGCTGCTGAAGATAAGGTAGCAGGAGGCTTACGTGTGATTGCACCATGTATTAAAACCACAGTTTGTTTGGTCTACCAAAATGAACTCTTGTGTTCAGTCCAGGTGGAACACAGTATATCATTCTGCTCTCCAGAGTTCAGAAGATGTGAACTCAAAACAGGGGGAGGTGAAGAGAAGGGCTAGAGTGGTAAGGGAGATGGACTGTCTATTCTATATGATAAAAGCACATGTCTGGGTTAGTCTTGTTGGTGTGAAAGCTGATCTGGAATTTGGTTGGTGTCTGTAAGTACACAAGACCACCATTCAGGGGGTGTTACAAACAACATGACTGAATCTTTTTGTTGCTATTTTCACTTTGCAGGAAACACCTACTATTTTAGCAGTAAAATACAATTGTTAATTCATTATCTTTTCAATTCAAGAACCATGAGACACAGCAGTTTAAATTTTCATTAGGACTTTGAAAAATATTTAGGAAAAAATGGATGTCTTAGACCATCTAGTCTTGAAAATGTGAACATTCTGACAAGTCTGCTCACTGTCAAAATGACTCACATCACTGCTGTTCCTAGCTGCTATTCTTTCTGGTCCTTGAAGTATTTCTCTCTGTTTTTAAGAACCAAATGCCATACCTGAATATTAAACAAAAAATATGTGCTGCTTGAACACGAGCAATATTTGAACAGCAGAAACATTCTGCTATTCATAAATACCTATTCAATGTCTATTATCAGCATTCATTTTTAAAAAACGTTATATGGACTGTTTTACCCTAACCAGGAAAGAAAGTGAAACTCAATCAACTCATTACTTTATAAAAAAGGGTTAAACAAAGGACTATTTCTGCTCTAATATGGAAATCTAATGTGGTCACATCCATTTCAAAGTGCTTGTAATACTTTTAATAGTTGAATTTGCCAATCCCATAGTGTAAAATATGTCAATCCTAAGGCAAAAAGAGACAGTTTGTAATGAATGCATACATTGTAAAGCACTGAAATAATTTTAACTTAATCAGTTTATATATTAAGTGCCTTTAACATATAAGGCACTTAACTTGTATATTTTTTCTCCTAAACCCTGTTTGTGTGAATTAATTTCACATTGTCCACTTCCTTGGAATAAACTAGAGTTTCACTGTGTGTAACACAATACCTTTGTGTTACAAAGTGAACATCCCTTGGTTTTGGCTGAAATGTTGCTGCTTTACAACCTTCTCTTGCCTAGGGCCCTCTGCATAGGAGAATATTTCTTTAATAGAATAAATCACTAAAAGACTATAGCACACTTACTGGAACCATTCTTTTGTATCTCTGACTACTGTTCTTGCCAAAAGTGTTAAAAAAGAGGCTCAGTGGATAAAAGATTCTATTTGTATGAGACTACCTGCTTTGCAATGGTTTCAGAAAGAAAAAAAAATTGTGCTAGGTTCACTGGCTCTTTAATTCGGATTGCCAATGATAATGCAGAGTCTACGCTGAAGAGAGGTAGGATACAGAAGCAGAAACATTAGTGCTAATCTGCTGCAGAAGGACGAGATAAATCAGCACAGCTCTCATACATCACTGAGAGAGAAGCTGATTGCAACTTGACCATGTGCCTAAGTGGTCACATCAGCAACAAGAACGGAGCATGGATAAAAAACCTAAAATGTATCCTTAGGGCTACTTGCTGTGCACGACCTATAGTAACACATCAATGTAAGTTTAAGATTTTTTTGCTTGCTTCCTTCTGTTGCAATTCTTGTTGTTTACAAGAGTATATTTTTATTTTGCATAGATTTAAGGAAAATGTAATGGAGTGTAATACTAAGCAGATAATACTTGGATTCTGTTTATGCCTGTGAATAGTAATGGGCTTATTGCTGTGCATCTCAACATAGTTCTTTCTTTGAAGATATTTTAATATTTAATCCTGGAAGTCATATTTTGGGAATTGAGTAAGGTTTTGAATGAGATGATAGTGAGATCTCCCTTTATAATTTCTGCCATCTTATGTTTCAAAATGATCTTAATTTTTTTTTTACTGTGAGAATTTTTTGCTTTCAATAATTTTTTTTTTTGTTAAGAAAACTGCTCATAAAGACTGATTTATCTGGACCTTTTTATTCATTAGCGCAGATGGTAATTTTCCTACATTTTTAAAAATGTGTGCAATTGTTTAATTTAGTGTCATTTAAGCATCTGCAAAAAGAGAAGGCAGGAATAAGATGAAAACTGAATAAGCATTGATTGCTAGTCTGAAAATTAAATTTTAAAAGTTTTTGCAGTAAATCTGATTTCAGTTCATTTTTACTAAATTAGATTATCATATTTAAATTGAGGCTACTGTACAGCAAACAAATGTGTGAAACTATCCTGGAGAGCACACATTTCCTGCTGTATCAGACTTTAAAGATTTTGATTGTAACTACCTGGGAATATCCTAATTGTAGAATTCAGAGCAGCATGTTTAAATAATGCATGGGAAAATAAAAAGGAAAGGTGGAATTTTACTGTTCAGATGTTAAGGTGATGCTTTGCTTTAAGGGAAGAAAATGTGTAGTAAAAGCTATTGATGTGGAATCTCAGGCTGTCTCTCATGGCTTTAGGCAAAAAGGCAGGGAAACCCAAAGCAGGTCTTGCTGTGCAGTCTGAAAGCAAGGGAAATTTGGAAGCATTTATGAAAACCCACTAATATTTCTATATTTATTTACTTGCTTCTAGGGAAAGAAAGTGGCTTTAAACAAACAAATTTATAAAATATGTAAAAAAGAGGTGTGAAGGGCACTTCAGTGATAGGACCTTGAGAAAGTAGGTATAAAGATACAGAGCAACATCTATTTATTTTACAGCATTGTAACTGTGGCCAAATACAGTAGCAGGAGGCTTAGAAACAGCCTGTATGAGTGTGTCTACAAACGGTTTATTTTTGTGGCAATTGAAAAATGTAGGGATAGTTTTGTGGCTGTTATCCCCTTTACAGACCTCAAATATTCAGAGTATGGGCCAGTTTCAGATTTTGTAACACAGGTATTTCTTTTTAGGTCTTATCCAAAACAAAAAGTTTACCTATTAGTAGTTGCAACTTTCCTACAGGACTGATGGATGGAAATAGAGAAGAGGGAAGGTAAAGCTGTATTGCAAAAAGGGTGCTCATTCTTCCCAGCAGAATAAATAACCAACCTAGCCAACTGGCAGATGAAACATGGACCAAGTAGTGAGTTTATTTTTGTACAAATGTGCATATGGATGATCACACAGGCCCTCAGATGTACTTAACTCCTGAAGCAGAGATGCCATTAGGAACTCACAGCTTTAGCAGTCTGACTTAGAAAATAATAAACTCAAAAAGAGAGGAAAGCTGTACAGCAACAGGAAGCAAAGAGGAATGGTGATTTCTTTGATCTTGTTATGTCTGTTCTAATGTACCCAATGTGGTCTTAAGTTGTCATCTCCATGGCAGAGATTCCTATGTTTTGTTCTTTGAAATACTCTCTTTACACATGTGACAGAGTAATATAATCAGTCTGGCTCCATTTAATGGAGCTGGGCTTCAGTTGGTGAAATAAAGACATCCTTTTTTTTCTGTCATCTGTGTTCATTGGAACAGCAGAGGATTTTTCGGGTTTACAAAGATAATGAAACAAGTAGCTTCCCTTGTGTCTATTGTGGGCTGAATATGGTTGTGATGAACTTTCCATTTGACAAGACAAGGCTCACCCTTCTCCTCCAGAGTGAAATTCTGTGTTTGTCAGTCTGTTACCTTGTTTCACTGTTATTTGTAAAGCTCTTTCACTAGACTCCCACAATGTCTTCATTTTCACCTTCAGTTTTAGTCAATTTATGCTAAGTAGTTTCTTGTGCTTTAAAATGTGCTAATGGACACTAATACCTGCACTTTCAGAGCTGCAGGGGGCTCCTGATGCCAATTTCAGCATACTGAATTTGCTTCTACTTATGATATTTCGGGAAAGCAACATAAAAATATTCTAGTTACATTTGAGTTCTGTGGAAAATCTCCTGCCAACCAAAGTTGCCAAGGCAGGGCCTGAAACCTTAAAGCAGCATGAGTCGTAGTGGCATGACACACAAACAGCAGGCTGTCCTGGGAAACATGCACAGGGGGCTCAGACTAGGGGTTGAATATAAGTTCTCCATTTTCTCTCTACAGAACAGTACATCTTCCACTTGAGGTTGAAAGTCTGACCCCTGTTATCTCTATTGGTGGCAAAAGGAAACTGTATTGCCCCAAGAAGAGGCCCTTCAAGTACCATGATAGCGGAGAGAGTCAGCTTCTGTTTTGGTGCAGTGTTGTGTCCCCATCCCAAAGCTTATGAAATCTGCTGACCAGGAAAAGGAATGACATGGCTTTCCATCCTCCTGCTCCTCCTAGTCCTTTTTGGTTTAGTCACTTCTGATAAAAAAAGAGGCACCATTTTGCAAGTATCCCGAGAGACCTAAGAACTGTAGGCCTTTAAAGCATGCGTAAAAAGCTTCCATCTCACTATATGCATGCAGGCCTAAGAGCTCATTGATTTATTCCACAAGTTCAATAATCACTAATCCATCTCCTGAATTGCATCTGGAATACTCACAACTGACTTCTGGCATAAAATGTTAGCTCACAAGCTGCAGTGTATAAAGCAGCCCTGATCAACAGCATCAGGTGCTGCCAGAAGTATGCTTAGAAGGTTATGATAAGTGACTTTCACCTCAGACAGTGTAGCACATGCTGTGAGGAGAATACATTTGTAGCTGTCTCAAAAAAGTGATCTCTCATCCAAATATCATTGTCTTCTAGGGAAACGGGGAATCTCTGAAAGGGGAAAAAAATTCTCTGTAAATTGACTCTAAAAGAAATAGTACCACTTACAGCTTTTATGAAAAACAAACTATACCTTGAATGGGTTCTCTATGAAATTTTGGAACCTCTGTTGAAAACCATTAAAAAATAAGCTACTGAGGAAGATCACACTTGAAAGAAGTTTTCTTGGTATCTCTCCTTCTAGTTTTCAGATAGTCTTTCCAGCCTTTCTAAATGTTGTCTATGAAGTGGATATCTTCCAGAGCATAGTGAACTGCATGTTATCAGACTACTGGGCCACACACTACATTGATCTCAAACAGGTAGCTCCTAAGGACAGCCACTCATCTGATCTTTCAGTCTTTTTAAAGAAATGCATATAATAATGGTGTGTTCAAAAAGGGGATCATTCAGGCTCATGCCTAAAGCTCTGCCATTCAGTGAAAATCATAGACTCCTAATTAGGGTGTCAGTATTTTGTGAAGTTTTGTGAAGCTTTTAACAGTTTTTATTGCCTCTTTGATTATTCTGGAAAGTAAATAGTTACATATTGGATAACCATATGGATGATGTGTTAGTGTATTTAAAGAAGATTGCTCAGATGGCTCAGAGCCCATAGTGGCAATGCCAGGATTTTTATGCACTAAAAATCTAAACAAATAGCTACAAGATGGAGGGAGCAATCACTGAAAGGAAAAGTGAGCAATAAAATGTAGAATTCACCTTTACCATCAGTGACAGAGATTAAGGCCATGGGAGAAGTTATAATGTGACTTCTCATATTACACTTGGACTGTGTCCCAATTAGCTTCCAGCTTCAGCAGGCAAAGTAGTATGGGGTGCTTGTTCCCAGTCAACAGTACTGGGCTGACAGTGATCTTTTTTTAAAAGTCCAAGTTTCTATCTCACTTTTCTCTTTCCTCAATGACTCCAGTTGAACCTGCAGCAGAAGGGATGAAGAATCAGGTTGCACTTTTCACCACAAACCATACAAACCCCATTTCTCAGCATACCAATGTACAATAACTTCCTATGATAACAAGGCCATTGAATAACCTGGCATGATATTCCTGGGACAGATGATGAGTGGTGGGAGGAAGGAAGGAAGGAGAAAGAAAGGTGTGAGGGATAATAGAAGGAAAATTCTTGAGGGACTGAGTAATTTCTTTAGGAAGACATTTCCCATATATTTTGTTCAGTGCTTGAATGCTGCTCATGCAATATATACAAATATTCTCAGTCTCTTCAAGTGAAAAAGGACCCTGTAATCCAAGTCCACTCACTGAACTGTAAATCCAACCTCACCGAAGGAAAGGAATGGTTTGAAAGACTGACTCATATTTTAGTCAGGATTTATCATGATGTGTAAAGTGCAAAATTCTCATAACAGGAAAGCTTCAGTTGTTTTAAACCCTGGCAATTTTTCACTCGAGAAATACCCAGGCAGTAAGCCTTTTCTCAGATGAGATAGAGTGGGCTGTTTTATATCAGGAACTGCATTTCCTACTTTGCTTTGTCTGCCAGAAATTCTGTCATTTTAGTTTTTATCTGTTTTTGAGGGAAAGTTGGTTAACCATCTCAGTAGCACCACCATCACTAAAAAAAAAGTCTGCAGATAGTGAAAGGCTATGGAAAACTGATATTGTACACAAATGCATAATTTTCCCCAGGGCATGATAAGTGATGATAAAATTGCCAGTTCCATTTTACAGTGAAGAGGGTTGTGGTATGGATATGCTTTAATATTAAAGTAATCTGTGGACAATTCTGAAACAACAAGGTAGCAAATATGTCTGGTCCATGCCTCATACTACTTTTGCAGTGTTGGTATATAATTCATAAAATGTTACAGCCAGTACCATGTTGTGGCACTGGATCTGTGTTGTGAAGGAACACACAAACACCAGTTAGATTTTTCAATGTCTTTAAAAAAAATAAATGTAATAATGAAAATTTTCATCATTTGGCTGCAGGAGTCAGAGCTTTGTCCTTTTCAATTAAATTATGTGCACAGACCAGACAGACTTCACTGGGACAGCCCTTGCATGCATTTGATGGAACATTTGACCAAAAGTGTTTGACATCCAAACAAGCTGAAAGCTTAAACACACATGAGACAAAATTTTTTATAATATGTGATGAGAGTATGGCTGGTTGTTAATTTATTGGTAGGCTGCTAGTAGAGAGTATTTGAATATGTGTGGAGCTGAGCTTGCTGACACTTCGTATGTGGTGCTCAGCAGTCAGAGATACCTCAGTTTCATGCATTGCTAGTTATGTCAAGAATTTCTTCTGTAGTGCATGGCATTATTCTAGATTTTATCTCAGTCAAATGGGTTATTCTTCAGTGCAAGGCTTTTCTAGGGAGGAGAATATCCAGGATCCAGATTTGAAGGCTCTGTTGCAGTTTTACAGAGTGCACCTGAGAAGAACGGTCAATTCTTTTTTTGTTCAAAGCCTGTAATGTGTTTGCTGTCTATGCCAAGAGGCAGTCAGTGAATGTTTGTAAAGGGAGTTTGTGGGTGTGGGTTAAAAAAAGTAACTGAAGAGAGACTGTAGCAGAGAATAAAATAATACATGACATATCGCTGTTTTTTTTTAACTTTAAATTAAGATCTGTAGCGTGCTAATAACCTCATGGCAGTGGTGACTAAAATGATTATTATCCTTGTTGTGCATGCATTATAACCAATTATTTTAAAGTGCCTAGCACCTATCCAAAAGGTTCTGTTCCATTTTTACAGCAGTTATGAGAGTAGTGGTAGTGGAGTGAGGTGTTGCAAAACAAGGCGGTTGAGCAGGGGTGAAGAACAGACTTTCTGAAAGAACAGAAACACTGCAAGAGTAACAGGAAGCTGTTGCTGCAGTACAGCTCTCACTTCAGATATAGAGAGCAAGTGATCAGAAATACAAGCCCACTTGTATTCTTTATTATCTGGGAACATTTGTTCCCATTGAACTCAGTCTTGAAGGCACTGGTCCTGCTTTTCACTCCAATATGCTCTCCCTAATTGACTGTATTTTTATTTGTACATGTACATAAAGTCCTCCAAATAATGTAAGCAAAAAAATTTGATGTAGAATGAATTTTATTGAAAACTAGATGTTAGTGTTCCAAAGGAGACTAGAGGATCTCCTGGGATTACTGAGTAGATGGGAGGAGTTGATTGCCTCAGGCACAGCCCAGGGCCATTAATTACAGCTAGTCATTAATTCTCCTGTAATGCCCTGTGCTGATGCCACTGTTCCTGTTACACAGAAACAGGAAGCTGGCTGACCTGTGGACTTTGATGAGTTATGTAATTTTTGTAATGATTACTTATATTTCTAAATGCTTATCACTGAAGTGTTCATCAGAGTTTTCAGCTTGTAAGCTTCATGTCTTTCCAGAGAGTTAATGTTTCGCTTGCTACTCACAGGAAGCCTTTAAATAGCTTTCGAAAACACTATAGCCTTTATGAGGTATGCTTTGTATATTGAATCCTGGGAAAGTAAAGTTCATATGGATACTCCCTAAAGATAATCAGTATACCTATTTTCATATCTAGAGAAAATGAAAATTGAATATATGGTTCCCTTACTCTGTGGTTGCCATATAAGGCAAAGTGCTGTCTAAATTCTGAGGACCAAAACTAAAGATCTAGTTTTTGGGTTGGTTTTGAAAAGAAAAAAGTCCTGAAATTTTAATGAGTTTATTTCAATTCTTGAAGAAATGCTAATAAAGGACAGAACAGTTATAATTTAGAAGAACATAAACCAACTATATAATATAAAGCAATATTAACCAACTTCTATCATATGCTGTTTACATGCATGTCATGTACTCAGTACTGCACAATGAAAGCATTGCTGGACTGATTGTAAAGTGCAGGAGGAAAAAGTTCAGGAGCAAGAGCCAGCCCCCATCACCCAGCTTAGCAGATCATGTGAACACACATGACTCTAAGCAGCACAGAATTTAGGTAGCAAACAGCAGCTGTGAGAATTTCCGGATTGCTAGACTTGCATGTCTGTTTAAATTATCTTAAAATGTTTTTCTCAAGAAGAAAGTTATTCCTCTGACCTTTTGCATAGAGTCCTTCTTTGTCAGGGATCCTGAAGTGTTTTACAGATGCAGAGATTTAGCACTGACATGCACATGTCAGAGGGAATATTAACAGGCTGACTGCACCATGGTTTCACAGAAGTTTGGCAGTGCAGAACTATGACTACTGATGGGCTTCACTACTGCTTTCCTGAAAGGCCATACAGCAGCACTGCAAGGCACCCCAGTCGGGAAGGGTGAGATACTTTACTCAGCTGAAAATATAGGTGAGTTGACAACACTCGTAGCCTGTATGAGAATACTGCTAAATTACTTAGAGAAGAAGCAGCAGCAGCTGAACTCTATAATTAGCTCTTGTGGTGAAGACATGGAGTTGTATTGCTGAAATATGAAATTTCAGCACTACATTGATTCCAAGAAACAAGAAATAATGTTATTTGAGGGTTGATTTAGCATAAATAACCACTTCCTAAGGTGTGTTTGTTCTCATTATTTACCCAGCTGGACCCTGTTTACTTTCTGAATTCAGTATTGATCACAGGAATGTTGAAACATATTAAAGCAAAAGAGCATAGACTGTCTTTGGGTGTAATAAAAGGTTTGAAGTTTATAGAATATATTTGTAGGAGAAGTTGTACTTGAAGTTCTGTTATGGCAATATGGTAGAAGATCGGTATATGGATTTTTCCCTCTACGTGTATGTTAAATCTCATTGACCCTTGTGCCTATTTCATACCCATAGTGGGAGTAGAGCCTAAAGCCAATGTTCTTTCTTTTAAAAGGACTTGCTGGAATTCTTTTCCATTCAATTATGTTTGTTCTCAGTGACAGTGCATGCACAGTACTAAAGAATTCACGTGGAGTTAGGAGTTTATCTCTTTATCTCAGAAAGCTGGAAGTAGTTTCCTCTGTTAAGAATCTTTTTTCTTGACGGATCTCCTATCATCTGTGGGGTCTGGAGTATCCCATCCTTCTGTTACAAAGGTTATTCTATAGATAGGAGTGTCTGAAATGGAAAGTGTGGAGCTCTCTGTGTGTTGTACACAAGTGAAGGTCTGAACTACCAGTACATACAGCGACAAATGGAAACCATGGGCTAAACCCATCCAAAGATTGTAGTGACTTCCTGTTCCCTGTCTCAAATATTTCAGAGAGGTACAAGCAATTCTTATGTGCTGTTCTCAAAGAGACATCACAGCAGTTTGATGGTGACTTACTGCTATTTGAATTTATCTGGTTTGAGTTTCCTCTTTCTTTGAAAGGACTTAAACTTTTTTTTTAAACTTCCTTCCTGGTGTTTGTCTTTTTTCCAGATTCCAAAATTAGATCAAGTCACATTTCCTCATGGAACTTCGGCTTCAAGGAGGCATTGAGCTATTGCAGCCCCTAGTCTGAAGGTTCCTGCTCCAGTGGATGACCTGCGCTGTCATGCACAATATCAAAAAACAATTGGACAATGGCAAACTTAAAAAGTTAATGCATGTCCTGCTTACTGTCCCATCCCCCTCAGCTTGTGCTTTCTGACACTTGCTTGGTGTTGCTGAGTCCTTTTTGTTGAAAGTGCTGTTTAGTCCATGACTTGCCTGCTGCATTCTCGTTTGACCTGTTAACTGCTAAAGCAAAAAAAGTTATTTTAAGAATTGGCTTGTCAAAGAGAGCATATCTCCTCCCTTCAAAGACCTCTGAAGATTAATATTTGATTAAAACTTGACTGCAGCATTAAAATGGGTGGCCTGTGTCTTTTTACAAATGAATGGCTGGCAAATGTGTGTACTGTCTAGTTTTTAATTGGCAAATTATTCAGTTAGTGCTTCAGGGGGAGTTGCAGGGGAGGACAAGGAGTTAGATGATTTTTAGATGCATTCATTACCACTTTATCCTTAGAGATAGTCTGAAGATGACTAAATCCGTACGTGCATCCACAGATTCCTTTTAAATTTCTTCTCTGGAAATAAATAAGAGGACATGCTCTAAATCGTGGAATAAAACTCCAGGTCCTCACTTGGACAGCTCTGTATCAAAACCAGGAGGCTGGATTTATGGTCACTCAGTGGTGGTTGTACCTGTGACCCATGCTGCTGCTGCACTGTTCTTTTTGCCTGCCTCTGTTTGTTAGCTGCGTTCTTTTTAAATTCCAGTGAATGGCTGCTGATGAAATCTGCTCTCAGAAAGATTTTGAGACCCAATGCCTGTCCATTTCTATACTCTGATGGATCAGAAAGACAGTCTAATATTTAGATATTACTATATGCTCTACAGGATACTCTAGGACAGTCCATATGGAGAGGGAAAGCAATGGGTAGACTCAGTACAGTACAGTTACCTACATACTTATCAGTCTGCTGCAGAAAATACCATGGAGTAGGGTATCAGAAAATGGAAAGAAGCACAGCTTGGATCTGTTTAATTTTGCTTTGGAGTTTGAAAGTCTTGAAAGAGCTTTGTAAAGAGAAGAGACTGTTCCGTTTGGTGTGTATGATTTTGATATTGCTACCTTTGCCTCTGTAAGTAGTGTGATCCAATGTTACAGCTCATGAAAATTAAGATAATTCTCAAGAGGCCTCCAGAAGCAGCCTTTGACTGTGTCTTTTGTGTCAGTGTGGGGCTCCTGTGAAGGTCTTTCACTAGTTTTTTGTCTCGGTAGTTGTGTGCTGACTTTTTATTAGAAACAGAACAGCAGAAAATATTGTAAAATGAAAGAATAAAGACCGAAGGGCTGTTGTTGTCTCCCAAGGACTCTTTTTAAACTAGGAAACTTGGTAGAAAAGAGATATCTGGGTTTGTAGTATGCTTTGGTTGCTTTTATAAATGTCTAACTGGTCTACTGCAGGAAAGTGTAGATAGTTTCTCATGTTACAGGGCAGAGGCAAATTGTCTCAACACTTGCCATGTCCCTTTCTGGCTGTTCTTTTTTGGCTGTGGGGCAGTTTCTAAAAGACCCAAATCTGTTCACTGATCCCAGTTCACAGTAGGGTCCCCATCCCAACCTTTGCAGACCTGGCCAAGAAGATGACATGTTGGGCACAGGACTGGGAGCCAGTGGCTGGCAGGGCTTAGGCCATTGTTGTGTGGAATGTTTTGTCTTGTGGAACCATGGCCAATAGCCATGGGCTGAATTGGGAAGGTGTGAAGGCTTGAATGTAATCGGGATTTGTGCTGGTTCTTCAGAAAGGGAATGCTAAGAAAAGAGGTCTAAACAGACTAATATCGTGTGTTGCCACTCAGTATCATCAGTGTCTGCTACAAAGTTGTAAAGCTGGGAATACAGGTAATTAGGTGCTGATGAAGATTGACTACAGGAGGGAGGAAAAAGGATCTAAGAGGGTGGTGTTGAATAACTACATCCATTACTGACTTGAACTCCTTGAGAAGTACATTAGATAGAGTTGTACCTAATGAAAGCTTAGCATGTGAGATGGTTGTTGAAGTAGGAATTGCAATGTTAGGGAGAAAAAAAACATTTTAAAATGCTTTGTTACAACTTTTATTTATAATTTCAAGGTTAGAAAAAGGTGAAGCTGCAATGACTTCTATAGCTAACATGAAAGTCTGTGGGTTAATTCCTCTACTCTCTCAGGACTTCCTGATTTTAAGTAGTAGCTTTGGTTCTACTAATATTGGGGATTTCTGTCACATCTTAAAAAGACACAGAAGGGAAGGACTTGGTTTTTCAGTGATTTGCAAGATAAATTTTGGAAAATACATCAAAAAAGTGTTTTGAATCTGGCCAGTTCTTACTGTTGCATAGCAGTGCCCCTTGGGCTGGTTGTCATTGTCTTTGTTGTCATTGTTCTTCTGGAAATGTATAGGGCTGGTCATATGGCCCAGTAATGAGACATATGCAATAGTTCCTCGTTAACATTAACAGTTGGTGCTCAATATCAGCTGTATGTGTCATGTACCCTTGTAATTTAAATTGTAATGTTGTGGAACAATAGCAATAGCTCAGTAAGAATGTATTTAAAAAAATGCACATGCTAGATTAAATTATTGATCTAACCAAAGTGTTACTGCTTGCTACTCCAGGTATGTTGTGCTGGATTTGGACAGAATGGAGGCCTTTGATGAATATACAGTCCCTGTGAGGCTACTGGACAAGAAGTTTTTTAGTTATAATGCAATAGTAATTGAAATTCCTCCCAGTTTTTCTTTGGTGGTTTCCCATAGGCCAGGAGAACCTTTTCTGTCTCTAGTTACCTTTGCACCCAAGGTGCCAGCTTGCTCACCCTTAGCCATACTCCTGTCCTTGGGAGACAGTGCTGGCTTGCCGGACTGGAGTTGCCCTGAATAGCCCAGCATAATGGTTGAAGTTATAGCTGCTGTTTCAGAAGCTGCCATTGACATAAAACAAAACAGAACTGGCCCAGCACTTACTGCTTTGGAAAAGCCATCCTCTTTGGAAAAAGCATTTTAACTCTGAATAAAACATTGGGTTGGCTTTTAGCTCATGAATAGCACTTTATTTCACTTGAATAAATATCAGTACCGACAAGTAACCACATCAAGCCCTGACCTTATGTAAGTGCATGGCAACATTCCAAGTTAATTTTGGCTATTATTTCCACAAACATGTTGGACAGGCTTTTGTAGGTATTTGATTCCTATTTAGGCAGTGCTTTAGCAGATGGGCTGTAAAACAACCTGACAATTATCAAGGCTCCATGGACTGATTAGTTCTGGCTTCAGACACTGGCAGTATCTCAGATTCTTCCTTCCCAGGCTCCTCTTGAAGGCCTTGCATCCTTAAGGAACATGTGACACATGAGTGGTAACAAATGACTGAAGAGCTAGAATTTTATGAAAAGGTTTTGAAAGCAACATTGCTTTATTAACAGGAAAAGTTCAAGCAATTAAAAAATCACTGGAAGACAAATGCCTTCTGATCTTACTTTTGTTCTTCACAGTCCATGAGGAAGGGCTGTCTACCAGTGTGTAATCAGGAAAACAAGTTTTCTTCTTGCCTCACTGGGCTGATGTTCGACCAGTCTGCTTTCTGCTTGGACAACTGAGTGAAATACCTTGGACAACTAAATGAAGCTTCTAATGCTACTGTAAGATCACTCCTGGCACTGTCCCAGTTGGCATTTGCTTGGCCTTGCCATGTGCTGTCATTGCAAAGGTGAACTTCACCATCATGGTTCTATGTTTTAGGACTGTGTTGAAATAGGAGGTCATCTTCATTTAATCACCCTCTAATTGGAGTTGGAGTGTTGGTAAAGATAGGTCTTAACCTCACATGGTAGCCCCAAGTTGTCATATGCTTCTAGTGGGATTCTTAAGAGGCACAGCACTTAGGTAACTGTTTCTGAATGCTTAATATCTTTAAATTATGTTCCTGGGTTCACTGGACACCATTGCAGTGTAGTTTCTGCAGTGCCTAAGTTATTGCTCTAAATGCAGCGTGGTTAAGTCATTCTTGTGCTTTGGGAAATTTTGTACCTTCAGCTCACTTGCTGGTTAAATAGGGAAGGTTATTTTGTTCCAGATGCTTTGTCTAGGCTATCACCCAAAATATTAATGTGTGGAAATATAGACTTCTGCCATATTTATCTTGACATTTTTTTATTTAATGTAGGGAAAAGCAGATTGAGATTCATATTAATGTTTGACAAAATGCCCTCTCTCAGTGCTCTGTTGAGATACAGCAGTCAAATCCCACATACTTTACTATGCTCTGCCAGGAAGTCTACTAACCTTTCATATAATATTTAATAGGTGTTACAGCCAGTGCTGCTGAGTTTTTTTTCATACAGGAGGATTCTCAGCTATTTTTTTCTGCTGCCTTTGTAAGACTTGCACTGGTTCTTTCTATAGTGCCAGATGTTGTACATAAAGTAGGAAATTATATACCCTTCTCTTGCTTATTGAGCAGAGAAAAGAATCTACTTTTAAGACCTAGCAGGGAGAGGTTGCTAGAAATGCCAAGTTTAAAGAGAGAGATCAAGTATAGGAGATGAGAAAGCAAAACAAAACTCACTTGAATGTGAAAATGAATGCAAAATCTCAACGGAAACACATTTGATGTGCTGACATTAAAGGGATTGTACTGAATATATAATCATTGTGGATATATGTAGGGGGTTTTGTATTGTACAATAATCAAATGAGTGGTTCTTTGTACACTGATGGGGATCTCGGGAGAGCTCTAATGATCTAGATTTAAAGGGATACCAGCCCACTTATGGACAGTGGTATTTGTCTGTTCCTGAAGGAATGCAATGTCAGAATAATACTATGTGTATGTGATCCTTAATCTATGTATCTTGAAGCGTTTTACAAATACTAAGCACTTAATTCAGTAGCATTCTGCTGGGCTGTGTTCATAAGCATGGTGATACACTAAATACAGAGATTAAGTTGAAGAGCCCCTTGTGGATAACCCTAGTGGCCACCTGGCCATGGAGTGCAGGTTCTTTTTATTTTCCCTACAGTTTTTTTCCTGTCAGGTACTGAGGTGCAGTTGTTTGGCCACTATGCTGCTTAATAGCCAAGTATCTTGTGCTGCCGTTCCAGTGTCTGCACACTGAACTCTGACACCTGTCCATGCAGGAAGAGAGTATGGCCTGGGAGGTGTGGCTAGGGGCCACCACAAGACTGGCATCTAGATGCAATAGCTACAGAGGTTTGACCATTCTGCTGCAAAGCATGAGAAGAGAACAATAAAGGAAGACATCAATCAAACTAATTCTCATTAGTAAGCAAAGCCTAACATGTGGCACTGAGAATAATAGTTTTAAGGGAATACATCTTTTATCTTTCAGAAATTTCTAAAACATACTGCTAAATTCAGAGTTGATTTGGGTCAAGCTCTTAGGAGCATTTTCTACTATAGACAGAACCACTTTTAGGAGTTCTTAGTATGCATGTGTGTCACTGTTCTTTTTACTGTTTAGGGGCTATAGTAAGAGAGCTAGATAAAACAGCCCTGTGAAAGTTAGAGAAAAGGCAATCAAATTGTCTACTGGGACTGCTGCTCCAACAAAGATTGTCAGTTGAGTACAAAGTCTTGTCACTTTTGGCTTTCATCTTTTGGTAGCTTGAAACAGCTTTACTGGCCACCATCATCCTTCTGCTACTAGTATACACTCTGAAAACCTCTCCTGAATTACATCTCTATTGCTGTAGCTAACCTGATATATGAGCATTATTTTACTGTGTATTTATCTAGTACTGCTGTTTGCTTTGTGTAACTATTATTCCTTGTAATACATCATTTCCAATTGGTTCAGAACAAGAACTGCCAAGGCTCATGGGAAGCAGGTGTTGGGGCTTCCCCAGCCCTGCCTGATGTGTTTGATAATGTTTGTTCATCCTTTAAATAACCAAATGAAACATGATTCCATAAAGTATGAGCAGGAAACACAAATGTATATAAGAAGTGAACAATTCAAAACAGTGGATTAGAACAATGTTTTACTGCCAAAATTGATGATCTATTACTGTATGCCCTGACCTCATGAAATCTATCCATCTAGTGGTTAGGTTGAGATTTCAGTATGCTAATGAAATTCTTTTTAGCCATGTACAAGGGGAAACCTAGAAGAAATGGCTGTTTGCTCCATTGGAGTGGAAACATAAAAGTTCAGAAAATTATGTCAGTTCCTAGTAAGTTGTCTATTGAATAGATAACTTTTAAAACCAAATGTAAATTTTAGAATACACTTCTAAAAGCCAGATCTTTCAGAATGACAACCTAAATGCCACAAATTTTTCACTCAGAACGTCTTTTAGTAGTTTGACAGAAGTTGTCTTAGTGCAAGAATCAGCTTTACTCATTGCCCCTCTGATGGGGAACATGCTTCCTAAATTTCCTTGGAGAACTGCTGTGTTGTTACACTCATAGTATGTGGCTAACTTTAAAGGTCTGTTAGTGAGTCTTCAGCAACCCCTTTTCTCTTTCTCTTACAGGTTTACAACCATCCTCATCATCATAATCATAATTTGTGTAGTCCTATGTAAACTTAACAGCTGTGTCTCTTTGAATCTGATTATATCTAGTTCAAACTCTGTCTGGGACAGGATTGGCTCAATTTTTTTTATTAGCTGCATCCCTTTGTGGTGGTACAGCTTCAGTGCAAGAGTGTAATAAATAGATGGGAAAGAGTTTCCCAAGGCATTTTTGTTTCAGCCTTTGGATGTCTGTCCTACAGTGAATGCCAAAGCTGTGAACTTCCTGTTCTCAGTTAGCTCATGCTCTGATGTGATCATACTTGCTTTATATGAAGAAAAATCTCTGGTGAAACGTTCTCATCTTGAGTTTAACTAAATTGTGCCATTCTGCATCTTTTGTGCTGTGTCACTTGCCTGTTTCTATCTTGCTCCTAGCTGCACTCTTGACATTTCTGTTTGGGAGGAGGGAGACAGGATCTGACCTTTTATTTTGTGTGTAGAACTTAGCAAAGCTGGACCCCCAGTTAAGCTGATTTCAGGACTCTATTTGACAAAGGAGGAGACTGATGTTATTCTCTGTACACTCTCTTTTTCTGGAAAGATTATTATTCAGTTCAGTTCTGTAGTTTACCCTTCCTTATCTTGTGTCTCTGCTTTTCTGGTGTTCTTGTTTTATTTTTCTTTTTTGGTCATGTGCTCAGCCTTAAAATTTCCTTAGTATTTTTTTCAATTAAGAAATTCTACAGTGCATCTTCATTACTGTGCCCTACTGCATATCTCAAGGGCTGCTCTAATCTTGATGAGGAATAACATGACAGAATGTAGGTAGGTATGATAAAAACTGATAATGAGGAATGAAGATCAAGTTTGCCATTTTTTTGTGGTTATATATTGTACTGTGAAGGAAACACCCCTTCAGAAAAAAAATAAATAGAAAACAAAAGCAGATAATACAACTATTTAATAAAATATTTAAATAGTTTTATTTACTTAATATTTACAATACTTAAATATTTAATAAAATATTTACAGTGCTTTTTAATACAAAATTCCTCCCCACACAGAAGTGTCAGCTAGTAAAACTAGGCAATATACTTGATGTCCAACTCAATTAAAAAAAAATCCAGAATTTGAGTAATTTTTAAATGGTGACTAGAAGAATTTGGATTTTTTTTTTTTTTTTTTTACACAACTGAATTATTCTATGAGAATGTTTCATCATTACTTTAACCAAGTCACTCTTCAGAATCACAGAGCAGTTTGGACTCTGCCTAGTGTTTACTGTTTTAATCCTTTAAAACTCCCATAGTATATTTTCTTCTAATTTTGCTTTATAATTTTCACCCCAGAGTGACATAATAAAAAATATTGCAAACATTAGCATGCCTCACTATGGAAAATAGAGATTAAGCTTATGATTGTATAATTGGCACAGACTTGTTGATTTGTGTGCTGTTCATCTCAATCTGCATAATCTTTAAACCTAAACTATCTCAAAACCAGCCAAATTTAAGGAGCCAATCTTCTGCCTATCGTGGAATCGTATACCTGTTTCTAAGACATCAACAGCTAGGACAAGAACACACAGTCTTAAGCTGCACCAGGGAATGTTTAGGTTGGACATTAGGAAGAAATTCTTCACAAAAAAAAGTTATTGAACACTGGAACAGGCTGCCCAGAGAAGCGATGGAGTCACTCTCCCTAGAGGTATTTAAGGAAAGCTTGGTGTAGTGCCTAGTGCCATGGTCTGGTTGACAAGGTGGTGTTCGGTCATAGGTTGGGCTTGAAGATCTCAAAGGTCTCTTCCCACCCAGTTGTTTCTGTCACTCTGTGCATTGCTTCTTCAGTGGCAAAAGGAGGGAGGAGGGGGTTTGTTTATTAGACATATCCGTAAGCTGCATCACATTCTCTATTTTTTTTTGGTCCTCTTTTTCATAGTGTGCCCTCTTCCTTGAAGGAGTCTCTTCATTCCCTGTGACAACTCCAGTGGGTTGAAGGAGTCTATTTAGGCCATATGTTGCACTCCCCTCCGCCCATTCTCACTCCTTTCCTTCTTATTTCTTATTACTTTTTCTTTCTTTTCTAACATTTTACTTCCAGTGGGACTTTCTTACTCCTTTCCCATCCCTTTGTGCCTCCATTCCTCACTGTCCCCTCTTGTCATGAGGTTTGAAAATGTTTCTAGAGCTAAGCTGAAGGGAATACTGTTACTTTACTTTTTGCCTAAGGAAAAAGTTGTACAACAAACAGTCACAGCAGGACTCCAGGTCAGAGCTGCAGCACTCGCAGCAAAATAAATTGTCTGTGATTTGAGGAAATCACTTGCACTGATCTCAGTCTGTAGGAAAAACCTTGAAAACTGCCCCATCCGAATAAGGCTGTTGCATTGCAGTTTGTTAATGCAGCTTACTTAATCCTTATGTTATGGCACAGCTGAACCACTGTTACTAATATTTGCACTTCAGTTTAAAAGTCACTTCAGTGATAAAAGTCAGTCATTCCCATCCAATACATTTTGAAATCTTCAGAAAAGATGCTGTTGTACAAAAAGAGGTTATGTTTAACAGGCTGTTAAGAGGTCTTTTATAGGGAACTTCAGATCTGAGAGCCATGAGATGTTGGACTGTAAATGTGGATGTAAAACAATGTAACTAAACACTGTATTACAAAATAGCTGAAACATTATTGTGAGCTCCTGCATTTATTATAATACAGTGTGCATGAAGGGGACTCCAGATTTGAGTAACTTGACCCTTGAGAGGTTTGTTCTGATGAGGTAATTCCAGTAGTGCCACTGCAAGGACTGCTGGGTGCATTGGAGGCCTAGGTATTTTGGGTTCCTGTTAAGTGGTATCAGTCTGTGAATGATTTTCTATCAGAATACATGCTTTTCACAGGAAGAAATCACCTGTGTTCAATCATACTTCCTGAAATATAATTGTTTACTTTGTCTTTACATTTTTCCCTCTCATTCTCTATTGTACTTGCTTTGATTTCTCTGCAGTATTCCTGAGTGAGCTGCACAAACTGCTTTTAAAGCATCTCACACAGTAATCACAATAATATTTAAAAAGCTTTGAAGAAAGATGAATGTTATAAGGGAAATTGTATGTTTACTTATTTACACTTATTAAATATCCTCATTATTGTTACCCACAATTGAATAGAAACAATCAGTTTGGAGAATTATCCATGAAAAGGAAGCCTTTGATGTTAGATGAGGATTGGAGGTTGATGTGTGCTTGTTTCTATGAGAAGCAAAAGCAGTGTTAGATTGACCCCACCAAACTACTTAAGAGGTTTATATTGATTGTAGAGGAATTAATATTTAACCCAGAGTTTCCTTCCAGATGAAAACAAATTTCTAGGTGAACGTACTTCTGTGTTCAGAGGTTATAAATATGAAAAGCAGAGTCACGGATCAGCTCACCAGCTTTTTCTGTATTTGTTTGAAATCGTCTTTTAAAAATATATGTAATGGGAGGGAAGAAAAGAAACTGTTTATAACCATGAATAAAGCCACCTCTGTGCACAGTGTCATCATAAGGCCAATGTGTCATTTAAGTTGCACTTAAAACCTATTTTTAAGACTTAGCTACTGCAGAGTCCTTGTAGTGACCTTACAGAATTTTACTACAGAGTGTGACTTCAGCCCACTGTCAGAGCACAGCCTGTAGTAGGGGGTTTCCAGTTTTTCTCTATCTCAGCAGCACACACCTAGTTTCTCATCAATTTTTTCAGATGAAGTCTGTTTCATTACATTCATGCAAAGATATGTAGGTCATATGTATCAGGCCTTCCGTGTTTTCAAGGTGGCGCTCTCAGGGTGGAAGAACAACTTGGTTTAGAGGTTCTTACTGACTTCCAGCTTACTAAGTACACACTATCCTTACTTTTTGCTGGCTTTGGAGGCTAAGATATCTTAGCAGAAGATATCATAAGATGCTTATGTTGCCACAATTACAGAATTTACCATTATGTCAAAGCACTTTTCACATATCTCTCTTTGAGATATGAACTTTTGTCTCAGCTGAAGCTCTGCTCCAGAAAAATGCTGAAGATCAGTTAGGGGTGCACACAACATAGAAGAAAAACCACAGGAGGCAGCCTGTAGCTGCCCAGGTGAGGAACTGAACAAAATCAGCATCATCCTGTATTTGTGAGTCTCCTGTTGCCTGTCTTGCAAACTGAGATCATCTGAAACAACACATCTTTGTTTCTCTGCTCATTGTAATATTTCAATATAATATATGTGAAAATAAGCGGTGTGACTGTCTGAGGGTAAAACGGAAGTATTTTGTACCTGGGACGTTAGAAAATTGTTCTTCCTCTTGTGCATGACCCAAGAGATGATTCTAGATGTGGCTTCATCTTCTAAGTCCTGTTAATGTAAGTTTAAAGTTTGGCTGTAGTGGTAAGAAAAATTATGTTAAAACAGCACATTTTTCTTAGTTGTTCTGCTCTTTGTTTTTGAGATGTATTTGCTGGCTTTGCTAATAGAGATGCAGGTTTACATTTCTTAGTATTGCAGAACAGTTTGAAGAGGAATGAGGTTCTGTTCTGTCACTGCATTGTTCAGCAAATTCCAGCTTAGGTGTGATTTGATGCTTCTCTCCTACATGTGATAATGGAAGAGGAAGAAAGGAGAGCACATCTTTATTTTATGATCTTATATTGAGTTTGAAGCGCTGTTGGTGACATTATCATTTGATTTTAAAGATATTACAGTGAAAAAGTAAATATGGAAATGTATAAAGCTCTTTTTCTTTCAAAAACTTGAACTTGATGTTAAAAGCAGTATTTTTTCCTGTGAATACATTATCTACTCTATGTTTTCACAATTGAAGTAAAATAAAACACATAAATCAGATGGATTCTTTGTTCTTAATTCGGTTTTTTTGTCCTCTTCTAAGTGTATGCAATCTTTCCCACCCCTCCCAGCCAAGTCCTGTCGCCACCCGAGTGCATTTCGTGAGTGGATTTCTCTTGGAGACAGAACTGGAGAAATGATGGCATTTCTATATTTAAATTAGATGGAGCAGAATAGGCTGTGTAATTTGCTTAATCAGTGCTCATGCTCTAATTTCCTTGGATGAAATTTTTTGCAGTGCATTCTTATCTTTAGCTTTCTTTCTGGTAGCCAAGTCTGCTATTTGGCATGATTTCAGAGAGTAGGGTGCATTTTTCTTCTTGATGAAATATCAAGGGGATGCTGTGATAAAGCAAATTCTGCACACAGAGCTTTTAAAGCGTGATAAATTGATTTAGGTGAAAATGTGACAGGAAAATACATGTCTCCAAAATAAAGAGATGGTGTAAAATAAAGCGTAGTTGATTAGAGCTGTGCAGAAATATTGTGAAGATGGTAAATAGGTAAATAAATAGAAAAGATGCAGATTCATCTGCTGTTACATAAACTGTACCTATTCTGGGATCAGGATTCAGCAATTTTGGTACAGGCGTTTCCTGTATTTATTTTATCTGAATATGACTAAATAGTGCTTCACTTCTGCTATTTCAGACCTTGTCTATCACATTTTAATGACTTGATAGACTGACGTATACACAACAATCTATTTCTGTTCAGTAAGTTGTGGTGAGATCTTCACATGGCTTATTTTCTATTTTTCCACAAAATAAAATACATTTTTGCTATTGTAGCATTATATTTTCCTAATAAGTATTTATACTTTCCTTCAGAAATACCTCAGTTCTGTTCTCTTACCTATGCTGTTGATGACAGCAAATGCTTATATTCTGTTAATGACAAAGGCAGATATTTAGCACTAGTCAGGATATTTGGTGTTCTAGAGTGAAGCACCAGCTTCAAACAATGATTTTTTTATCTAGTATTAAACAGCCATGGAGTAGGTCCTTTTTGTGATAGCCCGTGAAGTGTCATTGACCTGAAATGTATGGAAATTTTCTGATTGAGCTTGCTTAGAAGTAATACACTTGGTAATTTGCAAGCATACCAAGAAGTCAGAATGAGGCCAGTCTGCTGGGGGACTCAGCACATACTATTGGGCAAAAGCAGGGGTGCTGTTTGTTTTCCCCTTTGTAACAAGACTGGGATGAAAAACAACTATCAGTGTGATAATCAGTCTGGGGTGGGTTTTTTTGTGGAAATCTGTAAGAACATTAGGCTCTTGTTTGTTGGATAACACAACAGATAGCAGGCAGATGACCTGAGATTTTACCCATCAGTTCAGCGAAGACCAGAGTATGAACTCTAAAGGCAAAAGTCTGGATTTTTCAGTCTCCATTTGATTTGATGAGTGAAAAGAAGGCCCAACAATCTTCATGGGCTCCTTCTTTCAGGGGCTTCTCTCCTTATTGTTCTGGAGAAAAGAGAAGAAACAGTGCACCACGGGAGTGGCATGCCCTTGTGAGTAATGCTCATGAGGGACGTGGTTCACTGCCAACTTAGAGGAAGAATAGAGTTGTACTGAGAGCATCAGTGATCAATTATTTATTGTCAAAAGAAAACAGAGAAGCTGGCTCACATTGTCAAGCTACAGCATATATTCCCCAAGAGAAACCATTGCAGAAGTATTGACAGCTAGTACAGGAGTTTTGCAGACCTCAGGCAATAGTCACAATAAGAGCATCTGATGAAATAATTACACAAGGTTTTGAAAAATGCATGGAAAGGTCACCTTGATGTTTGGCTTAGGACTTCTATATCTGAAATTAATTATTTTGTGTTACTCCCAAGTTTCCAAGTTAGGCAGGCTTTGCTTTGTCACCTTCTCTGTTCAAACTTAGGGGTAGGCAGAAAAGGAGGCTGTAGAAATGGTAAAAAAGGACACTGTGTTTGAGATTGTGAACAGAGGAGAAAGAAGGAAAAAGAATGATTATGTATTGAACCAAGCACCTTTTGAGGTCTACAAAACTGTCCCCAGTGTTACAAGACACTTAATTCCTAGTATCTGGCCACAGATTCCTTGGATCTGTAGATTCACCATGGTATGGGGAAGCATCAGAAGCCTGAGCTCCTAGTGCTCCAGACCATCACTGCCTGGGTCCTTACTGCACAGCCCTTACTGGCCAACTGCAGAACTGCTGCCCTTGGGGGAGTGTTTGCTGTAGAACCTGTGTTGAAATCTTTATACCCAGGGGGCCTTCCCTTCATCAGTCCTGTGTCTTTCCTGTTAGCGTGCCTGGGGTTTTGCTACACAGTGAACATGGGCAACAAAGGCTCATCTATATTCTTTGCATGTACCTGGCTTATTCTGGAATGTTTGTAAACAGGTATTAGCTCTTCACTGTTAGCAGCAGAAGAGAAGGGACTCACCATAAAGACCAAAGACATATTTTGTATATCTTGTGTATGCTAGAAGTGTTTTTCAGGAATTTAGAGATAGCTTGCATCACAATTATAGTAATTGCCTTTCTAAACATTAGCATATAAAAATATACCTAATTATGTTCACTGGGTTGAAGAAAACCTATTGTACTCATGAAAGCCTATGAGACAAACTGCAGCTAACTACAAATAAAGCCTTAATTTGAGCATGCAAAGAAACACACTGCGAAACCTTACAGTGAGTGGCCTTAGAAACCATTCCCTCACAGCACCTTCCCAGCAGGGCAAGTGTGTGATTCTGTTTCTTCCTTTTCTTCTCTCCCCAACTGTTTCTTGTCACCAGTCTTCTTTGCTTTAGGCCATAGCAGTGGCTGAAAAGGTCAAAATGTGTTAATTTTCACCACTGCATGGGTATGAGGCAGTCAGCAACTGGAAAAAAAATACTGTCTTTATTACTCATGCTGTCAGATTAGATGTAGGAATTGTCTGTTATTTTAGCTGTTGCATGATAGAGTTTATAAATTGGTAAAAATCTGAAGACAGGGTGAATAGGTCATTGAATGTAGCTTTAAAAACTGCTGTCATGTTGGATTTACAAAATTTGAACACTTCTGGTAATAAACAAGCGTATGATGATTTGATAATTGTTCCTGTCTTTCATAAGGAAAGCCTTTCCAGACTTCATACTACCTGTGGAATATATTTTCAAAAGCCTTTTGTAAATATCTTGTCTGTTAATCTTCAGGATGATTTTAAATGCCACCTATGAATATAATTTAATTTCCTGAATTTTATTTTCATTTACAGACAGTATGGTAACAAGATAGGTCTCATTATCTCAGCTTTCACTGCTCTCATGCCTGGAACTTTATTATTCCATCTGATACTGGCAAGTCTTTATGCAATTACTTAGGTCTGTCTTTGCATGCATAGGTTTCCCAGCAAACTATGTTTCCCTGACTCCTCGAAATAAGTTTCCCTTGACATTTAATTTGGCTGATGTGGTGACACAAGTTTGGGCATAAATTATACCTTTTATGTCAGCCCACACCCACTGAGATATCCTCATGAGAGACCATGTGTAGGCAGTTGTATGAGCCCTCCCTCCAGAGATACCCAGATATAGAAGAAGGTTTCATTTATGCGGAGGTGCCCTGGAGGAGTAAGAACAACTGAGCTTTCTGAGGGCATGCCTTGAATTATTTCTTCTTCTGGTAATGCTGCTTGAGCTCCTTCCCAGGCAGCACTGCCCACAGGGTTTGCTGTATCAGACTCATAAAGGGACTGATCCCAGGGCAGGGTGGGACCCTCATGCAGGAGGTGACAGAGGGGACATCCTTGGGAGTGATACCAAATTCCTGCGTTATATATCAGGAGTCTGTGCTTTTGTTCCTGGTGAACTTTGGTGCCCTGAGCATGAGTTGTGCCTGGATGGGATTAGATGCCTCCTTTAAAGTTATGTATCTAATTCTGGTTTACTCTACCTGTAGTTTTTTTCTGAAGATGGGCCCTCATATCTTTTGGAAATTGTAAGCTGTGTTCTTTATGTTGTCTTATGAGAAGAATAATCAGGAAAAATATTAGAGAATTAATCAGAAAAAAAAAAAGGCCATGCAGTGTATGGTGGCTGTGGAAATGATATAGGAAATAAAAGAAAATAATTACTCTCTTCCCACAGTTTAAGCTCATTATCTAAGTGGCTTAAATGTGGACTAGTAATGTATTTCTGGGAAAATGCTATTTTGGGAAAAATAGAAAAAAGAAATTAATATCAGCTAAATGATGATGAAGAAGAAGAGAAAAACATCTTATACTATTTGTTTTTATCTTGTCCCAAATGAAACATTCCAATTTTACATCTATAAATTACATTTCAAGACCAAATTCAGTAGAAGGTGGAACAAAACATTTATCTACTATTTGAATAAAATGTTATTTCAAACCTTTGGGATACACTTTTGGTTTGTTTTTTTTTTTCTTTTGACTAATGAAAATTACTTTTCCCCTTGGTTTATATGTGTGATTTACTAGTTGAACTGAGAAAATAATTATTTCTTATGTTCTTCCTCTCATTGAGTTCAGGCATGGGTCTGGATGCAGAATAGGGGAACTGAATGGTTTGAGAAAGAAAATAGGAGAGTTTTATCCTCAAGTGAAATAGCATTTGTTTTGTGTGACTGACCAGGGATATAGCATAGATTTGCTTTTACAAGTATTCAGCTGGATTATGGGTGAGATTTAAATAATATGTTACTAAGCTTTAGGATGTAATAGCTTGTCTAAAAATAGGATTGGATTATTAAGATTAATGTAATCTTTGTAGCTTTTGTTATTATTTAGAATGCAAGACATTCTAAATAGTCTTTAGTGCTAGAATTGATGATATTTTCATTTCCATTTCCAAGAAGAATAAATGTATGAAGGATAATTCAAGCATTGTTAAAATTCAACAGGCAACATTTTAAAAGTGAATACATCCAAACAGCTCCATGGAGCAAAGGATAAAACTTTTAAATTAAAATTGCACTACTGCACTAAAATTGCACTGTCTCAGTTATTGTGTGTGCTTAGTTGAAACCTGCATGGATTTCAGCTGGTCGAGTGTTCATGTTGAGCTCACACCCAAAGGACTGTATGAGGAATTTTGTTTACACTGAACATCACAATCCCTCTTGCACAAGAATGTGTTTCTTAATCATTGAATGATTTGTATTAGTTAAAAGGACAATTTTTTCCCTTTGGTGTTATTTTTGTTGCTACTGTGAGTTTCTTAAGCCTTAGACAGAGCTTTGAACCTTACTGACCATGTCATCAGCATTCACTGAAGAAAAATACCAGTTGCTGACATCAGTTACAATTGTGTAGCTTATGGTGGTATAAGGAATGTTATTTTTACAGTTACAAAGTTTCATCTGCTAATACAGTTTTTGTATGAGGATATACATAATATGAGGTGGGAGGTCTGTGTGTTTCATAGCCTTGTAGTTTCTGATTACCAAACTTAGTGTCTTGGGTTAAAATGTTTGGAGTTCTCACTCTACATCCTTATATTTCAAATCTGACACCAAAACTGTTGTTGTACAGGATTTTTATGAATCCTTAGCTCGTCTCCATTCCTATAATAAAGTAGCTTTCTAGCTTGGATTCAGATAAGCAGTGTAATTTCAAATCACACAGCTAAGTAAAACATTGATTTATTAGAAACCTTAAAGTCATGCTTTGGGGAAGATGAAAAAGGGAACTGGTTTAGCACCACTTTGAAATTACAGCAGTGTGTAGTCCAACCAAGAAAGCAGACCTTGTAGTGTTAAGAGTAAAGACTTGTCTCATATCTCATGTGTGTGTGAGAAGCACAAGGCAGGAGACACAAGAATAAATAGCACATATTTCCTTGAATGGCTTTTTACATCTGTACCTGACTGAATGTGCCATCACTGTTTTTCAGAAATATCGACAGTATATGTCTGGACTTCTCACTCCTCCTTATGGTGTTATGGAAACTGGCTCCAACAATGACAGTAAGTATGAGAGATTAGGTATGAGGTGGTGGGCAAACAAATGAGAAAAGGAAAGAAAGGGGAAGATGGAGATTCTCCAGGTTTGGATATTGAACTTTAAAAATTTAACTCAGTTTGGTATTACAACTGCATTAATACTGCATGTAATAGAAGGCACTTTGGAACTTGCCCAACTGCCTTCCCAGCTGTGCACAAGTGTACACAGAGCTGCACCAAAACCTGCACTATGACCCAGGCCTGTTGATTAAAACATACGGGATGATGTCGTGTAGCATTTTACTACTTGTGTTACATGAACCATGGAACATGGCCATGTGTCTTGCTAGTAAAATAAATATAACAAACTGTCTCAATTTTTTTAGTTAGGATGGGCTACACAACTTGGTGGAGAATCTAGGTTAGTGCTTGAGCTTGCAGTAAACATGCTGCTCTCTAATCTTTGTTACATAGCTAAATAATTTTGGGCATGTCTCTGCCTCATGAGAACCTGTCAAACTGTGGGAGAGTGCTGCAGACATGAACCCAAAGACAGCCTTTGGAATTCATCACTTATGTAAATCAAAGCACTTATATTTATTTGCCAGGGATTCTCTGGATGCCAGGCAGCATGATATCTGATGGCTAGCAATTGCATCTGCAAATTTGGTCTCCTATGTTAGATGTTCAGTATGTTTTCTTTGCAGGACAATATTATAGAATAGCATAGCTATGCTGATTAATGCAGACTCAATGTCACATTTGACTGCCAGGGACTACTGAGACACTGATAATGTTAAATGAAAAAGTATAAATAACTCCTGCATGCTTCAGATACTAATTTTTGAAAAAGAACTGTGCTTAACAAGCTGTTTAAAATATTGACCCAAGTTAGCTTTTTTGTCTTTTTTGTGTTCACTAGAGGAATTTTTTTTCTGAATAAATGTTTTGCTCTTTAAAAATTGCAGATTAATGTGTATGTTATCAAAGTATTGAACCCTCAAATTTGCTGTTCTACTATAAATATTTTCACTGTCACTCAAAGAATGTACAGTATGTATTTATTTTCTGTATTCTTTTTTTAGGAATGCCAGATAAAGACAGTATGTCAAACAGTGCTCTTTGCCAAGTTTCTAAAAATTGTAATAAGGTAAATCACTCACAGTTTTGCCCTTTTTTTTTTCCCTTTTTTTTTTGTAGGGGGAGGAATTTGGTTATGAAAAATGTAAAAGTATTCAGCATTCAATTGAAAATAACTGAGTGCAAATGCAAGCATGTGGTTGATGCATTTGAGTACAGTATACAAATTATAAGAATGCCTCAGACGTTGTATCATTTAAGTGAAGAAAGCAGCTGCTTCAGGATTACTACAAAGTGTACTGCTACTGAAGTTTGTGTTACAGTCTGGTTTCTTAGTCTTTGTTGCAAAAGTGCTGAGGATAAGGAAGAAAAGCAGTGCTATGACAAGACCAGTGGATAACCAGTGGATCATAAAATTCATTATTAAATCCTATTTTAAGGTGTACCTGAATCTGAACTGATGCATGGGTATTGTTCTGGCCCTTTGCTCAGGGTGAATTTTCTTCTACGCTCAGAGAGCAGCTTTACATCCCATCTCTCCTTTGTAAAATAGTTCTGTGCCTTCAGCCTCTCCAGATGAGGACCCACATGAAAGAACTCATGAATATTTCTGTGCCAGTTTCAATAGTGGGATAGAGTATATATATATAGATTAATAGTGGGAAGAAATAGTGTCAGGCATCGCTGTAAAGATTGATAACTTCTAGAATTTCTGTATGGCAGGAGTAGAAAAGTTGCAGTAATAAACAGATGCTAGGTTGCCTTTTTTATAGACTTGGGAGTTTAATTGGATGCATTTGTGTGATGTCTTTAAAAGGTTAAAGGTATTTTTTTTTGCACAAAAAAGCATCTCTTGACAACAGATGAAGACAAGGAATATTTTAGTGTGTTTCCTTAATGCAAAAATAACTACTTCCACCTCTCCCTGTCTGTCTTGCTTCCTCAAGAGTACTGACCTTTTTTAATTGTCACATTTAGCTTTTATTTAATGTATACATGTAACAGTATGCAGTTCCTTTTCCTAGAGCCTCATTCACTAGCTATACTACTTCTGGACACAACCTTATCCTGTAGGAACATAAATATTTTTCCATGCACTGCATAATTGTTCTTAGATACTTAGCACCTTGGATTCTGCAAGAATTTTATGTAACAGTTATGAATTATGTCTAAGTGCTTTTTTAGGTTTTTGGCATTTCAGTGGTACACTTGGAGTTAAGTCAGGTCGGGGTCTTGCTGGATTTCTCAAGGAAAGCACCAGGTGCAGAATTCAAACTAAAAGATGGTTTTGTGTTTTCTGAAGCAGATAGAAATAACAAGTAAAGGTAAAAATGTCTGTCCCCTCTAGAAGGTAATATCCCCCCAGTAAGGGGAAGTGATGCTCAGCTAAGGGTGGTAAACACTTCCAGGTACAAAGTATTTTAGAAACTGAGCAAAATTTAATGATTATTACCTTTGCCAATAGCCGGGCTTTTCTAGCACAACAGGACTCTTCCTGTATGAAATAATTTCTTGGGTCAGAGACAGAGCTTGGCTAGGGCAGGCTCAAACTGCTCAGTGACTTTTACAAGAACAAAGTCTTTTGCAAACCATATTATCTTCCTTTCCAATCCATGTGTAAAACAGCCATCCTTCTCCCTCCCACACTGTGCATATTTCTCTGGAGAGAAGCTGAGTGAGTACATGTGTAACAAATACTTGTCACCTTCTTTCATCCTGGAGGTGCTCAGACAATCCCATAGTAAAAGTGGCAGAAGAAGCTACACAGCATAGAAATGGTCCATGAATTCTAGTTCTTTGTTTTCTCCATATCACCACAGCTCTCTTTAGTTATGTTCAGTGAAAGGTAAATGCAGCAGAGGTAAATATGTGAGTATTTTGTTTACTGCATGCAAACCTCATTGCTGCAGTTTTAAACTGTGCAACTGTTACAGTGCTTACACAAAATGTCTGTCGCCCTTCGTGCCCTGCAGTCTGGCAATCCTTCAGGGAGTTACTGGAATTCCAGGGCCAAATTCCCAGAGTTGTTGCCAGCTTTTCAAAACAAAAAATCAAGATACCGGAAAACAGTGCTGTATTTCTAGATGTTACATATTTTGCTTATTTTTAGGATGATGCATGACTCCCAAAATGGCTAGTGCATCAGGGAAGGGCATTCTTCCAGGGAAAGAGAGATGTTTTCAGGACATCTTTAGACTGCATTAGATGGCCAGAATGATACCTGTGAGGCAGGCAGCAAATACAACTCAGAGAGGCCTGCAGACTACTCTGTAGTGTCCAGAAAAAGACTGAGTGAGGAACCTTCTGACATCCAGAGAAAGTTCCTCAAAATCTTTCACATGGTAAGAATACATTACACTCTAAGGCAGAGATAACATCTTCAGTACTTCTGATCATGATGCATTTATTTCAAAGTGTGTATGTGTTATTTTCATTTTCCAGGGAAGTTTAGAACTGTAAATAATTTGCTTCAGATGAAATTTAATGTATTCCACTCTGGAAATATGAAATGCATGTTTTTCTTTTTTAGCCTGTGGTGAGTCTTTTACAAGTACTCTAATAGATGTTTTTCCATAATTGCTAATTATTTGAGTTTCATCTTCATAGCTTAATTTTTTTCTCCTGTCACATCTATTAGTATTTGATGAGTAACATAAGATTTTTCTTATAATACATGCTTTGGAATTTTCTCGCCATATGGGGATGTTTGGTTTTTCTAGTTCATTAAAATCTACAAAAAAAATTCTATTAGGAGAAAACAACAAAGAGATTCTTTTTACCAAATGTGAATTCATTTGCATTTGGGGGTTACATTATTGCACATCATTTAATGCATTATAGCAGTTAAATTGAGCATAAAATACTGAGAGGGAGTATATTACTGTCCCCAGTTATATTTTGGGGAATGGAAACAAATTCAATTTAGTGCTGTCTTACATAAGGGAAAATGACAGAGCATCAGTCTTTTTAACTAGGACAGACTGGGCTCTCTCACTCTAGTTTTTGAAAATTCCCATGGGGTAGAGTTGCATATGTGAGATGAATGTAACCCTAAGGACAAAATTACAAAATCAATAATAATTTCAAATACGTTTTTGGAAAAGATACAGGAGAGTACTTAGAACGCAAGGGGAGGCCGGGTTCCAGCATGCAGACAGAATAGTTAGTGGTCCTGCTTCCATATTACCAGCAGAGCTGGCAGCAGGGTTGCATGATGCTTTCCACTACAGGACTCTCTTCTTACAATTTGGCCACTTTTTCACTGTTTATGCTGAATTCACCATGCTGAGAGTGTGCTCCTGGCTGATTTTTAAATTGAAATGGATCAAACCTGTCTGACATTGAGCTGGAGGAAAATACATAGCACATACTAAATAGCTTTTTCCAGCTATCCACTGGGAATCCTATCCTTTGGACTAGAAGCTTATCTTTTGGGACTTGTTCGTGCAGTAAGGAGTACCATTTGTGAGCCCCTGGAGAATAACCATATTGTTAACCACTGAAAAATGTCTGTTGAAGCTGGCTCACCAGAGGCTTGGTGCAGTTTCACTGCAAACTTGTGCACTCAGGCTGTGGGCATTTTATGTGCAGAATTCCCACATTCGTGTTTGCTGCTGGGTTGCTTGGGCTTTCCTGTCTCAGTGCCTAACCATGTGGGGTTTCTCTCCAGGGCTTCTTTTAGTTGATAGAGCAGTATTTGACTGTTACAAAGTCAGACACTGATTGAAAGCCAGAGTTGTCTCCCCCGTTCTTTTAGACCCTTTACTGGTACCCAAGGAGGAAGAAGAAGTAGCCTATCTGCTCTGGAGATATAAGGTAGTTTGAAAGAAGAGGGTACTGGAGGAATGAGTTGTGGAGATAAAGGAATTAATGTGGGTAAGGACAGAGGACACAGCCCCATTGAGAGCATTCATCTCCACTCTCTTGTGGACTGCAGTGCTGAATGCTACTTTTTGCTATCAGCAAATGTCTTAAACTCCTTTGCAAATTGTGGGAAGTGTAGAAATGATACACAGAAAGAGGAGAAATTTATGATTTGTAAGTTATTAATTCAAGTAGTATATAGTAAAAAATTGCTAATGATCCAAGATGAAGTTTTATATTCTTTTCCATAATAGAATCTTCGTATTGCAGTTTGCTGAAAGAACCCCCACATCCTTAAGATGCCACACAAAATTCTGCTTGAAAAAAAGGCTAAAAAATTAAGTGCTCAAAAGCAGAGTATTTCCAGAATGGGGGCTGACTGAGCAGTGTTAATGAAGTCCTCTTATCTGTATTTGTTATGGTAAAGACTTTGATTACCTGCTCACATACCTTTTTGCTGTGACACACTGCATTAAAACAATGCCTTACCTCAAAAACCATGCTACCTTTCTTTATGTACAGCTTCACCTCAGTGACTGTTTAAAACATACATGAATTTGCTCCTTCTTCATTGAGAGCATACATCCGTTAAGGGGGAAAATGCTTTTCATCTCCTTTGTACTGAGGAATCCATGCTGAGCACAGAAGACAAAAGCAGACAAAGTTGTGCAAATTCATACAGTAATTCTTGCTATAGGGTGAAGAATATGTATTTTTTTTTAAATCTTTCATGCTGTATTTCCTTTATGTTCCCTATATTGTCTTCAGGTTTTTATTGTGATATAGAGTTGCAGGAGCTCCCCCTTGTGCACGAAGTAATATTTGAAAAAGACATGGATTGAGTTTGTGAAACTTAAGAGGTTGAAAAATCCCCTTTATGTTTTTCATGAAATGTCTCCAAATCCTCTAGACTGGAAGCTTATTGGAAGTGATTTATTTTCAGGTATTTTGTATGCCATAGCTCCTATAGATTGTGCTGCAATACTTCTGTGAAAGTCACCTTTTCATCTATATTCTTTCCGAGCTAATATGACATGGTAAAATATAGATTCCTTTCCTTTACTGAATTTTCAATAAGATGTAGATACCGTGTTGATTTTTATGTATTTAAATAATAGGGGTGATTGTGAAAACAGTATTTTTCTTTTTATTAATTCTTATTCCATTTAATGCAATTACATCATAAAGATCTTAGAGTGGACAGAGAAGGCCATAATCAAGAGTTAATCCTCAAATTATTGCCATTTCAACATTGCCTAGAAATAAACACAACCATTTTACTTCTGATTTCCCTATATTTCAGTTTACTTTTCCTGGATGACCATTGTCAAAGGGAAAGCCTATTGATCTATTCAGTGTATTGTCAAATGCAGACTTTGATAGAGCATTAGAAGAATTCTAAGGGAAATATTTCACATGCTCATGAAACTGTGAGCCAAAAAAAGAAAAAAAAGAGCGCAGGAAAGCAGGCAGTGTTCTATCAAAGTGCAATTGCAAGGTGTTTATTTGAAAGTTGTACCATCTCCATGAAAACTGTGTTAAAGTGTTATTTATTTTCTCTGTGGAGGGTTTATGTAGCTGCCCAGTGATAAATGTGCATTAATTTCTATTCTCACTTGGGTTCTGCACTGGCCAGTTCTCCTATACAATATTTGCATAGGATTAAAAAATAATTCCCTTTTATTTTCTGTTTTTGAAGTGATTTCATGAAAGCACTACATGCAAATATTTCTAAGTAATGTCTTTGCACAGTCCTAACTGTACCCATTAATTTTAGGGGCTACTCTGATATTTTGACACCACTTTCACATATATAAAAGTAATTTGCCTAGAGGTTTGTTCAAGTTGTTAGTTTTGCTCCAGGTGAAAGTGCTTAGGGTTCAATTATTATCACAGCCTGTAACAACTTGGCTAGGGCAGAGGCTCTGCATATAGACCCTGGCAATGAGTCACACCATGACAGCTTATGGCAGGGGAAATACAAAGACAGGAGTTAGAGATGAGTAGGAGTCTGTAAAAAATACATTTTTTGTATGTTAGTAAGGAACTTCATAATGAAAAATGTGAAGGTCTTTAAATGTCAGCAGAGCTCTTTAATGTAAACAAAATTGTCAGTAAGTCTGATGGCTTTCCTAAGTAGACTTTGCATAAATTGTTGCAGAACTGCCAGGGAAAGTTGGGTATCTCCAGTTTCAGCCAAGCAGATGATATAGAGCTTTAGACTTCCCTTCTGAATGTCTTTGTGAATAGCAATACCTCAAAGGAAAGCTTGCCAAACCCCATGTTCTTTTACACTAATCAGCTCCTTGAAAACCTATGAAATATCTATGATTTATGGTTTCTTTGTGTACCCTGAATTCTGGAGGTCCTAATGGCAATTTCTGCTGGAATTGGTTTCTTCTGCTGTGCCTAATCATATGACTGAGCAGACCAATACAGAACTAGGCAGGATAGCCCCAGTATGAAACCTGGAGATGTGGGGAGTGGTTCTCATTTGATCTAGTACTATACAGGAACCAGTAGCGTGGCACTGTGGAGGAAGAGAATCCTTAGTCCAGGCTGCTGTGTATTTTGCCTGTGTACATGGCAAATAACTTAATTCTTTTCAGTCCATACTTAATTCATTTCAAGGATTCCTGAAGCCCTTTAGTGAATTTGGATTAAAAAATTATGGTCTTTCTGTCTGTTTCTTTCATTGAGGAGTTTTCATTGTGGTGGTTCTAATGATAAATAGAGCTGCCTATGATGACATCTCTTGGTAAGAGATGGAGGCAAGACTTCTCTTGGTGGATGAATTAAACTTTTTGGAAACAAGGGCAGAATTTTTCAAGTACAGGACCTAAAGGAATATTCTATTTTAAATTTTATCCCTGTTTTCTAAGAGCAATAATATCAGAATACTAAATATATGTAGGTGTGTTTCAGTCTTAAAATATAAACAACTGCCATATTTATCTCTTGGGAGAAGATGAATAATGGGAAAAATAGTGACTAGTGTCCAATAACATAGTACAGTTGAATTGTCAGCACCTAAAGAGGAAGCCTCCCTTTTCTGTCACAGCTGTAAAACATTGCAGAAGCAGCTACTGCCCTTGACTCAGGAATGGAACACTGAGCTTGGAGAAGTGTGTCTGCTTTGAGAGCTGCAGTGGCTTTCTGAGTCAGTGAAGCTACCTGCAAGATCCAAGTCAGAGTAGTGTGGATTTTATCATAAGGGAGGAGTGAAAAGCTGAAAAATGAGCAGTATGGGAAAGAGAGAGGCTTCCTCTATTACCAGCAGAATAATCCATATACTCAAGTCAGTGCTTGAGCTAACCTGTATGAGTTTTTAGTTTCATGACTTTTATATCTGAATATTAATATATATTAATCTCCACAGTATTTTTTTTGAATGAAGAGTCCCCTTGAAGTGTAATCATTGTTATTTTGATGCTCTCCACTTACGCTGCTGTTCATTTTTATTCTTAGTTTTATTCAGACTTTGTTGCAGTTTGTGTGCATTCCAAAGCCTTGATGTTCTTGTTTGTTTTGGGTGCTTTGAGGCAAAGCAGGGATGGCGTCCTCTACTACAGAGAGCTTTCAGTCAGAGAAAAAATAGAGTGACAGTCAGACAGAAATATGCTGGATTACTTTGAACATCACAAGGCATGAGATTCATGGTTATTTGTATGTTTCTAATGAATTTTCTTATAGGAGCTTATTGTGATCAGTCCTTGGTGTGATGATCCTAGAAGATGCTGGAAGTGGAAGGAAGAAGTTCAGAAATCAATAGAAATATGCAAAACTAAGTGATATGTATTTCTTTGGTAGAATTGTATTTTGGTGGGGATCTAACTCACACTGCTGGCCTCTTTCAGTGTATCAGTGTAATCAAGTACTGACCCATCTGGTAATCTCACAAAAGGGTTGTGGAGGTGCTTGGGGTAGCACAGGGAAGGCAGTTTGGCTAAAGAGAGATTTTTCCTTTCAGACTTCTCTTGCCTAGCTGCATGAGTGATGCTATTGTAGTATATATAAATAACCTAAATAATGGAAAAAATAACATAAATTTAGAAATTATTAAAATCTTTAAAGTACTCATTATTGTGAATTAGGTGTGGGACCATCTTTCCACAGGAGCATCACTCAGTTCCACTTGTCTGAGAGCCCAGCCTACTGCCTTCTCTGCCAGTGCTGGCAAGGGCAGTCTGCGAATATGCATTGTGGAGTCACATTTGATGACTCTTGCTTCTTGACTGTGTTTTCTTTGAGATTCTGTCCCAACCCCTAAAAAACATGCACATATACTCCATTTATCTCTTGCAGCTGAAAGACAGGAAGAGTGGGTAATTATACTGAGAAAAACGATAGTCCCTTTCAAGGTTCATGTCTTCAGACAAGTCAAGCGTATACAAGTAACACATTTGGCACTTATATTTGAAACAGCAAAAGGAATTTTTTTGAATCTTGTAATTATTTTCTCAAGTTTGGCAGAAAAATTGGATCAGGGATCTTAAAATCAGATTCTTTCTAGTCACTCATATTGCCTCTCACAGAGCATTTTGACTGCCTGTCCTGCAATGCATGCTGGAAATTGGTATTCCACAAAGTCAATTATAGTTCTGAGCCAGTAAGAAGTAATCAATGTGTCTGATCTGATCATTTAGCAGCATCTTTTTTTCTTGTGTATGGATGACAAAAATTTGAGAGGTTAATAAATAGTGGGAAAAAGCTGTCCAATGATTTTGTTCTTTCTTGTGTTAGCTAGTCAAGAGCAGAAGCCTGTTGTGCTGGCTGCACACAAATAGCACCACAAGTGTCCAGTTTGTGGAGCTCATTGAGAGCCATTCCAAGTCAGAATTGCAGCCGCAAAAATGTCAGATCTCTACAGCAGAGGTGAAAATGTAATTGGGACTCTTAGCACCCGTGAGGTTAAGGATAAAGTGCTGTTGAGGTATTTATGATTTATGACTTTCATTATTTATTCTCTTTGTGAATTTCCTTCTGAAAGAAGGCTTGGCACAAGACTGTGAACGTGTTTGATCTTTGGCTACCTTATCATCAGTGATGCAGCTGTCTTAAAATTAAAGATAGCAGTTAGTGAGGAAATACAAATACATGTAGCTGAGTTGAATTCTAAAGAAATCAAAAAAATACTTAATTTAGGCTCCAAAATAAAATTTCAAAAAAATCAGCTTATTTCTAATACAGATTAATACCCTGTTTTTAATTAGGATTTCTCAGACACACTTGTTTTCATCTTAGTAAATGAAATTATTTATAGCCAATTTGTTTAATAGTCTTCAATATTAACTGGATGGAGAAAAAGCCAGTACCTTAGCAGAAGAATTATGATTATGTCTTCGTAAACCTCCAGTACTGCTCTGTCCATCCTCACTCTTTATAGTCACTCTCTAGAACAGCATTTTCACACCGAATTTTCATTTTCATTATTTGCTTAATGTGGTGCAACAGTTGTTATCCTTTACACAATCCACTAAGGGTCACTAAAGAGTTAATTAAACCAAATAAGATTTTGAGATTGTGTTCAGAAAGGGGGTGAGTTGTTGACAGATGGCAGGAACAGAATTTCACCTGGACAAAACAATACTTTTAGCAATAAAATGAAAATCAATGCCAACATTGAAGAGAAATGGGAAAAAGGGGATAAATTACAAAATACATACAATAGGTGCTCTTCCTTTTCACAAGGATGGCACTGGTTCTGTGATATCTCTAAAAGCCAGACATCACAGAATTTGCACAGCTTGGGCTACATACTGAGAGAGGTAAAAAGAGGTCATCTCTTTCAGAAACATGCTGTGGTGAATTGGGATGTAAAGAGATGTGGTTAGCTGGGGAAAATGTCAGGTAGAGTAATTTTGCCTCTCCTTACCCATCTTGGGTTAATTACTGCAGTGTCCTGTGTGCAATTTGTGGAGGCAGTTTTTTTCTCAAGTTGGAATAAAGATTCATTTACCAACAGAAGCATCTCAGAGTATGTTTAGAAATGTCCATTCCTCACTAGTTAATCAGGGAAGATGAGCTAAATTCAAAATAAGAAAAAATGAACAGGCCTGGTTTATATAGTAGCAAGTTAGGCAGCAGCAAACTCTGTAAAAAATTAGAAAGAGAGACAAAGAAAATTTGCAAATATGAAATATTTACTATTTTCCAATTAAAATAATATTTTGTTCTAATTGACAGGAATTAAAAGTATTACTCTTCTGCTGTTTAATCAGAGAATATCTACTGTTCACACAAATGCACATTAAGTCAATATTGGTATTTTATTTACTGATTATTCCCAATGCACTATGGAATAAATGTGAAAAACAGCATATTGATCTGTCTTGTTCAGATCAATAATTTGATTCCAAATGCCTGTTTTTAATCAATGCAATTACTGACACTCTAGAGAGAACTGAATGGACTGATTAGTTAATACAGCAGTGATGGTTTCTTTTCATGCTAGTTAAATGTGTGAGACCACAATTGGATTTTACCATAAAATAAAAAAAAAGCCCTTAACCTACACAGCCTGAGGAACTTGGATTAGATAGAGTAGGTAGCATGGTTCAGCACATCAACACCCACCACTTTGACAAGCTTTTTGTAGACATCAAGGGAAATAGAAGTTTTAAGGAAGATAAGAAGGTTGTTTTGTGGATATTTGTCAAGAGCAGAATGCATATCTTTTCCACTGACACACAAATATGTAAATTAAACCAGTGCTTGATGGGTTTTTTTATGTTTATGACAGAAGACTTAAAACCATTGAAGTAGAGAAGTACCTGGCGGAAAGAAGAATGTTTGTGCGTTTTGCAAAATGTGTCCTGATCAAGCCATCAGTTTTGGATTTCTTTTCTCTGTTTATTTTCATATTCTGCAGAAACAACCGTTTACCTTTTTAGGAAATATATTCCATGTGGATGGAAAACATCAATACAGATCAATAAAAATCTCCTGAGAAGTAGGACACCAGAAGGTGTTGCACTGGATATTATTAGATTATTCCTTCTCAGTTTTGTTTTTAGCAAAAAATGATTTCTGAAAAAGATGATAGGAAGAAGAAAGAGGAGTAGATAGGGAAGCTGGACTCTGAGGCTCATGTGCTGCACTCCTTCAATGTTTCTTCATTTCATGTACTTTGATACAATGCACTGTCCTGAACTTGGAGAATAAGGAACATAAAATCACCAGAAGAAGTATAAAACAGGTTTAAATTAACTTCTCTTGTCCACTTTCCAAAGGCTTTACCTTGTTGCTGACCTCTCCAGGGAATTCAGGAGGTAGACCTTCAATGTCTCACTTTGATGACTCTTTCTTTCTGTGTTCAAAATAATTTGAAATTTCTCAGCATGAATTTGTAGACACTAGACTTCCAAGATTCCAGTTGCAGCATTCAGCAGTGTTTTCAGTTGCTTATTCTCATCATTTGTTGAAGTTGTGGTAGATAATGTTGTCCCCATTTTACCATGGAGAGGTTGAGACACTCAGAGGTGCAGTGACTGGTGGGATCACACAATGCATAAACTGCTGTCACCCAGGAGGCAGTAGTCCTCTTGCCTCACTTGGCTAGTGTTTTGACTGCACTGAAGTGAAGAATTTTGGCACTAATTTTAACAGGTTCATGGTTTTACACATAATTCAAACCTCCAGGTTTTGGTGCCCTTAGGTTTGACATGAAATCACTTAATCTAAAATTTCACTACCTCATCCTCAGAAGGCAGTTCTGGCATCTGGATGTAACTGAAACCTAGGAGAGCCCATCCAATCTTGTTTTCTAGACAGAGTACCTTCTGGGACTCTTGAAGGTAGGAGATGCTTGCCAAAGTTAAAAAGATACTTAGAAATAAGTGAGTTAAATCCTCCAGAATCTCAGTCATCTTCAACATCCCTTCAGTTTGTCTTTTGAATAAATGCTGTGTGCTTAGAGCATGCGTGAGAGACAGACCTTAAAAACTGGAAACTTTGCTGCCTAATATTTATTGTACTTGTAAAGTCTTTGTCATTGTAGCTTGTTTCTAAAGAAGTAAGCAATTTCAGGTAAGCATACTTTTAAAGCCATGGGCCCTAAGAAACTAGTAGTTTGCATGAGAGACAAAAAAAAAAAAGTTTTATTCTTTTGTATGTTAAAGAAATGCAGGAGCAGAGAAACCCTGACAACACTGGCTTGAAACTCGTTATGATAACTGTAGTCACACCTCTCTCAGAGTACTGAGAATGCTCACAGCAGAGTTAGCATTTTCTGACATTTTATTCAATGCAGGCAGTGTAGTTACAGCAGCTGTTTCATTGTAGCAGGGAAGTAGAAAAATGACGGGAAAATAAGACATCATTAGCCATGTTCTGGGGGGCTTTGTGCACTGGTCATAGTCTGTTTCAATATTCTTTTTCCCTTTGACATTCACAGTGAAGTGTCATTTTTGGTAATGGCTGAATCATTTTGTGTTAAAAGGAGGGGCATTTATAGTTTGTCGAGGAAACATTGTAGAAGTGTTAATAATGTGAATTCAATTTAACTTCCTTAAATAAATTTGCTACACTGAATATTTGAGAATTTAAAGAACACATTTTCCTGTTTATGCTATTAAAAAAATGTAGATTACTAAAGAAAAGCAATTTTAGAATGTATTTTAAAATACAGCATAGTCTTCACATTGTATTCCATTTAAAGAACACAGATTTTAAACCAGTCATCATTACTCTGAATATTTTGATAGTAGCCCATTTGCTGAGGGTATTCAAAGCATTTTACAAAGGTAGAAATTATTAGTATTCCTCTCTCCAGAAAGAGGAATATGAAACACACTGTGATTAGGTGATTTGTGTAAGGTCATGCAGCCAGAAAAAACCAGAATAAAACTGGGCTGTCTGGCCCTGACAATTTCTACTAGGCTATTTTGCTTAGTTTAGATAGTTTGTAGTTCAATTATGGGTTTTTAGATTACAGGTGCTATAGCTTTATGAAACTCAGAAGATTTTTGAAATTTGATAATTCTTCCCTAATTTTGCAAGCATCCTGTTACTGTGTGTTCATCCAATCCTACCTTGCCATTCTTCCTGTTTTGCTGTTTACAGATGTTTGTTGAGAAATTAGAATAGTTGTCTTCTGTGAGCATTGGTGACTTGAAGATCCTTTGGTAGTACAGTTTGAGACTGTCTAGAGTGGTCCTTTTAAAACAAGTGATCTTCTTGGGTAATTTGGCCTTTGTTAGTTGCCAAGTATTTGTTCATTGCGAAGTTCCCTACAGACCTGGGATGAGGTCAGTAATTGTCTGTTTTGGGCTTTTCCAATTAGGAGATGTGAGCAGGTACTTTGCTTTTTTGACTGCCAGTGATGTCTTGTGGAGCACAGGCTGGTTCTCCCAGCTGTTGCATATGTTTGTGAGGAGAGTGAGGAGGAGAATTAATTGTTCACAGCATGATAGGAGTGATGATTGCATTTCTGTTTACATTTTTCTTTTGTTTTCTGAGGGTGCGTAGTGAATCTCCCTGTATGGGCCATTGATCTAAGAGCTGGGGGCTTCCTAGTGATTTCAGTGGGATTTGGGTTGCACCATAAATCACCAATAGTGGTAAATACTGAGGATGTAAAACAGGCCTCTCTTAGTGAGGTGCTGTTGCTGCTGTCACCTTTCAATGTGTGTGTGGCTTTTGTCCTTTGTTTGTTCTGGATCCCCTTGGCAGCCAGCAGGAAAACAGATGTCACTTGCAATTCTTTTCAGTTCCCCAGCTGAAAATAAAAGGATCAACAGTAGCGCACAGGTTTATCGGATCACCCGGTAACATGCTGTGGTTAACTCCAATCAATACTGAAACTTGTTCTCTGTTCAGAGATGAGCTACACTGAGGTCATGTGAAAAAAAGTGATTCATTGGCTTTTACTTTATTTCACCTTAGTTCTATGCAATACCCATATCCTGTGTTTGCATTTGAGAATAGTAAATTAAGTTCCCTTCATCACTTGATTTTACAGATACAAATTGCTGTGGATCTAAAGCATTCATTCATATGTAAAGGTTCAGAAACATCCCTTTACAGCTATTTAACAAGGGGAATAGAAAAATCTATTTTTGTAAGAGATGTTCTTGGATTTTATTAAGCAGATTCAAATAAGTTGACAAATACAGATCTCATGGTAGGTCACTATTATTGTTGTTCATTTTATTATTTATTTGTCTGCATATTGCTCAGTGATGTAAGAAACACTAAAATAAAGACAGGCCTTGCCCTATAGCTTGAAATCTAAGGCCTATTTCTCCACAGATTAAATGTGTGCATAAAATTATACACATGAATAGTCCTATTTAAATCTGTGATATTGCTCTCATGCATAAATATTTGAATCTTGAAAAGAATGGAGGCTAAAATTATTGCTTTCTCTGCTTCACCCCAATTTAAATAGGGAGTTTTGTGATTGGCTTTGTGAAGGGTTTGTTTGAATGGCTCAAATGTGAATCCATAAATGTACAGATAGGTAGTTTGTCAGTGTTAATGCTAAAAGCCTTTTTACCACAGTTTCTCATAATGATTTTCTGCTTTTCCCTACCAACACCAGCAGCTTTCCCTTCTCCACCCTCCATACCCATATGACCTTGTGCCCTACAGGGAAGATCAGCAGGTCATAGCAAACTGTGTGTGGAAGGAAAGCTAAGAGCAGTTACACTGGTCACTCCTGTGGCCAGGAGGTGAATAATAGTTTGTAAACTATTGTAATTGCCTTGTTATCTGAGCTCTTTGCCTCATAACTTTTCCCTTATTCAGAAGTGCTGAAAAATGGGATCACCAAGGACCTCTCTTCTATATGTATGTACTTTAGTCTCATTAATTCTTCAAAGATACCAGTATGTGTTAAGTCAATTAAACACTCTCCTCACTCTCTGCTGTTTTACTGGGAGAGCTATTTTTTTTTTTTTTTTTTTTTGTTTTTTTTTTGTTATAAGTGCTCTCTAAGCAATCCTTAATGAAAGATCCAGGATTTTAAAGATTCACAAAACACTTCTTGGTCTTTAGCCAAGCTGTGACTGTCCCTTACAGAATGCATTTTTTTTCTGATGGGAAGTTGTTGCTTGAGCCCAGTATCTCCTATTAACTGACTGATGTTACATTTCTCTGCCTTTAAAATTCGTGTTGCCTTTCTATAGTAAACTCAGGCCCTGTGTTTCCATTTATTGCATTTCAGCTAATCACTAGTGCAGCCAGAGCTCACTGCAGCAGGTTTGAAAGGCTGTAACTTTGGGGACTCTTTGCTGGGCATGTCTTTTGGATGATGATGGCATTGTCCCTCGGGAGGAATGACTGTCCGGGCTCGCTCTGTCCTTGCAAATTGCACATACCATGTAGTGAGGCTAAAAACTATTCAGGAAAGCATCGAGTCCATCCCCAAGCCACATGCACACTATAGCAGTGTCACTGCTGACAGACTCCTTGTGTATCCTCCCAAAGATGGAGGAACCAGACCTCTCTGGCAATCTGCCAGTGTTCACTGTCCACACTGTGAGGATAGCTTCAGTGATGCCTAAACTGAATCTTTCTTAGAGCAATTTGAATTATTTCCTGGTCTCTGCATGATGGACTAGGCCACTTCTTTCTCCTTTTCAAAGGCCTTTTGAATCTGAAGACTTTTTTTAATCACACCTCTGCTAAGATTTACCTTTTCCTTAGCTTAACAACTTTGATTATTTATGTTGTGGTTTCTGATTATTCTTGTTGCTTTCCTCTAAATTCTGTCCAGCTGATTTAGATGCTTTTGGAGTAAAATGGGCAAATGAGACACTGTGCTTTATATTAGGTCTTAGCTAGGCTGACTAAAGCAGAACACCCTTATGTATCTAATATATTACTGCATTCCAGCACACTTTTGCTGCTTTCACACAAGTATGGCATTGTTTATTCAGTTGTGTTTAATATTTAAATACTTAAAACATTATAAGCATTTTTTCCTTTTCTGTGGTACTGCACTAGGACACTTGTTCCCTATCCTGTCTTTATTTATCTGATTCCACCCACTTCAGAAATGTAGTCATCATTCTGTGTTGCATAAAAGCATCATTTTTATGCCAATGTTACAACTGTTTCCTATTGTAAACTTATTCTGCAATGTGTGTGCAATGCCTTCCATCCTGAAGTTTCCTGCAGAATCAATAAAGGTGTATTCTGCTTCATCCCATCTTAATATTTAATATTATCAGATGCGATATATTCTTGAATGCTGCTTTGAACAGACCTCTGGTATGACTGCCAGTTTCACTTTGCTTCACTGGTGATTGATTTCAAAATGCACTTTTCCAACTGACTTTGCACCTATTTTTAAGAATTTAATCTGACTGTTGCAGAAGAGAATATCTGATGAGAAAGTGCTAAAGCCTTACTAAAGAGTTGAAAATCTACTGTGTCTTGTCTAATCTATCAGTGTTGCTACTCGATCATGAAAAGAAATTAGATCAGTGTGGCATAATCTGTTCTTGGTTAATATACATCACATCTGACTCATCTCCCTGTTCTTTTCCAGGTGCTTACAAATTGACTTTTTCTAGGAAGACTTTAGGCTGACATCTATATTTTTTCAGCTTCTCCTTTTCTGTCTTCAGCTGCCTTCCTTAGACCCCAAAAGTGGCTGTTGATGGTTCAGAGATGGATGCAGCCCTCTTTAAGTTTCTTCATGCTCTTCAATTAACTGCATGAAACTCTACAAAGCCAATCTGAAAACAGCTAATTTATGTTTTTGTGGTTTTATTCAAGGGTGAGATTTCACTCCTGTCACTTTACTACTTAGGATATTAACCATCTCTCTGCCACTGATCTTTCTAATAAACATTAATTAAAAATAGATCAGTAGTTTCTGGCCTTCCTTAACGATCTGTAAATAGATTTCCCTCTGTTAAACAGTAGCTCAGCACTGTTTGTTTTCTTTCTTTTACTACTAATGTATTTGTGGAATATTTTGTTACCTCTTTACATTTCTTGGCAGGTCTGTTTCATTTTAAACTTTTGCTTTTCTAATTCTGTCTTTTGTTACTCATTTATACTTGCTTTCTCTAGGCTCCCTCTTTTCTCCTTTCTGTGTATTTCCTTCTTGTGTGTCAGTAAAGAGTTCTTTCTTTAGCTGTGTCTTTACTTCACCTTCTAGTTAAGTTCTAGTATCTATTGTATGTATGATTAATATGCTCTCTTTAAGTAACTGCCAGCTCCCATTAACTCATTTTACCTCACACTTGTTCCCCCATGACCCACTCCAGGAATATAGCTATCAGCATTCTGTTTTTATGGAAACTTTTCTTCCTAGTCCATTGTGTCTGCTTTGATGCTCTTTCTTCCTTCTGTAAAGTTCTGACACGGGATCATTTCATGATCACCTTCACCCAAGTTGTGTTCTATCTTTGCAGCTGATCCTTCTGTATTGGTCAGGGTGTAGGTGAACAAGCCTTCCTGCTGCTTTCTGGAGATTCTTGTGCTGTATCTTAGCTTTCACCTTTTTGGGTTGAATCAGATTTCTTCCAAATGCTGTCTTATATTCTGTTTTGATTCGGTTGGGAGATTTATTTAAAAATCTTCATCCATGTTCAATTTTTCACCTATTAGTTTATGCATTTTTGTTAAAACTTAATTGAAACTCCAAAGAACAAAAAATGTGCATTTGTTTCTTCTAGTCTGTTGCTCTAAAAATCTCCTGTATTTTTTATCTTACATATTTTATCTCTCCTCTAAGTATATTCCTAACTAGAATTAAAATCTGGAAGCTAGATTAAGGATATTGTACCTGTTTGAGATTGTTATTCTATGGTTTTGTTTTCATTAGAGTCATCTTTGAAATTATTTTTTGCTATTCTTTACCAATATTAACTGCAAATATAGACTATCTAGAGCAGATTCCATACAGTTCCAGAAACCAAGAAATATTGAGGGATGTGCTACTGCTCTTCTGGCTGGACAGAAATGTTTGGAACTTACATGAGTTTATGAAAAATTGTTGACTTATTAAATGGGAAAACTCAGGAATTCCATTTTAATTGTATTGATATGCCTTTTCAGAGACTTCTGGTAAGGTGTGAATAGAAACAAGAACTTTGTATTGGTTTCCATATACAGGCCTACAGATTTCTGTCATATGCTTCCCTCGTTTTCCCCTTCCCACCATAGTTTCCTGGCCGTTTTTAGCTCTTAGCCCTATTTGATGACGACAAGGACTTTGTCACATCACTGGAACCCGAGGGAGCTCATGGGCAGATGCCCAGTTTAGGGAAGCTGGTTACCTCAGCCCGGGAGTGCCTGGCGCGTGTTTCACCGGATTTACTTCTGCCCTGGCTGCCTTGGCTTTGCCCTAGGGCTGTGAGGGACCGTGGCTGCCAAGGGCCAAGGTGCAGCACCTTGTGGGAGAGCTCTGCTCAGCCTGATCTGCTGTCAGCCAGCCCTGAGCGCCAGCCAAAGTCAGCCCCTGTGTGTGTCCTGACACTGCCCACTCAAAGTGAATTTGGTCCATGCTGTTAACTACCAGGCCCAACGAGCCAAAGGTCTTCCCATCATTGTCACGTGGCTGCTGAAGTTCTCTCTTGCTCTCCTTTGTCTCCATTCCTACTTCCTTTAACCTTCCACTTTCCTTTTCTCTCTGTGTTGTGCCATCTGCTCCCTGTCTCCCTCTTTCACCTGTTTGTTATGTGCCTGTTTTCCCATTTCTCTCATCCCCTTCTCTCCTTCTCCCCTGTAGAGCCCCGATGGTCTTTCCTTTCACTCTTCCCTTTGTAGAACCAAGCCACTTGCTTTGTTCTTTCCTTTTTTCTTCACCAGCCCCAGTCCTTGCCTGGGTCCCTGCGAGTGGCCTGCGTGCCTCTGCATTTCAGAGAGCGGCTATAAAAGGGTTGCCAGCTCAGCCTGGTGATAATTTAGAAAACACAGAGGAAGAAGAGCTCTATCTCCATTCCTGTTTCTTGTGCTATGCTGTAAGGGAGAAAAGAGCTGAATAGAAAAAGGTGCTGAAGGAGGAGAGACTTTCTATCATGGGGGGCTGAATGGCAGAGCAGATGTGTGTGGGGGAGCGCTGTTGTGCAGGGCAAAGAGGTAACAATGCTTGTGTGTGCTCAGATCTGGTGTGATGTTCAGCCATTGCCCATTTCATTAGTACTTTGCAAAGTTTAGCACAGATTTGTTATTCATCTTCACATGTCATGTCAGTGTTTTAATTTGCTGAGCCTGAACAACCAAGTTTGCCTTTAGGATGTGTTCAGAAGCTTTTTATGTATTCCTATGTCCTGAGCAGAACTTGGACTTCCACATTATTCTTTGTTATTACAGCTTTTTTTTCATTTTATTTACTTTAGTCTTTATTTTTCTGGTCAACCTTAAAAAAATTATTTAATTTCATTTTATTTTTCAGACACCTCTTATTGATCCTCACATCCCACATCATCCTACTAAAATCATTACACAGGTAATAGAACGTAGGTGTGCTGTAGAGCCAGGCCTTTAGACAAATGGAAATAACTATTTCAAACAGTGTAATATGAATCAGTTGAAGTGATGCTTTCTGTTAGATGTGCGAAGTCTGTGAAACTTAAAATCCCAGCTATATACTACATTGCCCTGCAAAAGTAAGCCTCTGTGCAAGAGGACATTTAATTCAGGAAAAAGAGCATTTGTGTTTTGTTTTGCAGATAGCAGTACAGATTCCAGAAAGTTTAAAATCTGTGTTTCCTGGTCTTTCTTTTTCTCCATGATCACCAAGGTTCCTTCGGAAAAGATCCTTAGAGCTGGAAAGATTTTGCGAAATACAATTCTGTCCCGAGCTCCTCACATGATAAGAGATCGTAAATATCATCTGAAGACTTACAGGTGTGTGAACTGATTGTAGAGAGGTCTCAGAATTTTTATGCCTGCCATTCTCTGATTTGTCATGTATGCCTTACCATACTTGCAGGTCTCAAAAGGTCTGAAATTATTCTGTGATGCTATTTGAGTTGGATGTTATGCCGTCTTTAATGGGCCTGGTAAATCCTTTCAGAAATAATTTGACTGGAAATTGAGTCTGTGATTGTGGAAAGAGCATTCACATACCAACACTCTTCCAAAGCATAGTTAATAGCATAGCTAGCTGGAATATTATGTGTAGTACCAAGTTAAAATGAAGATTCTGTTCTCTTTGTATATCAGTAAGAGATAATAGAAAAGTTTTTTAATATATTATGTTCCTGTACTGATTGCTACAGAAGTCTTGCTCACTGTGGCATTCTGAAAATTCACCTGGTGAGAAACATTCCTGATGCAGATTTGCTGCTCTGTTTAATTTTTTTTTCCAGTGTATTGCCAGGCTCTCTTGTCTTCCTGTTGGTGGCAGCACAGTCTTGCTGAAGTGGGATAACAATGGCATTTGTAGAAAGAAATCTGCCTGCAAGGTGTCAGGATCTACCTACTATTGGCTTAAGAAACAATCAGTTTGTTTTAGTGTCTAATGTTTAAATAAAATACCTAGTTCATTATTCAGAGTGGTTTTAAGTAAAAATTTTTTTTAAATCTCTGAGTGTGTCTTTTTCTAAATAGTAAATCAATATGTTGCTGATCTTCATTTGAAATAAATTCATTGATTTTTTCATATTTCAGCCTAAAATGTATTTAATATACAAAGGTATTTGCCGCTTGTGAGTTGATTCAAGAATATGTCACAATGTGACATTGCTGATTGGTCTAGAATAACAAAAGAGCATAGATGATAAATGAAGAGCAGTGCTGGTCCAAACAACTGCACCATTTTCTCTTACAGAACTGGGAAAACTCTTACTGTTCTGCTGAGCTAGGGGGATAAGGAATTTTACTAAGTGACCATGTGGCTTTTAGCTTTTTTAATCCTTTTTGGCTGTTCTCCAGAACTTGAGACCTGCTCTTGTCTGCCTCTGGGTCAGTCAGGAGGTGCAAGGTTACCAAGCCCTCACATGAGAGAGCCTCAGGAGCACTGTGCCAAAACCAGTGTCTCCAGATACAGTGTGACAGAAGTTTGGTTACAAATGCAGGAAACTCTCTTAGCGCTCACTCTTCCTGTGGGGGCTGCCCTGGCATAACTTTTACAGTATTAAATTTCTGTTTTCATACAAGATTCTGAAAAGCATGAGGCTTTTGGTATCCCATGGTATACAGAGGTTTCTTTTGAAAACTGGGTTGGAGGTTGTTGCACTGGTGCTATAGGTTTTGTTCCAGCTGTCACAGGTAGATAGATCCTCTGCATTTCCCAAAACACTTGTTTTGCTAAGGTGACCTTCTTAAACTGGACACCTTCACTGGTACTTCAAGCATGTGTATGTAGATGGTGACATGGGGTTTTCTACAGGGAGATTTAACTAAGTCTAATACAGAGTTTAGGGTATCACTGCTGTTGGCAGTCACTGTGTGCAGTCTCTCTCTTGGCAGGCTTCCTTTTCATTCCTGTCTGTGCATCTGTCCTTCAGGCAATGCTGTGTGGGGACAGAGCTAGTTGACTGGATGATGCAACAAAGTCCTTGTGTCCATTTACGAACCCAGGCTGTTGGCATGTGGCAAGTACTGCTGGAAGAAGGTGTTCTTAACCACGGTAAGATAAAGAAAATCAGTATCTTGACTAAAATATGGGCACTGAACATCTCTGTATTCTTTTGCATGGGAAAGAAAGGGATCATGAGCCTAAAAGAAATGCCACAGAGCAGCCTGTTCATTCATAAGTGCAGGTGCAGCACACAGGCTCTATTCTTTGAATCTTGCTGCCCGTATACTTTTTTAACTTATGACCATATTGCATCATAAATGAACAATTTATAATGATAGCTCTAATTATACTTAGGAGTACACTGGGTTGTGCTTATATTGTTAGAACTGGGTAGCACTCAGGCCAAAACCAAGGGATGTATTACCATACATCTAACCAAACTAACCTTCATCAAAGATTTGCAGTATTTAGAAGTGAATGTGAGTATTTGTGTTTGCTCAGATTCACCATTTTGGATGATTTCCATTGGTTTTGGAGGGGTTCCCAAATTCAGCATACCAGATATTCCAGTGCAGAAATCTGTGATTTTATATTAGCTTTCTGATTGCATTTTACATTGAGTTTCAGTTTCCAATTGGCAGGATTTAGTTGGTAACAGGATATTACAGCCCTCAAAAAGGGTAGGTTTCTAAAGCAATATTCATATTTGAAGCTTTGCATATACATTTTTAATAAATGTAGAAGAGCAGCTCTATTACAGCAAACTTGCATTTATTGTCTGTTGTGCTTCCCATATCCCAGGGAGAAATTTCCATACAGGGAAGTCAGCTTGTTTCCACTGCTGCCTTACCCTAAGGGCTCTAACTTGAATTCCTGCCATATATTCCCTTGAACTCTCCAGGGAAAGCTAGTGCAAGCTGCATCACAGTATCCAACTCAACACATCACTCTTACTTGGAAGACCAGTGGTTTGCAATATCATACTGTTACTTTAGAGATCTTCTCTTGGCAGTTCATCCATTAAGTTATTCCACCAGGACACAGGTCAATGAACTTGCCCCTAGGATTACACATTGATGATACACATTTCTGCTACATCACAAGGAGTTTAGTTGCTTTTGCTACCTTTTTTCAGCCTGTCTAAATATGTAGAGCAAAGTGTTTGTGCTAGAGAATACCTCTTAAAAATTCATATTATAACCATTTTCCCCAGTGTAATTTGTTTGATTAAATGAAGTAGTTTCAAACAATATGAAAACAGAACTGATAAAAAAACATTGACATCTCTATGCTTGTATTTATACACACCCACAACACATTTATATGGAAGCCTTTTGGATAGTATTTGTAGTACACAATGTAAAAGTGTACCCTTCAAGCTGCATGCATCAGAAATAGTTTCATGCTCTTAGAGTTTTTCTGTAGCTTTCTGTCCCTTCTTAAATAATCTATCTGTAACAAACACAATACTACCCAGCAAACAAGGTTTACTTCATTGAGGAGTGTTCAGGATTTGATGTGTTATGTTTTCAGTGGACCAGGAACACCACTTTCAAGACAAATACTTATTTTATCGATTTTTGGATGATGAGCGTGAAGATGCCCCTTTGCCAACTGAGGAGGAGAAAAAGGAGTGTGATGAGGAGCTGCAGGATACTATGCTGCTTCTCTCTCAGATTGGGCCAGATGCTCATATGAGGATGATTCTCAGGAAACCGTAAGCAGAATAATGAGTTAATATTATGGGTCTTCCTTGTGACATGGAAACAAGAGAAACCTACATTGATTATCAGCCTTTTTTCAGACAGCTTTATAGTGACTTCAAAGCCAGTATAAACTCTGTTTAACCCTCCCTTGAAGGCAAGCATTAAGCAGGTAGGGTTTAGTGGCCACGGCAGACATATTTTACTGCTAATTAAATGCACTGAGAATGAGGAATAACTTAAGCTCACCTTCACTGAAGATTTACTTGTAAGGGACCATTCAAGACAGGCAAGTACACAGGGCTGGATCCTGCTACCTTGAGGCCATTGGCAAGGTTTGTCTTTGCTATGGGAGAGGAGTGGGCCCTGCTTACAGTGTGAGAACACTTTTCATAGTAAAAGATTTTTGAATCACCTAACCCAAGTGCTTGTTCTGTTTCCATCTGTGTCCTTTCCAGGCTCCATTCCTGTTGAGATCGCAAGCTCGTTTCAACAGCACTTTTCCAAAAACTTGCTAAAAGTGTTGAATTTCAAAAAGTGCCATCAAACAGTTGTGCTTATAAAAACAGGAAACCCTGTCATGCAGCAATAAGTTTGAAGTACAAATTTTATTTCTTCTCCTTGTTAGGGATCTAGTCAGCACAACCAAAATAGCACTTGCTCCCTGTCACACGAAATACATGGACAAGCCAGACTGAGAGCAGAGTGTTTCCACACACCCTTAGGGTGTCATGGAATTGAGATCTCTTACCCTCGCACACACGTCCTGTGCCCTTTCCACTGAGGAGCAAAAGTGAGCTTTTGCCCCTCTGAGCAGACACCAGTCATTGGAGACTGAGCAGTGCTATGTGTGCTGGGACCCTGCTTCTCTGCCCTCTGTCCTTTGTCTCAGGCCAGCTGAGCAGGTCATCTCGTGGAGAATTTCCCTTTCGCTTGTCGTGGGTTTTGGCTGCCCACTACATTTGCTTTCTGTCATGACTTCCAAAACAGTAAGTTTACACTAGCAAGATAAATATTGATTATCATCTGGACTGCTTACAGAGGGCTGAAAGGCTGGAAGGATGCTTTGGAAAGTACTGCTCTTCTCTCTGTATCATCACTTACACAGCATCACCTGAAAGAATACTAATAGGAGATTTTTCATGTAATATAGTGAGGAGAAAGAGGTTTTCTCAAGACTAATATTCATCTGACATTGTTCCCTATCCCTTAAAGGGCTTATTTTTGCAGCCCTTTGCTCACTGAAGTAACCTTGTACTGCCAGAGACCATATTAACTACTGTTCTAGTATTCAGTTTACATATGTAATGATTTTGTTAGTTGAAAATCCTCCCTGTACTGAGCTGTAGCAAAGCTGTTAAAATCTCCATGAATCCTCAGAGGCCTGCTAGTTTTGACTAGACACTGTTACAGCTGTCAAAAGTTCAAAGGAATTGTCAAGGCTTCAGAGATGCTGACTCTAGCTGACCTGAGCAGGACCCACAATTTTCAAACCAACACAGCTGCATTTTATAACAGTAACCGTTTCCAGAGAGGTTGCAGAACTCTGATAATTACCCTAAAAGAAATAAGACAATATTCTTTGATGAGAAGATTACTTTGAGAATTTGATTGTATAATGAAGCTGTTGCTTTGAAAGGTACTTTCTATTGTTCAAAATCTGAAAATCTCTAACAAAAAGTGTCACTTGTTTTGACAGCCAACTTAAAAAATTCTCTGTTTATTACATTAACTGCAGCATTTTAACTGTCAAACTGTGAAAGAATGTTCTATAGTTTAAAAAACAGAATAGAGCTCAGGGAAATTTTTGGCAGGCTCTTGTTGCTATTGTGTTTTTTTTTTCCTTTGGAAACACATATACTGAATGTGAAAATAGCTTTTTGTGAAGTAGCAAACACAGCTCTCTGCTCCTTATAATGGCTGGAGCACAGGTGCAGACCTTGCTTAAGTCCCTGTAAAAATTACTGTAGAATTAATACAGCTCCTCCTTTAGTGTTTCCCCCCTTCAGTATGAAAATATGTCCTGATGGTAAACCCTAATTTAATAGGATGCTATACAAAGCTAAACACAATAATAACAGGAGTCTTTAAAGGAAGAATTGTATTCATCTGACAACAGTATTTAGCTCAGATAATGTTATGGATTACATTCTTTTTTTAATGCCCTAGCCTAAAGTAAGTTAGCAGTGTGACTGAAATAATAAATCTGTGTTATATGTTCTTGGTGGCTTCACTTAACACATTTTTTTCTTAGTAGAGAGCATTTGACACTTAATCACAATGTTATGGGGTCTCTGATCTTTTCCCTTGTTCTTATTATCTGAGAATTTTCTGGTTAGCTGTACAATAAAAATAATCAATGATACTGCTTGGCCATACGTGGCTTATCAATGGCAAAGTACTGTGTTATTGTCAACATCCTAGTCACAGAGAAGCTCGATGTCTCTGACCTTGGTAAATTCTCCAAGCACTGAACAGTTTTTATTGATCACTTAATATCACCTGAGTTCTGTCCATTAATGTGTACCCTCGTTCCCTACCTATTCCACTTATTATCCGCTCTATAACCAGCTATTGCTGTTAGAATGTGTCCCCTGCAGAAACTAGGTCTTTACACAGCAGGATCCTACAAATCAACATCAGTGGGTCACCACACGGGTTTTAAAGACACAGTGATGCCTAATGTCTCTCCACGTGACATCTGCAGGAACAGAAGTAAAGACCGGGTACAGATATGTGCTACAGATTGTCAGTCCTTCCAGTGTGCTAACATAAGAAGCAAATGGACATGCTAAAGGAAGAGTGTGTCCTTTTGTCTTTATGATAGAGGTCTCATATAGTAAGACATCATCCTTTTATCTTTTGACTTAATGTTGAAATTTCTTACTTCGTTACACTGTGTTTTCCAAGATGTACTCATTTTGCAAGAATGTAATAAAATTAAAATTGCTACTTCCCTATTACTTGTTAAAATCTCTGCTTTTTGTTTGCTAGCTAGTACTGGCTTAGTTTTATGCTGTACTTAATTGAGCTGCCCTGCATAAATCACTAGGAGTGTCAGCCTTGTAATTTCAAGCCAGATTCAGAAGCAGTGGAGTATTTTGAGTCGCTAGAGGGCATTGCAGTACCAAACCAATTTCTGGTTTTCCCTTAATAGTTTGATTCTGTATGAGAAAAGAGTAATTTAATCCAAAATGGTTTTTAGCCTAAAGTTGTCTTTAATCTGGTAATAATAAATGCATGTCATTGGTAAGTGAAGAACAGAAGAAAAATAAAACTTGCTTAGCAGAGATGTCAGTTCTCCTTATGTTTTCTGTGACTTCTTCAGTACTTCTTTCATCCAAAAGAAGTCTCCATCCAGTTATTTTTGTCAAAAGATGTAACAGAGCTGGGTACTGTGTCTCACACAAGATGTAGACAGACTGTTGAATCAGGAGGTGACTAGGCAGAAAATCTGTAGAGCAGAGTATTTCTTTATATGGCTTTCCTGATCCTCTAGGTGCTAGTCTCCTTTAATACTGACATTTTAGGAGGAAAACTTCTTTCAGTAAGGAAAACTTCTATCATTATAGTTTTTCTTTTAGGGTTGTCCAAAGATTCAATTGTGCTGTTAATTCTTTTGACACCACACATTGCAGAAAGCAGGGTTTAGAACTGGGCTTGTTGCAATGGTGGAGGATGTAAACCTTCTCATTTGGAACTCCTGCCCCCGGACTGGACTTCTTGTATCCCATCTCCTCTCTTGTATCCCATTCCCATCCTCTCCCTTGTGTCTTTGTTGCTCTTTTCTTTTGTTCTTGGCCTATTGAATTAATTACCTGTAATCTGCTTTTCACAAATCTAAACATTATTGTTTGGAAGTACTTATTCCTGTAAAAATAGCTTGAAATAATGCTTTAAAGGAATTTTTCTTCCTGTGTGTCCATATGTAACTCCAATGTGCTGTCTGAAATTATATGACAGGAGAAATTGTTTTTAGAAAATAATATTGTATTAGATACTGTAACTGAACGGAATCTCGTGGGTGGGAAAAAGATTGGGAGTTACAATCAAGCTCCCACAGTTCCTCCTGTGTGCTGTGTATTAGATCCCCCAAAGCATCTCTGACACACTGCAGTCCCCACAGTATTTATGTCCTTCTTTAACAATCAGAAAATTTTGGGTTGGTTACAGAAATACAATTATTTCAGCCACAGTGCCAGCCTCCTTACCACTCCTTGTGCTAGTGAAGAATTATTCCAACAATGCATTGATGAAGGAATAATTCTTCTCTAGCACAAGCTTCTTGTATTTCTCAGTGAGAAAAGCTGAAACTACTGAGTGGTTCTTATTTATCTTTGTGGCTAAACAGCAGCACTCAGCATTAACGTAGAGCAGGTGTTAGCTGTCCTCCAAGATGCTCTGCTGCATCTCCAATTTGTTCAGCAGAAGTTCACACACTCCTTTACAAACCACTACATCTGTGTTTGCTACAACTAATTAGTACTGCTTGTGAAAAATAGTGCATGCCCCACACTCAGGAGTCCTTTTGAAAGGAACAAATCTTTATGTACCATTTCTGATTTATGTGCCCATTTTATACATATATAGAACACTTGATTTAATCAGAAAAGCTGCCTAATCAGGATCTCTCTAAGGTGGTTGCCATGGCTGCTGCTCAGTGTCATTCAGGTAGCATTCACAGAGTTTCCATCCTTTGTGTGTTTCAGTCCTCCAGCCAGAAACATCATTCAGTCCCTGTTTAGTGAGGATGTACACTTCACTAGACAGTTCAGCAGTATTTTGTGTTGTTTTGTCTTTCTGTGAAGTATTTATTTTGGGTATTTATTGCATTTAGTTATCCCTTTTATATTCTCTCCATAGCCCTGGCCAGAGAACTGTAGATGACTTAGAATTTATATATGAAGAACTTCTCCACATTAAGGCCTTATCTCACCTTTCTACCACAGTAAGTAATTTTAAAAATTATAATTCATCACCTAAAGGGAGGCTCAATTTTTACTTCTGGTTTTACTTCTGACTTTTTTTAAAGTTGGAGAGCCTGTAACTATTTTTGTTTATACTTTCCATGCAAAGAATTTATTCTGTCTGCGAGAATCACCCAAGCACTATACAGGTGTAGGTTGTCTATTTGATATCAGGTTTAATTCTCTTCAAGTATTTCTGCACATCCCCTCACTTGGCACAGGTGCCACTGTCTGGGTCCTTGTCCATGTGTAAATGAAGGTACTGGTACTACTGAATTTTGCAGAAATAATTTCTGTAAGGAGTCTTGGCTTGAACCAGTTAGGAAGAGGAATTATACTGTGGAGAAAGGTGCACTGTGCAGTGCTTTCTGGTTGGAGTTTGGTCATTGAGTGAAAAAAAGCTCATCAGACACTGTCCCCCTGAAGTGGTCAAGAACAGCACAGAGAATCAAGGATAAATGGAATGGACAGGAGAATGCATCTGTTTAAAGTCTCACCACACACTGTGCAGACAACTGAAACAAGCTAAATAGCACTTTACTTGGTAGCAATAACATGTGGATGCTTTCAGAAAAAGGAAATCAGTCAGAAAGTAGATCCGTATTTAACAATACCTTCTTCAGAATCTCTTGTTATTTTCAGTCATTCTCAGTTAGCTTGGACAGATGCAGCTAATTGTGAAGGTGCATTACAGAAAGATAGTATTCCATGCAAACATATAAAAACCTGAACTATGTTTTTCAAAAAAAAAGTAGGCAGTCTGAGTTGGTATCTGAATTACATTGATGTTAAGGAAACTTCCCAGTTTGACTGTTGGTGAGACTCTTGGCAGTCACACTCCCAGCACCAGAGACTGTCACTGCTGGGGCTGGAGCCCCTTCACAGGGGGCAGCTCCAGTGACCTGGCTGGTCCTGCTGAACTCCTGCATGTCCCCCACTCACACAGCCAGACCAGGTTTCCTCACTGCTTCCAGCTTCCACCCCAGGTTTCCCATAGCAGAGCCTTGTATGTCTTGCTCCATAAAGCAATTTATTCACAGTGTAGTAACACAGAAACAGCTCAAGCTGGTGCCTCTGGGAGGGATCCCCAGTAAAGAAGCCCCTGGGCTTTTATCCCCTCACCATCCAAGCATTCACATGTCTCACCCTTCTTCCTGTGTCCTGTGCTCCTGCTGTGTCTCCCAGCTTGCATTCACCTGGCTGGTGCCACTTGTGCTGTGTGCTGTGAAGAGGGCTGGCAGTCCATGGCCTCTTGTCTCTGGGCTCCCACTCAGAGCTCAGTCTGCAGACAAACTGCAGCTTGCAAACCAAGGTACCTGCAGAGTTAACCTGCTCTAGATGTATTCCTCCACATCCAAAAGCCTTAAAAATCCCTGGAATGTAGAGAAAAGAGAAATTAAAGAAAGACTACTCTAAGAAATGACCCTTTAAAAGTTAAACAAAAGAAACTATCCAGGATAGACAGATATTGAGACGGAGTGGAGAAAATTCTCGATACAGTGGACATAACCCAGAACAAAAGAATTTGAAACACAAAATATTTTCAGCTCAGAAGAAAATCAGACTTGAGGTCAGATACCACAGCAAGTACCATATGGAACAAGTATGGAAAATGATACAAGCTGCAAAAAATACTTGGCATTTTGAAGTACAGATGATTCCATGGTTTTAGTAAGAATATTGAAATGCCAGCTTATTATGTGCATCATGAACTGAAGAAGAAGATAGAAGCTAAGACTAGCTTAGAGGAAGTCTTCAGAGGAACAACAGATAGCATTGCTTCTATGAACCAGAAGATTAATGACCAATCAACTTGAAAGGAAATGGAATGTTGAATTTATTTTAAGTAAGGCATAATTCCTAAAGTAGTAAGTTTTCTTGATATGCCACAAGCAGTAGAAAGTAGAACGGATAAAGCTCAAGTCTCATGGTGTTGAACTAATTCCTGCTAAAGAAGCCTGTGAAGTTAATGTACAAATGATGAACAATTATATAACACAGTGTTAAAAACAAGTCAAACCTTGGGCTTCATCAAGTGGATTCATTCACAGCAAAGGCCAATGACTGAAACAACTGAAAAGACATCTGAGGACATAAATGGATAGGAATGCTCTCTGCTGTGTGCAGAACAGTGCTAATGGGGTTGTATTTCCTGGAGTTATGAAAGTATCATTGCCTTTGAGCAGAAGTTATAAAGGAGTTTGGTGAGCTAAGTGTTACAGAAATCACAGGCCTCTGAGTGTGTTCACTGGTCAGTGTACTTTTAGAAACCTGTCCAAGCACCTCTATTTATTTCTCTTTTTCTCCAGGCTTCAAAAAGGGAGTGCTTTCCTCTGATTGTCAGGAAGGAGTTCTAGGAGAGGTGGCAGGCGTGGTATGTTTGTTCTTGGTGCCTGAGCACCAAGGTTGGGTGGGTGCCCAAATTTTTCCACCCATCTTAGGAGATGCAGCCATCAGATTCTCATTTGGATTTTGTCCAGAATTTGAGAGTTCCTTCCCAAGTCTTTCTTCGTGGCCTATTTTTTTTTTTTTTATTTAATTTAAACAAATGAGACAGTGGTGTGAAAATACTACTAGTAAATAGATGTTGAGGCCAGCTTTTGATCTGTATTTAGCATGATTACGTTACATGGTAGTACCTCTGAAAAACGGCTTGTCACCAGCTGATATTCTCCAAATAAGTGAATCCTGCTGCTTGGAAATTGGCCTCTAAGTTCTTGGAGATTTGTAGTTATATGAAGAGAAACATAAAACACTGAAGAACTCAGGATCTTACAAGATTCCTAGTGCTTCTGCTATTTGTGGCAGTAACACAGTGTTTACAGTGACAAAAAGCAGTTGTAAGCAGTGTCTCACTAGAAACAAGGAGCCAGCTGACAACAAGGGCAGTGTCCTGTTCCTGGAAGAGGTACTGAGCTGGATGCTTTGCCTGGGAAGCTGTCAGGCAGAGAGGGGACTCAGCAAGTCCAGATGGCTGTGCCTCTCAGCTTGACACAGCAGAAGCACAGACTTACGTCAGTCTGAACCAGATTCCCCAGGAGAGAGCAGGAATACTTCCATGGGGTAGTTGACAATCACTAGCTATCTTCTGTAACAGATTAACTACTGCCATTTGAAACTTCTTGTCTTGTTAATCAGTGATGGTCATTTCACATGTGTGTGTACAAAGAAAGATGCCCTTGTCTGAGCCATTTGGAGCCAGGAAATGTAGCTCTGTAAAGCCAATCAGTAGGAATTAGGAGATCAAGTGAAGCAGACCAATGACTGATCAATGATGCAGAGGGAAGGAAAGTACAAAGGGGCTATATTATGTGACCTCATCACCAGGAGGAATGAGATACATATAATAACAACTATAATTTCTCTTTCTATTTTAAGGTAAAACGGGAATTAGCAGGTGTCCTCATTTTTGAGTCACATCCCAAAGCAGGAACAGTGTGTAAGTAAATTGAATCCTGTCAGATCTCTTTCTCACCTGTGCTATGAATATTTAAATTCCTAATGTTTAAATGACAAGAGCAAAACTTGGATGCATTCTTCAACTTGATCGTCACTTCATGTTTAAAACCTAGGGTAATAAGTGTTAGCTTATTCTGTTGCCAAATGCGGAGACAATACCAAAATTAATTCTTTATCCTTGGTTGAGTGTATGTAACACAATTTGGGTGTGTTTTTATCTAGAATTTTTGTTTGACCAATCTCTACTTAAAATGTATTTTAATATAATCCTGTATTAAAAAAAATCTTCCTGCACAAAATAAAGCATTTAAAATAGTAGATAACCCAGACATGTTAATACTGAGACAATTTAGCAAATGAATATTAAATTCACAGCTGCTAGAGAACTAGGTTAGAATGTGGTGCTACTAGTGGGGTCTAACCTGTGTGCTAATTAGTAATTGATAACCTGACATATTGATAAAGTAGTTGGAGCTGTCGTAGAAAAGAAAAGCAACTTTCACATGAGTGTAATAACATAACTATGTGGTATGAATTTTTTTTTCTAAATTCTGAAGGCAATTGCTTTTAAAATCATGGTATGCCGTTTTGTAAGGTACACATTTATATGACTGTAGAGTTACCTTGAATTTTATTGGGTGAAGAATCTGGCCCATTTATATTTTGAATAACTATATTCTAACCATAAAATCTTTTCTCTCTTGTAGTATTTAATCAGGGAGAAGAAGGTACTTCTTGGTACATTATCCTAAAGGGATCAGTAAACGTAGTCATTTATGGCAAGGTATTTTTTTCAGAAGCTATTTTGTATGATTGTTATTATTGAAATTCTAAGAGCAAACATTGAAGGAATACAGTCTAATTTAGAGTGAAATTGCTTTGTCTGACAAAATAAATAGATTGTAATTTTATTAAGAAATGATCCAGTGGTTTCACTGATTATACTTCCAGTAGATTGCTCTATAATTTTGGGATATATTACACAGTTTCTGACTATAATCCATCAGAGTTACATCAGTATCTTTAGGACAAAGTAATTTGCTGGAATTTGGTGGATTGCCAGACTTCTCTGTCATGGGGGTTTTGCCCCATCTCTTTACCACCATGTTGTCATGCATTTGGATGACTTACTGTTCTCATGCGTGTCTGACAAAAGTACTGCTTTGTGACTGCTGGTTCTCAGGTTGGTTGAAGCTCTTCCAAATTTATGCCAGCATTCATTTTAGTTAAGCCATAGACCAAAAAGCATCTTTATTAAATTTCCTGTTTATGAGAGAGATTTTTCAAGGCAAAAAAAGGAGATATTGGTACACAGGAATCCCTTGAGTCTTAAACCCTACTCCTCATTGATTTCTCATTCAGTGACTGAGAATCCTCCATTTGAAAACAAAGCATTTCACCAAAATCCAGCACTAGTGATAAGGGCCCTGGTGATAAGTCTGTTCCTAAGTAACACATATTTAGCCATGTTTTTTGCATCACTGGGTGGGCCAGATCCTCTGTTACTGTGAATTGGAGGAAACAGAGTGCTGCTGATGTACAACAGCTGTAGATATGTTGTTCTATGTTGATTCTGCAATTTTGATTTTATTTTTTAGGGCCTCTATAAATAAAAAACAAAATACTTGACAACCTTCTGTCTTCAGCAGGCTGAGAAGAGACGAGTCTTTCAAGCTCAATGCAATTTCATAGAACAAGCTGATTCTTTTCTGTTCTTGCCTCTCTTTAGTAATAGTAATAACCAGCTATCAAGTATTGTTTCCTAGTCATTATTTTGGCTGTTGATTTCCTGCCAAATAGATTTATTTTGGTGTTTGATTGGGAAGTCCAGTGTTTGTACAAGGACTTTCAATAGAATCCAGAGTAATGATGGGTTTCTGCATGTAAATGTTTTGCTCTGTGCAGGGTGTGGTATGTACTCTACATGAAGGAGATGATTTTGGCAAGTTAGCACTTGTGAATGATGCTCCCAGAGCAGCATCCATTGTTCTGCGGGAAGACAACTGCCACTTCTTGAGAGTAGATAAGGAGGACTTCAACAGGATCCTTAGGGTAAGAGTGGGAAGGGCTGCCCTCAGCGTGATATCAGAACTTGCAAGTTCTTCCAGAGGCTGTCATTTCTATGAATATATTAATATTAGTAACTTTGTTTGTAGTATGTCTAATTGTAGAACAGAGATGAGACAGTCTAGAAGGTCACATAAAGAATATGATTCTGCCTGTGAGAAAACCAGAATAAAGACAGATAAAGACAGAGAGAAAGAACCAACACAAGTATTTTGTGTTTGAAAGTCATGCAGTTTGTTAGAGTAACTAACCAGGGAAATCAAGTGCAGGCATATTTATTAAAAGTAACTTGTCTTGCAGGATGTGGAAGCAAATACAGTAAGACTCAAAGAACATGACCAAGATGTCTTGGTGTTGGAGAAGATCCCAGCAGGAAACAGAATTTCTAATCAAGGAAATTCACAGCCACAGCACAAGTATGTTTTCATTCAGTAGTGCAAATGTCAGACAATTATTAACCTTTTCAAATGGTGCTATTATCCAAACAATAGCATATTCCCTTTCAGTGGAAGACTGCAGTGCATATAAAGGTTTTCTTTTTTTAGTCATCAGCACATGCCCCATACTCAATAATATATCCATTTCTAGCAGCACACCAGCTCTATGTCTTTACACAATAATTCCCTGAAGATCTCAGTGTAAATACTTACCTCAAGAAATAGCTTCCAAATAGACTAAGATTGATGAAACCTTATTAATCTGAGTTACTGTGTAAAAGATGGGAGGAAAATACATTGTTTTATTGTTAAGTACAGATTTTTTTTTTTGTATTTTGAGCTCTAGATGCTAGGAAGAGTTTGCTATGCACAATTTATATACAATACAAAGATCTCATGCAATGAAAGTTGCAGAGCTTATCTTACAGAATAGTTTAGCGCTGTAATAACAATATTAACTATATTTTCCTTTCTTACTGAAAAGGAATAAGTACAATTCTGTTTGGATACTACTGTGATAAGAGTAGAGTGAGGCTATTATCATTCTGAACCTTGGTAAAACCCCTAAAGGCTTTGTAAATGTGTCATTTGCAAATGGATACACAATTTTCTTCAGAAGCATTCAAACAATTTCAACAAGTTTTGAATCCTTTACCCTGAACCTCACTTTCTCTGAAAAAAGAGCCAATTTGTTGTGCAATACTTTGGGTACAGTTTTTATCTCATCTGGGATTTCATACACTTATTTTATCTGCATGACTGACTGTAAAGATTTATAAAGATCTGTGAGGGTTGCATAAGCCATTCCTTGCATTTTATATACATATTTCACATTTTTCAGGAACTTCTATTTTATTTTTCACTTGATCTATTAAAACATCTAGAAAAACAATCTATGCTACCAGGTAACTGTGTACTCTTTCTTTGCCCAAATAAAGGGAACTTGACCTTAGCCAGTGGATTTGCATCAGCAACTGCAATGCACAGCAGCTTGGTCATAGGTTTAAATCCATTTTCTTGGGTCTGACACATTTTTCATGCTTCCAAAATTGGATTTGAACATTTTGAAACACTGCCTTCCTTGCAAACTCTTTGCACCGGTGTTACTTGTATTATTTAACATTTTCAGAATTTGATAAAAATAGCCAGAGATATTATGGTAAATGGTTAAGTTAGGCCTTACATACCAGGAATATTTTCAGGTAAAGCTCAGAATTTCGTTTCTATAAATATTTTGCTCATTTGGTCAGGTTTTGGGTACTGTAAATGTGCCAGCAAGGGAGCTTTTGCTGATAACTATGACCAATAGACATAAGCTACCCAAAAGAGGAAGTTAGCCTGAAGGTTCACTGCCTGCTTTTCACAAGTTGGGTCACTTTGTTAATACTGTGTTGGCAGTGTCTTTATTTTTAAAGTCTTCAAAGTGAGTTCACTGGGTCTGAGGATGATGTTTCTTTTCTTAGGAAACAGAGTAAGTGGCTACATTTATGTTTGAGAGACCAAACCAAAATTACCAAAGGTTCTTGATTTCCAGAATGTATTACTGGAATGTGTTAGTTGAGTGTTCAGTACTTTTGAGAATGACTGCCCAAAAGAGAAGCTTATCAGGCACCTCTTCTCAGGAAAGAACTAATTTTCTCATCTTAGCCTTGGGGGAAACTTCATTTTGGGAGCAGTTCATTTCCTTGGGGGTAACTTCATTTTGGTTCCAGTTTGGATTCCAGTGCCTCCTCTACGGAGGAGACAGAGCTCCTAGCCAGCTCCCTGAGCTGTGCTTTCAAACAGTGCCAGTTTTGCTTGGGAGGACTGGCTCTGAAGTTACCACTCCCAAGATCTAACTCTTTATGGGTGATCACACTCATGCAGCATGAATTCAGCAGCCCTGCAAGTCGCTTCACTGTTCATTTCCACTTTCATATTCAGAGTACAGCAACCTGTGATTTCTCTGCTTCACTCACTTAGATACTTGGTTAGTATCTCTGTGAGAATGTGCACTGGCTTAACAAGTGTTTGTGTTCTTGGGACATCAATACAGTTCTTCCAAAGAGGTTGGCAGGTAAAAGAACTGTGACGGTCAGTGCTCAAAGTGAGGAGGAGCTCCCAGGAGCTCAGCTCCACCACTTATTTCTCAGCAGGAGCAGAGTACCTTCACTTCTCAGGGTTTTTTTCTTTCTTTTTTTTCTTTTATTTTTTTTTAAGTTTCATACTTTATCAGTTGAATTCCAAAAAAAAAAAAAAGAAAGAAAAAAAAGATGGAAAGATTGAAAGAATGGAGGGAAATATTAAAAAAAAATCTGATCCATGAGAAAAGAGAAAAAAAAGATGACAAGTTTTCCAATATCATATTGTATTCTGCTGGTACTTAAAATCTTGCCAGTGTTTTTGCATGAAGGAGAAAAACCTGGCTGTTGCACTAGTTCTCTCACCTCACTAAACTAATTCCAGGAAATGGTACAATTCTCAGTTTATTGACTTGAAACATTTACTTCAGCTATGCAAGGTGTTGCACAAATGTGAGGATACAGTGTGCTCTCTCTTTATCTGCCCCCACCTTCCCAGACCAACCTGTGTCAGGGATGCTGAAGGAAACTGTTTCCTTGCTCTGGCACTGATACACACTAGCTCCTATTTCAGGCTCATAATGAGCCTGTTAAGATCCTTTAAAGACTGCAAGTTGTTGTTGTACTGAGATAGTTGTTCTCAGTGGAGGAGCGTTTCTGCTTGTACTTCTCTGAGTTTGGGCCATTGCAGCTCTGCTGACTGTGCTGTGCTTGTGGTGGTCTTATACTTGTGTGGGGAGGGGAGGGGGCTGTCTCTCATCCCTGGGCAGGGTGGAGAATGTTATTGTTAAGGTTTACAAGGGGAAGCTAGTAAAGATTGTGAGGGCTTTTGGCCTAAGCACGCAGAGATTCTGGTCAGGGCAAGTGTTTGGCACACAGCAGCACAACGGTCCTGATCTTCTTGCTGGTACACAATTATTTCTTGATTAGCTCTTTTGGCTGTGAGATGCTAACTGCTCCTTTCCCTCCCTCAGGTACATTGTGATGTCAGGAACCCCAGAGAAAATTTTAGAGCACTTTCTAGAAACCATGCGCCTTGAAGCAACTCTGAATGAAGCAACAGGTATCTACATGGCAGCAGCTGTTTTATTATTACCCTAGAAGATGGATTTGCTGTGGGAACACTGCTTTGAAAAGCCCCTATAGTGGTGGTTTTTCCCAGAAGAACTGTCTGCTGCTCTGAAACAACCCCAAGAGAATTAAGGAGATCCAGAATTAAAAATAGCAATCCACTTTTCCAAGCCTGCTCTATTGTGTTTGTGCTTTAAGGTCATGGTAGAGCAGCAAAATCCTCCAAGATGCCAGATCAGCACTTATGGCTTTAATCAGGCACAGCCATAAAGCCTGGACAGAGCACCCCGTTAGTAACAGTACCCCTTGTTCTGGAGGTCACTGTGAAATAGGCTGATACTTCCAGACATTACGTTGTGCTGCCATAAGTATTCTCACATCTTTACATCACATTTAAAGTATCACAATTCAAATTTTGTGTTTGTGATATTTTCCCATATGCAGGGAAAAAACAATTGTTACTCAAAGGAGAACTTGGCACAGCATGGGCCGAGTCCCAAGAATGCAGGTGGCTGCATCTGCACTTAGTGGGCTGCTCTTCATTAGTGTACAGAGAACAGAGAATTTACATCTAGGGATGGTAATATTTGCAGACTTACATTTTAGTTAGTAATTTAATTTTTGAAGAATCTGACACAAAAAATCCTCATAATTTTCATAAAGTAATACATAAACATATAATAAACTATATAGCACTGCTTTTGCAAGTTCTTTTTGCACTATAGATATCTGCAAAGTATATATTCAAAAGTGTTCTTAAATCCAATTAATCTGTTATGGACCTCAAAGTATTGGAGAAACCTGTATAGAGGTCTATAAATGGTGGAATTAGTGAAAAATTACAGAAGTCCTTTTAAAGTGTATGTTTTCACTACTTTAAAGACAGAAATAAAAGGGATCCTTTTCATAGATACCTGTTTACTAGAATTTCAAGCAGAGTATTTTTCTTCAGGCTTGCAGCCATATAATTGCAAGTTTGCCATCCACAGTATGCATGTATTATATATTTTTCAAAACAAATTATTTTTTAAATATTTTAATTTTTTTTTTTGTCAAAACATCTAGTGACTAGATTGTACCTATATCCCAATACAATATAATGTGTCACAATTCATAAAGTTAGTTTTAGGATATAGGATCACAGAATGCTGGAAAACTGAATTTTTTGTTTATGCATTCCTTTAATTTAAGAGTATTTAAAAACCAGTTTGCTCTGGGTATTACATTGAAAAAGTGCTGCCCTTCCAGAGGTGAGTTTTTTCAACTGAGAGATACTTTCATATAGGAAGTGGAAGCAATGATGTAATATTCTATTGCACAGTTGTCTTCATATTTCTTCTGCCATTCCTTACAATGTTTGTAAATGTTTCTGTTATCTCAGAAGTTGCACTCTAGAAATAATACCCTAGGGTATTGTGTTCAGTGTTTCTCAGTGATTCCATATAAGCCTGCCAAATTCATTCTGGCCTCTGCAGCCAGGCTTTATAAATCCTTCTTGTTGTAACAAATACAAAGATAAGGCAAACTGGGATTTACACCAGCACTATCACAGGTCATTTCAGCAGGAAAAACAGCGTGCTGGGTTTTGCCAGAGAACATGTCAGTCATATTGTTTATATACATTTTAATTTAAATGTAGCAGCTGTGATACCTTTGTCTCATAATAAACCCAGAAATTTGACTGTCCATTTATCTCTTTTAGGCATTCTACTCAGTGCTAGGAAATCAGCAAAGAATGAAATTTTTTGTCTTTTCCTGTGTAGGATATACTAAGTGTGCTGCCTGGTATTGTAACTGCTAAAGCCAAATGTTACAACTCTCTCTAGTTTCCCAGGTGTGAAAGGCCTAATTCTTCCTTGCATGGAGCTCCACACTTGTAGGGAAGTGTATCCAAATATTTCACTTCAGCACAGATGTGGGGCTTTTTGCTGTGCCAGAATTCTCTTTGACACTGGCAAACGTCTGTAAACAATAAAATTAATGCAATAAAATTCATGCAGACAAGACTAGAAGATGAATATTATAGCTCATATTTGTTCATTACCCTTTTTTGTACCTAATGCCTACAAAGTGCAAAAAGAACACTATTATCTGCAGAGGGCTAATAAGATCATTCAGATGAAAGAAAACTCATCTTTGACACCCCCAAGCAGTTTGCAGAGGCTTAATTGACTGTTTTCTTTCTTTTGTTTTCACAGATTCTGTTTTACAGGATTTTATTATGATGCACTGTGTTTTTATGCCAAATAGTCAGCTCTGCCCAGCCTTGATGGCACAATATCCTTTTTGAAGAGAAAAGTTAAGTCTCTTTAGCCATTATACCTAGCAGTGATGAAAGTGAAGCTTCCCTCTCAAGAAGTACATCACATCCCATGGAGGCTGTGCCTTGTGAGTAGATTCTCAGTGTCTGACTAGCAGCTGTCCATAGCTCAACAACTCTGAAATGGATGGTGTATAACTCATGATGAGATACAGTACAGACCATGAAAACTATATTTCCTGTGGTGATTACTGTTCCAAGGGAAATAAATGTACTGTCCCTCCACCAAATAAGTGAAAATACATAAAACTTTGGGTAACTCTTCCTGTATCTTTCCTGTCTTTCTTGGGTTTTGCTGAACTACAGCATCTACTTTTTAACTGGGATAGTTATGACTTAGTGATTTCAGTGGTCCAGTTTACAGATTGCAAACTGCGAACTGTCTCTAGCAAGAGGCTGCCTGAACTTGTAGACCTGTGGGTAAGTAGTTCCTAGAAACTGTCATAATTGTCATGAAAAAGTAGTGATAATCTGTAATAATAGTCCATAGCATATGCAAACAAACTGTAAGAAACTTCAATTGGATGTGAATACTAGGAGATGAAATCTTAATAGTGGAGAGCATTGAGAGCTGGGAGTGATTCTCGTCCTGTCTGCATGTTCACAGGAGTCTGTGAAATGTCCATCTGTCAATTACAGGCAGATTGTTTAGTATGAGGAGCTGTTGGAGAGTTTTCCTTGTGCACAGTGACTTGAAGCTATCAAGTAACTGGGAACATTAAATAAACATATAATGTTTTCTGTTTTATAGAATTCTGACAGGGGTATAATAACTTCAGCTCCCTATTTATTTGTTTTGAATTGCAATGGTGTGAAAGTGCTTTCCTTCAAGCTCAGTGGGGCGAGTGACATCTGGGAAAGCTCACCTCCTGAAACCACAAAATAGAGCATTGTGTCCTTGTCTGGCAAGTTTGAGAATCCATTTGTGTTACTCCTAGCGAGGAGAGTAATTGTTTTGAAAACCTTTGGACCCATGAAACTGGTCTGTAGAAATTGTTCACACACCTGAAACAAACAGATTTTCCAAAATCACATTGTTTTGGATTTCAAAAGTATTATGAAATGCTGCTGCTGACAGCACTGAGAGGGGAAGAAAGGGCAGCACTTTTAATGTTTGGGGGTTTTTGTCCTGATTCTCTTAGCTCATATTATTCATTCAGTCTATTTGAGATACAGGCTTCTCTATCCTCAGTTATAATTGAATACCTCTATCCAACAACTGGGAAAATCAGACCCATAAGCAAAATGTACCTCATTCTTTACAGGGGAAAAGCTTTTCTGGTAATCAAAGTTAAGGATAATTACACTTAAGGATAAATACTCACTTGTGATGAAATCTGTTCTGGATAGGATGCTGAGACCATGGTCTTCAGTGGGTCATGGCAAGCATCATGTTAATTCTTTTCAGAGAGGAGCTGGAAGTAGCTGGTATCCTACTGCTTTAGTGTTAGCTTTCCTGGAGCTGAATTATTATTTATTTGGTCCATTTTGAATATGGAAAAGCTAACTGTGCTTTGTTGATTGTACCATTGAAATTTATTGTTGGAGTTGAAAGGTTCCTAACAAAGCTCATCTTTTTGGAGCAAAATCACCCTACAAAAGTGTTTGCCAGTGCTGTGAGACTGAGAGCTTAGTTATGCTCAATGAGGAAATTAAAACAGAAAAAGAAGAAAAGTTGATTCAGTCGGTGACTTTTTACTTTAGCTCCCAATTTTGAATCAAAACAAGTCTATTTCCCTACACCCACTTAGGATACTGTTTTAGCTGGCAGCATGCAAGTATAAGTAGAGCTAGACCACTGAAGTGCTTTCAAGTATAGTACAGAGTATAAATTATTTAGGTTTTCACTTGTTTTACAGCAGTCATTTGTAAGTTATTTTAATCCTAAAAGGAATGGACAGGTGCCCCATTTTGTCCAAGTAACATTATTGCTTGCTGTGGATTCCATGCTTATTCTGTGCTGTCCTTCAGCACACCAAGTCTTTTTCAGTCATTAAAGAATATAGATCCTGCAATATGAAAAATAATCACTTCTGTTTTATAGGGAGGCAAAGCATGCTCCCCTGTCCTGGATCAGGATATAAGTCCTGTGTGTTGGACCAAGGCCCCTATTTCCCTCTTCTTCACAGAACAGAAACAGACAAACTCTCAGAGCTACAGCTTGTCAGAGGAAGGCAGGACAAGGCCTGAAAGAAAACCTGAAATAGAGCAGCAACTCCAAAAGTGACCTTGATTTAGTGCAAGTGTGTAAGGATGTGTGCAGGGGTGAACCTGTAAAGGACCACTGTCTAAATACTTGCAGAGTATAAATTCCTCTTTTGCTCTCTGTTGATGATAGCTCTTCAGCACATTTCTCCTTTACCATTGTGCCACCAAAACAGTTTGCATTCTGTTGTAGCAATGATCTTGCACAGCTCCTGATACAGCTGGGTCTTCCTATACAGGGAAGAACAGCCTTCAGAATTGCTTCAATTTCTTTGCACATGCTAGGGAAAATTAGAAATATGTGTATATATTGAGCTCTAACCATATTGGTGTTGATAAATATTTTGCAATTATCTGACACTTGTTGCAAGTATACATCACAGTTTATTTCTGACTGCAGTCTGTAGTGAAGCTGCATCCTGAGGATCACAAAAATATGAGAACCTTTCATTGAATTTCTCTGTGATAATGTTAATAAAAGAGAAATCAATGTAAATGAGCAGTAAAAATACAAAAAAATTACCAGTGCCTGTGGTGAGTCAGGTAATAAGAAACTAAAAACACATTAAATAATTATAGTGTTTGAAAGGTAAATATGACATGAGAAAAATGACTCCATAGAATATTAAACTTGCTCCCCAAGATACTGGAGCACATAACTTAGAATGAATTACTTACTTCTTATGACCTTCTGACTTACTTTCTGCCTTAATTGTACTGTCATGTTTAGTTCTCTACTAATTTTAAACCATTCCAAATGAAATTAAAATGCAGATTTCTGAAAGTTTGTTAGTCAAATGAGTGCCCCAGGGGCTTTGGGCCACAGGATCATTTCAAAGTGTCATTTAATGGGTACTTTTCCCCATTGCATTTTATTCATAGTATTGTTAGAGATTTTTTTCTAAATTAGAAGCTTAGAATAAATACTTTATATCATTTTTATTTTCTAATTAGTATTTTAAAATATTTTGGTACAGCAACTGAAAATGCATCTTGAAAGGATGCAAGAATGCTGGACACAGCTGTGAGGGAGAGTGTCAGTATTTTAATGTTACATGCTACTGTGTAATTGGGAATAGTATTACTCATGGCAGTCCAGAATCAGAATTAACTGAGTAACTGGGAAGCAAAGTTGAAGATGTAACTGGACTCAATCAGTGCTCACTTTCCAGTCAGCTCTCAGGTTTTTTTTGAACATTTGAAATACATATTGTTAACCTTTTTTCAGTGAGAAATAGACAAAAAAATTGTCATATCCTGTTTCTTTTGGAGATTTTCACACAGGTTAAAGGCTCAAATTATCTCAATTTATTACCCATTGTGCCTTTACTTCTTTTCTTGTTTTTTTTCCTTTCACTAAATGTTACTTTTGGCCTTTTAGTTATTTGTATATTTTTGTAATGCTGACACTTGGTCTTTTAAAAAGGTCAGTTAAATGTTTCCCATTTTTTCTTATTGTTCAATGAAATGTTTCCCATTTTTTCTTATTGTTCATCACAAAATAGCTTTCACAAAGTATTTTGTACGAAATACACTTTATTTGACATAGTGAAAATGTCTGATTTCCTCATGACAATGAGGTTATTACAAATTTTATTATTTTACCCTGTGTTTCTATAGTCAGTTTAGGCTGTAAATGTCAAAGTCCCCTCCCTTAATGGGACTGAGGTTCATTTTGAGTTACAATAACTTGTAAAAACAAAAGGAATAACACTGGTGGTTCATTCCGGTAGTCTTCCTCACAAACAGAAAATTGGAATTGTTAATAAACACAAAGTGACATTTTTCTTTTTCTTCAACTGTTTTGAAAGAGGAACAAGGAGAAATATCCTTCAGTCTCCATGGTTAATCCTCCTTGTGGTTCCAGGTTTCATTTCTTTTCTGTTCTCCTACATCTCTGTGGTGAAGCTGTGATCCTTCCTGTGCTCTTCAGAAAATTCATTTTCATTTTACTTTTTTTGTATGAACATGAAAAGTTTGCAAATTGTTATGCTAGTGGATGTCAGAATTTAGAAGTGTATATTGGAAACTTATGTTTGAGCACCCCAAAAATGGTTTGTTGGAAGTCAGTTGCTCGTTAATTCATACTGGGTTTAATATTTTCAATCACTGAATGTTTTCCTTGACACTGGGGCACCTATCATGCCCAGCCTTCTCAGGGGACAGAGCAGGAGAAAATGGATTATGCCCTCAACAATAAAAGGCGAGTCGTTCGACTGGTTCTGCAGTGGGCAGCTTTATATGGAGATTTACTGCAAGAAGATGAAGCAGCAATGGCCTTTTTGGAGGTATAAAGGAATCATTGTATCCCTGAAGTGAAAGAGATCATTTCAAAGGGCAAAGTTCATTTCAGTTTATGATCAGGTTTGGCTGCAGACAGTAAAGGCACCACAACAGTGTTTGAACAGTGTTTGAGGTCCAGCCTCTGCACCTCTGAAAAGAGTCTTGCAGATCCCTTTCAGAGCAGTGTATGGGTAGTTTGTGCTATAGCAGTAGCTGAATTTGCTTTTTCTAGTATTTTCTTCTGAATGGTTCAGGGGCCCTAGAGATTGAACTGGAGGGCTGTTTATGCCTGCCTGAGGTGTGCCAGGGGGGAGCTGGAGGGCTGCCACTCTACAGAACCAGAAGTCCTTTTCATTTGAATGAAAGCTGTACTGCAGCTGTTGGAACTTGTAATCTTTGTCTTCAGAACCCGTGTAAATTCTTTGTGGTAGCTGCCATATCCCTGGATTTCTAAGATAAGAATGCACTGCCAATGTCATGCTAAATGATTGGGATTGCCATTCTTATTTTATATGGTGTTTATGGAACAGAATCCCGTCTGTTACTGGTTGAATGAAAGTTCTTGTCCTAAAGAGCTTGAAACTGAATCTAAGATTTAGCAGAGGGGAATAGAGAGGGGCTTTAAGAGTGGTAGACACCCCATAAACCCACATGGGAAAGCTTTTCAAGCTTTGGAGATGACATAGACTTCCATTAGTCCAGAAGTTAAAGAACAATCACTAGCTGCAAGCACAGAGATCCTTGTTGGGGACGGTTTTTTGTAGCTGTAACAGGAAGAGGTTTGAGGAGGGTTTAGAAGTGGTAATACTGTAATGGATTCGAGTAGCTGAGAGTCAGTGACTCAGGAGCAAATCAAGCACTAAAGAATACAACAGCAATGAATAAAAAAACCTATTATGCTGGATTATTTGTGGATTTTTTAGTCTTTATCCTTGACACTGTGAAAGTGCAGGTTTTACACAAGCAGCCGGTGGTTACAGAGTGAGCTCAGGAGCCACATCAGGCTTCCCTTCTGCATGTGTAACTCTTGCTTTAAATCAGCTGGAGATAAACAAGTAGAAGTAATAGAGGGTTGGGCCCAGCATGTGTTCCTCTATGCAGATTATCACTCTTTATAATCATTAAGCTATCAGATGTCATCTCATAATCCTCTCTCCTGAGTACTGCTCATTTACCCCTGTCGTTATTTAAAGACTATTCTGTATCATTTACAGGAATTTTATGTATCTGTATCAGATGATACCAGAATGATTGCAGCACTAAAGGAGCAACTTCCAGAGCTAGAGAAAATTGTAAAGCAAATGTAAGCATAGTTTTTGCTTCTTTCCTTCCCCTGCCCTTTTTCTCAGTAAATTGATGAAGAAAATTTATTGGTTATATATATTAAAAAGCCATTTTGTGAATGATAGTTATACAAAATTGAAAGTTTGCATGCAGGTTTATTTCAATTAATGTCTATGGCCCTCTTTTCCACATCATTCTTGCAAACACCATAGCCTTACTGAGAGATTGACAGAAGCTTATTTCATGCTTACATGAACTTTGTATAGTATTTTTTCTGCTTGGTCATAGATTAACTGTGGTATCATCTAGTCTTTTCATCTATAAATAAGATTATATTAATATGCTAGTTTGACAAGTGGTCCATGTTCTATAGGTGATATTGTACACAAAATCTCTCAGGCAACATTTCATTGTATATTCTATGCTTTATCTTTTTATAGTTCTGAAGAACCTAAAGCACCACAAAAGAAGGTAAGAAAATTTATTTGTTCATTTTCTCAAGTAAAATCTTAAGCAGAGCAAATTCATAAGCATCTTCTCTTAAGTAATCATGGATATATTAAAAAGGACATTGAGAGATAGCTTTTAACATTGTCAAATTTTGCATTGATACTCTTTTTCCTGCCATTGATAAGAGATGTATTGTAGTTCATGTGTACTACGTGTTTGTTCTTGCATTAATGTGAATCTCAATGATTCATTTTCAGCACAAAGTTCTCCTGCAGCTGTTCAACACAAGTGATGACAGAGCACAGAAACGCCAGCCTATCAGGGGCAGTGATGAAGGTGAGTTTCTTCTCTGCTAAGTTTTCTTGAGCCACTGACATCTATAAAAATTTTTCTGTCTCAAGAAAAGGTCTAAAAATAAATGAAAGTACCTATCTGGAATTTTGGAGCCTGGCCTGAAACAAACTCTTTGCTTTTGCTAGCTCACTATTCTCTGTTGTTGATTTGAGGTGCTCCTGATCTTTTCCCTTAGTTACTTGTGCTGTCAAACACTGCTTCCTCAGAGGAAGATGTAAAAACCTTTAAAATAAGGAATGAACAAAACAGGAAGAACCAAGAAGACACTGTACTGCAGGGAATGGCAGTGCAAGAAAGAGTGGAAGCTGAAGGTCATGTTTGAGCCTCTGTCTCCCCTGGGTAGTTTGAGCTAACATGTACAGCTGTTCTTTGCAAGGTAGGAGAGGAGCAGATAGTCATGCCATGGACCATGGATCTAGAATCCAAGGATCTAGGCACACAGCCTAAAAACCAAAATCTGCTGCTTTGCCCTATTGGTGTTGTTTGATTTTCTGAAGAGATTAATATAAATTACATCAGAATGTCATTTTCAGATTACTGATAAGGTACTCTTAATAGTTGTTTTGTGGAACTTCATCACCTAAACCAGCTGCTTCTTCAACATGTTTGATATTAAAGGATAGCTCTTGCTAATGAACAGCAGTAAAAAGAAGGTAACAGAATTCAAGGTCATGTGGCTGAGAAAGCTGGTGGCAGAAATCAGACCATCAGAAGAACCATGTTAAAGCTGGAACTAACTATATATGAACAGCAGACATCCTGCCAGTCATGCAGCTTTTGTGGTCCATAGTGGTGTTTCTAGGCCTACAAAGGGGGAAACAGTTCCTGCTGCCAGGGAATTACTACCTCCTGTGTCTCTCCAGGCAGGCAGTAACTGCTCAGTTCATATGGCTGCACCTTTCTCATTCATAGGATAGGCACTGTCCTGAACACTGAAAATCCAAAATCCAAAACTCTGGGAAATCAGAGATTTCTGTACCAGAAATTGTAGAGCATCTGAGGAATGAGGAGCTATGTAGTGATTTATTGTTTCTTTGTTTTGTGAGGCTTGGTTACTGAAGTGAAAGTAATTTGTATGGTAAATGAGTGCTTTTTACACGTGGAATAAACTGTGCAATGTTTTTTTTTCTTTAGTTCTGTTTAAGGTGTACTGCATAGACCAAACCTACACCACTATCCGTGTGCCAGTGTCTTCTTCTGTGAAGGAAGTGATCAGTGCAGTAGCAGACAAGCTGGGCTCTGGAGAAGGCCTCATCATAGTAAAGATGAGTTCAGGAGGAGGTACTGTTCTTGCATCATCTTAAACACTCCTCAGTTATGGTGAAGCAGAATTTTGGTGGGATTGGAAGACCAGTTCAGTCAAGGTTTTATACCCACGTGCCTGTTCAGCTCTCATACAAGTCCTAATGAGAGGCACGTCCTTCCTCTACTGCAGGCACAGACTGCAGCTCACATGGGAGACAGGACCAGTGGAGAATCTTGTGTATCTGCATGTTACAGAGCACAGCTACCCCGATTTTCCTTCACTCTTAGACTTGTTAGAGGTTTTTAACAACAGAAATAGGAGTCAAGCCTAGATAAATTCATGCTAGACTCAGGAATCAGTAATGTCAGAAAACACTTCAGTGCCAATATTCTGGCAGTGGTCACTACCATTTTGGGTGCTCTGCCCATGCAAACCATTGAAGAGCTACTTAGTGCCAAGCACACAGACTTAGTGTTTGCAGAGGCTCAGGGATCAGGCCCCCCTCTAGGCTGTGGAAATGTGAGAGTCACTAGCAGGTGAATTCTGCTGGAGAACTGGTGTTGCTCAAGTGCTTTGGTTGTGTGTGGAGACACACAGAGGTAATGAGAGCTGTGTTGGAAGGCATTTTTACAAACAGTGGAGCCTGCCAAAAATGGCTCACTTCCTGAGAACCGACACCAGGCAGCTTTGCTTTTTGGAGTTGAAGCAATTTTTTGTCAGATTTGCTGACCACCAACATCTGCTGGAAGAGACTGTTTTGTAAGTTACTTCATTATCTTTTCTTTACCTGTGATGTGATGCTCTTTTAGAAATGTTGTAATGCTCACCTCCTTGAGCAGTTACTGCCTTCTAGGGCAATTTCTTTTAAGAACAGTTCTCCGCATGCTTACAGCTCAGCAATAAATTAATGGACTCCCTAATTAGGCTTAATTTTTGCAGGTAGTTTCTAGTGATAGAAACAGCAGCCTTCTTGACCTGTCTGGGCAGTTTGGAACTGTGATTCTGGTTCTGTAGGAGACTGGTTTGGGCTGAGCTTACCACATTTCTTCAGTAAAGAGGATCTTGCTGTCTTCTATTCTGTATCCTGAATACTTGAGTTACTGGTCAAAATTTGTTCTCAGAAGTGTGATCTGTGCAGCTGGTAGATCAATCCTGCTGTAAATTGTAATAAATAATAATTTGTCTCATTTTTACAGAAAAGGTTGTGCTGAAGCCCCACGATGTTTCGGTGTTCACCACTCTGAGCGTTAATGGCCGGCTGTTTGCTTGCCCTCGGGATCAGTTCGATTCTTTGGTATGTATGTGTGCAGTGCTCAGGAACACCTGGCCCTTTTTGCATTTCCTCACTTCAGATAAAAACTAGTGGAAACATTCCCAATAAAAGGCTTGTCACACTGCAGTAGGATGAGCCCTGAAGATAAAACAAGCTGATGTTCTAATTCCCTAAAATAGACCAGAAATCCATCCATCTGATCCACATAACAGAACTTGATCCCAGTACTCTCTCTGTCACACTGAGCATTTAGGAAGAGCTGAGTATTGTTACCAAGACATGCAGTAATTCTTCATTACACAATTATCTCCTCAAAGTCATAGAGATATATTTTCTAAGATAAGTGTTATCAATTAAAGCATTCTGGAGATTTAATTCCAGCAGTAAATTCTTAATTTTGTTTTATTTCTCATCCTCACAAAATACTGTGTAAAAATCTGAGATAATTCTAAGTAGAATCACATAAAATATTCCTGGTAGAAAGTCTGTTTTTTTTCCTTAGGTAGAATTGCTCATAAGTACTTACAGTTTATACAGTCATTCTAGTGATCTCCATGGGGTCTGCTTTTATAGAGTTTGATTTGACTGTACTTTTTGTTCCTTTTATTTCATTAAAAACAAATGTCATTGCCAAGTCATGTCAGCATGAACTCTATTACTCCTAGCCTTGTTTCAGCCTCCTGTATGCTTTTAACAAGCCACTTAGTATGTATGCCTGATTTCTTTTATGGATATGGTAAAATCTATTCTTTGCTGCTGCTTTCAATTTAGTAACCAGGGAATGCACATCCAGCATATGTAGTTCCATGCAGAGATACCTCTTGTTCAGCTTATTAAATTCTGGTGTTCCCTTAAGGTTAATTAATCCTGCCAAGTAGATACCCTCATGGGGCATGCTACTGTAAAGCAGGGGTGTTGCATCAGTAAAACTGTGCTGGGTACTTATTTATGGCTCTGCATTGTCTATGTACACATAGCTTTCACAGCTGTCCTGCCTTTCTGTACCTTTTCCCTGTGCTATTTACCGTGCATCAAGTACTCAAAGTGCTGCAGGGAGCTCTAAGATACAGGGCTGCAATGTGCTACTTTTCATCAACTAGACTGAATTCAGTAAGAATTACAGAAGTACATTCAGCACCTTAAAATGGTCCTCAGCATTGCATAGCAAATTACAACCCCTTATCAGCTACATTTTTTCAAAGAGGTATGAACAAATCAAAAAATGTTACAGCCTTAGCTGCCTCCCAGTTTAATCATTTCAGATTCCAGTTTCTGGCTGCTTCCTGTTCATGAACATTTATCCACATTACATTTGGTAATTCCCGTGTGAAAATTGTTCTGGGTAGATGAATTTTCAAATATGCCATGAGTTTGCATCTAAGTGCTTCTTTCCTAGCCTTGGAAAATATGTGTTTGTTATGGTAACAGCTATGTTGTGTTCATCTCCAGACGGGGGAAAAAAGACATCTTTCAATCTGTAGGCAGTTCTCTTTCCATAGATTTCCACAAGTTAGAATTTTCTACACAAAGCTACCGTACTTTTATTTCATATGTTGTCATAAACTAAAGAAACTTTGTGTTTGTGCAAATCCCAATTCAAAGCAATCTGCAGGTTTTTGTAATATTAATGGCTGCTCTGGATTTTTTAGAGAATACTTTTCTACTATTTTTTTAAATTATAGATGAAGTTTTTAAGGTGATAATGTTTGTGATTTAGTTAAGTTTTTTTTAGTTAGTTTGTATGATGATGATAATTAAAAGGAAAGTTTTCCCTAGAGTACAAAGCAAGAATTCATACAACAGTAAAACCCCTACACACTATGTGCCACTGAGAAAGTGTTTTGATGCATTAATCCAGTCAGACTTATTTCTCTTGCTAGTATATTACTCTTATATAAAATAGGATTCATTTAGTAGGCTCATTTCTTATATTGCAGCATCTAAATATGGTCTGTCAGTCTGGCAGACTCCACTGAGTTTGTGCTGGGAAAGCAGCCTGTTGACAATTCCGTGCTCCATCATTCCGCGTTTAACAAAGGCGGTGAGCTCAGAGTTGGGAAGCTCGTGTGTGAGCTCTGCCGCCCTCTCCTGGGAGCTGCACCGGTGACCTGCGCGTTCACGGCGCCTCTGCGGCTGTTTCACCCTCCAGTTTGCCGGGGGGTTGCTGGGCAGTATCTTAGCAGCGCTGGTTCAAACACTTCACCCTGATAGGTACAACAGACCACTTCACATCTGACTTGATCTCAAGCCGTGTTTTAAATCTCTCTTTAATACTTCACCTGTGTGCAGAATCATAGATCACGTCTCATTTATTGGGTGGCATGGAAATGCCTTTCAGAAATGGTTTGTACTTGGTTCTTTCTCATAAGACTGTGTTTCATTTTAAACAGCCTAGCCAGGAATTTGCAATCACAAATTGTGCATCAAATTTGTGTACTGTCAGAGAACGTACGAGGTTTATTTTATAAGTGATCAGAGGATCCTGCAATCACTGCAGATTTCGGAAGCATTCTAGATGTAGCAATTCTCATCATTAGAATCAGGAATATGTAAAAGTATTTGGCTTGTCCTTGGTGGCCTAGTTATTTGTGTATGTGAAAAAGGAAACATAAAAGTTTTTTGGAAAGACCTATGCTCCTAAACAAACACACATGCTTTAGTTAGCACAACATGTATTATAGATTCAAATTTTAGAACAATGTTAAAAATAACACACTGAGAACAGTCTAATTTATTTTCTTATAGTGTCTCTGAAGAGCTTTCAGAATTTTCCTGAATATCCTGTGCATACTGGATACTGGTTTTACTCATTACCCCAATACCTGTGTTTAAAAGCAAATTTCAGTTTTACTACAATTTCAGTTATTTTCAAATATTTTCTTGTTTGTAGGCACCATTGCCAGAACAAGAAGGACCATCTACTGGTACAGTAGGAACATTTGAACTGATGAGTTCCAAAGACTTAGCACATCAGATGACAATTTACGACTGGGAGCTTTTCAATTGTGTGCATGAGGTATGAGGATCTATATATTCAGCAGGTTAGAATCTATTAAAAAGTGTTTAACTGTACATTGTAGCTTTGTGCATTATTTCCAAAACCACCTCTAAGCTTGATTTTCAAAAATTCTACAATAAAGCCACCTACAAGTTTTGAAAGTTAGGCTTCCTCTGGACATGTGCTGCTTGTTGAATTACTTTTGTTTGTTTTGTGGTATTAAGCTGTTTATATATAATCTGTAGTGGCACTTTTACTATGCCTCAGCTATTGTATACTGGATTTGTAACCTGAGTCTTTGTCATCTGTGCAGCTATAAATGTAAACTAAACTGCAGAGCAAATTTCAGGCTAGATACTTACCTGGTCAGTCTTAGTCTCTTTCCTTGAAGAAATGCAACTTCAAAAAGAATTCCAAACTGTTTTCTCTTTCCTAGCTGGAATTGATCTATCACACTTTTGGAAGGCACAATTTTAAAAAGACCACAGCAAACCTGGACTTGTTTTTAAGAAGATTCAATGAAATTCAGTTCTGGGTGGTCACCGAGATTTGTCTTTGCTCTCAACTCAGCAAGCGTGTTCAGCTGTTAAAGAAATACATTAAGATAGCAGCCCAGTAAGTATGCAATCATGTGGGAGCTGGAGGTTCAGTATAGTCAGTGTGGTTTTGTTTTCTCTTTTCAGACAGCCACACAGAGTAGAGGTTAAAACACTCTGTATTTGGTCATTCTGTCTGTTTTCTTATAGGGCTCTATAGAACCTTGTTAATACATTTTCTTCTTTCTTGTGCTACTCTCCATTGCTCCTTGATCTGTGATCTCTTAGGGCCATGTTTACAAATCAAATTTGTGAGAAAATATATTTCAGTTCATTAGGAGAATCCTTCATTTACCCTCCTGTACATTAGCAAATATTAGTATGTGAATTAGTAAATATTTAAAAAATTGAACCTAATTTTCCTGAGAACAGTAATGTTTCTGGTTCTGCTCAGGAGAACCGTTCTCAGAATTGCCCTGAGGGGGAAAACCAAGAGGGGAGAGTAAAGAGATGTAGCATGAAAATGATGACACTTGTGTTACTTTCATTCTGTTTGGGATTTGCAGCAAGTTTGCTGATGATACAAAGTGTAGGGTCCTGCATCTGGGGAAGAGTAACCCAAGAAGCAGCATGGGCTGGGGGCTGACCTACTAAGGAGTAGCTCTGCAGAGAGGGACTTGAACTGTTGGTAGATGACAAGGTGACCATGAACCAGCAGTGGGCCTGGGGGCCAGGAGGGCCAGGGGGATCTTGGGTGTGTGGGGAAGAGTGTGGCCAGCTAGTCAAGGGAGGTGTTCCTCCCCCTCTATTCAGCTCTGGTGAAGCCACATCTGAAATGCTGTGCCCAGTTCTGGACTCCTCAGCACAAGAGAGACAAGGAGCTACTGGAGAGGGTCCAGTGGAGGCCACAGAGATGATATGGGGTCTGGAGCATCTCTCCTGGGAGGGGAGCCCACAAGAGCAGGGCCTGTTTAGTCTAGAGAAAAGCAGACTGAGAGGAGATCTCATCCATACGTTCAAAAATCTTGAAGGGTGGTGCCAAGAGAACAGTTCCAGGCCCTTTTCAGTGGTGCCCAGTGACAGGATGAGGAGCAAGGGCCTTAAACTAAAACACAAGGACTTTCACCTCAGCATGAGGAATAACTTCTTGTTGAGGGTGGCAGAGCACTGGAACAGGCTGCCCAGGGAGTTTGTGGAGTCTCCCTGTCCACAGAGATGTTCAAAACCCAGCTGGACACATTCCTGTGTCACCTGGTCTGGGTGACCCTGCCTTGGCAGGGGGGTAGGACTGGATGATCTCCAGAGATCCCCTCCAACCCTAACGATTCTGTGATTCTGTGATTTTTTTCTAATACTTTTAAAATGCAAAATATGAATGTCCTCTCTTGTTACTAACTGCTGGGTCTGAGGTTGGATAGCAGGCATTCTTTCTGTTTTCCTATATTGCAATCCAAATTTAAACTGTTTGGAACCTTCATGTCAGCCTTGACTCCCTAAAGTCAAGAGCAGAGCAGTGACTGACTTCAGAGGGAGCAGGGGCATATCCATGCCCTGCATACGTATAGATTTTTATTATTGTTACACTCTCCCTCCCTTTCCAGCTCATGGTGTAGTTATTGATGTCTGAAAAAGTTTGCTGAGGTTTGTAGTGTTTGTCTACAGCTCTGGGCATTGTAGCTAGAAGCCTTTAGTAGCTAGAAGCCTCTAGTTCCACCAACAGAAATGTTGTTGCAATCAAACCAAGATTTTAAATTTTTTGCATCATTACACAGAGTTGTGTAAAGGAAGAGTTTACTATTGCTGCAGTGATGCTCCTCCCAGTTAGTAATTGCACATAGCTGAAGTCTGTGTTCACATCAAATCTGGGGATCAGAGTGGCTCCTTCCTCCAGGACACCCTGCTCTGCAAGTACCAGCTTCCTTCTGGGATCTACTTTGGGCCCTGCAGTTGGATTATGGTTGGTCCAAGCTGAAGAATTTAAAAATCTGGTGGTGGGCATGCAGGATCAGTTTTATATTTAGAGCAGAGGACAGAATTTACCTCTTTAGTTTCTAAAAATACACACACTGCATATTCCATTATCTCACTGCACAGCCTAGGAGGGGGAAGCAGCTGCCGGCCTGGCGGGCTGTGCCCAGGAGAGGGCAGTGGCACCCACACAGACGTCGGGATCTTTCCTAATCTCAGGCCTGAAATGAGAAAATGTTGAAATGTGGTCATTAAGATACAATAGTAATTTCCATAAACACTTGAAATCAAGTATCCTAGAAATTACAGTTAAATATCTCCTTAATAAACTACCCTAGCCTGCGAGTTCCTCCGAGTCATGGGTTTAATCTTGTGCTATTTACAACAGCCTGACAACCTCCTGTTTACTTCCATGTTTCTGGTATCACTACAATGCTAAAAATAAATAGCTAAAAGCAGTCTGCTCTGCTGGGTCCTCTTTGTCTCCTAAAAGCAGAGAAATCCGAAGCACAAGATTTTCCTCTGTACAAACCAAGAGGGCAGGTTTAATTCCAGGCGCTGGAAAGGCGCTGGGAAGTTTTGCCAGGCTGCTGCCCTCTGTGCAGTGCTGCCATGGTAACAGCTGCTACACATGCACTAAAACAAACACAAAGTGCACCGAAGTTAGAGAGGAGAAAAAGCCCAGACCTTGAAGCAATATCTTTGAGGAAGTTTTGCCTGTGAAGATCCTTGAGACCTAATGAGAACTTTACCCTACCTAGAAGTACTAGACTCATTAGAAAAGTGTTCAGGGAGAACAGCTCAGTGCTGCACTATTAATCTTAGGCATGACTGGTGGTAACGAGATGCCTTGCACGTACTCATTTTCAAAGATAACTGCTACTGAGAAGCTTTTTTCAGTTCTGTGGCTTGAGGTGCAGATATCATTGCAGAAGGCACATCATTTTGTGTCTGCCACCCCATGCCCCCTTGATGTGTGCTCCCAGTCTGTGCAGGCAAGCACAAGGCCAAGTGCTGGCTCCAAGTGCTGTGCACATGTGCTTTCAGTTCCAGGAGCCAGTGTCGCTTTAGCATCTGCTGGAAAAGGATGTAGAGGTTACCAGGTTCATCTCTTTTCTCCAGCTATTGTAGGAATAAACTTTCAAACAAAGGGGAGAAGTGAACTATATTTCCAACAGTGAGTTCTTCCCATATTAATTGTATAAGAAAGTCCTTCTGGGATATGCTTGCACATACTCTTATGGATATCTGCAAATGAAGTTTGTATGTCTTTCCTCTTTGCAGATATATCCACAGGCTTTTTAGTAACCTTCTTGTGTATCAGTGTACTCAGACACTTTCATTCCATTTTTGAAGATCATTCTTTCTGTACATGTGCATATGTTATAAGCCCAAGGAGCCTGTGAGAAATCTCTGAAATGTGTGTTTATAGAGAAAATGGCAAGATGAATATGCTTGTGTAACTAGGAAGAGACTTTTACCATATACACATTTGTTTTGGAGACCAGAGAGTGTATGTGTGTGTTGCTATTCATCCTAACAAGAAGATTTTTCTGGTACAGTCCATTCTGTGAAGCAGAGGGACCTCTGCTCTGAGGTGGTGCTTTGGGGTGCTTTAGAGAATCCACTTTTTGACATTTTACGTGGAGTTTATATGCAGTAGAGCAATGTAGCATTGTTTCTAGTGCCTTACAGGGATCCTTTATCTGGAACTGAGCTATTTATAGTAGTCCCTGTAGAATTTACTGAATATCTGAGGTAGAACATCATGTGTCTATATGGATTTTAACTGGGACTTAGTCAAATTGTATTCCTTAACAGGGTATTTGGCAAAACATTTCCTTTTTAATAGGAAGATAGATTCAAATTAAATATTGCAAATACAGTTGCAGCTGCCTACTTTGTTTGAGCACTAGTGCTGTGTGTTACTAATTATTTTACCCTGCCATAATTTATTCCTAATCCTGTCATGGGCTGTGGACAGCTATCTCTATGGATTTACTTGTGCCTAGGGAAGAGGTTATCACTGACAACCTATCCTGTCTGCTTTTCATCTTTATCTCCCCTCCGATCCACTAATGAGGCACCCCCTGACCTGGACTAGTAGATAAAGTTGGTGTAGCTTTAGCATTTCAGTTTATCCATTCTACCCTTGCTCACTGTTGCTAATCTGATGTGGGAGAATTTGTATGAGCAGCTCTGCCAGAAGATCTGAGAGGGCATCAATCTCCCAACAGATAAACCAGCATAGGGGAGAGATCATTCATTCACATGCTCAATGTTCACACGGTGCAGACACAAGTGAGGCCAAGATCTCAAGGACTCACTCAAAACATCCAAATCTGGTAAAATGGAGGTACAGAAATAATAGAATGGTGTGGATGATAGATGATGGAGAATAGGGTGATGTGGCAATTATGAAGTCAGTAGGATGAGATGATTGTACTAATTTTGTCTGAAGCTAAGGATACCTCAGAGGAGCTAAGAGCTTCAATGATGAATTAAAAATAGAAGAATTATAGATTGAATCTTGTTAAAGTTTTCTTGGTAAATCACAGAATCAGAATAGTTTGGGTTGGAAAGGACTATAAAGATCATTGAGTTCCAACCCCCTTGCCATGGGCAGGAACACCTTCCACTAGACCAGATTGCTTAAAGCCCCATCCAACCTGGTCTTGATCCCTTCTAGGAATGGGGCAGCCACAACTTCTCTGGGCAGGCTGTTCAGTGTCTCACCACATCAGTGCCACTCACTCCAGCAGATCCATGTCCTTCATCTGTTGGAGTCCCAGAGCTGGACACAGCTCTGCAGGTAGGGCCTCACAAGAACAGTAGGGGAGAGCCACCTCCCTTGGCCTGCTGGCCATGGTGCTTTTGCTGCAGCCCAGGACATTGCTGGCTTTTGAGGTTGCAAGCACATTTTATCAGCTCATGTAAGATTCTTGTCCACCAGCACCCCCAAGTACTTCTCCCCAGGGCTGCTCTCAACCCATTCTTCACCCAGCCTGTGTTTGTGCTTGGGATTGCCCCAATTTAGGTACAGGACCTTGCACTTGGCCTTGTTGAATTTCATGAGGTTCACACAGTCCCACCTCTCAAGCCTGTCAAAGTCTCTCCAGATGGCATCCCTTCTGTCCAGTGTGTCAGCTTTACCACACAGCTTGGTGTTATCAGCAAACCTGCTGAGGGTGCACTTGATGCCACTGTCCATGTCACTGACAGAGATGTTAAGCCCCAACAGTCTCAATACCAACCTCTAAGGAAAGCCACTCACAGCTGAAGAAACAGAGACTGAGGTGCTGAAATTGAATGTTGGCGCATCAATTGAGAAAAATAAGAGATTATTTGCAAAAACCCAATGACATGCAGTTTTGTGAGTTTTTTTTCTGATAGGCTTTGTCCTATCTCTTCCCTTCCTATTGAGTCAGTGAGCCACTGATGCAGACCCAGCTGAGCAGTTGAGTTGGCCATCTGCTTCTTCATATGACATGTTGGATCTTCCACAGCACTCAATTACATGTTCCTGTTTTTCCTGACTGATAGCAAAATCCTTCTTTGCATTAGAGATGGAATGTGACCTGAAGCTCCTTTTGCCCAGGACCTCTTTAATGAAACTGGTAACAAATGGCTGCTCTTTTCCTGAAACATACTAGAAGTCCCAGAATCTATAATAGAAATCCTATACTGTAGGAGAGGTCATTGGCATGGGGCATCTCTAGGCAGCTGCTCTTCTCCCTTTCAAAAGACTCAGTGGCCCTGTAAACTGCAATGAAAATTGCCTAAGGAGAGCTTCAAGTATTCATTAGCTGATCAGGAGCTGTCAGCAAGTTCTGCAGCAAATGAAGAAATGTGTAAACAGTTGTTTACACTGTTCTGGTATCCCTTGGGATTGAATTGAGCCCAGTTTCAGGACTGTTTCTGGGTGGAGAATTGCTTCAAAGACTAGATGTCCTTGCAGAAGCTGGCACCCAGTGAAGCAGAAGAAGGAAGGTCATTTTAGGAGGGACAGGAGAGAAGTCTCCAGAGTGTGGTGACGTGCTAGCACATTGGTGAAGAGGTGTCTGCAGGCATGCTGGCCAGGCCTGCCTAAATTCAGTCACTTCTAAGCTAGATGCCTGGGTTCATTTCTCTTAAGGCTGTCGTAAGTACTGCTCCGACTGATATATACAACTTAAAACCTGACCCTTTGTGTTTCAGCTGTAAAGAATACAAAAATCTGAATTCCTTTTTCGCTATTATTATGGGACTGAGTAACGTTGCTGTGAGCCGTCTCTCATTGACCTGGGAGGTAAGTCTTTGCTAAAATCCTATTCCAGGAAGCTTGAGGGGGACTTGTGCTTGTAGTTAGCAAAAACGCGAATCGGGCCTTTATTATTGATAAAGCTAGATCTACTAATTCAGCTTCTGACCATAAGCCTTAGCTAAGGCTGACAGTATTTATTAGTAAGGCAGTATAGTACACCCATGGTCGTGCTGAATACTCACAGGAGTTAACAAGAGTGACAACAGCGGCTCCTGTTGCTGAGCTAAACTGCCCAACACGATGAGCAAGCTAGCCAGCTAACCTCTTAGTTCAGCCCATCCTCTGTGTGCCTTCACTTTACTGGTGGTTCAGTGATATCACTCCACTGATAATCCTATTAAATTCATCCTCTGTTTATACATATTATTTTCTGATCTTCACAGGGACTCCGTTGCCCTGTTAAAATGTGGGTTTGTCCTAAGCAGTTCTGGTTTTCTCTCTGACATGCATTTCCACGCTTACTGGCAGTTTGGTCTTCATTCTCAGAGCTTCCACCTTTTTCTGTGGCTTTGCTCTTTTGTATGAGGGTATAAAAAGGGTGCAGTGTCCAGCACAGTGTAATCACTGAGAACATACTGGTTATCAAAAGCAGTACAGATTTAAATGTGCATGCATTTTGTTCATCAGAAATTCAAAATAATTAGCATGACTGAGGTTATTGATGCCACTGAGAGCAAAATTTGAACACCTTTAAAAATGTGCTCTTACACAGGAGATAAGACTAACATGTCTGAGAGTACACCAGTCCCGTTTTCAAAAGTACATATATCATATCAAATCAGTGCTACAGGAAAAGATTTTTCAGTTTCTCAAAATAATGACCCTTTATTTGTGGCTACAGAGAGGAGTTGGGAGAGCTGACACAGTACAGGACTAGAGAAGAAGGAATTGAATGCATACACTACATACAGCAATCTGAAATTGGCACCAGGTCTGAGCTGGTGGGGGGACACAGGTCATTTGTACATGTGGAGGATTAACTTGAGATCATGGACATGTTATCACACTGGTTCTGTAGAGCAGCTGCTTTAACAAGAGAATTTCTGCAATTTGATTTTTAGCCAGACATATACAGAAAATACTTAAAGACAAACAGACCTGTTTTTTTTCTATATTATCATGCATTTACATTAGTTGCATGCAGAAATTAGATATTTGCAGGTGCAAATGTCCAATTATACCACTTACTTCACAAATACCTAATCTGCATGCATATGCAAACTAGGCACACAGTTGTTGACACACATCATTAAAAATTAGGCCCTTGCTGTGGCACAGTGTAAATAGCTTGCTAGGGTACACACTTCAAATGTAGGAAGTATTGCAAAAAATCATTTCTGCACTATCAAGTCTCTATTAATTTTTAATGTTATCCACTGCTAATAGCAGTCTGAAAAATTCAGCAAATACAGAGAAATTTCTTACTAAAAATAACTGACATGTTCTGATGGTACATAAAAAATTACAGTGATCTCTGAAACCAATTTATAACATATCTTATAGTCTTTAGACTATAGTCATGCTATGCATGAGGGAGAAAGAAAGTATTTAGTAAAGCCCATCTCATCTCAATCATTGCATGATCAACTGACCTTTATTTATTTGTGTAGGTATTGTGGACTGAAAAAATATTCATTAATTTGTACCCCAGAAAGTGATGGAGGACCTGAGCATGTCAAGAATTTTACTAATAAATGCATTAGCCTGAGCAAAAAAACCTCCTGGAAATGCCCAGACCTGAATATGAATGTTTGCAAGGGCAGTTCATCATAGGTATGAATAATTAAACTGATCTGCCCCTACGCAAGCTGGGTGTAAATTATATTTTCAGATAGGCTATAATCAGGGATGTCCTGAAAGCATCCACATGAATTTCCACTTACATTCTGAATTCAGTGATTGCTATGTGAGCCAAACAAAAATCTGAATCTAAACATCCCAAAGGACTAAATTCAAGTCAGGGTTTAAATCAGGATCCAGGTTTCATGGCTGGTCCCGTCTCTATTTTTAATCTGGTTGCTAGGAAACATGTTGTATTTTAGATTAGCACATTGTTAGAAATATCTGGCAAAAAAAGAGCACTTTCCTGACTTAGGGCGTTGTAGAAGGAACTAGCACTTACAGTAAAAATACCGCACCGATCGGATTTAATTAAGGTTTGCTATTTTTGTTTTTATTAACAGAAACTCCCAAGCAAGTTCAAGAAGATCTATGCAGAGTTTGAAAGCTTAATGGTGAATAGCAATAGATCCCTTATTCTATGCACAATCTGAGATAATTCAGTTTCTGATTTGAATTGCTTGATTCAGAACATTTTATATGTCCTTGTTTGACTTTAAGAAGTTTATGATCCCATTTTAGAGCTGCTAAAACAAGTCTGTATGACTAATAAATTATACTCTTAGGAACCTACTCTGAGAGAACTTATGTACCACTCAAAGTTAATCTGGGAACTCAGAAAGGCTTTATCACTTGTTTTCCAATAGTACATATGGGAAATTCTATTTTTCAACCTGGATTTTTCCAGGCAATACATTTTACTGCTACAACGTTTGAAAAACTGGATCTGCAGCTGTAAGGAGGGAGGAAAAAAATATGTGGTTTCTTTTATGAAAAATGTTTTTGTAATCATATCTAACCTAGCTATTTGGCATGAAAAAATGTTTGTGTTTAGTGGTTTATTCTCATTGTGTAACCAGTTGGGAGAATGAGAAAAGGTGTCTGAATTTGCAGATGCACTTTTAAAGTCACAGGAAAAAATAATGTTTTTAATAAATGCCGTGACATCTAAATTAATGCATGCAGTGTCTTGATACATATAATAATACTAATAATATTAGTAATTATTTGATTTCTCTTTTTTTGTAAGGACCCATCAAGAAACCATAGGGCCTACAGACTAACTGTAGCTAAATTGGACCCTCCAATAATTCCTTTCATGCCGCTGCTTATAAAAGGTAAGCTTGGATGTTACCAGAATTATTAACTTGAAAGCTATTTGTCAAATATCTGAAGGATAAGAGTAGCAGCAAGAAAAAGCAAAAATCAATCTCAGTGTGAGGTATGATCTTTTTCCATTATGAAAAGCACGATACAGAGACAAAACAAATTGCTTTTGTACATCTAAATATCATACCTCAATTTTATTAGTCTTAGAAATGCTGCAAATTAAAACCTAAATTTTTTACTTTACAGCTGCTACAATTTTTGTAAGGGTAGATAAAACATTCTATTTTCTATGGCCATGACTCAGAAATGAGCTTTTATTGTTTTTTATTTCTATACAGACATGACGTTTACTCATGAGGGAAACAAGACTTTCACTGACAATCTCGTAAACTTCGAAAAAATGGTAGGTTTGGCATATTTGAAAATGAACTTAAAAATACCTCCCTATTCACTTCTTCAAGAGTGAACTTCTCAACAGCGGCTGTCAGGGCTAGAGAGAATGAAGGCAGGACCAAGACCTGGCAAAACCAGCCTGCATTGTACACAGAACCTGGGGCCTCTGGTTTTCTGGAAAGCCTCACAGAGGTGGAGAATAAACTGCCCACTGAGCCATGCACAGCCAAATGTTTCATTGGAGAGGGAGCATCAGGGACAGGAAGCAGAGCTGTTAAAGACACTTTTTAACAGTTTGGGACCAACCTGTGATTTTAACTGCTGTTCCTTCAAACAGGTCTGAACTGCCTCAGGCTGGGATAGTTCTGCATTGCTCCTTGGAGAATGAAAAAAGCACTGAAACGAACTTGCACAACATATATTTCTTCTTTCCCTTCACAAATGAAAAGAGGTGTCTGTGGCTTGATTGCTTTCCTACTGGAAAGGAGAATCAATGATAAAAGGCTAGAGTATGCTCAAATTTGATATAAGTTCTGCACCAAAGCTGTAATAATTTGAAACACCATTGTCAAAAACTGCAGGCAGGCAACTTTCCATTGCAGAAGTCTCAACTGAAACTTGAGTTTCTCAGCAGTGAGAAGACATTTTCTTGGTTGCTAAGGTCATGTTCCTCATTAGTGTGATTAATGACACCTGTGTCTGAGAACCTGCATTAGCCAAACCCAGCTATGGCATCTGCATAGGAAAACCAAACCTGACTTATTGCTCTGGCAGTCAGTAGTAGAATCACAGAATCACTAAGGTTGGAAAAGATCTCCAAGATCCCTGAATCCAACTCTTAGCCCAGCACCACTGGGTTCCCCAGTAAACCTCATCCCTGAGTACCACATCCACATGCTCTTTGAACACTTCCAGGCATAGTGATTCCACCACTTTCCTGGGCATCTTATTCCAATGCCTGACCATCCTTAAAGTGAAGAAATTTTTTCTCACATCCAATCTAAACCTCCCCTGGCACAACTTGAGGCTGTTTCCTCTCAGCCATTCAGCAGCCATGCTAGAGCACATTTCCTCTGGCACCTACCTTGTTCTTAGTAGTACAGTAATCAGAACCACTCCATTCCACTGGAGTTACATAACTCCAGTTATTTCCACTGCACTGTGGAGGCGTTTGTCTGACCCTCTGAGCACTGATAACTGCAGAGGGGAAAAAAGGAGTACTTTAAGCTCTTTAAAAAACTTCACAGAAAACTGATCATCACTCTGAGTGAATTCTCTTAGATTTTAATCTGTAGCTCCAGGATAGCCTCTGTCCTTGGTTGAAAATACCCCTACACTATGATGAGACATTTTGTGAGTAAATGGCAGTGCTAATGCCTGAGTAAGGGCCTGACCTCACTTTGCAATAATGGCATTCTGTAATTGCATATGCAGACTGTGTTGCCATCTCCTTCTAAAGGCTTTGAGCCTTCTACCTGCAGAAAAGGACTTTTTTTCTGCACTGCCTGTTGTAATTAGGTATAGATATAGCAATATAGATAGTAAATACTTGGGGGGACACAATAGTGATCTCAGACAGGGTTGGAACACCTCCAAACCAGACTGGATGACAGCTGCATTGCTACAGACATGGTTCTGTGGCTGGCTCCAGCATCTCCACCTCACTTGGCCTGTTTACACCTCCTGAGCCAGAAGAGCCAGTACATCCACTGGCCTCAGAGCTCTCTGCTTCAAGCTCTTTATGCCTCATTTTGTGTGAGAGCCATTATAGGAGGGAGGAGCTCTCCTACAAGCCCTTCCCATAGACAGAAGTTAAACAAAGGCTTGTCATTTAAGAATAGTTCTGCACCACTCTGTACCACATTATGGCACTCCCAAGGCCAAGAGTGAATTTTATAGCAACTTAAACTGATCTATATCTAAGTTGCTGCAGGTCTGCCCTCTGTACCTTAGTCTGCTCATTGTCTTATCTTCAAAAGAATGTTACCCCCAGAAAAAGAGTTTACTAGTAGCTCCCAAAAGTTTTAAATAATATTTTACACTGCAAGAATGTAGTACCAGTAATCTGAGTTTTGATAATTTTCTTTAGGAGAGGAATGTGAAGATCAGTTCATGCATTTTTGATGCTGCACATTTTTTACAGAATCAATATTATGTCTCATGTTCCTCAGCTCACCAGAAAGGGAAACATTCTCCTTTTTTGTATTCTAAGCCTTTCTTCAGTTGGTATTCTACCTAAAAGCTCACTCTACTTTTTCTCCAGGCGTTACTGCAAGTATATCTTTCGTCTCTTTATTGTTCTTCACTAGCTCTTCTACATGCTTCTATGGTGCTTTTACTGCCTTTCTCAACCCATAGCTGTTCAGAGCAACCTGTATTCAAATTCCACCCACATAATTCCTTCAAATCCTACTGTGGACCTGGCAGTTTTTAGCTTTTTGCATGTGTCATCAGGTCAAGCAAAGAAGAAAAGCCTCCTGTTAAACCTCAGTTGCTGCCGCCTACTTGCGTTAAGCTTAAAACTGTCATATCCACACATAATTGCCAGATATTAAACTGTGAAGACAAGACCACTCAGCCAGATAACTCTCAGGTAAATTCTCCTCTCTTTAAAATAAGTATAAGCCCAAGGTGTTTTTGTGATGTTACTCTGCCATTTTCAGGAGAAAAGTAGGAACCAGATTTTTTCATAGGAATCATGTCCTGCCATTTGTTGCTTCTGTTTGTTCTGCTGCACAATGTTCTGTCATAAGCAGATGGAGGTTCCTTAGAGTATTGCTGGGAGCCATCGTACTGATGTTTCTGAAACATCTTGGTTCTTTGGAAGATTATTTTCTTTTATGTTTGCTGAAGTTTATGAATAAAAATATCTGGGTAGTTGCCACTGGTGGTGCAACTTGCCACTGAAGGAGGTGGGTCCCTCCGACTTCCATGTAAGCACAGTGATGAAACTGAGAACAGCCTCTGGCATCGTGTCTGCATTCTCACCACAGAGCCCTGATCCCGACAGCTGATGTGCTGCTGACAACTTTATTCCTGTAACTGGCAGCCAAAAGTAGAAGTTTGATCTAGTGGCATCTCTTCAGCTGAAACAGCTTCCTTTAAATCTTTCCTGTTTTGCAGTGTTTCTGTTATTATTTATATTAAATGATGCATCTTAAAACATGCAGAATCTGTCAGGCAGTGTCTGAGCCAGGAGCTCCCTGAGTGCCAGAAACAGCAAGGCCTGGTTTCCTAAACGTTTGTGTTTCATGGCTGCTTGGGCTCTGCTCGATCTCTCCTCGTGGCTGGGGCATGTGTTGTTTCTTCATGGCTGGGGAATTCTGTGTGAATAGGCTTTTGTCATAGCATAGGAACTTACACTACAGCCTTTTTCCTGAAGGAGACAGGAGGGCACTTACACAATCTTTCTCTTGTCCACAGCCATCTGTTTTCACAGAAAATTGGTAGGAGCTTTCTTGTGTTTGAAAACTCTGGGTTCTTTTTTCAAATTGAACAAAATTATCTAGAGAAGAAGGGAAAAACAGACAGATGGTGTTGAGCCACATTAGCCTAGTCTTTTTTAGCAACTGAAACTAACAAAGAAAAAGACAGAGTCAATTTTTTCCTGCCACGCTTTCCTATATATTGATCTTTTCAGTGGTGGAGTGACAGAACTGGGGTAAGGGGACATCACTCTGCAGAGCATTGCTGAGCTTTACCTGCTGCTGCCTTTGTGACTGCCTGCTCTTTCTTCCCCTTCTCCATCTCCTGATCCCCACAGATGCCTTATCTGGAGGAGGCTGTGAGGAGTGGGAGGACAGGGACACCTAGCCAGGGAAGAGAGTAACCACATGTGGCAAAGTCACAGCTATGGGTAAAGAGGGAAGTTTGTAAACAGACCCATTTGGTTTGTACAAGGTGTGGGTAAACAGTACTGAACATGTCAGAAATAGGTATGCTGTTAGTCTTTGTATTTGCACTGTTTGTGCTCTTTACTCATGCCATTGCATGAAGCCTTAAAATCCAGCCTGGAAAATGTTATTTATGCATTTGTCAATAAGTAGGCAAAATTACTAAATTACTGATCTTTGTAGTGTAAGTCTTTAGTAAAAGGCTTTGTCTTCAATAGCAAACAAGACATGGTTTAAGAGAAGTATTGAATGTCTTTTACTTATCTCACTGCAAGAAGCTGTTGGGGAGAGGTTGCAAGCTGTTTCCACCATGGTGTTGCTCAGATGTACATTCTAGTTTGGCATATATGACATGATACCAAACCACCTACATCCCTTCTCTCCTAGTGACTTGACAATACATGTTAGTTGTAAATGTGCCTTCAGAAGACTCATCTATGCAATAAGATGTATTTATTACAGAGGAGCAAAACTTTTAAAGCTTTTTAAATACTGTAGTTTTAGTTTGTAAGGTGGGGAAGATTTTGAGAGCTGCAAGTATGTGAAAGGTACAAAGATGGCAGAAGGCTGCAAACACAATTAGTTTGTGATCTAGAATGACCCTCTTCTCAGTTGAAGGCAAGCACCCAAATAGCACCAGTAGTAATAGTTCCTGTAAACTCTGTATGAGTTAGCAGGTACAGGATAACCTACAACCTGCAGCACATGGCAATATACACCATTTAAGTGACACTGCTTTTATAGCTAAATATTTAGAAAAAATTTACAAGTGCTTTCCTAGAATTGGGTCTTGGCAGGGAAAGAAGAGAGAGGAAAGTAAGGAAAGTACTGAGCATGACTCTCCTTAGGGACAGGTATTTCATACCCTTGACCTCTTCCTGATTTTTTTTTTCAAACCTCAGCTGCCTAATTGCACTCTGACTGCCAGTACAGAAATTTGCATTCATAGACAAAGGGAAGATGCAATTAATTGGAAACTTTATCAGTGCCATTTCTCAAATCATCAGAGAGCCTGAACAAAGATTACTTTCTGTGCCACCTTCTCCATATGACATTACCCAGCATTATCTCAGGAATAACACCTGTAGAGGGAGCAGAAGTCAGGAAAAAGCTCTGGAAGTGCTGACTTGCCATGGCAGCACAAGACAGTGCCATGGTGCTGACCACTGATGCTTCTTTTTGTCAAGCCTCTTCACCCTTCAGGTGATAAAAGAGGATTAGAGAATTTGTGCATATTTGTTTTCAGGTTTTGTGGAGATGAACAAAAGGGAATTCACACTCTTATCCATATGCAAAAAAAAAATGGGGCAAACATTCTTTAATTTTTGGAACATAAAGATTATGCAAAAAGTGTGTGACTAAAGCCCTGAGTAGTTTTCAATAGCATATATAAATATTTATAATATTTAGCAACCTAGGTTTGGAAAGGATTAGAAGATAATGTGCTGGCCTGCTGCCACAATTCCAGACTGTAAAACTTGAAAGGGTATTGTTGTGTATACACAGCATGCTGGTAGTAGCCATTATTTGTTATATTATGCAGTTGGTTCTATTTCAGAAAGATCCAAATTTAGGTTTGTATGGCTTTTTGATAGAGGTCTTGCTTAGCACTGCGAGTAAACAGAGGTTAATCTTTGCAGGCATGGACTAGAGGTAATCCTCTATTTGAAGAAAAAGGAGCAGGCAATTAAACTTCCATCTGAACATTTTTTCTGTCCATGTTTCTAGTTTTCTTGCATCAAAAGAAGACAATCTAACTTATCTATGAGATTTGGGAAGGGAAATTTCACTATGTTTCATAACCTGTTTTTCTGTTCACTTCGTCCCTTACAAAGAGGAACTGTTAGGAGCTTAGACATTTTAAGACAGTAGAGCAACACTTAGAAAAATAGTAGTGTGAAAAGAGCTCTTCAAAGATACACAATGCGTCAGAATCTCACATTGGCTTGTGATGCTGTCTTTGGGCCACATTTATTCAGACTTAACACTCACTTCCTCATTGGTTTGTATTTCATCATTGCCAGGATAATTCTGAATGCACAGATAGAATCACATCATCCTCAGGAAAAGGCAAAGGGACCCTTTAAATGAAGTCTTTCCACCAACTGAAGGAAGTCAGGCAGTTCAGCCTTTAACCAGAGGTCAGACAAGTCCGTTGCCACTTCCATTTTTCCTTGCCTAGAAGAGCCCATATAATGGCAAATTTGAAAATAGCAAAAACTTTTTTAAAAACCTTCACTACATACCCATAATTTTTCTTTCAGTACAGTACTGCATTACAGTACTTATTTTGGATGTTCTGCTTTTTTTGAGAACAAACTTCCATGAGAGAAAAAAGAGTAAAATTTTTCCAAAGAACACTTTTTTTGATAAATCTAAGTTTTCACATATGAAGCTAAATAATAATAACTCCAAAGATTATTACAAAATGAGGCTTCAAAACCTAAATACATAAGGATATGAAAATTTAGGGTGTGTATTAACAATCCATCTAGAAAGCACATCAAGCAAAACTAGCCATCTTCCTAAAAATGAAGTGTTCTTAGCAAAGCTTCCTTTGAAGCTAGACAGTCTTGAAACTTCATTGTGTTGGCTGGTGCAGTTCAGCTTTATGATCTCTCCTTGAAACAGTCATTGTAGATGAGTATATTTTGAACTGGTATAAATTAAAATAGCAGCATCACATAAGAGAGCCAAATATGAAGCCATAGAAATGTGAAACAGTCATGTTTATATGCTTGTGTTGTTTTGACTTACGTTTGATTGGGTTAGACTGGAAAACCAACACTGTTCCATGCAGTGTGTTCTGTCTCAGCCCAGTTACCTTGAGTATTTAAGAGGTTCCATTGAAGTCAGTGGAGTTTATTCACATGCTTAATGCTAATCACCTGTGAAAATGTTTGCAAGGTAAGTGCCTTAGAGAATCTGCATAATAATAATGGCTTGAAGAGGTATGAAAGTTACATTAGGATAAAATTTACACTTACTTGAATTATAGATGTGGATACATATAACTTTAGGAGCAACATAAGCAGATCCATTTCTGGATTCCCTAGATCTTTTGGGAAACTGTGTTTTAGAAATAACATATTTTAGATCAGATTCATTTGCTAATACAAGGTGTAATCCACAAACATTTAGGACGTCATATATCAATAGTGTTTCTTATGCCAACAAGCAACTCATTTTTGAATGCTTGACAGTGCATTAAACTGCCTGAGATTATCCATTGTGTGTGTAAGGAATGTCTTACAGTGGTGCTTCCCATTCTGAAATGAGAGATTTCACAAGCTTAGTTCATTTGTAACATTTTCATTTAAGATTATAATTGTGATTTCATTTAAGATTATAATGATTTTAGAGGAGCATATGCCCCAGGCTTTCTTGTTCACTAGTAAGAGATATATAATTCCATTTTGTGAGAGCTTATGCCTAACTAGCTTGTTAATCTTGGTGAGAGTGTGCTGTGTTAGAAGATGTTGCTGTGTTGAAACACAGACATTAGAGTCTGATAGGGAGTAGCGTTTCCTTCCTCTACTTTTTCTTAACCTAAGCAAAAGAAACTGAAACAAATGTTGTCCTTATAACAGGGATTGAATCAAACTATTTAGCTAACTGCTGAAATTTCAGTTTATTTGACATTATGTAGAACAACTAATTCTGCCCCATGGGGGCAGAATTACTGGTGGGTATATTATTTCTGTGGTGCTAATGACAGGAACCAGTTGAAATTCTACAGTCCAGAACTAATGTTTTGCTGTATGACTAACCTTAATTTATTTTCTTAAAATCTATTGTAAAATAACATCTGATTTATCACAGCAAGTGTATTGATTGAAACTGAATTGAATGAAATTATGGGGGTTTTTTGCTGAAGAGGAAGCACAGCCAAGAAGGACTGAAGTGACTTCTGCTTTTTTTTTGGTGAACTGTCAGTAGAAGGGTCCACCAAAAGTGAATCCACTTTTCAGGTTGAGTTAGAGACACTTGTGCAAAGGAACACTGTGTAACAGGTCTGTTTATGAAACTTGGCTGCAGGCCACAGTACTGACAGTGGCGTTCTCACCTGTGAACCAAGCATTCTGTCAGTGGAATCACCCTTATGTGCTTATTCATGCTGTCAGCTTCCAGGAGGACTGCATTTTAAACTCAAGTTTGTATAAAAGGTGAAAGCTCTTTAATTGCTGAATATATTCTAGAAATGGCCTTGCTGTTAGGAGCTGATAGTCTTTAAATTAACGTGTATATACTCCATGGTATTCCTTTTACTTTTTAATATGGTAAGATGTTATCAAAGAAATGCACATTGAAGAGGCTGATTTTCATTCTTACTTAGGGCCTTTTGCAGCATTCAAGCAAGGGAAAGAGTTCTCTGAGCGCATGTAAATTATACTCATGCTTATTTAAAGCCTGTGTAAATGCAAATCACACCCTATACATTAAAGTAGCAGCATTAAAATTATATTTTCATTCATATGACTGCTTTTATTGGCATGTGTCTTCACACTCAGGCACAGAGGTGCTTCGTTTGAATGCTGATGAAATACAGTGCTTGTTCTCTGATTGCATCCCATCTTTTCCTTCCAGCGCATGATTGCCAACACTGTCAGGACAGTGAAATTCTGCCGAAGCCAATCTTTCAGTAAGTGTATTACAACATCTGTACTGTCGGCATTATCATCAGTAGCTACAGTAATTACAACTAATTCTGTGTGTACCAGAATTGAAGAGCCTGCTTTCCAGTGATTCTTCCATGTTTGGATCCTGTGATGTTTCACAGGGCAAAATATCCTTCAGGAAGCTCTAATAAACCCCTTCTCCTCTATCTCTTTTCCATGTGTGCGAAAGAGCAAAATAACTGTGAGGTCTCTACCCATCTGTCAGATTAGAGCCAGTTGAAATTAGACCCTGGATTCAGAAGTGGTTGAAATAAGTCTAGCAGGCAGCAGCACACAAATGCTTGCTTGGATAAATGCTGTTTTAATATGAAACCAGTCTGGAGACATGACCTTTATAAATGACATAACTGCATAAAGTGGTGAATTTAAAACCTGTTTGTCAGTATAATTACCAGAACTTCCTTGAGGCCATGTAAGATGACAGAGCTGTATGGTCAAACAGGCTTCTCTGTGGGTCTCATCCCATTGAGCTGCACTGTCAGTCTCAGTCACATGGGCATTTTCTCAGCACTTCATCCATTTTGACTCACAGTACCATTCCTCTTTCTGAAACAATGAATAAATAATATAAAACTATATTTTTATAAAAATAGTTTATTTCCATATGAGTCAAAGCTTAACTGTAGAAGATCTGTAGACATTTCTGTAGAACGGTAGAAATTAAGAATAATTTTTTTTCATCCACAATCCAGGTTTTTCTGGCTTTGTGTCTTTAATTTTGATGTATTAAGCACGAGGGAGACCTCCACATACTTAGAAATGGAAGCAGATTTTCATTATGCATGACATAACAAAATGTCAGTGTGTAAATCTACTGGATCCAAATTCCATGGGTTTTGTGTGTGTGTATGTGTAATGTAATGTAGACGCCTCAGTATAATTTTTTAGTTGAATTTAAGTTACCTAACACATATTACATTACACTGTAAGCTGTTCCTATGGGGCTGAAGATACTTAGAATTTAACTCAGTAGTATTCCATAACTGCTGCTGGAGTAGGTATAACATGGTTAAATAATGTAAACAGGTAGTAAATTCTGAGGCTTGAATGGGGCAGCCACTAAGCACTACATTGTTACAAATATTTAAAATTACAATATTGCATGAAAAAAGGCTTAAATCAATTACATTATTTTGAATCTGTGAAAGTTGCTGGTTCAAAAGCAAATGAGCAGCTTTAAATTGTACTTGTTAGCTGTATAATGTATAGCTAATGACTGATAAGATGATGTGTAAAACTGTAACCAAGGGCCATCAATTTTAGTAAATGTAGCCAAGGATATCCCAAAGTAAAGTTAATTTGTGGGGGTAGTAACCAGAAAGACCATCAGATACGGAGAAAAGGTTTCAAAGAGAGCAATTTCTAAATATTTCCTTTTTAACTCACCAGGATCTAGTCTTTCCTGTGACAGCTTATAAGGAGCTGTGCATTTTGTTCAGGCATTTGTCCATTTACGTGTATCAAGCCTACATCATTTCTCTTTCACCAGATCCTGATGCAGCCCTAACTAATAAAAACCATCAGGATGTTCGGAGCTACGTGCGGCAATTAAATGTGATTGACAACCAGAGAACTTTATCACAGATGTCTCACCGACTGGAGCCGCGCCGAGCATAAACATTTGAAGCAATGATGAGAAACGATCTTTTATCCTCTCAAGGTCACTTGTTAAGAACTTCACTTTCTCTGCTACTGCACTGCCACTACAAAAATAAGCAAAAACATACCCTAAGGTCTTAGGCAACGCACAATGTACCAGCCTGCTGGAGAACTTTGGCTGAGGAAGAATTTATGCACTGTAGGTGAAGGGGTGGCCATGTTGTGAACTGTTAATTCATCTTAAAGTGTAGTAAGTAATATCTCATACAGATTTAAAAAAAGGCAAAAGACAGAATAGCTAGTGGGAAATGAACAAAAACTTAAACAGTTCTAAGGTAGGTAGTGGGTTCTTCTCCCTAATTAAGAATCTGTATTTTATGATTTATGCTTCAGGTCAGGATCAAAACTGATCATCAGTTTAGCTTGCTCAGCTACTCTTGACCTCAACAGAAGATGGATGTAAGGATCTGATGAAATTATGTAGGTTCAAGAGCAGTCCAAGGTATAGTTCCATTCAGAGAAGACTTACAAGTATTTCCATTTTAAATACAACAAATACTAAGAAAAATTCCTAGTCTTAATCATACTGTCTACTACTACAAGCAGTGTGGCCATTTCAGAAAACTGACAGGACTGAAAATATTTGAATGATAAATAGATTAATCAGTGTTTACATTTTACTTCCTTCTTTTTAAATTACCAATCGAGTTTTTACAAAATTCAGTTAAAAAGTAAGGTCATCAAAATCAATAGCTTTTAAGGTAGCAAAGGACTGGTTCAAAAAGAGCACAATATGCACAAATGGATTTTAAGAGAATATTTTCCTGGACATTAAAACCTTAAACTTCAGCTAGAATTAATCACGGCCGGTTAACACATTTTCTGGTCTTACACATTTACACGTATCTTAATTTTCAGCCAACTGTTTGCACTTTCAATAGACTGTAAATAAATGTCAATTCATTATGTTCTAGAATATTTATTTATGTAATAGTTATTGTGCCAAAATAATTCTGGTTTATTTATTTTGTTTAGCATGTTATGAGAGTACAGCTTTTGTCTTCACCCTCTGTGCATTTACATGTAGAAGTTGTGTGATCTATCTTTTCTGTAAATAACATGCAGTACCTTATTAAATGTAATTGCTGGAAGGGTTTAGTCACTGGCCTTATTTGCACTTTCAGCTTCATTCCTGCATAAATACCAATGCTACTAATTGGCTGATATATCAAACTTGGCTTGTCATTTGCTGGGCCTCAAACCAGCAGTTGTCCTTCATGCACCGAGAGATGGACGATGAGATTAAAGCCAGTCAGATCCATCCCTGCCACGGGGGATGGCAGGGAGTGACGCAACACCACGGTCTCGTTAGCTCATTTGTTTCTCAGGAGAAAACATTTAGATTGGAAGGGTTTAAATAAAGAAGGGATATATTCTTAATTTTAGCTATCTAACTAATTTGTCTTGCTCAGTCAGGACACGTGAGTACTACAAGTTATCTTATCTTGGGCAGGATTTTACCTCAGGTTGGCAGACTCAAGACCTTGGCTAATAGGGCACTTGAGAGACCTCTGGGTTCGATGACCGTGGGGAGGTCCCTCAGGGCCTGCAGCCGTGAGGGGAGAGGTGGTCTGGCATGTGCCCCTTCCCCTCCTGAATGCTCCTGGGGATGGCTGTACTACTGCTGGGCAAGCCCAGATGGCAGCCAAGTGCATGCCAAGGGAATGACAATGTTCAAATGACAAAAGTCTTTCCTACTGCACTCACACTCGTTCTATGCTGTGAAGCTGGATGTCAGAAAACTGATTAAGCCTGAAATTAGAAGTTGCAACTATTATCTCATAATTAAGCTTCAGAGATGACCTCATTGATACAGTCTACATTTTGCTTTGGACACAGAGCATATTATTTTTGGCATTGAGCAGGACTGTGTGGAATCAGTATACACATACAATTTTTTTTATCTATAAAAATAATTACATTCTTTTCGTCAAAACATAAATTCTGCAAAAGTTGAGAGTCACTGGGGAAATGCTGACACAGACCCACAATCTGCTTGGTACCTAAATTCTGCAAAGGAAGGAATTACACAGTTAAGAAATATTCTCCAGCATGATGAAATAATTTATTTTAACTTTGCTGCCTGACTAGAAGTTCAAGGTGATTCAGAGGAAAACCAGGTAATAATATAGAGACAAATTTGTGTCTTATCATTTCAAGTGAGAAATATTTATTTCCATTTGTGCTGTTTGATGAATATACTTCATATGGCTTTTTCAGATACAGAATCTTCCCAGAAGCAAAGTATGCAGTAGAATAAACTACAGGGACACAATTAATTCAACAGGCATTTTTATCTTTGCAATTGGTTGGTAACATTTCTGAGTTCATGATTTTATTTGTTCCAGGTTTGTTCCTATTGTTTGGACTTTCATTTATTTCTGTGTTAGCTGGTTTATAAAGCTGCCAAGTTTTGGCTTGGCTCTGCATATAGACTAATTCTTCATCTGTTTAGTATGTTTTTAGCCCCTTGGTTTATTCTTTATTCCTTTAGAACTTCTAACTGTTTTACTTATTTATTGCCAACAGTCTCTATCGTGTAGTTGTATCCCAGTGATGCAAAGAGAGGCTTCGTGGCACCTCCATGTCAACAAATGAATGCAGTTTACTTACTCAATGAAACAGGTATCTGACATTTTTAAATTTTCCAATAAAGGGTGCTGTATAAATAACAAGTATTGCTATCTCTGTATCTAACTAATTCAAGTGGCTCAGATAGTTGCTATGGTTCTAATCACTGTCTAAATACCTAGAGATTAGATGAATAAAACTACCTTCTGGCTCTAGAATCTGTCCTGGCCTTCCCTTGCTCCCTGTATTGACTTTACAACAGGAAGGCAGCTGTCAATATATTGCTCTAGCTGTAGGAAGTCTAAGCGGCTGTTGCACTGGATTGGAGAATGAATAGGAACTCAAGAAACACTGAAATGTCAAAACATCCATCCTGACTTCACCCTGTGCTCACATCTGCGAGTCACAACACGTTCCTGCTTCACGGAGGGCACCGCCTTGCTGCTGGCTCTCAGACAGCTCTGCAGGCCTGGCTGCAGGGAGTTGGGCAATCCCCAGCACCGCTCTGCTCAGGGTCCATCCTGTTTTAGGTGCAGCACTTGGTCTGGTTTTGCCAGCTACCTCTGCAGGAGAGTGTCCAGCCATTACTTATGGGGGATCATGCAGCAAGGCCATTTCCAGGGGAAACTACAGAGCTGTCTGTCCTGTCTCCGTCCTGCCCCCACAGTCCTCCAGTGGGACCCAAGGTGCTCTGCACCTCCATCACACCCACTTGCATAAACAGCATAACATTACAGCACGGCCCCCTCCTCACTGCAGCAGTGCAGGCTGAGCAAACTTAAACCTGTTCTAAATCCTAATCAGGATGATTATGCCTGAGGGTCACAGGCCATACAGTGCTGACATGGCTGGTCCCTGCTGCTTGGCCTCAGGGCCCAGAGCTGGTCCTGTTTTATTTACTGGTAGAATCATAATGGTAGTATGAGTTTTCAGATAAGATATTACCAGGAGGCAGTGTCCATAATAAATATCCACTGCTGGGGATACTGAGCCAGGGTGGTGACACCTTGGGCATTTTGGAAGATGTTCTGTATTACAGGGTTCCACCAATGGCCTTTTTTTTGCTCAGGCAGCAGTAGAGAACACAAACACCTCTGTATAGGGCTGCAGAGCCTGAAGAGTCACAGGGTACAGCTCTCCCTACCCGGGCACATTTCACTATTGTTAATTTGTTAGGATTTCCTCTTTTCTCAATGACCAGGACCAGTGCTGACAAAAGCAGGGAAGAAAGGTTAAATCCGGGGAAGCTTGAATCCTGTACACCAGGAAGTTACAACTGTTTGGTAAAGGCAGGATTAAAAATATTTTCCATGGACATCTTGTTCAAACCCAGTCGGCCACAAAGATATAATAGTGACAGATAAAAGAATTCAAATGTATTTGCAGGACTGTGCAGATGGAGGGTTTGGGTTCTTTCTTCCTAGGTAAAACATTGTGAGGGCACACAGTCTCTTCAGACCAGGTACAAAGAGAGACAGAAACAAAATGCTTCTTTTCAGAGACACTGGCAAAGCAACCTTTTAAGTACAAGAAGTTTAAATATAATTTAGAAATCTTACAAAATACGGTAGAGTGAAATCAAAAGATTTAGCCTTCAGGGGTACAAAAAAAGATAATGAATTTTGCTTGGGAAAAAAAAATTAACAAAATTATAAATCTAAATTGTTAACACAGCTTCTTAGTAAGGTCAACTGCATAATACAGAACACCGTAACCTCTTCCAGCAATTTTTAAACACCATACAGCTTAAATAGACTACTTCTGAATTCAGCAGCATTTCTTCTGGGAGCTCTGAATGCAAATCAAGAGGTAATAGTAGAAGGAAATTAAAAGATGTGCTATTCTCATTTCATTTTTTGTACTGATAATAAGGAAAGCAGCATAGAGTCATATGGCAAAGTGAACCTCTAACTTCAATAGCTTTTCTTTCACTGTTAATCTGAAATGCATTACACTCTGCCTTTTCAAATAATCATAATGTTCTTTACTGTAGCCTGCATTAAAGTTTAGCAGGCATAAGCAGCAGCTGTCACCAGAGGTCAAGGTGTTAGCAATCAAAGAAAATAATGACCAGATTAAAAAGTTATCATTAAAATTGCGAAACCAGAAACTTCTTTAGCAGCATATCTTTGGAGCCCTGTGTCCAGAGCTGTAGCTGTGCCCATGAAACCCCTGGCACCCCCAGATGTCTCCCCATTGCAGTGTGGTGGGGCTGGGCAGCCCTGGGCTGGAGGGGACCCTCACCTTTCTGCCTCCTCTCTTGGAAAGGTGCAGCACTGCCCCAAACTAATTCCCACAGGACAGGGAGCTCTCTGATGTGGCTGGTGGCTAAAACCTGACATCAAGCTTCTCACTGTGGTCAGTGTTAGAGGAGCATACAGGGTACGGTGCTGCATGCTTGTACCTCGTGCTGTCCAACAGCATGGAGAGAGTGGCTCCAGCCCCACCTGCCCTGTGCAGCTTCAGCAATTACAGCCCTCAGACATCTTCTCACTAAGGCAACGACTTGCAAATCCACAAAGGAGCACAATCCAACCACGGTCTTGGCAGTTTATGACTCGAGTGACGGGGCGACTGCTGTAGAAGGGGAAATTCTTAAAAGGGAAAAAAGAGCATGTACAGCTACAAAATCTATCACATCTAACTGCTGAAGGGTATTTCACAAAGGGTTGCTTTTTAATAGGCCTGGCACTCAAAGGTAATTTCTGAATTCAAAATAAACTCAGAAACTGACATGATAATGCATAAAGAACGAGTAATTACTGACGCAAATTGGAATATTTTTCTTGGAAACTCCATGTAATAAAAATGTGACACATGGGGGTACTGGTAAGAGCTTGACCTTTATTTCCTGGCCCTAATCCATTTGGGTCAGAGTGACAAAAAGCAAACCCTTTCTCACATGGTAGGGGTCAGCCAGTTGTGTTTAATTTTTTTCCTCTTTTTGCTTTCAAATGCAAATAAAGCACATTACCAATGAAAATAATGATTGTAAATGAATACCTCAATTAAAGGAAATTTACATAAAGATACATAGGATAATGGTAGCAGAAGATATTCCAACATCCTAACAGACAATAATCCATTTCTTAATCAACTTCTGTCAATAATCATAAGCTTTCTGCTCTCCATGGTTTCCTCATTATAACACCACCTCTTGTGTTTTTAAATAGTTCTTTCTTCAGATGCTGTCCGAGCCAGGCAGTGAACCTGCTATCTGCATTTGCCGACTCTTTGTGTTTTTTCACAGGTGTACATTATTTCTGCACAGGACTACTGTCGGCAGCATTGTGGATGTTCTCAGATAACAGAGAGACAGTTTTGCCTTGGGTTTTCTTTAGATGTCCTCATTCTCTGTAGGACTGACCCTTGAGGGCTGCAGTACTGGCAGGTTGCTGTCTAGTGTCTGTTTGAAATACAACATTTCCTTCCATTTGTAATTCCTGCCCTAGTGTTTCTCCTGTTCCTCTTGTCTGGCATGTAACTCCTTTGTGGTGCTCCTGATCAGTTAGCACTGTTGCCAGAAACTAGCTATAGGTTTACAGGGATTTTTGTTTCCTTCCTGTCATAACTAGAAACTGTTAATAGTGTGCTTGTGTTTTGGGGAAGTTGATTACCTTTATTTGGAATCACAGGAAAAGGGACTGAGATGATACAGCTAAACAGATTTATCTACAGTAATGGCTTTTCTGAGGCAGTTTAATATTATGGACATTTTCTAGTCTTATTTAATCTCTAAATACAAAGAGAAAAAATATGAGATCTCCAATAGACAGATTTGTTTCTAATAAATGTCCAGTGGATTAAGTAAGTAGCAAAAAATGTAAGCTACTGTACACTACAGTACGTCATTAAAAGGAGTTAATATTTTCTTTGTAATTCAAATAAATTCTCTGCCAATGGTGGCCAAAATTTTCATTATTCCAGTACCTGCATTTGCTTTAGAAGGAAGTTAAATGACATAAATAATTTGGTAATAATTGGTTTTAATAAAGAAAATATGATACTATGCTTTAAATAATTTGTTGAAAGTTCTGTGTTGTTATCTTTCCTTGGTGGTCCTCAGAGGTGGTGGAATTGTGCCTGCCTCTCCCCAAACTCCCTTTGACTGAGCAATCTTTTGGGAAAAAATTTAGAGATAAATGAAGGGACTGTTGCTTCAGTGGAGCTTGGAGTGATGTGGATTAGAAAACATAAATGAGCACTGCTACAATAATTTCAGTACAGCTCTAAAATAAAGAAAACAGTGTTAAGCTGTATTACATTTTAGAGAAAAAATCTGCCAAAATTAGAACAACAAATTAAGTCCAGTGGACCAGAAAATTTAATATAAGAAGGAGTATTATATATATATATATATATATATATATACAATTAAAAGTATGTCATGAAATGGTAGCTGAGCAGAGTGCTAGTGAGTGGATTACAGCTGAGTATAATGATCAGCTAAAAATTGTGGTGCCAGAAAAAGATAAGAAATCCATTCTTGTAAAACAATCAAGAATTGGATTTCTTGTTAATATTTTGCCATCTCATGGCTATCTCATTACTAATTAGATTGATATTTTTGTAGAAGTTACATGTTCTTTTTACACTGAACAAATGCCTAATCAAAAGACAGTGTACAAGCTGTAACATGCCAGTTCTGAAAGCCATTGTGCACAAAGCAGGTACTTGATCCACACCCATTGCACACAAGCATATTCTGCCACATGTCTGCATTTAATCATTCTGGTCTATGTTAAATAATTTTGTGCTTAATATTTTTACAATTAATTAATATTTAATACTATATTTATAATTTCATGTTAAATATACCATATAGGCACTTACATAAAATCCTTATTTAAATTAAAAAAAAAATAAGTAAGAAAACAACAACAAAGATGGGTGTCATAGATGGATAATGGTTGGTATAAGCTCTTTCTTCATTTCCCATGAAGAACAAGAAGAAGCCACTTCCCACAGGACACCAAAGGCTGGGCTGCTGAAGCAAACAAGAATCACGGTCTCGGCTGTGCGAGCATAGGGACTGCATGTAGCATCATGCTGGTGATTGTGGGTGTATACTCATCACCTCATGTACCCCAGGAATGGCAAGATTGCCTCTGAGCCAATTCCAAAGACAATTCCTTAGATTTTCTACTTGCTATTAATCAGAAAGAGAAAAGGCAGCTTATTTTGGCTAGCAGTTGTCATGCAAGTTGTCTTTTGGCATGCAAGTTGTCTTTTAGTCATGAAACCAATCCTGCTAGTTATGTTTTGGGGTGTAACTGCAGAGGTGTGTGATTGCAGCATATGTAGACATACCTGCACGTATTTGAGTCTGGAAAGCAAGCAAAAATAATGTAGAGAGCGCTTTCAGGTGATCCATTTTTCACCTCTTCCAGATCACAAATCTGATGGAACAAATGGCATAAACCTAGTGACACCATGTAGTTGCAGCTAACATTGCTCAAACTAGCTAGATTAACACAAGCATACACTAGTGCTACATGTTCTACAACGGTGTTACAACCTTCCCAGTATATCCGGGCATGACTTCCACCATGTTTTCCGGCCAATTTTTTAAGCTAGAAATGGAAGCAAGCCATAGCAACCAAAGAAGCAGTTGTGCTTCAAAGAAACTTCTGTGTTAAGCCTGAGATGAACTCTGGGCCAGTCTTGAAGGAGAATTGAAAAATACAGAGCAGGTGTCCGTCTCCAAATTATCTGTGTCTAGAGTTTCACATACAGTTTAAACTGGCATAAACCACCACACTGCTAAAAAAGCACTTCCAGGCTCCATCCCCTCTCAGCTGCTTTTATCAGCCCTTGCTCCTTTCCTGCCTTTGTGCTGGCACAAGTCTTTGTGCAATTGCCTGATGACCTGCATTCTGCTCTGAGTGAAAACTGATGTGTTTTCTCTGCAGTAGCTTCTCCTGCACAGCCCAACTCCCTGTGCAGCCATGCAAACACCATGCTGGCAGAAGGTGAGATGGGCAGCACAGCAGCAGGAACAGGGCTCAACAGGCAGGGCAGGGCTGTGCCTTGTGCTTTTGGCAGGCAAGATGATTTAAACCACTTGGACATATGCATGACACTGTATTTTCCATGTTGAAATGTGGTGAGATGTCATTACACAACCTCTAATGAGATGTAAAGAAACAATTCATATGAATCTTTTCAACTCTAAAATTGAGTTAAAAGTTGATAGAACTGCCTTTATCCTTTGCCAAGTTTTGTGGCTTTACAATAACTTTTGTTAGTTTTTAAATATTTTCTTTTTCTGCCTGTCCCATATCAATTGAAGAAAGGTGAGATTAGGATTGAGCTCTCCAGAGATAACTTCTGAGTTCCTCTGTTTGAGTTTGCTGCCTCATAAAGGAGGGAACACATACCACCAATGTGTTGGCTCACTGTTCTATACAGTAAGCCAATACACTTAAGAAACTGCCATTACGCTGGTTTCTGATCTTTTCTAGCTATTTTTAATTTAATTTTCATGATAATGGGAAAACAACTTGAAAATATCCAGTCTCAGTAGCCAGAGGGGAGAAAGAGTACAAGCCCCAAAATGCATGCTCGAAACCTTGTTGTAATAGTTTCAGCTTCACAACAGTGTAGCACTGGGGTTGGACAGTCCTTGAGCAGACTACTTTGCTTTCTCTTTCTTGTCCTCTACTAGAGCAGGTGCAATTATGTGATTTAAACGAGTGGCATGTTAACACATTGCCTGGTGCAGACTCTGCACTGCTACTGTTGATGTAGGAAATATTAAACACCCCCTCATTTCTCAGGTGCTACCAGAATAGTTTATTTAAGCCCTGCAACCAGAGCTTAAAGTCAGAAATGGCAAATTCCTGCTCTGCAGATACACAGCCATGGAAAAAAATGCCCAGACAAAGCACAGTAGGCAAGAGACCTTTGAATGCATGTGCTCAAGGAAAATGCCTATCAAACTGGTGATTTAACATTCAAAGAGATTTTTAAATCATTTGACCAATTGGCAATTGCCTCTGGCAGTAAGGACAAACACTTTAGTGACAGCATTTAAGAGACTAAGTATGTGGCACCTCTCCTCCTCCAGAGCTTAGTTTCATGTGACTTGTGTTTGATATTTGTGTGTTCCTTTAAAATGTGGCACCTGGAAGCGTCTCCAGGCTCACTACATATCAGTTGATAAGAAAGCACAAGTGCTCTCAGATCAGACAAGAAGTGCCTGAAACTGCAGGGTATATCAGGCACAGCATCACCAGCCAGGCAAGGGATGTGATTGTCCCCGCTCTGCTCTGCACTGGGGTGGCCTCACCTTGGGTGCTGGGGGCAGTTTTGGGCACCACAATAGGAGAAAGATATAAAGCTCTTAGAGGGTGTCCAAAGTAAGCCAACAGTGATAGTGGAGGGCCTTGAGGGGAAGCTGTGTGAGGAGAGGCTGAAGGCACTGGGTCTGTTCGTCCTGGAGGAGACTGAGGGGAGACCTCATTGAAGATACAACTTCCTCATGAGGGGAAGCAGAAGGGCAGACACAGATCTGTTCTCTGTGGTGACCAGTGACAGGACCCAGGGGAATGGCCTGAAGCTGTGTCAGGGAGGATTGAAATTGTGTATTATTAAAAGGCTCTTCACACAGTGTGGGGTTGGGCACTGGAACAGGCTCCCCAGGAAAATGGTCACAGCACCAAGCCTGACAGAGTCCAAGAAGCATTTGGACACCACTCTCAGGCACATGGTGTGGTTCTTGGGGATGTCCTGTCCAAGGCGAGGAGTCAGACTTCATGGTCTTTGTGGGTCCTTTCCAACGTAGTATAGCCTGCGATTGTGTGAATCTGAGAAGCTGATGCTCCCTCCCGCTCGCCTCCCGCCAGCCCCACCACAGCGCTCACGGTGCGGGTGCAGGGTGCGCAGGCCGTGAGGGGCCACGCGCGCCGCACCCCAACGCTCGTGTCCCAGGGCGGGGGGGCCACGCTCGCCGCCGCCCCCGCAGCCCGAGGGGCCGCTCCGCGCCGTCACCGCCCGCCCTGCCCGGCACCGCGCCCCCTACAGGCAGGGCACCGCGCCGCCCGGACCCCCGAGCCGCCGGCGGCCGCGCCTCCCCGCGGGGCCCGGCGCGGAGCGCGGGGTGGCGCCGCTGCGAGGCGGTGCGGGGGCGGCGGCGGCTTCGGCTCCGGCACCAACCGGAAGCGCGGGGGACGGAGCGGGAGACGCGGTCGCGCCGGTTGTAGCCTACCTCGCCGGCTCCGGGATCGGCGCCGCTCGGGTCCCGCCAGCCCGGAGCCCCTCGGGAAAGGTGAGGACGGCGAAGCGCCCCCCGCGGAGGCAGCGCTTGGGGCGGCGGCGCGGTGGGTGCGCATTCGGCTGGGCGGAAGGAGGCGGAGGGCAGCGGGCCGGGCCGGGCTGTGGGTGTCCCCTCCGGGCTTGACGTTCTTCATGCTGAAGCAACTTCAGAAGCCTTGTGAAGGGAGGCGGCCGGCCGGGCACATGGCCTGACCTTGCGTCGCCTTGGTCTCGCCGCGCCGGCCAAACGCCCCCGTGGTCAGCGGCGCCCACACTTGGCTCCGCGGTGGGACGGGGGTCGGGAACGAGCCGTGCCCCGCCGGGAGGGCAGGACAGGGCAGGCAGAGCAGAGCGGTGTCCGCCGAGCGACACCCGGGCAGGTCGGCCCGGCGCGAGAAGGGTGCTGCCGGCGGCAGCCGCCCGTGAGGACGGGCAGCGGGACACGGGCAGCCGGCGTCCCGCCCGGGGCTGCTGCGCTTGGCCACCCCTGCGCTCCTTAGAATGTCTTTCAAATGCTGCGCACCTGCTGCATTTTGCTGTTGTTTTGGGCATAAAATCCGTCGGGTTGGGATTTGAGGTGTGACTTTCATTCCCTCCGTTTTTTTACTTTTTTAAAGTAAGCTGTCGGTCTTTGGTTTTGCTGTGTTTGCTCAAGTTAGCTTGTTTCCAGCAGTATGATCTTTTATTAAGCACGCGTGTGTGAGCTATTACCCTGTATCCAGCATGCTCTGCTGGGAGTTTTAGCGACAGAGCCATCGGGAAAGCCATGGATCATTACTTTTTCTAAGTTCCAGAAGCAGAAATAATTTGAAAGCACTGGATTAACTGGGTCACTGCCCGAAAACATCATAGCTTTCTGCAGGAGGCATGTGGTTAGATGTTTTCAGGACTTTGTACTGGAATTGTAAGTCCTCTGAAACCTACTTATTTTATCTATCCGTAATGTGCTTCGCATACCGGTGGCATTGTGTTATTAATGGTAACCCTGGAGAACCTGGCTCACTGTGAGGGGAAGACAGAAACATGGACAAAACTGAGGCCCAGGTCCTGCAGTCTGGCCTGTGCCAGGACCAAGCTGCACTATGGACCTGGATGCAGGCTTAGCTGCCTTATTTTTCTTGCGAGCTTGTGTGTGTACTGCTGGCAGGCATCAGTTACAAGGTATAATGTAAGTGAAGTGACCAGTTTAGGGGTTTTCTGAGATAAAATGTTATTTATTTAATGTGAAGTCTTTAAAGTCTTCAGTCTCTGCCATTGACACAGTTTGGCTTTAAAATAATTTTTTTCCTCAGAACTCAAACTGTTTAGGTGGAGTTGAAGCCTATTTCTGTAGCAATGGCTATATAAATTAAAATAAATTTAGAAATGTTATTAATGGAAGTTATGCAGAATTCTTAGGTTCTGACAAAGGACAGGCTCAAATGTTGTTGAGTCTGTCACTAAGGTAGGCAGAGCCATGCCTCCAGTCTCACCATCTGCAGGACTGCTATTCAGTCTGATTAAGAAAGTTTAGGAGTTGTAGGGGTTGTTGACTTTATTTTAAGTCATTAGGAGATTAGAAGATTACGATATATTTAATTTGGATTTGTGCTTGGAGTTTGTTTGCGTCTTATCGATCAGCAGTTCGTTATATGATTAAGGGTTTTTTTTAATTTATAAAAACTTTCTTCTGCATCATCTTTTGTAGCTCAATGTCACTAACTCCTCTTTTCTGTTTGGACAAGACAATGGTTAACCATGTTTTGGTGTTTGAGGGTGGGTTTTTTTTTGTTGGACGTTTTTATTTGGTTTTTTTTTAATATATATATTTTTAAAACTCTGTATAAATATACTGCTGAAAAAATCCAGGTTGGTATGCTCAAGGACTGCAGGCCTTGTTGGATACAAAGGATGATTTGGGTCTAAAAATGGATGGTCAAAGATCCTGGAAGCAAATGGGCTGTTTTGCCAAATAAGGAAACTTGGCACATTCAGCTGTGTATTTTAAGATAGCACAAGTGTGGTGTGCTACTACTTTATTGGCAATATATTGGCAGTGTGCCTTCTTGCAAGAAGCACTGAATCCTACTTTGTGGAATCACCCAGTAAAGTGAGGGGCAGGGAGTTGCATGGTTGTTTCCCATAATAAATTACAAAGGCTGTTCCTGCAGTAATTGAATACTTGGGCAGAGTCAGGTGCACGTGCAAGATGAGAGATGCAATTTTCGGTTTCGCAGCCACGCACTAAACAAAGTATGAGTTGCAGTTACTGTGCAATTTGTAAATTATTTCCTCCCTCCTGTCTCCAAGTCCCTCAAGTGGAAGCTGTCTGTATTCTGGGAGCAGAAGTTGAATGACAAACAGAAGGTTCTTCTATTTTGTATGTGGAATAAAGCAGAGTGTTGGGCATAGCAGCCCTTCCCCTACATTGCAGTTTGTAGGGAGCTGGGAGGTAGAGGTGAATGTGTTGGGTTCTTCCAGTGTTGCTGTGCTAAGATGCAGGGCAGCCTGCAGCAGGGTCCTGCATGCCTGGGGGGGGTTCCCTCACCTTGGTGGTTGTCTAGAGGAAACAGCAAACGTGGGACCTCTGCAGGGCCAGGACCCTCACATGGGTTAATCCCCTTAAGTGCTGTAATCACAAGAAGCTGGTGATGGTGGATGGTTTCCTACACCTGCATCACTGGTGTACTGAACTGAGCTTGTGGTGACATAATGTGGTGACTTCGCTTGCTGCAAAGTGACTCTGTGTAATAGTCCTGACATGTTGCATGTTATTGTTAAATAATAATTTCAAATGTTAAGCACTGCCAAATGCAACTTAGGTCTCTTACTTTTTGGTATGAAATGAACAGCTTCCAATAGCATGCTCAAATATAAATTACTATGTGGAAAACAAAGAGCCAGGAGAAGATGCAGATGTTGCTGCAAGTTTACAAGCTCAAGCTAACTATTAGAAATAAAACGGGAAAAGGGGAAAATTCTTTTACCCCAGGAAGATCCCATGGGAATAATTGAAATAACCAGCAATTTTAATTATATCCTGAAATACCCGTCATTGTCATGTTTTCATTTAATTGAGAGCAAGCAACAAAGTCGTCAATGCAGTGTTTCCCTGCTACACAGTGATGGTACTTCAACACCCGAAACTGTGAGTGGGGAGGGAGGGTGTGGGTGCCAAACCCTCCTGAGCTGCGTGCAGGGAGTTGCTGTAAGGCCCCAGGCCTGGAGCTCGTGTTGCAGCGGGCTGCTCTCCTGTCTGCAGAAGTGTAAGATGCAAAAAAGTGCCAGGCATTGTTGGAATGCTGTGCTTATTTCAGATGCAAGTGGAAGACTATAGAGTTTAATGAAATACCTGATTTTTTTTTTCTCTTAACCAGTTTTATAAACTCAGATTGTTAAATATCTTTAAAACAAGATGACAAGTTAATCACCGTGTGTGGATTTGTCGCATGCAATTTTTAATCTAAACAGTTGTTTTCTCAAAGAACGCAGAGATTGATCTTTCTAATTGAGGATTACCTACCTTGAGTCCAAAAACATGGAGAAATGTTTAAACAGGCCTGTTGTGTCATCTAGAAAAAGAAAACTATTGCAGCCTGGTTTTAATTACAGATCTCTAAATAAAGAGTGTCTCTTGTAAATCTCCTCTACTTTCTCTGGAAAAAAAAAAGTATCTGGAACAACCTGATGCCAACCAATGAATCATTCTTTAAATAACATTAACTTCTTGTATGCTGGTGCCCTATAGTGTCTCTACAACTACCTTAAAAGAGGTTGTGGTCAGGCAGGGGTGAGCCCCTTCTCCCTGACAACCAGTGACAGGACAAGGGGACAGTGTCTTAAGATGTATCAGGGGAGGTTTAGGCTGGACATGAGGAGAAATTTCTTCACAGAAAGGCTGATTAAACATTGGAATGGACTGCTTAGGGAGGTGTTGGAGTCTCTGTCCTTGGAGGTGTTTAATGAAAGACTGGATGTGGCACTCAGTGCCATGGTCTAGTTGACAAGGTAGTATTCGGTCATAGATTGGACTCAGTATCTCAAAGGTCTTGCCGCCTGATTCATTGTGTGATCCTGTGATCTGCAGCTGGTCGACTGCTGTAGGTAAATTTGAAACTGAGAAGGTGTTTAAAGAATGAATGGTAGCTTCTGCAAGTGCTTGTGTGCCAGGCACTGCATTGTGAGTGCACAAAAATTGAGATAAAGTTTGAAGCAGTAAGGAGGACCCATCAGAAAAGTACTCATTTGTATTTGTCAGGTGTCTGGTGTACATGTTATTCTCTGCTAGTGTAATTTTCAGAACTCAAATTATTTACTAGTTTCTATGGTTGATTTGGTGGTTCTGGGTGAACAATAACGCTAAATAATTTGACAGCTCTTCAAAGCTATTAAATTCAGATAGTGAAGCCCAGAAATTTCCTTCCTGAGATGTGTTTTTCTTTTCATTTGGTTTCCTTTTCCTTTTGCCATCCCAAATGTAACAACCTGTTTTCAGCTTCCTGTTAAATTTATGGTCTAGCATATGGTGCATATGCTTTTGCCTGTGAGTAACATCACTCTTCTAGCTAATTCTGTTGTCAGTAAGGAAATTGTTCACTCGAGTGTGATTACCTGTGTGCATAAATATGTGCAGGGCTGTGGCCTTAAATTGTGAGGTTTTTGAGTTGGGAGGTCAATCTGTTTTATTTGTCTGTAAAGTGTCCCATGTGCTTGAGACACCAGGTACAGAGCATGAACTTGGAGTAACTGCTGGAGTAGACTATGCAAATGAACTTTTGTTTCTGAAGATCTGCTAATTAAGCCACAATAGCAAGGAGCAAAACATTAAAACATCTCTTGGTTTGTAGGATTGACCAATTTCCTTTGAGCTTTCTCTAAAGAAAACGTGTGCAGGCTGTGCAGAAGATTACTATGGGATGACAGGAAATTACAACAGCAACAAGGTTAAAACAAGAACAGAAGGTCAGCAGGACAGTTCAGGCACTTGTATTAGGGAAGAGGCTGCAGAGGATTGGAAGAAGGGACTTTATTTCATATCCTGCTGGTGACCCCTGCTCTGACTTGCAGCTCTGAGGAGAGAGCATTCATGTTCCCTCTTCGGGAGCTCTGCAGGCTGGCTGTCAGTGAAAGGCTTGAAGTCAGCTCCTTGCTAAAAAGCCTTCAGTACACATAGTAAAGTTTTCATGGTCTGGTCAGCATTTATCTTTATGGGTGGTCAAGGGATATAAAATAAAGCAGACAGTTTCAGAGAAGGCTCTGATATGTTGTGTGTGGAAAAGTGTTGATATCAGCATCTCTCATTTGGAGAATAGCTGCAATCAAATAGTGCCAGAAATTCCTGATCAAATGATATCTCAAAATTTTAATCAGAGTAGCTACACAATCAGGAGAGATGGGGCAAATAATGCCTTTGTGTTAATTACAGAAGGGACTGGCATAAAGAGATTCTGGCAGTCAGCAGTACGAGGAGTTAACACAAGTGTGTTTCCCAGCTCTGGACAACACATAATGTTTTATCTCAAAAAGCCCTATGGAATGGAAGTTCCCAGAAGACATAGTATATTTTGCTACTGTAATTTACCAGTGAAATTGGATGTGTAGTTTTCACCATCAACCCAAAATCTCTGGTTCTTTTTTTGCTTGCTTTATTAAAACTAATCTCTCATTTTATGCTGATAAATTTACTGTCATTAATTGTAAGTATAGTAACTTTTGCTGGTAATTAAAACTACTTTGTCTAGGCTGGTGCATCTGAACTGAACCCACAGCAGACTTGCCAATGGTTCTGGAGTATGCCGTGTCCTGCAGTCCCTCTAAAGACCTGAGCTTATATCATTAAAAAAAGAAACCTTAAATTAGTCATTGTTCATGCATTTAGGTGATAATGTTTCTTGAAATTCGCTACAGCCCTAAGCTTTATCACCATGAAATCTCCGAGGAGGACATTCTGTTCCCCGGTCAGCAGATTTGGAATCATCTCTTGAAACTGCCGACGCCAGTCTTGGCACAGGCTGCAGAATTTCACATATTGTAACCCAGATGAGTTACCCTGTACTTGCGCTTTGTTACAACGTGCAAACAGATCTGAGTCACTCGTGAAGGGAGGTTTACCATGGCCAGGTTTTTCCACATCCTTGCACGAAGCGCTCCGACCTGGCCCGGAGCGCGGCTGGGGCGCGCGGTGCGTGCCGAGGTGCCGCTGCTCGCCGGCCGCCGCCGCTGTGCCCGGCCGGGCTGCGCTGTGCCTCTGCGTGGCCATCGCGGCCGGAGCACGGCGTGCCTGGCGTGCCTGAGCGGGCAGGCGAGCCCGAGCCGAGAGCAGCTTCCTGTCTGTCCACGGACAAGGCAGCCACGTGCCTGCCTTTTGCAGAGCTGCTTCCAAGGTGTTCGCGAAACGTCAGGATTGCTCTGAGGAGTGCTGTTAGTTGTTTCTGTCCCCCAGCTCTTTCTAATAGATTGTGCAAATCACGCAAACTTTAGCACTCCCTGTTGGAATGCGCGTTCTCAGTCTCTTTTCCTCCTGTGGCCTGTGGATTTTACTTTAGTGTGCTTATGATTCTGATTTTGGGGTGACTGAGCATGGGTAAGAAAGTACACAAATCCTTGGAGCATGTGCATTAATAAAAACTTTTCTCTTCACAGGTTTTGCTGTGGTATATTTTGTCATTATGAGATGTCGTCTACCAGTGCTTCATTTGTGCAAATTAAATTTGATGACTTGCAGTTTTTTGAGAACTGCGGTGGAGGGAGTTTTGGGAGTGTCTACCGAGCCCGATGGATTTCTCAGGACAAGGAGGTGGCAGTAAAGAAGCTGCTCAAAATAGAAAAAGAGGTAAAAGTTTACTTTTCATTCACTTTGTCTGCTGTGGTAACAACAGAAATTCTTTTCTCGTGTTTTCTATCCTCTAGGTAATGCAGGCAAACTACCTTGGGATTTTTGTTTGTTTAATTACAAAACTCTGCAGGCGAAGATGTTACAGGAAGGACCTAATGAGCAGTCCAAGCCGAGGGGGCTGATTCAAAGCACTGTTGTTTAACCCTTCACTGTTGTTGCCCACTTTTTTTGTTTTGCAATTCTCCTCTACCTGGCCCTAAGGAGAGCTTGTTGCACCTCTGGAGCTACTAATTTCCTGTTGATACCACTAGCATGTTGCTAGATAGGAAGAGGTCATGTCCCTGTCATTACCTGATTCCATTTTGTCCTCTTGACGTGTGCTCTGTGGTTCACATCTCTATGTTTACTACAGGCTTAGAGTTGTCTCTTCCCTGCCTGATGAAGATTTTGATCTAGGGCTCCACTAGTTCCTAGTTAGTCATAGCCACATAGTCATAGCTTGGTTTTGCAATGAGGTAGTTTTAACCCTCACTGTTCTGCCAGTCTCCTTCCCTTGGGTCATCTTGTGACCTGGAAAGGCGGATGAGTCCTTGACAATCCTGGGGGAAAAGGCAGAATTAGCTAAGTGCACCTTTACTAGATAAGGTTGGTTTGTTGTTTGTGGTTTTTTTTCCAAAGCTTTTAGAATTTGCCTAAAAGTCCTTTTGACCCCTCACCGTTGTACAGTTTCAGCAGAGATGTGGTGTATGCGGTCCTCACAGTTGCTCCGGTCTGCCTGCTGGTCAGCACCACCAATGGAGCAGTGAGAACAGCCCAGAGTAGCGATGGACAGCAGAGTTACTGGACTGTTGTTCCGTCATGACTATATGTAACTTGTATACAATCTCCTCAGACTGTTGTAGGAAGACAGTTACAAGCTGGAGGACAGCAGAGCAGTGCTAGGCATAGTAGGCTTAGTAAATAATCAGACACCAAAGTTCATCTACTGCAGCAGCAGCTGAGCTGGCATGATTTTTGAAAGTAAATTTAAAAACAATATGTCTTGTGATGCCATAAAGCTTAATGGAATGGGAAAGGATGGAGGTGTTACTTGACACAGTTGGACCATTCAACAAAAATACATTTTTTTTTAAGACAGTGCAACACAAAGTTCAGCTTGGAGTAGCAAGGAACACAGGTTGTATAGTAGGGGGGAAAAAAACCCATATGCCAGAAGAAGCTTATTATAATGTGAGGATTTTTTTAGGGATTAATGAAGACTTGCAGCTCATTAAGAGCTCATATCATGGTGTGGTTAGGCAAATTTGGTTAATTGTTTAGCATATGTAAATCAGGATAAAGTAATTTTTAACAACCAGGTGTGCTTTATCTTGGTATGCAGCACTGGGAGGATTGATTTTAGGCATATGTGGTTCTGTTCTGTTTAAGAGAGTGTCAGTGAACTGTAAGAGCAGCCCAAGGGAATCTGCAAAAAAATTGAGTGGAAAGTTAGTGAGAGTGGGGGTGTCAAGAGGGGGTGATGAATGTCATCCATCAGGATGAGTTGACAGAAGGGGAGCAAGTGCCTTCCATCACAAATTTGTTTTTCTTTGGACTGGTTATAATAACTTAAACTAAACCAGACGGGTTATGGGAACAGCTTGGTATGGGCACTTTCTCTTGAATGTTTTCTGGAAAGGCATTGGAGAGGCAAGTGGTGATGCCTTAAATAAGTCTGACAAGCTTTGGCAGAACTTTTCTGTCAACAACCTTAGAGAATTATAAAGTGAGAGCTTATATACAAAAATTGCATTTCATATGGAGAAGATGAAGGGATAGTTTAATCTAGTGCATAAAGTTATTGCAAGAACTAGTGCTTGGAATCTGTAGCCAGAAAAATTAGAATGGAAAGAAAAGCACAAATTATCAGGAGTGAGGATGAGTAACACTTGGCACAGACTACAAATGAAAGGGGTGAAGATGGAGGATCCTTTTCATGTGTCTTCTCATTGAGACATCTTTTTAGACAATTGTTTTTGTCAAGTTGTTGAGCTCAACACAGGAGCATTTTGCTGAAGTATAGTGGCCTATGCTGTACCAGAGGCCAGCTTGGTGGCCAAAAGGTCTTCTGACCCTAATGGCCCTCACATGTTTACATATGTAGCATCTTCATCTGCAGTGATGACAATAATGAATGTCTGTGACTGAACCGCACTGAAGTCATGGTGAATTAATGACTCTTTCGATATCAATACAAATATAACTTGCTGTAACCCTTGTGAATCTGTGTTTAGTAGGTACTTGGATGCGTTCAGTCCAGAAAATTAATTATTCTGGCATTTGGACAGTGCTCTCAGGCACTCTTGGGGATGGTCCTGTGTGGGGCTGAGAGTTGGATTTGATGATCTTTGTGGGTCCCTTCCAGCTTGGCATAATCTGAGATTCTACACTTTCTAGTTTATTTGGAAGGAAGTGTCCTTTTATCTCCATGACTGCATGTCTTGTATTTCTGTTAACTGCTGCCAATAATCCATAACAACTGATTAGAGGGAAAACATAGGAGAGTTGTGAAACACTTGCTCAGAGGCATTTCATGCTAGCCAAGTCCAAGGGAGCAAGCCAAGTCAACAGAGCTATGGTATCATTCTGCAAATATGTTGTATCTATGTGTCATTTTATTAAACAAGCCAATCACAACCAGTAAAGATCGTGAAGGTTTTATATTAGCCAAGGGGCTAACAAGTTCTAACATGTGAAACAAAGCAATTTTTCTTCCAGTATAGCAGACTAGAATATGTGCTTAGAAAAACTTACAAATACTTGGAAGAGTGTTGCTTAGACAGATTGCTTTGAAACTCTTTGAAATCTGAGAAATACCTCTTCAAGGCATTAAATTTTTTTAGATAGGCAGTAAAACACAACTTTATGGGAAGAGGTGTGTGTGTATGTGAAAAAATACACCTGAACAGGTCTGCCAGGAAAAATATATATATGCTACAAGGTCTTGGTTAGAATATCAGATGTGATACTGGACAAGAATTGTGCTGATTAAGTAAAACATAGGAATGTAGCCTGAGTGATTAAATAGCAGCGAAACAAAAATTAAGTTGCCATTTTACTATCTAGTACAACCACTACAGTGGTCATAGGTTTAAAGTAGGAAACAGGAATTCCTAGTGAATTACTTAATTGTTTTATAGAAAATTAAGCTGTCAGCATGATGTTTATGATGCATGTTGCAAAGTAGAAATGTCTCCTGTAGCAGGATCATTCCTTCTGCCCTGAGTGATGATTGTGTCCACTCATTGAAGAAAATTGCACATGTACTACTCCAGAAGTTATTTTGGTATTTTTGTGAGGGATTTATATGAATTATTAGATAAACCCATAATTTGGCTCCCACTGAAATGAATGGGAGAGACTGGGGCCAGGGGCCTTATTCTGCAAATTACTAGCAGTTCTTTTGACTCCATTATCTCGAGCAGATAACTGCTGGAGTGAAGTGTTACAAATGTTGTTTTATGCCTTGCCACGATTGCTTTTCACTGAAGAGCACTCACCTCCTTTGATTGCCCATCTCTGAAGTTTACCTGTTATTTGGCATTGCTTTTGAGGGCTGTGCTTTGGGTGGCAGTTTGTTGGCAGCTGGTGAGTGGAGTGTGGTTCTTCACCAGGGGATTTATTACTGCTGGAGTTTCACCTGAAATTGGAAATTAATTTTAATACCACAGCTCTTTGAAGTACTCCATGGTCCATAAGATGTCTCCGTACTATTGATGGGCAGCAGTATTGCCTCAGCCATTACAGCCAGGGTAGTTGGGTACAAGATTACTTGATTTCATGCAGTACATATGTTCCAGGACTTCTTCAAAATGCTGGTCTGTGCAAGCTGCAGGAGAGTGGTGGGAAAAAATACAGTAAAATGTAATTGTAATGTTACTGGGAAATACTTAAATATTTCTGGTGAACTAACAGAACTAACTTGTGGATAGAAGAAGTTCAGTCGAGCAGCATTATCTATGCATGCTTTGTTCAGTCGTGCATTTGAGTTTTATGAGACTCAGAAATGAAGACATGCTTTCTCTGTGTTTGATGCTGTATTGCCTGGAGTCTGACTACCATGGAAGTTAATTTTATGTTGTTAGGGGTTTTTGTGTGTAATATGTGTGTTGTAAGCTTTAGGGGATATTTTAATGCTTCATAAAAATTTTCATATGGCGTATAATGCAGCTTGTTCACTTTTTTGATTTTTATGATCCACTTCTGGAAAGGACTGTCCAGAAGGCATAGATCAGGCTTGTACCTTCTGCAGGGGATGAGTTAAGTATAATCACATGCATGTCACTGGACTTACCTCATTCATGTTTGTAGTGCTAAAAGAGAGCATGTGATAATTTTTATGTGGGTCATGAGAGTAAGGACTGGCAATGATTTGCAACAGTAACAAGAGGAAAACAACAGAGTAAAAGCAAAACAAAACAAACTGAAATTGATACTTAAGCCCTGACAGGACTAAAAATAGTGGATGTTCTTTTTCTTTGTAGTTTGTAACTGGTATGGGTGCTCTGGTGCCAGCCTAGAATGGCTCTCCACACTGGCTCCTGGCTGTATTGAAGGGCAATTTCAATGCTCTATTAATATTTTATTAGCTCTTTCTAGGAGCTTCTACTCCCTAACTGTTCTCAGGTCTGAGTCAGCAAGTATTGAGAGTGATGAACACTGAGAGAGGACTTAGAGTGTGCTGTATGAAGTTATGCAGGGTGTAGGAATGTAATATATGAACTTTCCAGGGATATCTGCACCTATAGTGAAAAATTACAAAGTTCACAGTAAGTGATCTCATAGGAACCCATCCAGCCCCATATTCACTGAAACAAAAACAGAATCACAGAATCAACTAGATTGGGTGAGACCTTTTAAATCATCAAATCCAATCTATGACCTAACACCACCTTGTCAACTACACCGTGGCATTGACTGCCACATCTGGTCTTTCCTGAAATAACTCCAAGGGTGGTGACTTCACCACCTCCATGGCAGCCCATTACAATGCTCAGTCACCCCTTCTGTGAAAAACTTCTTCCTGATGTCCAGCTTAAACCTTCCCTGGTGCAGTTTAAGTCTCTGTCCTCTTGTCCTATTGCTAATTGCTGGGAGAAGAGACTGACCATCACCTGGCTACAACCTCTTTTCAGGTTTACTGCTATGTGGTGTTAGCTGCTAAAAGGAGATAAAACTGTATTTATTGTACCAGAGGAATGTCTTAGTTTCTGTTTTACAGAGTGGGTTTTTTTGCTAGGTTTTCTGTTTGGGTTTTTTTAATATATTTTGGTAAAGGAATTGGCTTAGAGCACTCCTCTTGGTGCTGACTAGGGTATTCTCAAAAGGTATCAAGAGGATACTTAGAGCCCTTTATAGACTGGAAGTTGTCAAAATTGCCTCAGATACTCCAGCTGTTGTGTATTCTGTATCTTGCAGAATAAACCATTTTGGATAGGACAGACTTCTGCAATAAATCTGACTGATTCTTTATTTGCCCTATTCTTGGCTTTCATTCAAGGGGTAATTTTCTGGAGGACTTTATTTTCTAAATGAATGTTATATTTCCAGGAATCAAGAAAGTCACTGCATGAGATTTTGTTAGTGGATGCTTTGGATAAGACTGTGTTGTGTCATGGCATATGTGTTGCAACCACAATATTGTCCAAACCCCATATTTGGGAGACACCAGTATAATGAAAGATGCCAGAATACAATTATTCTTGCCTAGAGCAGGCTTTAGTTTCATTTTGTCTGTTTTAAGAAACTTCATTCCTATTTCTCCCTCCTAAAACAATCTTGGAAACACAGGAATCAGAAATAGAAAAGAATTTGTCTGTATTTCGCTACATTTTATTGTAGTGGACTTTTTTACTCATGTATTTAAACATTTTTATACCAGGTTTTTTATTAAATAAGTAACAATTTGAGAGTTGCCTCATATAAATAGTGAGTATTTGTAGTACAAGTTGTGTGGTTTACTGTTTTTTTTGACCAGCTTAACTTGAGATTCTTACACTGGCTTGTATATACACGTTTTTTAAATCAAGCCAACTTTGGGGTTAATTTGATATGGACATCAGCTTCAGTGAAACTGGTATGTCAGGGCCCACACTGGCAGCATATGGTTTTAAAAGTTATTTTGAATCAGTTGAGACATAGTAACTGTCAGTGGTGCAGACCACTAGATTTTGTACTAAAATTGTAAAGGGACAAGTGTGCATGTCCCCTTGACAGTGGCCAGTGTTGAACAGTTGCTACATAAAAAAATTTGATTAACAGATAAATTGTTAAACTAAGATGCACCAGATATGTCTGTTGCTTCCTTTTGCTTGTCTTTTGAATTGCCTTAAATTTTGTAAGTAGAAGTGAAATCACCTTGTATGTGCTGCTCATTAGGAATATAGGTACAGCTTCCTTCGCTTGGTTAAATCACAGGAAATTACTGTGTGCCTGATCCCTGGGTTAGAAATATCTCTAGGATATCTCTTGGACCCTTTTATCTCAGTTATCTCCAGTTACTCTTCAATTTCAGTGTTTTGTTTGTTGTTTTTTTTTTTTTTTTTTTGCAGAAGGTGAAACAACTGCAAGTGAACAAGTTTTTGTGCTGGTTTCCTATAAATTATGAATAAATGTTGTTTAGAGTAGGGAGAAAATGTCTGATTGTTTAGAAAACATTCTTTCTTATCCTCTTTGCTGTTCACAACATGCAGCCTGTTAGGATATTATTAAATATTCTTTACTTTTGTAATTAGTTTTATTCCATGGCATATCGTCTTAAAAATTATTCTGTCAATTACAAGTTTTTGTTTGACAGTAGGCTGTTCACATTTCCAGTAGATATTTAGTTGCAATTAAGGGCATTTTTCCCAGGGTGATTTATTTTGTTTGTTTGTTTCTTTATTTTGGGCTTTTTCTATGTGAGTTTTTTGCCTGTTTTTTTTTTAATTTTAATTTTTCTTTAGATATGTTTCTTCTGTGTCAGTCTTCTTTTTGCATGCACTCAGTTGTTACTTATAATTTGGAAGAGAGGTTATGTTGCTTATTTTTTTATGCCAGCAACCCTTAACATCAAATGGCAGCTCTTTTGTTTCCCCTCCCACGACATTTTCTGACCCTGAGCTTCTGTTGAAGTGATTAACTGCAAAATGGCATTTTTGGATATTTAAGCTGTCCTGAAGCTTTGTTGTGGAAATCTCATGGATACAGAAGAAATCCTTTTTTCTCAAAGTGCTTTTTTAGGCTGTTGCAGGCTCAAGCAATTGAGGATTGGTTCAAGTTAGACTTATGTAGACATTTATTTAACTCTGTGGTTTTCTTAAAACAGTGTTACAAGTAGAAAATCACAATGACAGGTGAGTGGTAACTTGAGAGATGATAAGCGACTGCATATTTGAGTCTTACGTGCTGTGAGGGACAGCTGACAATTTAAATGTCTGTGACCCACATGGAAATTTGTTGGTGTTGCAATTCCTGGGGATGCTGATTAAATAACTTGCACTGACTGCAGCATGCAGAGTGACAAATTGTTTCTGATGATCCCAGAGTAGCTCTTGAGGTGAGTGGAAGTATTGTTGGAATCTGACACCGTTTCTAGGTTGTTGCACGCCTGTGATGGTTCAGATGAAGTCAGAGACCTGTGCTGGAGTTGATGTGATCTGAGTCTGGGACCATTCATCTCCTGGAGGCTGTTTTCCACAGGAGTATTCAAAGCTGAGCATGGGGGCTGCAGTCTCTGACTGGGTCCCCAAACTACCCGCCACAGACATGGTGGCTGTGGAATTTTGAACAATGTGTTTTGTGCTTTTAAGAGGGCAATAAAATGTTTTATAGAACTAGATAGGCCCAACTTTACTTCGTTTTTTTAAATTTGTTTTTTAGTCCTTAATTTTAAACTGGTTGCATGTGAGTTGTGTAAGGGTCTGGAGAAAAAGATTTCACTGAAAACAGAGTTGAAGAAAAGAGAAAATATATCTTAACTTGGATGCACGCATCAAAATCAGTCTTTTTAATTGTAATTAAGCAACTAAAACTGTAAAAGTTATTTCATATTTACCTATTTCCACTTACTAAGGTGCTGATAGAGAAAGTTTCCTTTTTAAGAGGACAGTATAAACAGTCCCAGGGAAACATTCAGATGTGTTTATGTTAGCTGGAGGCTGCAGAGGAGCCCAGAGAACAGCTTCAACATTAACTCTTTCTCTTATTCTCAGTTAATTGCACTCACACACCAAGGAGATGAGGCCAGCAAGGGCAAACACAGAGCTGTGCTTCTGATCCAGCTGCCTCCAGACTGCCCTGTTTCTCTTTTTAAATGTTTCATCTGTTGCAATTCAACGACTGGAGAAGAATCCTAGTTGCAAATACATGTTTGTTTATTAGACTAATGTTTAGAGAATCTGCATTCTGTATAATTTCTGTTTAAGAAGGTCAGCTCCACAGGGAAACTGAGTGTCTTGCACACAGGAGGGGCCCCCTATGGGTGTACCTCCTTGGCAAAATAGGGTCTGGCCCTTGGATGTCATTGAAGGGGAACAGTGCCACACACCTATCCACTTATCTTCTGCCTCTGGTTGCTTTTTTTTTTTACTCCAAAACTCCTGAAAATTGAGGTTCCTAGTGGCTAAATGGTGGAGGCGAGGGAGAAAAAATTGGGTTATGATATACATGACTGATCAAATAGCTGTGGGTTTTGTGTATTGGACACCTGATTTGCCAGTAGCCACATCAAAAATAAGCAGGGGTGGTAAAATCCCTTGAGCTGTTGTAGGAGCCGTGAGGAAGCTCTTGGTAGACACCAGAAGATGAGATGCAGTTGCTTGTACCAAGTTGCTCTTGGAAGGTGGGATAACCAAAAGACAGGCATGCAGGCTGGGCGGGTGGCAGCCTTTTAGTGAAAGCTGAGGCACTCTGCAAATTATTATCTGGCAGAGGTAGCACAGGAAAGATGAGTAGATTATTCTGGAAACTTGCTAAAATCAGCTAGCTGTTGCACCCTCGAGCAAATGAGTGACATTTACTGAGAGGTTATCTTTTCCTCTTGGAAGAATCATACAGCTGAGAAAATGTCATGCATACCTATGTGAAATTAGAGGGGGGGAAAAGGTGCAGAAATCACTTTAATTTTAGTAATGTTAGATGCATTTGAGGCAAACCTTTGAAACGTGAAGGCTTATAAGTACTGCTTGGTGGGTCTCCATCTTTGTGAACTGTGTACTTTTAATCTCCTAAACCAAGGAAAAGGCTTTTTGACTTATCTGTGATATGTCTCTGTATGCTGAGGGTGCTGTGTGTGATATAAATGTGGGGCAACAGACGGCTACAATTTGAAGATGCTGAATTCCTCTTTCTTTTGGCTGTTGCCTTGCTATTACCCCTGTAAGAGTTTGTGAGAGCCCTAAAGGCAAATGCAAGATCCAGACCCCACTCAAAAGGACCACACATTTTGGAGTCCTGCTTTTAACTTTTGGGTTCTCGGTTGGTTTTGTATTTGTACCAAAGTCTTTATTGTAAAGTCATCTCTCCAAGCCAGTGTCTCATCTGTCCTGTGCAGAAGTGCAGAAGTTGGCAGTAATGTGGTTTCTGGCACTGTGTTCTGAGTGGTTTACTCTGTTCCCACTGCAGACTGATTCCCTGTAAGTGCTATAATTCTGGAAGGAGTCCTGCAATTTTTCACTGGCTGGGAATAAAGTTCAGTCCTCCTAGGATCAACAAGCATTCTATTTTTACTTAATAAATTTGAAACCTGCAGTAAGAAATCTCCTGCCTTCTCACTCGTATGATTCTCCACTATACTGTGAGAAGCAAGATATTCACTGCCTGTTTCAGCTGTTAGTGAGATGAATGTGAAGTAACAGCACTAACAGGGTGCCTGACTCAAGAAATTCAGGGCGAGTGACACTTGATTCTGTGGCATCAGCTGTTAGCTCTGGTGACATGGTCATTGCCTTGAAACTGTGACCTGAGCTCCCTTTTTGAGAAACGAAGAACCTGCAAGCCCACTTCAAAGGGCAGGGCAGCTGCTTTGTTTGTCTTTTAAAAATCTGTATTTCTGCCTTTTTGCTTGGTCAATGTTTAGAACCATTTAAAAGGTAAATGTGACATGGGGACTGAGATCCTGCAGCTACAGCTCCTCTATAATTACATATTCAACCACAGCCACACAAAGGAAAATGAGAGTCCCTTTTCCTTTATGTACCCTATTTCAGCTTTCCCTTAGGTTTAAATTGGCATTTTGGGCTATACTCGCTTGAGCCACTGAAGAGCTTATCAGAAAAGGAAGGAAACAGGGGGAGGGAAAGAAAGATAGATTTCCAAATGACAAGCGTTTGAATAGTCAGAGTTCAATCCCTAAAACAAAAAGTGGAATCTTTTTTTTTTCTAAATAATGTGCTTTACAGTCTCACCTCTCATCTTGAGAAACATAAAAGAGCAAGTAAAAGAGATGACCCAAATCACAGAGTCCTTTGAAAGGAGAAATTCAGCTGTTTTGAACACTTACAATCAAAGGAAGTGGTTTCCCTAATTACATGAACTATGTGAAAGCTCTCAGAATAGCTCTTCCACCCCAGGATTCCTTGCACTTTAGAAGTTTGCATAAAAGCTCACATGGAGAATCAGATGCAAAGTGTTTGATTCAAATTTTATTAGGCAGAAGTGAGCATACATTCCTGTCTCTGGGTTTGACAGCTGCTTGGGTTTGGACCACAAGCCTGGGTTTGATGGATTTCAGTCCTATACTTAAATCTTTCACTCTTCAGGTTCTCTGGTGAGACACCCCTATCGAGAAAAGTAGAATTGAAAAAATGGAGAAAGGATAGAGGGATTTCTTTGTGAGCTTTCAGTTGAGGATTCTTCACCCTGATTAGGCTGTTCATTGTTGTGAAAACCCCTCCGTGTACACAGCTTTTATGAGGAATTTCGCTTTTTCACATTTTAAAGAAACTGCGTGTCTTAAAACATACATTTGGAAGAATTACAATCTGAATTCTAAAACTTTTGTATCTTTCTAGCACCACCATTTACTTCAATCCATCAAAATTCTGAATTCAGTTGAGACTTTGAACAAAAAAGCAATATTTTCAAAAGACTATTACACCTTGTGGTTTCTTTTTGTACATACACAATAATAAAGGTATGTTAGTCTAAACTAAACAGGGAGGACACATGAAAAGATGCAGGACACTTCTGAAGGCTTAAGATCTCTTGTGCTGTCCCTGAGGATACAATATGGACTAACTAATGGTTTAAATATTTAAAAATAATATTTGCAAGGTTTGCAGTAATATGCAAGACCATCACACTTGCCCTGCACAATAATGACCTCAAAATGGTCTCATTCTCCCCTCAGAGCTAACTACAGTAATTATATCCAGATTTGGATAGACAGAGATAATTGAGAAAATTGACCTTGAGGAGAGATCTTAAAACTCTTCAAAGTGGAACAATTCAAACTCAAGAAGGAAAAAAGGCAGGAGGATTATGGCAGCCTTTTGCATACATGGAATCAGCCAAACCCTCTTTATAGTAACACTGTATGTCAATCGTGAGATACCGCTAACTCTTCTTGAAAAGAAGAGGAATGTTTCTCTAGGTCCTTTTTCTCCTGCCAATACTGTTTTGTTTTTCTCCCTCTCTTCCCAGGCAGAAGGAAGGACTTTACCTGGAATAAGGGAATTGTCTCCTAGAAGTAAATACCCTTAAGAGGCCAGTGGAGTTGCAAGTAAAGTGCACAGCACAGTAGCAGCACATGGAGAAAGGGAAGGGAAGTGTCGCATAGCCAAATAGCTATGACAGGGTGGGAAAGAGTTCTTGCTGTGTCTTCTAGAGACTTGTGTCTCAGGCAGCAAAACTTTACTAGAGGATGGTTTTCTTGGTTGAAGGAGAATGCTTGAAGTCATTCCAGCCTTGCTTGATCTGAAAGTGGCATGGAAAATTATATCTGCTTGTGTCTGATTCTTGGTAAGAGTCAGTTTCTTAGGCAAGGGTTTGTGTGTGTCTGGCACTGGAAAATGGGAAGCTGTGGTATATGTGATGCAGTTATTCTTCCACACCAAAGGACCTGCTGCAGATTTGAATGTACTTTGTGCCACCAAAACATCACCAGAGTTCCTGGGCCCTGGATCCAGCTTGTGAGCTCAGTTCATTGTACTGAACTTTGCTAATCTAACCCTTGTCATGCTTGGAGCATAAATCAGCAGTTATGCAAAGACTACAGGCATTGCTGGAATAGGAACAGATGCGAATTCTCTCTGCTGCACTCAGGTTCAGATTGGAATTGTCATTAGCTGCAGCATAATGCCTTCTTTTCAGCTCTTTAGGTACAGCCCAGGAGAGAGGTTTTGTTGGACTCTGCATGTGACCGTGGTCCTGGAAGTTCCTGTGGTACCATATAAATATATACAGTTCCTACTTCCTCTTTGCTTCATTTATTGCAGGTCCTCAGCAAGCACAGTGCAAGATGATGGAGGAATTAGTGCATGTCAGTGGTTTTGTAACCACAGAATAGATGATCTTCATTTTGTAACTGACCTTTTAAATGTTATTCATTCCCCATTAAGTATGTGCGATGTTCCTCTCGTATTAGTAAGTACAAACATGGGTGGTGCTTACAGTACCTCTGGATGTTCTTCCATAATTTGGGGAAGGAACTGACTAGAGATGATGTTGTTTCAATGGAGAAGAGCAATGAGAAAAGAGACTTTTGACTTAATTTGATGTCCTGTGGTGGTACAAGACCCCTTGTTCTCTGGTCCTTGTAGGTCTGCAGGACACAAAGCAACTGCCCTTGTAGGTTAGTCTGTAGTCTCACTCTTCTAGATAGGTTCTTCTGGATTTCCACTTTCTGCAGAGTTCAGAGATACTGGTATTCAAGTTATTAACTTTCTAAAAATGTATTTCGAGGCTGTCCATTTGTATTCCTATATAACAAAAATTAGAAGTGAAATAGTTGTTTCTGCCATATCTGTGTAAGACAGGAGCTATAAAGACAGATAAGATAGGGAGTTCTGTTTACAAGAAATTCATCACAGAAAAGTAAGGGGAAAGCTGAAGTTTCATGTCAGAAATATGCAAAAGAGTAATACTAATAAATGTTGATGTATGACACTAAAAGCATTTTTAAAATATTGCTGGGTTTTCTCCAAGGTTTTTATCTTAGCCATTGTTTTAGTCAAAAATTTTTAGTTCTAATGGAAAAAAGATTGAGCTACCATAAAGGCAGCATGAAGAATCCCAAGAAAAAATAAACACTGAGTCCATGTTTCATAAAGATGAAAGCTTAAAATTGGATGAGTTTTGTCTAGTTGGTGTTTTTTTTTGGTGTAGTTTTTGGTGGGGTTTGTTTGTTTGTTTGTGGTGTTTTGTTTTTTTTTACATTGCTCCCCAATAGAAGCAGCATTTGAACCAAGTTTCTAAGTAAAATAAAATTTTCAGTCTTTGACAAAGAAGAGTGACTTTTCTGAAAAGCAGGTAGAATTCACCATGATTCATGTTGGATGTTTTGGACAGTTTCACATAAAACCAGGATGTGTGTCATTCAAATAACGGTGACAGCTCATTTTCCTGAAAACCTCAGATTTGTGCTTTGGGATAGGTAAAAGTCACAGAAAAATGCCTCATGTGTGGAAGACTCTCATTCACTTCAGCAAAGTGCCAACATCTGTAGTTGGCAACTAGTTTGCTTTCTTTTTATGGCTGCTGGTCACAGCTGTTATTTCTGTTGTGAAAGCTTTTTTAAGTTAGGTGGACTCCAGGTAGGGAAGATTCATACCTTTTCTGCAGGACAGCTCAGTTTTGAGTGACAGCTGGGGAGATCCTTGTGTAGAGCTCTAGCAGCCCATGTGGAAAACAAAACCTTGTGGTGTGCTGTTAACATATAACAGGTAACACATCCTGTGAAGTGGGTTTTTTTTTCATAAAGGTGAGCTCAAGCTGCCTGGTTGAGTTACATTTTCAGGAATTATTGGAATCCTATTAAATGTTATAAGAGGGATTCCCATCAAGTGTTGTCCCTGCCATTATCTATAGTAGGTTTGATTTATCCATTCTAAGACAGGCTTTAAGTGAGTGTTCATCAAGAACATGCTAGGTTTTTTTCCCTGTGGTTAAATTACAGTTTTCATGGTTAAGATGGAAAAATACTTCATTGTAAGGATCATAGCTGCTTTAGAGGAGTGGATCAGGATGCATAAGTACAGCTGTTGCTGTCTCTGTTGCAGTCTATGCTAATTGCTCAGCAAAAGCCAGTGTACAATGAGGTTTGACTTGTTCTAGATTGTCTTGTTGAGATTCCTTACAGATACCCTGCAGAGCTCAGAAAAATCACTGCTCTAGTTACATATGTATGGCCATGGCTCTTGGAGGGTGGATTAGTTTTGCCCATTGCTTTCATACCAAAATGCCTTTCCAACAAGGTGCTCATGAAACCTACAGTGACTTTGTTCTCAGAAATCATTTCCTTGGATATTTTTCCATTTGTTGGGTCTGGAATGATCCCTGTGTTGCATATTAACCATGATCTTCTCACCTGGGGAGTATGCCAGGAGTCAAAGTTTCAAGTTTTGTTATTCTGTTGTATTTTAGGAATGTTGAAGATTTTGTTACTGTTCTCCATAGTCAAAGCCAGTTTGTCTTCAGAGTGATTGTGAGTAACTTGGAAAATTTCCCAACACTGAAAAGAGAAATTATGATTGCTGAAAATAAAGAGCTCTATGGGAGCTCAGGTATTTCAGCCCTGCTGTTTAGTCCACTCATCTGTTGTTTCTACTCAATTGCTGGTGTTGCTTTGCAGCTGGAGGCAGCTCAGTACTCCAAATCTGCCTGAATTAAAAATTACAAATATTGCAGACATTGCTCATTTCTAAACTCTTACACCAGTACAAATACATAGTTTATGCATGTTTTGAATGGTTTTGCTTATGTGAATAACAGTAGTGAAATCCAAACTAAACTTGTTCTTGACAGATCTGCCTTTATCAGATACCTTTTATTAAATGCTCATACAATCCCACGTTGTATGCTGCAAAATGTAACAGTCCTTTGGGTGTATTTCAATTGAAATCTGTCTGAAAAATAAGTTTATTTTTCCATAAACTTTGTTTATGTATTTTGTTTATTTGGATGTTTTTTTAAATGGCAGTGTAAATGTAACATAGAATTTTTTCAAGCTTACTAACCATTCTCTAAGGATTTTCTGCAGAAAGTGCTTCTGCTTAGTTTTGTCAATCTGCTAGCAGCCTCTTCTCTCACAGCACATTTTTAACCCTCCTCGTCAGGAAAACACCATGATCCTGCAATTTCTTATTTAGTGCTGTGTGGGCTCCACATGGTCATTGTACTGATGGAGGTCAGAGGGAGGATTGAGCCAGTTAGCTTGATCTCATTCCCTCTTACTGCACAAGGCAGAAGGTCTGCTGCCACATCACAAGGACAAAGCCCCTGTGACTTTTAGAGGGACCAGCCTGCTTTTCATGGGCTGAGCAAGCCATTGCAGTGTTTTGACAGACACATTCTAAATTTGCTAGCTACTACTTTTAATTCTCTAGCCTTCATATTATCCATAACGTACCAAGTTCTGTGCCAAGGTTGCTATAAAGAACTATACTAGATTATAAAACTCAGTTTTCTTTTCAAATGCTCAATATCCAATACATTTTACTACTTACAAATCCTATGGTACTTCAGGATGCAAATTCATTTTTTAAGTAAATTTCATAAGATGGCATGAGTGTAGAACAGAATAAAATTATGTCCATATTGCTTATCTGTGGTGTATTATGATAGTTTAACAGAAATGAGCTCTCTTGGTAATGTGCTTTTACTTTCTTTAAGATTGTAACCTTAGAATCAATACAAGGTATTTAAAGTGTGTGTTTCTATCACAGTGTCTCCAAAAGTGAGATTTTTTTTTTTTTTTTTTTGGTGATATACACCAGTGGATTTAAAATAATGGTAAAATGATTATACAGTAATAGGAATTTATTAGTTTCCTGTACATTTCCACTTTTAGTCTCTGGGATTTGTAATAGTGTAGGAAATAATTTTGGATGCAGATTTGATGCTTTGAAAGATTTGCTCAATCAAAATGCTTCAAAGTACAAATTTTGTATGTCATTGTAGATGTGCTTACGAGAATTTAATTCTGTTATTTACAGAAATGCTGGTGACATCAATCTGAGAATGTAATTTAACTCTTTTCTGTGTGGTTTAAGAAACAGGATACTGTTTCCTAATACAGCTTGAGTATAGAGGCTGTGTTGTGAGGCATAAGTGCTGACAGTTTTAACATGTAAATGGCCTGTAGAAACCAGCTTTTTTTTGGGATAAGTTGTCATCTAAATGAATACTAGAAAAGAAGCCCAAGCTCATACAGCTTTAAGTGCCATGCCAACCATAGTTTTAAAACTATGACTGCCTGTGGGAGGAGATGGTAGCACATGTATGCTGAGAGTATGCCCATTGAAGCACTTGGTAATTGCTTATTTGCAGGTAAAAAATCTCATTGAGGATTCTTTGGCTTTGCCATGTCCATGTGATTTTTCTCTCACATTGTTAGTATTAAAGACTGTTTAATAGGTTTAACAAAAATTCTCTGAACTGGACAATCAGTATCCTTTGCCTGTTATTTGGGCCCCCAAAGCACAAAATTCTTGTTTATATTTTTTTCTGTAGAAAACTTTATGGGAACAGACAAATCAGTAGGCAAAGTCCTATATTTCTATTTTATATCTGCATAATTTTCTTTTCTGTGTTCAAAACTGTAATAATTACTGAACATCACTGCTATATAATTCTTGGTAATAATTTTATGTTTCTGAAATTTTCTAAGTATCCCTTTATTGCATATTGAGAAGATAATTTGTTAGCAGTGACAGATGCTGACTGTGTTTTTATTTCATCTGTAAAATGATATTTTGGGCTTGTTCACCTAGAGAAACTGATGATATAAGAGGTGTCATCCTTTATTAGACATCAGTGAATTCACAGGAAAGGATTCATGAGACACTGGAAATGGACATAGACTGGATATATTTCTGAGCAGGAGTCTAGAAATAAAGGTGTGTGTGTTAGTGTTCTGTATCTTTGTATGTGGTTTTCACTAATAGAAATTATTTTACTGAAGCATCAGCTGGTCTCTTCCAGCTGCCCTTGTATTAGACTGTAAAATCCCCTGAGAGTAGCTGAGTTGCAGCTCTCCCAAGAATATCACAAAGGTCAAAGCCTTTAAAATGCTACAAGACTTAGGAAAAAATATATCTTTCCAAAGCTGCCTTAAGTGTGTCTAAATAACTCCTTAATAAACATGGCACACAGTTCTCTGGAAAATTAAATAGCCAAACTTTTGCACAGTGTAATAATATATATTATAAGGTAGTTAAGGAAGTTGTGTTAATCAGATTAAATAGCTGGCCATGTACAACTCTGTAAATTTGCATGGAATGTAGGTAGCACTTGCTGTGCGGTTCCCTGATTTACTAACAGGTGACGCAATGGTCTCACAAGGGGCTGCAGTTATTTCCTGTGTTAATCCTAAACCAGTGTGCTCAGACCAGGGTGGAAAGATACTTTACTTTTCACTCAGCTATTCCAAAAGCACCTGGAAGGTGGATGAGTTGCTTTGGGCTCAGTTTGTCTGGACTCATGCAAAAAAAGCCTTTTGATACTGAAAAACTCTGTGAACAGATGTTCTTTTACAGTTCCAGCTGTGCTACTGGAGCAGACTGCCCAAATTCTTGATCACTTCTCTTGACTACAAGTGTGAGTGTAACAAATTTCTAATATATTTCCAAGGAGAACCAGAGTAACTAAAATATGCTGACTTGTTTGGTCTTTGCTAACTTTAACTGCCTTGGGATAGGGAGCTCTAAGAAGAGCAGCTGCAGCTGCTATGAGTATCTGGCAAGCAACAACACAGCTGTATGCAAAGTGCCTCCGTCCACATCCTTACTGTCTTTGCGGCTGCAATTAAAGATCTGACGATATGGCCGTGTCTGATTCCCAAGTAATGCCAGCTCAGCATCAGGTGGCCACTGCCCGCATCTGCAGTCAGCACCAGCCTTGAAGCCCTCATCAGAGCTGAACTGCACTTGCTGCTTTTGCTGCACTGGTAAAAGGCAGAGCAAAAACAAGTGAGGGCTTGGGTCATCCTGGTGAGATCAGGTTTGTGCTGCTCTTAACGAGACCACGCTGCCCAGGCAGCTTGCTTTGTCCCCTCATCTGCTCCTGGCTGTGGTTAGAATGTGTGTTTGTGGTTTCTGTCCAGCTATTGCTGAACACAGACAAGATGTGGAGGAGGACCTTGTTTTTACCTGCTGAAACACCTGAAGATATGGTTATTCATGCATGGTTGTTTGTACTACAAGGTTAAGAGCAGTACTAGTGGGTCTACAAGCAGCGCTAGGGTGATGTCAGTCTTAGATGGTGTAACTGTCATTTTCACATATATGAGTAAGTAGAGATTAAACAGGCATAAAATCAAATTACCTGTTAAACGCTGTGATCCATACCATGGTTCAGAGGACACAATTACACTGTTTGTACACTTAAGGATTACCTGAATTTCAAACTCTTACACTGTGATTGTTTTATGAATTGGCTTGATTTACAGTAAGCCAGTAAGTGAGAATTAAATGAAAAAGTTTTCAATGTAATTTGTTCTGACCTTGGATTTTGTGGTATTTGAATTATGTAAGCAGTGGATTAGGTTTGTTTAGAAATCTGAATCCATTAGCTTTCAAGAAATGGTGTGTAGTCTGTAATCCCTTCAGCAGGACTCAAGAGAGGGACATAATTTCATCCATACCTGTGATGTAAGTGCAGTATGAACAATTTTAGCATAGTTTGATGGTCAGTAACAGGCTGTTACTAAGTTTATCATGGTACTAAGCATAATATTCAACTCTGTTGCAGTTACCTTGTGTGTCTGTGCCTTTATGTTATGTCCAGGAGTTTGTATTAATGTGTTTGGATGTCTTTCGTTCAGCTGAACTCCATTTGTTCTGCTTCAATCCAACCTTTTAAAAAAAAATATCTCTTTCACACAAAAAACTAATGCAATGAAGTTGCTTGTTGCTTGTCATCACTCTTTAGGAAGTGGTGCTCATTTAGCTTGCATAAGATAGATAGCAGCCTTACTGAGGGAAGAGTGTCATGCCCAAGCCAAGCGAGGGCTGACTTCTTCAACAGCTTGTAGACAGGTAGATGCATGATAGGATTTTCTTCCAAGCATTTAGGAATTTTGGATTAAAGTACAGTTTTGATGCTTAAAGGTGATTCTAAATATTCTTGTTAGTATCTAAGAGACCTTTGAAATACCACTCTTTAACCACCACTTTGTAATTTGCTATCTGAAAGTAATTTTCATTGAAATACGGCACCTTCTTGTCAAAGATAGTACAAAAGCTTCAAAGATAAGGACTGGCTTGCATGTGGTTCTGACTGTAAGGAATAATGGCTAATACAGTTCACAGCTGATCACAGCAGCAGAAGAGAACAAAACATGAAAGGAATAGTCTAGAATCGCTAGTGCTAACAACAGCATAGTGATTAAAAGTATTTAGAGAGGATTTCTTTGCGATATAATGGTCCTTAGGAAAAGTTGGAAATTTTTTTACCCTACACTTTTTCATTGTCATATCTGTGGCCAATTAGAAGGTGCTTCTCTGGATTTCTTAGATGGAACCCTGCTTTGGTATCTGTTAAATCCCAGATTAGAGTATGAACATCAATGTGAAGGTGATGGTATTAGCTGTGGTTGACACAGCATTTTTTTGTAGTTCTGCAATGTGGTCTTTGTGTATATAACATAAATAAGATAACCTTAAAAATATTTTTTTGCATTTCCAAGTGATAAAAGCACTGTGTGTCTGTGCCTGTGGCAGTGAAGTAGTCGTCTTCTTGGCCTGATATTCACATTTTGATTGCAGCCCCTGTCATGGTAGCACAGGGTGATTGGTTGGTCTGGGGTTTGCTGCAGTGCAGCCCCTCCTGTTGTCTACTGACTCTGATGGACTTTTACTGGATCCAGCAGCATCTTGTGTGAGATGGAGAACAGTCACTGGGTTCTGCACATAGTTGTGGTGGGATAGGGAGCTATGGAACTTGGATTTGTTAATCATGGGGCATTTTTCATCATTCTCTGAAAAGATCCCCCAAGTACTTGTTTTATAGCCGGGACCTAAATATATTATACTATTGGAAAATTAAATATAAGACCCATCAATTTAATTCTAATGACCTGTTGAAGTACTTGTGTTGTAAACACCACAGCAGATGGCGTGCTCATAGCTTTGAAGACATGGTAAGTACTTTACAAGAAAATGGTTTTATTCCATTCCTCTTACCAAGGTGTTAATGAAAAGGTGGTTTAGATAGTTTTTGTAACTATTTGTATTATTCCTGTCTCATGTCAGAACATTCAGCTAGGCAGTCAAGGACAGTGAGGTCTCCTGGTAATCTGGCAGGAATTAGAGAATTGAATGCCCAATTGAATATTTCCTAAGGAATATACAAACATAATACAAAAGTTCCTGAGATGGAGATTTGATCGACTCAGTGGTCACCTGCATCTTCCAGCCTAGGGAAGGAGGTTGGAGGTACAATTCATGCTTCTGCTGCTGCAAGAGTTCCTTGTCTTGGGAGGATGGTGGGGTTGCAGTTGTAGGGCAGAGCTCCTTCTGCTGGCAGATTCCTTGACTGGCTGAGTCTTGAGTGTTGCTGTTTACCTGCAGGCGAATGTTTTCACATTTGCTTAGATAGCTGCCATTTAAATTATTTTGTGGCCTTTTAGATTCACTGAAAACAGGGAGGCTATAGAAGTTTTTATGCAGAAACCCATAGTACATCAGCTACTTCTATTCTAATAAATTTAGAGCTATAGCAAGCCAGTATTTGTTTGGCCTATGTTTTATAGGTGGTACCATGATACATGTGCTTATGTTCATAATTACAGATAAAGGCATTAGATGACTCATTTTTTTGCTGTTGTTGCTTAAAGACTTTTTTGAGTAGCCTCAACACAGTTTTGAGGACCTTTAGCTAATGCTCAGACATTTACACATAGGCAATTAAATCTTAACTATGGCTTTGAACTTAACTTGGGTTACACTAACCCTTCATGCTGCTTAGCCTGCTCAGCAAGAAAAACAATATTACTATCAAGTGAGTAATCTTTTTTCACAATACCAGAAAATTAAGTTTTAAAATGTATGCTGTTTTCAGCAAATCATACTGCAGACTGATTTACCTACAAGTCCACAAAATAAATTAATTGACAGCTTTCTGAGAACATGTGTGAAGACTTACCTGTGGGCAAACAGCAACACTCCCACTGCAAGTCAAGGGATCTGTCAGATACTTTTGATAAGTTCTGAGGAGTTTATTGTGATCTTGTTTTTGTTAGATGCTCTTGCTTGGTACAGAGTTAATGTAATCTTGAAGTCTTAAAGCATTACTGTGAGGAAATATATAAAGTAGTACATATCTGTATTTGCATAATCTGTGTATTTGTATAAAAACATGTGTCTAAAATCTGTTAAATATTTATTTTGATACACTGCAGAGGTGAAACTGTTGAGATCCCTTCCTGGAAATACCTGACCTTTTTCTCAAAAACTACAGGGCTTATATGTGTTAATTTCTGTGGATACAGTCTTACTGTTTTGCAGTCTCTTGCTCAAAACCAGCAGCATTGTTCAAGTGGAATTTGAAGGTTTTGTACATTTATCCAGAATTGCCAAACATCTGTAGTCTGCTTTGAGGAGCAGTTTCAACTGCATTGCTGGGTATTTGGCAATCTCAAGCACGCTTGCTCTGTGTATTTAATCAGACTCCACAGCGCATGCCTGGAAATTCCACATTTCCAGTAAACATTGGATGGAGCTCTGTGTGCATGGTGTGCTGTAAGTGCCTGGAGTGCTGGACTCGCTGGACCCATGGCACTTTGTTCATAAACACAAATTCTGGATCGTACTGCTGCTGCTCTGCCAAAAATCCCAGATCTTTCTTGGAACAAAGTTTTCCAAGGTCTTCAGTTTTTCCAAAGACTTAACTTCCTACATCAGTGCTTTGGCCATGAAAGAATAGTCTCAAATTTATTTTTCCCACCCCCCCCAAACATACAAAGCATTTATCTGCCAAACTCTCTCACTAGGTTTTCAAATGCCAAGCATTTGTGAACAGTCTTTCCTAGATGTGTATGCTTATATATATATGTATATTATATGTTGTATGTGTGTATACCCAGTGGGGTATGAAATAAGCTTTTATAGTAAATGACCCATTCAGAATGGTCTAACTTACTTCTTTGTTTGTTTGTTTGTTTTCAATAGGCAGAAATACTCAGTGTGCTCAGTCACAAAAACATCATTCAGTTCTATGGAGCTGTCATTGAACCTCCAAATTATGGCATAGTTACAGGTAAGGATTTTTGTCTGACCTTTTTATCAGGCTGTAAAGCTACAATGTTACAAGATTATCTCCAATGTTACCCAATTACAGTGTTTCTCTAATTGTTCTGGTCTTCTTTAAATGTTAAGAGTGCTTGGCACTACCTGCCTCAATGTAATTGGGAGTACTGAAGGTGGGAACCAGGCTGGGAGCATAGCTGGAGGCAGCATGAGGCAAGTGAAGTCCAGGGTGTTCTTAGTGCACAAATATAGGAGTCCTTTTAACAGTACCTTTCACTGTATGAGGAAGGTGGGCTGGGTGTCTGCTCAGAGCAAAGCTGCCCCATGAGTTCTGCCTGCATTGAAAGTAGGAGAGTTTGCATTGTGAGGTTCACAATGGGAAGAGTTTGAAATACAGTCAAGGGTTAATAGGCATTGTGGGACAACTCCCTTTATTCATTGGAAACTAGGTTTTGTTTGTTTTGATATTCCTAGAATTATGCGGAAGTTGGTTTTTGTGGTATTGTTGGGGTATTTTGTTGGTTTTTTTTTTTTCTGTCACTGTTTTAGCTTCCTGCTCTTATCTTGGGAGATGGTCCAGATACAGAATTTTCTCCCTTTTCTGTACGGGACAAACTACTTAAGATAGGAGCAGGAAGTAAACTGAAAGCAATTTCCCAACTGCTCAAAGAAATGTTTGGAGAGATAAAACCCATGAAAGTGTGGATTAGGAGGCATGTTTTGGCATGTCTGAACTTTCAATGCTCAATGTGAAGAGTAGTCTTTTGCATGTGTCACAATCTAACACCAATTTGAGTCACTGCTGGTCAGGTTTTTGTTGGTTGGTGGTCAGAACTTGTGAAAATTCAGTTATTTCTACCTGCCTCTTAGACTTCTGCTTATCACAGCAGATGGCAGTGTAATCCGAAATGCAACACATTTCAGGGTGTGGGGAGCTTTGCTTACTCCAGGAGTATCAGCCTACTGGAGATCATGGATCATCAATGCAGACAGCATTCCAGAGGTGCATGGGGTGACCACAGCCTGCACCACTTAAAAATGCATTGATGATGGCATATAGACAGGAATTTGAATTCCTTCTGGAAGCAATAAAATTAATAGAAAGCTAATAAATCAAGTAATGTAATTTTACTATCCTTTTTAATATAAGTGTAAACCAGCAAGCAGAGTAGCAAAGGTGAGGTGTAATCAATGACCTGGGATGATGTCTAGATCAGAAGACCTCAGTTTGATCTCACAAAAGGTCAGTGTTTGGAGGACATATGACCTGCTTACCAGTCACAGGACAGACAGCAACTAAAGTAATTCACTGTGCTGTTGAGAATGGGGGCTCTTTAACTGCCTGTGAGACAGAGACTACAGTGTGTAGTTCAACAGCTTTGTTCCACAGGGAACTCTAATCACAACTGGTTAAAGAAGAAGGAGGTTTGGGGATTTTTTAGCAAACCGTTGATTCTCTGTGCAACTTCTAAGGAGACTGGAGTCCTGTGGATTGGAATGGAGGCAAGGCTCCATTTCCCCACACCATTTTCAAATGAGTGAATGGATACTGATAAAAGAAATGTTAATTACACTTCAAATGTCTTTTAGAGAGATTTTCACTGTGTGATCTTCTGGATGGCCTTCAGTATTGCAGACAATCCTGTGTTTAGTCAGAGATTCATTTCTTGAGAGAGAAAATCCCAAATAAGAAAAAATCTTGGGAAATTAATGTTTCTTCAGAGTGATGGAGATGAGAGCATTCAGCCAAATACTGGCATGTACTGAGCATTAGCTGCATGTAATGTCTCATATAGGATTATTAAAGGGTTCATTGAGAAGGGCTACAGCTGGAGTTAGAAAAATGTTTTCCTCCTAGGATGTATGTCAGTGTTCCAGCTCATCCTGCTGCCTGGTGAGCTGATGTCTTGGATCCCATCATTCTAGATGTTACTGGCCACTGCTGACTCTGTCAGCAGCAGTCTCAATATGTAGCTTTCAGATATGGCTTTTGGCCACAGCTGCCTCATCCCAAAAGGTTCTCAGAGCTTGTGCCCCCGATGCACAGAACTGTACGTCTGATACAGCATCACAGGGTGGGTCCAGTAAGGCAATCAGAGCTTTTCTTTGTAAAGCAGATATTTCTTTTCCATTATTTATAAAACATTGTCCTTGCAGTATGCTTCCCAAATCCACAAGCTCTTAGTAAATATCTGTGGCATCATAAGTATATGGGAGAAATACTAACAATGGGACTTAGTTGATTGAAGCTGACTTGCCTCTGTTCACACAAAGTGGCAAAGGGCTGAAGGAGCTGAGTTGTCCCCTGACCCCGATGGATCAAATTATGCATTGTAAAGGCATGCAAAGCATGCAGCCAACCTGTTCCTGAAGAATCCATTTATAAGACAGATGATGACATCATGGGTAAAAAAAGCTTCTGTTTTAATTGTGGAAATGTGTGGGTCAGCAGCTTACTCCTCTCTCAGTGACATCAGAAGCAACATGTCTGTCCTTTCAGTGAGAGGTTGTACAGCAGTGATCCAAAGCTAACTTGCCACTTGAGTGTTTACTTTCAAAAGACTTGCTATTTTCTCCCTCTTTCATTTAGCCCTGGAGTCTTCCCATCTGACCTGCCACATTCTAGGCTGTAGATTCAGTTTGGTCTCAGTTTCCTTCCCCAAGCAGTGATCTCCAAGTGTTTTTGATTTCTTTGGTTAGGAACAATGGAAATTTTTGGATGCATTTACACTATCATGTATCTATAATTGATTAATATTATTATTAGCAAAATTCAGATACATTTGATATAGTCTTAAAGGCAATAATTTTGTGGCTGCTTTGAAATAATATGAAGATTTTGAGAGTCTTCTAGATAGGTTCTAAATTCTGCCTGAGAAGCACATTGAGTAGCCTTGGGAGAGAGGGACAGAAGGCTCCTTGTATCCCCCTGCACTGGGTGGCATCTGCCTGCCCTGTCATTGCAAACAGATAAAAGAAAATGTATCAGCTGTTTCATCTTACGAACCTCCTGTTGTGTTTTTGGTGAAACATGAATAAATTCTAAATAAGATAAAGCTTATTTCTGTTAATATTTCATATTAATAAATACTGAGCAGAAGAGCTACAGGCTTTAAACTGCTGTAGATGGCCTGCAGTACAAGAAAATCTGTCCTGCTTATCATAGGCTTAGACTTCTGGTTTCTTCCTTCTTTTTTTTCATGAACAAATGATTTGATCTGCTGTTTTGTTTCTCCATGGGGAAACAGGAAACTTTTTGCTTGCAAACTCTTTCTTTGTAACAAAACATATATTTAGCATGTGGCTTTACTTAAAAAAAAAAATTAAATTAAAAGTTATGTTTTGTTATGGGGCATAATTTATACTCAGTACTGCTTACCAGTGGGGAGTACCCTCTGATTTTGGAAACAATAAGATGAATCTGATACCACCAAACTCATCTGTTAATTGTTCTTTGATCAAATGTGATTAATTCACTGTTTAAAAAAGTAAGAATTTTAGGTTATATGAAAGTGATACTGTAGAGATTTGAGTTGTCTCCAGTTTCACACCTAAATATGTATAGGGCTAACTAGCTTGTTTTTCCTGCTTTAAGCCCCACAACTCTGACAGTCAGACTGGATTCCATCTGCCACAGTTCCAAACACCAGTGGGCCCCAAATGCCCTTGTTTGTACCCCAGAATCCATCTGTGGGATTCTCTAGGTATAGTTATGGGAAATTAAGAGAAACATATGCTTGTCCTGAACAAGGAGCTTGCACAACCTTTTACTCTGGAATTTGAACTGCTTCACCTGATCTTTCTTGATGCCAGACCTTTCTAATGCTTTTTCATTTTAATGCCTGTTTTTCTGTAAGATTACACTTTTTTGTTTGTTTTTTCATTTTTTGTTAGTAGTAGCTTATGTCTGCATTGGGATAATCAGATAAACTCTCTTACTGTACTGGTAATAATATTAGGCTGTTGAACCCAAATTCTTTGTCATTAAGCCAGAGGACTGCTTTCTGGAACTGGTAGAATTTCTATTATGTCTTCCAAGTTAGGTGCAATGTTTTTAAATGTCTTGTTTTTTTTAACAGAGTATGCTTCTGCTGGCTCACTGTTTGATTACATTAATAGTAACAAAAGTGAAGAGATGGATATGGATCATATCATGACCTGGGCCACTGACATAGCTAAAGGTAAGCAAGAAGAGTGGCATATACTGCCCTACAGAGCCAGCAAATGTACAGCTTCCTTAGCCAGGAAAGCTTTCCTAGTCTACTTTATTGAGATGGTAATAAAACCAATCAAACATATATAAATAAAAAAAGCAAAACCCATTTGTTGTTCTTTTTAATATGTTCCTTGTTTATTATGAATCAAAAAATACTCTGGAGTGAAAATGGCTTCTGTGAGCCAGTTCTGGTGCCCTAAGTCCCAAGAGAATAATTTGCTGATGTACTGTAATTATGTGGTAAAGTGCTTAATTGCCCTTACATCTGATTTGATTTGGGGCATTTAAGGAAGCTAAGGACTTATTCTCAGCAAACATACAGAAACTCTTCATATAATAATGTAGAATAAGCTGTTCCATTATTTGTGTTCTCTGTGACTGACCACACAAGAATTAGTGTAAACTAATGAAAAAAAAGTAAATTCATATCTGGCTTAATTGTGTAGACACCTCCTTAACTGTATAGTTAGAGAAAATAACTATGTGTGATGTTAAAAACCATTAGCATATCCAGATAGATGCTCTGAGAGATAAAAGTGAGCTTTGGTTAGTGCTTTTTACTCAGAGCAGATGATGGGAAGCTTTGGTTCTCCTTGAGCACGTCAATATGGCACACAGGTATGGCAACTTGTAATGAGTACAACTAGTGGGAACCACGAATCATGACTGCAGAAACATGATGGCCCTGCTCAGCCTGAATAACTAGATTGTTCCTTTTTTTTTGTGTAGGAATGCACTATTTACACATGGAAGCTCCAGTCAAAGTTATCCACAGGGACCTGAAGTCCAGGAATGGTAAAGTAGCAAAACTCTGTAACGCTCTGCATTTACTGTTTCCCATTATTGTGGCATTTAAATCTGTGCCTGAGTTTTGTGAACAAGCAGAATGCCTAATGACTGCCTTGGTTGTCATCAAAGCTGCACTTGTTGAGACACAGAAAAGCTTGTTCCCTCCTCCCCATCCTGAGCCTGTCTGAAGTTCATTACAGACCTGGCATCATCTAGAGCAATGTGGAGAACTCTTTCAACTTGTGTCTTGCTGGCCATGATTGGCCAAGAAAGTTAATGAAACTTTCAGATACTGCCTGGGTACTCCTTACTTCTTTTTTCTGTTTGGAAAAGTTGAGTACCAGGAAAGGCTGGCAGACACCAGACGCAATAGACTGGATAAGGCCTATTATTTCTTATCAGAAAATCTTGTCTTTATTGTAGCTTTTTTTGAGGTTTGACAGATATTCAGGCTTTTGAGTCATACACATTCAGTGTAGTCTGTACTTAGCAGTTGACAGTCGTTTCTGAAATTTGCTGAACATTGCCTTTTAGATGAAACTTCTACGACTAGTGGTGGGATAGAAGAGGCACAGATTTTAATAATGCACAGATTTCAATGAAGCATAATAGTCAAGAAACATATAGGTCTCTCTCACCTCGGTTGTAGGTTTTCTCCTTTTATTAATGACTCTTCCAGAGAGCTTCTTGTTAAACCTAACTGTACTGGGAAGAATGAAGTTCATCTGTGTTTCTGTCTTTTAGCTCAGTAAGGCCTGAAAGGTTTTGCATTTGTTCAGAGGGTTGCAGGTATTCAGCAGATGTTCTGTCAGCCTCTCAATGAAACCAGGACAGGTGTGCACATTCAGATCTGGCTCACCTTAGGGTCATTTGTCTTATTGAAAAATGAAGTATTTTGCTGTAAAAATGTATTTGGCTTGCTTTTTGCATTCTTGTAACCTTTTGTTTTTTCATTTTCAGTTGTTATAGCTGCTGATGGTGTGTTAAAGGTATGAGCACTTTAATTATTTATAGAGAGATGCTGCTGCTTGACTGGCTGTTTCCATGTCTGATGAATGAGGTCAATACTCATAATATCAGTTTAATATTTTATTTATTTTTGCCAGATCTGTGATTTTGGTGCCTCAAGATTCCACTCCCATACGACACACATGTCATTAGTGGGCACTTTCCCATGGATGGCCCCAGAAGTTATTCAGAGTCTTCCAGTGTCTGAAACATGTGACACGTACTCATATGGAGTGGTGAGTGCCTCATCTCACTGTGCTTTGTGGCAGTTTGTCAGTGTGACAGAATTCACGTGCTGCAACTGCAGCAATTTTCAATAAGAACAACAAGAAATGCCACAGTTCCTTCTAAGACTGACCCATCGTTTGTAATTATATGCTTGAAAATGATAGGAAGAACATAGTATCTTGCATGTTTAGTAGCATCTGATTAGATTAGCAGCATGCCAGTGTAGGAAGTGCCACAATTATTCAACATATGTCCAAAGGCTTTCAGGAGTGACTGAAAGCATCATGAATCTCTGCTTGTGGGTTTTTTTGTGGAACCAAAGAGAAAAAGCTTGTCTTGTAATGGGGGGAGGATAACATTAGCATTCCACTTTCCCCAAAATAGAGTGTCACTGATTTTTATTAAAAAGCAACTGCTCTATGCTCAATTGTTTAAAAGACACTGCTGTCACTATCTGTGAGAATAGACTCCATCTGAAAATACAGAAGCCCAGCGCTGCTTTGCTGAAGGCTGAGGAATCATTTATAGTTCATAAGAACGTCAGGTTTTCAGATTCGGTAATGTGAATTACTTTACTCTGTCCAGTTAAACTCTAATTTAGTTTTGCTCTGCAATACAAAGTAGGCTAGAAATAGCCCCACTGGTCACATCAGTTGTGAGCCTAACCCCATAGCCTTCCTCTGGCAGGGGACAGTAAAGAGTATTTGGGGGGAAAGGAAAGCAAGTGAGGCTGTAGTTTTCATGCATATTGGTGCATTAACCAGTTTTCTGTTTGGATTCAACAGTGGGTGGCAGAATAAGAAATTCTTCACTACCTGCCAAATATTGTCTCTTTCTCTTTGAGGAATGGGAGGAGATAGATGTGAGGGAGGCACTGTGGTTTTAAGCTAGCACCTATGGCTGTACATAGCTAAGCTGTGGTCTCAGCAGAGGGTGACTTAAACTTTTTGCTAAACAGTTGTTTATAGTGAGAAAAATTTTTGAGACATGATGTGACATCACTTATCAGTGAAAGTTTGAAAGTTTGCAAGGATCTTATATTGTCAGACTCAAAATCCTTGCTTGCCTAACTGAACTAGGTCACAAAGAGTAAGAGAACATAAGCTAACAAATATAAATATGTAAACTGTTACTGGAAGCAATCACATATTGTCCATTGAAGGGAAACATTCCAGTTTCAAAACAGAACAACAATGTTAGAGGAGAAATTCCAAACATGGTATTATAGTTCAAACTTCTCACATAGTCATCCTAGTTTGAATTGCCTTTAGGTAATGCTTTCAAAGTGGGAGAAGGTAAGAAGTTGTTTAGTATCTTATCATGCCAAGTATTAACGGTGCCTTGGGAACAGTATGTTGTGAAAAGTTTATTTTACCTCATTGAAAAAGTCAGGTTCCTTTGAGAGTTCTGGGCTTGGAGGTAAAACTGAACTATTCTCCTTATAAAAACAGTTCAGTGTTACCAGAGTATTTTAATATTGTTATGGGTGTGTAGTGTTACTTTAGAATGTCTAGTAATGACCCACAATTTTTAATATATTATTTTTTAATTAATGTGTTCTACTGTGGGTAGAAGCTTATGAATTTATAAGCACTTAGGAGTAATTATTCTTTTTATAACTCTAGTCTTGGAACACCATAATTTTCAGAGGAGATAGATGGGTAGAAATGAAGAATGGCAGTGGCCCAAGTTCTCTGTTTGTGAAATAACAGATATTAGGGGGTTATACCAGCAAGAAATGGCCTGAATATAACATTGAGAGTTGGAATGGAATCTCCCTATAATAAGTGTTATAATTACCAGAGAAGTAGCTAGGGGCCTGAAAACAAGAAATCTGAGAAAGGGTATTTTTGTCTCTTTAAGTTTTTATCATCTATAAAAACAAAATGTAAAGAATCCCTTTTTGAAGCATAACACTTGCCAGCAGCTTTTGTGCTAGAGAGACAAATCTGCTTTACTTCAGTTAAAGTCCTCTTAACAAAGAACAGAATCCTTTCAAATGTAAACTAGTAAGATGCTAGGAATAGATATTTCATTTGCAATATTTGTCATCTTTCCCATGGTTTTCTTGAATTTCCTTTCTTCTATTTTTTTATCTGACAGTCTTTTCTTTCTACAAACCCATCTGTGATTTGAAATATTCTGCTTAAGCTGTGTGAGAGCTTTTTTACATGAAGTCTTTTTGCAGCCTCATAGGTCTGAGCTGCTTCTCAGCTGAAATGAATTTTCCTTTTTGTGAACAGTTGTATGCATGTTTATAGCTAATGTTTAGATTAGCTTGTCCTGCCCTTCATGGATGGTTAAACAGGCCTATGTATTCTCTGAGATACATAGTCAATAATTTATTATGCTGTCATGAAATGCTAAAGCTAAATTTTCAAGGAGAATTTATTACCACACAAAGGGAGATCGTACACTTTCCTTCAGCCATGTTGGAGTTCCCTTTTCTGATCCATTTCCAAGTTTGTACTCTAAACAACTGAAACCAAGTGTTACAAGTGATCAACCCTGAAACTGACTTGTATGTCACTGTGTGTTGCTCAGAAATTATTCCTTGCCATCTCTGTCATTCCTTGCTGTCTCTGCCAGATAGGAAGGTGTATGTGGAATGACAGTGTCACTCTAAAAGCCGCTCAAAATCATGAAGACATATGCTCAGAATATATTATCCTGGCAGAGCTGTTTGTAGTGCACCACAGTGTGTGTTTGTGTATCAGTATAAATGTATTAATCACAGAAAGCTTATCCCATGTAGTAGAATTATTTTATCACTTACAAGAACAAATAAGTAAAATCATTAATTGGCTACTGGTGGCCTAGAGACTGCCACCAATAAATGTAGCAGCTGTTCAAACACTGCTTTAGTTATGAGAACATATGTTATTTATAGAGGGAATGTTGGCCAGCTCCAGGGGTTATCCCTTACTCTTTTTGAAAAGAATGATGCGCTCTTTAACTGCACTTGGATCAATGCAGAGAAGACAGACCTAATTTTCATGCCTAAGGGCAGTACCTCTGTGAGTGCAATGCTAATGCTTAAGCTGTACCTCTGCTAACTGTGGCTCCTGACCATTGTCTGTGAACAGTTTCCTACCAGACAAAGCATTTTTTTTTCAGCAAAGGTGTTCAGAGTGTTTTCTTTTCCTCAGATTACTTACTTGGATGTTCCCCTATCCAAGTGGCACTTTGAATCTTTGTTGGCTTTGCACCAGTGTGGGCACAGCGTGTGGGGTAGAGGTGTTGTGGGTTTAGTTTTTCCTTTGGGTTTTAGTCTATAATTGAGAGGATAAGAATTAAAATGCACAGCTGAGCTGACAGAAGTAAATGTGTGAGCTTTTTCTGAAGACCACATATTTCTTATTGTCAGGTTTGTGTATAGGGTGAACATTAATACATTTATCTCTCCTTTCTCTTCCTCTATATGCAATGATGAGTCCAGCATCTTCAGAGGCTGCAGCTTACTGCACTATATTAAATGGCCTTGCTTTGTTTTTCATCATTGTTTCTAGCTTGGCTGTTTTTTCTGTGAGCACCTGCTGTCCATCATCACAGAGATGTGAAGTGATTGGGAAAGCAGGTGATCCTCACCATCACAGGTGGGAGGGGAAGTGAACCACATCAGTCTCAATTAGATTATACACCAGAAAGGAAAGATAAAATAATTTCCATATGAAGTGAGCTGGGGAATCAGTTCTGAAAATGAACAGAGTGTACCTCACAATAAAGAGGCTGGGGTAAGTTAGGCTGAGGTCCTTATCTGCTGCTGAATCACCCTGGGGAGAGGAAGAGGCAAATGAGAGTGCAGACAGTACCCATTTGCTGCTTTTTAAAAGACTGCTGATGCAGTCATTCACCTTAGCTGATGATTCAGGGTAGCTAGTCTGTGAGAAGGGGTTGAAACTCATGTAAAACTGAACATAGAGGCGTATCACCGTTGGAAGGAAAGGCTTTCTCTGTACATTTGGCCTGAATATGAAAATTGCATTGTTGTTAAAATATTTTGTAAACCTGTGTAAGAAATCCAAGGGTTTCCAACATCCCACTTTGATATCTTTTACTTTCATTTATTAGTAAAATGAAGGCATCAAGAAAAATCCTTCATATCGTGTCAAATTGCTGTTTTTCTCTTCAACTATGAGCAGTCTTGGACGAGTTTTTAGCTAGCACTGTTGGTTTAAGGAGGCAGTGATCTGTTCAGGCAGTGGAAATAAACACTAAAGGTGTCATGATAAAGGAATTCGGTGCAAAATGTTCTGCACAACCGTATGTGCATGAATGAAACAAGACAGCTCTTAAAACTTACAGTCTTCTGAAAGGAAGATAGCACAGCAGTAGTTTTCCAGCTCATGGCTCTTGAAGACATTTAACATGTATTTCATTATGTTCTGTACTTGGAAGGGTCTTTAGATACTGCTCTGTCTGATGTGCAGACTTGAGTTTTTTCCTCTGCAGTTTCATGGTACAGTCCCAACAGATGAGGTTGTTCTGCAAGGCTGCTCAACCACATATTTGATTTGGTCCAGGAACCTTTGTTTTAAACTGACTGTTTTATACACTGCTTTTTTGTCTGAAGTACATGGGACTGGTAATTTTTTTTTCCTTCTCTCACAATTAAATTTCCTTCTCTACCAGTAGAGAGGTGATAATTTGAGTTACAATTGAGGTGCCTTTTTTCCTTCTGAAAAGATTGAACTGAGGCAAACAGGATAATTGAACAGGTCTGTGATAGTTCTCCCCATATATTTCTTATTCTCAGAAAAACTGTTCTTATTTTTCCAAGATACCCTTACCTTTACGAATCAGTCTTCTGACTCAAGCAGAATTATTCAAATAGGTCTATTGTTGGCGTACCCTGTTCACGTAATTAAAGGCCCAACTCTGCTTCAATGCATTTTTTTCCTTGACCTCCATCTGTCAATATTGTTCCATTTGCTTTTTCATTATCTTCATAGCTGCCCACAGTCCATTCAAAATGATGCAGCTGGAATAAACCTGGGCACTAACCCAAACAGGGAGGATGTAGAGACTTGTATAAGGATCTTAATGCATTTTGGCAAATCCTGCATTAAAGATTCTTTGTTATTGTTGTTTTACTTGATATATGTGCAGAAGAAAAAGTTTGTAAATATTTGCAACAAGATGTGTATATGAAAGTTTTACTTTAAAAAAAAATAAAGGGACATATACAAGTGGAGGTACAAAGTGCTATTAATTTGGTTGAATTCCAATATATTGTCCCAATGGCAGAAAAACAAGTTGGATTCATTGACTTGAAGCCTTTTTGATGATGCCAAACTCTTTTCTATAGAGTAGCTTAGGTTCTTGGGTACTGTGTTACCAGAAGGCTAAAAGCATGTAAAACTAGGAGGTCTTTCTCTGTCTAAGGACAGTACATCTATAAAAACTCAAGGAGAAGAGAGTAATTTTTTATATGCTGTATATTGCTTAGTTTAATATGATCACATACTTGTAGATAAACAATTGCAGTTTTGATTGCAAAATTGTATTTTTATAGGTGTATCAAAGGAGCTAAATACCTTTTGGATCATATTCACCGGTTGCAATTGCATAGAAATATTTTTAAATGAAAAATTACTGCAAAGCAAAGATATGTCTAGTTGGTACTGAGAAGGAGAGGAAGAGCATTGTCTTCCCAAGTCTCAGTTGCCAAATGTGAACTTTATAGTGTACAAAGACAGTAAAAAAGCAACCCAGTTTTTCATCTTGGCTTTTCTGTAGAGGAAAAAGCAGAAACATTCAAATTAATTTTGTGAGAGGATCTTGCACACAAACACTGGTCCAAGTTCCTGCAAATGAAAACTGGTTGCCTGGTAATTGGATACAGAATAGTGCTGTATCAAGGTTTAATAATGTATTTAAAATACAAAGTACAGAAATAAAAATTCTTTTCTTTTTTTCTCTTCCAGGTTCTCTGGGAGATGCTAACAAGGGAGGTCCCCTTTAAAGGCTTGGAAGGATTACAAGTAGCTTGGCTTGTAGTGGAAAAAAACGAGGTAAGACTACGTTTCTACATTCAGGTACATAGATCAGAAAACAGTATTGGGGTTTTGCAAAAGACTTTTTCATCTTCTTCAAATTGAAAGTAAGTTCACGCGTATGGAAAGATTAGCAGTAGGAGCTAACACAAAGGGTCAAAGTGATGTTATTCCTCATGAATGGACCCTTTACATCTAATTGTTGCAGCTTCACGTCGTGATGCTGTAGATCAAAAATTGTACAAGTACTGTACTAGTTTCTCAGTCTCAATTGTAAAACCTAGGGGTTTGTTCTTAGTGATGAAAGAAGCCATTGCGTCCAAGGTAGGGGAACAGTTTAACTCCATCTCCTGCGTTTAGGACATCTTTTTACTGGCCGGGAGTTGATATATCTGTAAGAGACCTTCAGCTACTTCAACTTAACTCTCCCAGCAGGAGTCACTATAGTACAAGAAACTGCCGCTTAGATGAAAATTTCAAAAATAAAAGAAGAAAAAATAGTTTTAAAAAAAGAGAGAAATTACAGTTTTGCCACCTACGTTCAACACTACATTGAAGATGAGCTCCTCACTGGTATCGGCAAGGCTGTGGCATAGCTGCAAGCCTCCTCATGCAGAGTCTTTCCATTTCAAAAGCACTTCAGTGGTGTAAACACCGTTTGTACAGTGTCCCCAGCCTCGCTTTTCTTCTTCTCACAAATTGAGGCTTTCAGTTAGTTGGACATGTGAGCGTATATCTGAACACATAGTCCCTTGATATCAAAGACAGTAACTACATTTAAAAAACATTTAAAGTTGTGACTGTACCACACACAGACAAGCATGGAAATCCTCCACAAAGATGAAACCTCCTCTATCTAGACACAGCGGAAGCTTGGGAAACATTACAATGGCGAGGCACCGGCTGTACAATACAGATTTCTATTATTCTACATAAACTGTTTCTCAAAATGCTTTAGAGTTAAACAGAGGAGTTAGGTTTCCTCCTCTTAGTTTAATGTTTTTTGTTGGTGTTTTTTCCCTCTCTCTTTTTTTCTTCTTTTTGAGGACTGGATTAATTCCAGTGAGTGACACTGTGATATACCAATTAGTTGGAAATGCTACACTAACAGTGTGAAGATTGTGAATGTGGTCTTCTACTGCATTTATCAGAGCAGGGGGCACAAAGACACTCTTTCTCCTAGTCCAGGAAAAGCCTCACACATCATTTTGAAGGAGGAACATAAAGCCTTCCATCAACAGTATTTGGCTCTTGTGGCTACCACATGCAGTTTTATGTAAGGGGTAAGAGTGGCATTGGGAATGTTCTAAAGAGTTGCAGTCACATGCTGAAGCATGTCTGAGACTACAACACACATTTCTCTACAGTTTTCCGGAGCAAGGAATTGCATTAAATACAGTATGGACAAAATGTAGATGTGACTATTTTACTAATGGCTGCAGAAACCTAAGGGGTGGCATTCTCAGAGCCAGCTCTTTGTCAGGTACCACTAGCCTGTTGCTACCACATTTCTTAGAGGGCTGTGAGGGAGCATTGCATACTTTTAATTTTTTCTGGCCATGACATGGGTAACATGTCCAGCATAGGCCTTGAAAAGTCAGCTTGTGCTAGTTTTCTTAGTTTTCTGTGTCCCAAAACAAGTGTAAGGGTCAGGTTCTGCTCTCAGTTCAGTCTGTTGATATCAGTGGGATTGGATGGTTCCACAAGAGGATTGGATCACTGCGGAGCCACTCCTCCATTTTTTGGATTGCAAGTCTTTTGTTGAAATCAGTGAGGGACTGAGGCCAAAGCATAATTGCATAAGGTGAAAAATCCCCTTTGTAAAGCCTGAGGCCAGCAAATGGAGTACATTCTAATGTGTCTGTATGGATCTCCTTTGACACTATGCATTATTTCACAGTGTTGTTTTTATTGTGGTAGACATTTTTTTTAAGCCATTTTTTAAAGAAAACCTGAACTCTCATGCTTTGCTTATGCTGGACATGATCTCATAATAAACTGCCACTGAGAAATGTGTTCTTTTTTATAATATGACATTTGGATCCTGCTACCTCTATATTACATATTATATAGGTGACATTCTGCACAAGTGAGACAAGTGGTGATTGCTACTGATTGTCCACCTCCTGGAACACTGAGGGTTACAGACAATACTGTAGCAAGACTAGCCAGTGTATTTTTAGGCCAATGACTCAATTAGAGATCAGGCACCAGTGCAACTTATTTATGCATTGTACAAATTTCTGTGTATTTCTTCCACAGAAACCCTTGCACATTAAGTTATGACATTAATAATCAGACTTCTGCAGTGCTGTGCCTCTGTGTCTCATGTTTCCAGTTCTTACAGGGTTCAAATGCTTTTGGAGCAGAATTTAATGCTTACTTTTGGCTGCTGTGTCTTGTAAGGCTTTGCAGGTCACACTGCAGCAATGTAATGGTACAGAGTGACATAACTTGCTCTGCTTTGCTTCTTAAAAGGCAGTAGTAGGGCAGATGAAAGGGTCTTCCTGAGAGGATAGTCTGAACAGGAATGTAATTCCTGGTTCTCGCTTCTTAGAGGACAAGAACCCTTTTTCCAGCTTGACCCCTCCTACATTTGGACTCGCTTTCACTGAGAAACTGGTTTTCTATCTAACTTTAAAAAAATTATTTATATAATATGAAACATCTGAAGTCAGTTAACAGCTTTAGTGAGAGCAGAGGGATCTCCTTCAGCATGTAATGTTGGAAGCATGTGCAGTCAGCTGTAGAGGCTTCAGTATCTGTGTGTGTGTATGTGAGAAAGGATTTGCTTTTAGGCTTTCCAGTCTGGAGGCAGGCTGTTAATATAAAAATCTTCTAATTTAAAACTCTCAGCAAATGAAACCAAACTAGCTGCAAACTAATTCTCTGTAGTCAGTGGTCCTGGCTATAGCCAGCAACTCCTTGTCTTCAGTCATTAGGAAATATTTATGAGTTCACTGTGCTCTGTGAGTGCTTTCTGAGATCTGCATGTCCTCATTAATCCTTCTGACCACAGGCTCATGAAACGTCTCTTGTGTCATGTAGAGCTTCACTTAACTCTTTTTAACTCACTTAATGTAATCTATATTTCAGCTATTTGTGTGTCAGAAGTGATTATAGTATTGTACCGCTAGATCATTTATGTGGGAGAAAGGAATTAAGGCAGGGTGTACATTATGCCTGTCTGACAAACAACTTACAATACTGTGCAGTAACCTCCACAAATGATTATGTTTTAGTATTAAAAGCTTTTGTCTTGGTTTTGCTTCTTCTCTCTGAGCTTTCTTAAGGAACCTCATTTGTGCATTTGATACGTTACTTTCTTATAGGTCTATTAAAATTATTTGTGCTTCTTGCTAGTGTTAGTAATTTTGATTTTTCTTTCTAATATATCTCCACATTTTTTATATTGTGTTTAAAAGAGAGAGTGTGCTTTAGTTCTTTGAAGTCTATTGGTCTCATAGGAAATTGCTTAGTAGCAGCTAAAAGGGAAATGCTTCCAGTAACTGGTACATTTTCTTTCCATTAGAGATTAACCATTCCAAGCAGTTGTCCCAGAAGTTTTGCAGAACTGATGCAGCAATGTTGGGATGCTGATTCAAAGGTAATTAAATGTGTGTTTGTTTTCTGCACCACCACCCCAGCCTTGTTTTGCAAAGTGCATTAGCATTTCTTTGGGGGACAAGTCTGAGCTGACACCATTGACACATTTCTTGACAAAGATAGCCAGGACTGTCTTTTTTTTTTTTTTTTAGTGTGTTTACATATTTATACCTAAATAACTCTCTCTCTCCCTTTTAATCAAGAGTTACTAAGCTGCTAACTTTGTAACTACTAAAGACAATGACAGGGAATATGGTAAGATGGCAGAAATGTATCCATTTTGGAGCAAGTGGAAAAATTGTGGGGTTTATATTTTCTTTCAAAGGTTAATACTTAATCCCTCTTGGATGTATGTGAGCATCACATTATGAAATACAAATTTCAAGGTCCAATTCTGTTACCCACTGGTGTTGAAAACATAAGTATAAGTAAAGAATAAATTAATCCATAAAACATGGGTAGGAACAGCAGCAACATTTTAAACTAACATTAAACCTTTCCTAATCTGTTCCCTTAGAGCTTGAATGATGAGCTTTATCATGACGGTAATAATATGATAATAGCAGTGCTGTTTAGCCATGAAAACAGAATAAAAAGTTTAAAGAGCTGCACCATTGTTACTATTAATCTGCTGCTACAAGGAAGGGATTGAATGAATAAGTATTTAGACAGTAAAAGCTTTTGTAGATTATGAGAGTTACCTTCTTTAAATGGACTTTGTGACCATCCTATTGTACATAAAACTGGCTGAAAAGAGCCTGTGAGCATACTAGCTTTAGTACCAAGGATTAACATCTATTTCCTTTGCCTATAAAATACTTGAGACATTGAAGAATAGTTAAGCAAGGGAAATTGTGCTCTTTTTCTCAAGTCAAGGCACCAGGAAGAACTTAATTTCTTTAAACTCAGGAGAAAGTTAGTTACTACTTCACAGAGACCAAGAATAATTCCAAGACAAATGAGAGCATATAGGTGCTCTAAACTAGAATTTATCACCAAAGAGTAGCCATAGAAGAATAATATGAGAAAGGAAATATGCACTCTTGGTCTCTCTTTTAAAAGCAAGGGGTTGCTTTCCTACAGAATGGATCTGGAAGACTGAGATCCATCAACATGAGATTTCCACATGAACACACATGTAATTGCATTCTCTTAATAATTCCTTGTATCCTCCCCACAGAGAGGGGAGAGGGGAGAAAAATGCTTCAAGTTTTTCAATCTACAAGTGGGCTGCTTAAGTCCTAGGTCGGTAATTACTGAAGAGGACTTCCAGTGCCAGTTGCTTATCTTTACTAACTGCTCCCAAGTGTTAGCATCACTTCCAAAGGCCTCAGAATAAGAATTATTGGAGCTTCTTTTCTGTAATTGTCTCATACTAGATCAGCTTACTCTGCCTTGTTCGAGCCCCATCCATAAGTGCCCAAAAGACTGTTTCTCAAGGAGAGGGAGGGATTTGCATGTTATAAAAGAATGATGCTTAACCATCCGGCTGAGTTCTGTCTCATAGAGTAATTTATCTGGGTGTGGGCTGATTCCTGGGGACATTGTTCTCAGAAGTCATGCAAACTGTGAATCTCCTGTGAGATGGTGTTTTTCTGACAGTCTGCTCTTTGCTAGTTTTTTTCATGCAGCTCTTCTTCTGCTAGGCAATTACAGCTTTGTTCACATGACTGAAATGGAGTAATCTGTGGTCACAATTTGGACATGTGACTGACTTATTCAGTCACGTGCTGGGAAAGGTTTGCTACTTACAGCTCTCAAAATGCTTTGATAAAGGGCTGTGTGGCCTGCATGAGCCAAAAGATGGAGCACGCTCCTCTGAAATACTGCTCTGTGTAGCGTTCCCTTTTTGCCAGGATTAGCTTTAGAAAATCAGATCGTTGATGCATGAACAAGTTACTGAAGGTCAAGCAGGGGTGAGCTTGAGTATGTCAGCTGCTCAAAAGCAGTTGCTAAGGTGCATACTTCAAGCCCACAGAATTCATGAGGTAACTTTTGGTGGCTTACCCCTGAAAAATGAGGGATATACATTTATAGTGGGGCTAAGGAATACAGTTGGAGAGCTGCTGCAGAGCAGCTGGAGTGTCAGACACTGCTCACACCATAATTTCTTCATGGGAACAGAGTTATTAATATTGCTTTGAATTCTTAAGAATTTCTTCACACATGGAGAAAAATATCTGTAGTGTTCCTCGTGATACTTGGAATGCTAGTCTTTTTGCACTTTAAACTGCTAGTTGAAACAAACAGTTCACACTTGAAAATTTCTACCAAACAAGTTGCTTTTGCTTGGGTATTAGGTAATTGTAGAAATAAAGTTGCTCATCACTGATGTCTTTCTTTACTGGGGTTACTTGCTTTTGAGTCATAGGTGAATAATTCTTTTTCATTTCATGTTACTTCAGTTTCTCTCCACATCAAAGATGTTTATAAATTACAAAATATTTTAATGGAAATCAGAAATCTGGGAACAGAAAAGAAACAAAATATGAAAGACATGTGGATTAAATATCCGTATGTCTGATTTTTATGGACACCTATTCAGTAAGAAATACTGAGTGGAAGGCAACAATGAAAACATTAGCCAGAATTATTTCTAGAGGGCCATATATTTTAAAGATTTCAGTATGAGACATCATAGTTATAAAGGGAAACACTTTTCAAAGGCGACTCATGCCTTGATATTTTAAGAATCCCTTATAAGGGCTTTCTAGAAAGTGCTAAGCAGTTATCAACTGAAAAGAAGATTTTTTTTTTTTTTTAATGTTTTTCAGCTCAGACACCCAGTTTCCCAAATCACTTCTTGCCAGTTTTAGCCAAGGTACCACTCTGCATTTAGAGTGCATTTATTAAATCTGAAATTATCCTTTCCTAGGGCCAAGAAACCAACAAAACCCATGTGACAGTGTAGGCTTGTGCCTTCCTGTCAGGTTTGTCTCCATGCAAAGCTGCTGCCTATAAATCTAGCAGCTGCAAAGCTGGCAGGGTAACTGCTGGCTGTTTACAGAATTTGCACAGCCAGAGATGTACAGTACTTTGACATTACTGTGTGACTCTGCATTTGTCCCAGCTCCAGTTGCACCAACTCTGCAGCCCCTTTGCCTGTAGTGCAGGTCCCACCACATGATTGTTGCTGCTTCTCCCAAATCAGTTGGTTGATCCTTTTGCCTGCCCTTAGTAAAAGCCCTGCTCTCTGTCATAGTCTCCACTCTGGTTACTCTGGGCAAGCCTGATAGTAGAGCTGACTGTGCTCACTTAGTGTCAGCCCTGCCCTATACTTCCCAGTATACAAAAAGTAGCAAGCCAAACTCATAGATGTGTTTTGTAAATTATCCTGAATAGTCCATAAAATATTGTAGATAATGCAGCATGGGAATGTTTGCCCTTGGTGTCTTCCTGCAAATTGAATTTGTTTTGTATAGGCACATTATGTACCTGCCAGTCTGTTGGACAATGCTAGCAGTTGCAGTACCCTGGCAAATTTCAGGGAGCCGCTATCTCCTGTCTGGCAGCTTCCTCACCATTTGGGAGGCCCTTGAATTCCTTCAGCAGTTCACATCCACTGGTGTGGTCACAAGAGATGCAGCCATAGCAAAAAAAGGGTGTGAAGGCCGGTCAAAGGTTCTTCTGCCCCAAAATTGCACTGGAGTCAGTGGTGGTGGTACCACGGATGGATTTTGTGCTCTGTGCCCCCAGTGCAGCCCACTCCTGACCGGGCAAGTTTGGGCTCTTCCAGGGTGTGTTCAGAAGATCTGCTCAGCTGTGGCAGGTCCAGCACCATCATGCACGTGGAGGGGAGGACAGCTGCCTCCCCAGGCCCCTGTAAAGGCAGGGTGACCCTGCTGGGTTTCCATTCAAGGGACTGTGTCACCAGTGCAAGCAATGTGCTGCTTGACCGGTACCTGTTGCTGTGAACGCTGCGCGCCCGGTCTGCCCCTCTCTGCATGCTGGGCTGGGGAACGAATTGCATAAGCACTTGTGCTGGGGCAAGCATGTCTGTGGCAAAGAAAATCTGTGTAGCTCACCGAACTGCCCATTGCCTGAAATCATGGAGGTGGACCAAAAAATGACAGACAAAGCCTCCAGTTACAGCCAAAGAGTGCAGCATTACAGTATAAGAGAGCTTGTCTCTCTTTTTGTTACGCATTTGACACTTTTTCATGCTGTTTGACATTTAAAATAAAGAAATTGTCTGTCTTTTATAATGTGGAAATCACTTGGATCTTCCCGAGAGAGACACCTCAGCATTGTTCCTAATTGTTTTTGTGCTCCCAAATTAAAATGCACGTTTTAATTGCGGCATCTGTAATTTTAGCAGAAATGGTATAATTAAAGGCACAGTAGAGAGAGAATGTGCATCATCCCCTTATTATGTATCTACATTTTGTTTCAACCTTTTGTCTCAACCTTGTCTGGGGTCTGTCAAACAGACTAACAGAGTCAGTGCTCTTTCAAGAAACACATTTAACTGGCTTTTTCAGTTTTCAGTTATTATCCTACTTCATAGCTTCCCCTTGGGACTAAAGAAAAAATGAAAAAAAAAAAACCAAAAAACCAGAGAAATTTTAACTGGTCTTTCTGACTTGAGAGCACAGTGGGTCTTGGATGGAGAGCCCTGGAACAGAAAGTTCAGTAAATGAGCCCAGGACAGAAGAGCACAGAGTCCACTACCGTGAGCTTAGCTGCCAGGCAAGGCATCCTTCCCTAACCTCAATCTTTGCTTCTTCCCTGGCTGCTCCTGTAGTAGCTAAGTGAGAGTTTTTCTGAAAGTATCTCCTCTGCAAGAGGGGAACTGCAGCCAGAAACCTGTTTTTGATAGGCAGCTAAATGGCATGTTCGAACACCAAAGAGTTTATGTTAAAACCTGTAAAAGGCCATCTGTATAATTACCAGTTGCTGATGGTCCAGCCTTCTCTACCTGGAAGCATTTTCTCTCTTAGCTTGAGAAAAATTACTCTTTCAAATTAAGAATCTAGATGATAGATGATTCTAATGTTTAATACTTTTTTACTAGTAGACATGGCAGACTTAGCTAAGGCCTGAGTCCTACTAGCCTGTGCGACTCTTCTCAAACTTTCCTTTAATGGAAGAACAAAAAGAAACCATTTACAGATTTACAGTCCTCTTGTAGGATGCTGTGGTCAGAAAGAAGCATGGCAATTCCTGTTAATTGTGGGGTTTCAGTTGAAAATTTCGTACAGATAATTTTAGTAGTTTTATATGAATGCAAATGTTCTGTTTTGGTTTTCTTTTTTCTTCAGAAAAGACCATCTTTCAAGCAGATTATTTCAATCCTGGAATCTATGTCAAATGACAGCAACCTTCCAGACCAGTGCAACTCATTCCTGCATAACAAGGCAGAGTGGAGGTAAATTTTCTTCCTCCCAAGATGATATGATGTGGTTTTACATTGAAATGGTATGAGTGGTTTTTTTCAGAAAGACATCAGACTCCAGTGATGTACTGGTAGAAAATATGTGTGCTTGAAGTATTTTTAGAACATAACTTACCTTGTTGTTTTTCAGGAATGCCCAGAATGTTGCGAAACTTGTATTAGGAGCCAATGCACTTAGCTGTACCCTATATTTATTATTACAGTGGTTTAGGCATCATGATATTTATGGTTTTGTGATTCACATCTTAAAACCAATTACAAAGTTTCAGTCAATAGTGTGGGGGCAAAAGAACTCAGATAACATGCAGGTTTGATGCCATTTTCATAGAAAGTGTATCAGTGATGTTAATATTAAAACCAAAAAAGGATAAGGGGCCTAAAAACCCCATTTTCCAAGTCAAGCTTCTATTTGTGCTCACTTGAATGCACTCTACCATTTTTTATGTGTTCTCTCCTTTGTCAGCTGTGTGTTCACACATCCAGCACATGCCCGTGCCAGTCCTGTTTTTTACAGTGTTCCAGCATTGCTTGAGCATATGATTTTAGCTATTGCTGATTTTAATTGTTATTCATAAGTGATTATAAATGAAGATGAGATTTGACACAATTTTATTACATTACAGTTTTGCAGTAAAACTTCCAGCCTCTTTTTTGGAATGTGCCAGAACTTCAAAAACCTGTCCCTAAAGCTTATTTGTGGGTTAGAAAACTTGCCGCTTCCCAGTACAGCCTTCTGTTTGAGATGGAATATTGAAAACAGATCTGCACAGGGAGATGATTTTTGCAGATGATCGTGCCTCGGTCTATATTAAGAAGCGTTGGCTCTATGCCGAATAAGTAGGGAGCACAAATACCGAAAGATTCCCTGCATCGAAGAAACCGGGACGGGGTGGAGGTTGGGGAGGAGCGCATGGAAACGGGGCTTGTGTCAAGCCCAAACGGCAATCCCGCGTTTCTTCCGCTGCCTTCCAAGGAAAGGCAAGACGTAGATTTTTAATGGGGCGAGTGGAAAAACTGAGCTGTCGCTGGGACGCCCCCGGTCACACGGCGGGGTATAAATAGCCCGGGCCGGGCCCGCCCCGGCTCGGCCGCGCCGGCGGCGGCCCCGGGCCCGGCCGGGCGGCGGGGGCTGCGCGCCATCTGCTGGCGGCAGCGCCGCACTGCGCCGCCCGCGGGCCCGCCCTGCCCCGGGCCCGCCCTGCCCCGGGCCCGCCCTGCCCCGGGCCCGCCCTGCCCCGGGCCCGCCCTGCCCCGGGCCCGCCGCGCCCCGCGCCCGCCGCGCCCCGGCTCTGCTGCTGCGGCTGCGGGCAGCCCTGGGCCCTGCGCCCGGAGCCCAGTGCTGAGTGCTCCGGGCGGTATTTAAAGCACCCCAAGTGCATGGCACCGTTGTTTATGAAGACTCTGAGCATCATATTGTGGGTTTGGCAGCAGACAGAACAAGGAGGGTTGGACAGAAAGTACACCCTAGTGAGGGGTTTCTTAAATAAAAACATTTATTTAAAGGATGAGATGAGCCTTTAGGAAAAGCGAATAACTACTTAAATCTTGCCAATATAGCAAAATAAAAGCTGTGCTAACTGACATTTGGTGACAAACATCGTTTTACTTAATCAGTTTATATCTTGAAGTGTGACTCAAGTGGCCCAAGTATTTATTGCAAATTTTGTTTTGATACACCTAAATTTCTCAGATGAGGAATGTCTGAAAAGGTGTTAATGAAAAGCCATGTAGCAACAAAGAGCTCTTTGGTACTGTCAAGTAATGAAAAAACTTCTTACCATGGAGACTTGTGTTAAAAAGAAATGTGACATTTTTTCTGGAAGAATAATTGACTTAGAGGCAAGGAAATATGAGAGGGAAAATAAAAATTCGTGATGGGACATGATTTGCTTGAAAGCAAAGATGATTTTTGAATTGAGCTGAAATGAAAACACAACATTCAGAAAGAGCACAAAACATGTGGGCACTTGTTTGGAAGCTGGAGGGGTGCTCTCCTATCCAAATTCTGGTAACAGCTTCCTGCCCTGATCTGAAAGCCATGTCTGTATGGAAGCTTTCATGAATGTTTTGCCAAATAAACAGAAAGTATGCAAAAAATTTGCCACCTGAAGTAGATAAAAGATGCCTAAAGGATAGTTTAGTTTATCCAAAGGATAAACTAAAAGAAACTCACGCTTGTTACTAAAAGCAACTGTGCATTAGTTTAATGTATTTTAACTTCTGCATTGAAAAATATTTGCTTTTACTGATTTTTATTCCCATGGTTTTTTATCCCATAGTGATTTGCAAAGAGATTGTGAAACCAGCAGTAGGAAAAGTATGAGATGTATTACCCCAAAATAAGGAATTTTAATGAAGCCTGGATATTAGAGCTCTGGAGAAGGGTGGGCTTGGGAAAAGCAAAAATTATGCTTGTTCCTTTGAGGGACCTCTGAATTAATGATCCAGATACTGCACTTTCACAAGGATGCTGCACTTAGCAAAGCAAACCAAAGCTCAGACAAACTGGATTGTGTTTTTCCTCACTCTTAAAAAAAGGCAAGCTGAGGTCCTTTTTGTAGAGACATGCCAAAATTGTAGCTGTAACAGCAAGTAACTGGAGTCTTCAGTATCACTGGCTGGCATGAAAACTGAGGGTGGGCTGAGTTTATACATGACTGCTGAGTCTATACATGACATGCTGCACATCTATATAGTGTGGTCTTATTTGCAACATTTTCTGGTATTCATTTTTATATTGATATCACATTTTGATATGCTTGTTCTGTATTTCCTTAAAATAATTCATTGTCTTTTTTCCTAGCTATTCCACACATGTTCTGCACATTTTTATTATTATTATTAAAATAAGGGCACTGCTTTATGCCTGAGTTGCATAGGTCTAGTTGCTAGGCCCTATGTTTAAGTTTATATTCTGTGATCTTTTTGGAGCCCTTTCTCAAGTCACTTGTATTACAGTCAGAAAAAAATACTGTAGAAGTAATGATGTTCCAATTCAGTGAGAGATCCCATTTGTCTGCATTTAGTCATATATACTAACTGCATCTCTTCTTCCATCCTCTCCCCACGAGTGGCTGCTCCAATGATTAAAATAGTTTATTAGTGATACTTATATTAGTGTATTAGTAGCAATTTAAGACATATAAAGAAATGCCATTGTTTTTATTCTGTGAATGTTTGTCATTATAGTTTCTAGTAATGTATTAGTATTTGCTCTTCAGTGTCACAGAATGAAGCTATTCTAGAAAAACCAGTAAACTCACACTGCAGAACTAGAGAAGCAAACAAATCCACATGTCCTACCATGTATAATGTTTCAAGGCACTTCATTTATTGAGTAAGACTCATTAACTGGGCAATGTACAGTAGCTTTCTCTTTAATTACACAGTTTCATTATGCAGTGGAATTATTTTTCAGAATACAACTGTTTTTGCAGACTAACCTTTTATTTTAAGAGAAGTTTCTGTCTAATGAAGAGAGATAATTACAGTACAAAATAGACTTTTGACATAGAGAAAACTATTGTTACCAGGACTCCCCTAGCGCATAATATTATTTTAAAAGAGAATGTAATTTACATATTTAAAAAATTATAGAGTTGTGTGTAAGTAGCAGCGATGATGAGAGACAAAGTAAGAAAAGCAGTGCTTGCAACTGCCCTCAAATTGCTCTGTAGTTTCCACAGCAGATAGCATAGTATGTGTTGCACCTGATAGAAAGGGTTTACGAGGGATACAGGTGTTTGGGGATGCGTCACTTTCTGACCTTTGGTCCAGTGCCTTTTCGTTTGTTCCCTTGTTGTCTCTATATTATGATGTGTGACCACTTTCTACCCAGCACAGGGATCAGTCTTAATTTATGCATGCCTAAATATGATAGAGAATTTGTCTTGAAATCTGAAGCATAATAATTATGAGGGATATTTGTTCTGACCACCACACAGAACAGCTCACTCAGCAGGACTCAAGTGTGATAAATGCCTTTGCCCCCAGGTGGCTGATTTCTGCAGTAGAATTAAGCATGGTGGTAAAGTTTGCAGTAGGATTTTCTGGTTATTCGAGCTCTGAATCCTTTCACTGTACTTTTAAGCAGTACTCTCTGACAGAGATGTCTTGTCAAAATGAGAAATCCATAGAATTTGGAATATTTATATTATTTGATTTGCTTAGACTCTTTGGGTATGCTATTTTCCCACATTGAGAGGCTGAACTGTTTTAGGGGAGAAGAGTTTAATCATTCCATGCCAGGACAGGAGATTTATAGAAACAAGTAATTCTCTTTCTCCACCCCAAGTAGAAATGACAGCTAACTCTGTTAGTCCTGCTTTCTTTTTGAAAATATCAGAAGGAGAGTATTTTGTTCACAGTGTGTTAACACAAGAAAATTAATGTGGAAGTTTGAGCAGAATATTAAACCTTGCAGAGTCCAAATAGCTGTCTTTGGAGCTCTCTTCAGGAATTCTTGTCTTCTTAGGAGCTCACTTTTTCAAGGAGAAAAACAGAACACTGTGATTAACTCTTCCCACAACTGTCAGGATACAGGTGGCAGGCAGTGCACAGTCCCCCAAACAGGCACAGAAATGTTAAATGCAAGTACAACCTCTGATACTAATAGAAAATTTTTCTTTTTTTACCCCACAAGCAAAATATAAGTCTGAACTTGGTGACAGAATTGTTGTTCACCTTCTCTGTAGTTGTATAGAGCAAAACTTGTTAAACTCTTTTCCAAGAGCAGTTCAGTTCATGTGTTTAAAATATACTGTCCATCAGAAGGTATTTCAGTGGAAACTACTTTAAGGGAGGTACATGCAGTGAAACCAAATAAAGATGGTATCTGTAACTTTCTTAGAGTACTGCCTTCATTTCCCGCCCTTCCTACTTTTCTTAACTTTGCAAGTATGGTGAAAAGTAGAGAAAAGTCAACCAAATCCTTTTCACAACTGTTCCAAACTTGGGAAGCTTGCATTTGTAACCATTTGCAGGGCTGACTCATATACAGTTTGTATTTTTGCTTTCATATCTTCACCTAAAGAAACAGGAAGGTAAGTGGGGAAAACATTCCCCCACAAAATGCTTCTGTGCATTTTGAGTGTAAGTCCAAGTAGTATTCATAGTCAAGTTGTAAACTCAGACAAATGGGCTTCTTGGACTGCCTGTATTGTGTTGTTAATGCTTGTCACATTACCTGTACTTAATGCAGTTTCTTTATGGACCAGATCATATTTCATGATGTTAGGGGGAAAGAAGGCTTTTTCATTTTAAAAATGTTTCTGTTATATGGTATTTTACTCTTTTAAATGTTATTTTTCTTCAACTGAAGGTATTATGGTCTGAAGTATAAACATTACCATTTGTTCCTAAAGCTGTGAAAGACTGCATTTGGTAATTAAATGAACTGCTTGAGTTAGTATTGTACTTTTCAGCCTTTCACATTTAATTAATATTCAGTTGGGAATTATGAACAATTTATATCTGTCAGGAAAAGACAAGACGTAACAAATTGTCTCCGTGCAGATGTGAAATTGAGGCAACCTTAGAGAGACTAAAGAAACTGGAGCGTGATCTGAGCTTTAAAGAGCAGGAACTAAAGGAACGGGAGAGACGTTTGAAGATGTGGGAGCAGAAGTTAACTGAGCAATCAAATACTCCTGTAAGTAGACAATAATTCAACCTTTCATCTTGTGTCAGAAGTATTTGGAGCTTTGTCTATGTAAATCTCAAGACATACTAAGGAAGTAGTGCTCCTGTTTTCAGTTGTTCCTCTGGGCCAATTTTATTGCATCACTCCAGATAACAATTTTTGTTTTAAATTTCACCTTATACATTAGATACCACATATTACTGATAGTTCATATTGTGACATGGGCATTTTAAGTAGTGTCCCATTGATTTATTTAGAGTTCTCAGCTTTAAAAATTGTTTACATTCAATAAATTCTTTTTTCAGCTAGAAAGTTGTAGGCTTTATGGGATGCAGGATTTGATCTTAAATGTAAGAATCATTTGTATCTTCCAGAAGGCATGTCGTGAAACTTACGCAGATTTTTTTTATTCTGTTCTTTTTCTTTGAGAAGTAGCAAATTCCCATTCTGTGAAAAGGGGGGGGGGGGGGTCAAAATTTGAAGTATTAATTTAAGGTTTTGTTCATAATTATAGTTAACATAACTTTGACTGGCCAGTTACCAGCTGGTAGAATCCCCACATTTCTATTAGTAAATCGAACCGAAAAACTTCCTTGCATTATCTTGAATTTCTAGATGAAATACTATGCTCTTCAACCACTGATTGGCAGAGGGAGGACCACAGGGTTAGTGCATGGCGAGACATTACAACAGAGTTGCTAAAAAAATGCTGTGATACCTACTTGTTTTTAAAGCACTAGCTAAGACAAATACCAAATTGAGATTGAAGTAGCATATGATTTTTCTTGTGCACAATTTTATCCTACTAATAACCTTGATTCCACCATTTACATATGACTCGTTTTTAAGGCTTATTGCTGTTCTTTGAATGAAGTTGCATTTATGTTCCAGCTGCAAACATGCAGCAATGAAATCATGGAGGATAAATGTTTTCCTATGTGCAGATTCTGTGTGTTTTCAGTAGATATCTCTATGCCTGCTATAGCACTTGCCATATTCCAGTAACTGAGCTGTGGGCCATCCTCTATCCTGAGCACAGCATGAGACACAGCCTTAATGAGCAAACCTTTTCACCAGCAAGGCCCTAGGGTTTTTTTATGCTGTACTTGCTTAAGACTTGTACTTTTCACTTAGAGCTGGCATTGCTGCAAGAATAAAGCATTGTGCTAAGGCCTGTTGTGCTAAGCATGAACTGTCTTTCTGCATAGCATTAACCCAACTGTCCTATTGCATTTAGGTGCAATTTCTTCTAATAGACAAATATAGGTTTGTTTTTTCCATACATCTTAAGTGAACTGTTACACAGAATGTATTTTTTAAAGAGCCCTTTTGTTGGAAAAAAAATTTGATATACTGGCAAAAAAAGGCGTTATTCAAGCAGGATTGGGTTTTTTCGTAGCACTGGTTGCACATAGAACTAAATTGTAAATTCATAGCTGTTAGTCATTTGCAAAATATCTTTGGGCATTCAGTTTGCAGGCTGTAATCCTTGGGAGTCAAGCAGCTGTCTCCCTCCATTAATTCAGACAGTGTCTGCTCAGCAGCATCAAACTAGAGGGTTACAACAGGGAGCTGCAGTGCTTGACTTTAAACTACCTTGAGTATAAAAGCAGGAGTAAAGATGTGGCAACTAGAACTGTGACACATCTTAGTGTTCCCACTAGGCATAAACCTGGTTCTTAGCCAAAAGTAGGCCTCGTTGTGTCTTAGCTGGTGCCCTTGTCCCTGCTCTGTGTTCTGCAGTCACCTTTTCACTTGTCTCTGCAGCAAAGACCAGAGGCCATCAATGGTCTGCAGGTGTAGAAACTTAAACCAAGTGACAGGAGAACAGTGAAGCTATCTCTGCCACTTGATTCTCCAGTGTTGTAGGATTGGTAGAAGCTTCATCCTGCATGGTAGGTAACTGTGAGTGGCAGGCTGCTCCTGCTCCAAAGAGTAAAGTATAGCTTCACACACTTCAGCATGAGGGATGGATGAGGCCAGTATTTAGAAATGCTTCAGTGCATTTCTCCCTGCTCTTGTTTTGACCCTATTTCTGCTGCATCTTATACAACAGACTCCTTTGAGTCTGATCTCTGCAAATTCCTTTGTGCAGGTCTCCAAAAGCCTCTAGCACAAGGGAATCAGGAGCATTTTGGTGAAGTAGAATATATCCATAGCTGCCATGGAATGGGAGACTTCTCTTGAAAGAAGATTTGACTTTGCAGTGGTAGTGTATGTAGCTAAGATGAATATCTTATTAGAGGAAGACAGTAAGCAAGACCTGAAACCCATATATCACCTGTGATGCCCTGTACCTGCAGGTGGTCATTTAACCATGGAATTTAGAGAGGCTGATGGATCCTAGCCATTTCTAAGGGTCTCTTCTGATAGTCATCATATGCAGTGTGTCTCTAGAGGCATGTCCCATCCCAACAAACTCTTTAAATTCTCCAGATAACAAGATGGAAGAAGTAATGTGATTATAACTTGCAAAATGAGCCATTCACAGCTTACCCACTCTCAGACATTGAACAGTCAATGACCCAGAAAGGTGTTTCAGTGGAAAGCTGATTTGCAGCTTTGTTGATTTTTGTAGGGAATTCTTCCCATGTCAGGGATGCTCTTCTGTGGATCTAAAGTGACTATAACTACCTGGCAATGAAGTGTGTGTGCTAGGTCTTGTTTTTGAAAGATTCCTTCTTTTTATCAGCAAGAACTTTTGCTGATCCTTGATCCAACTAGCACACTGTTGATGGTGTAACTGGAGGTTTTTGTATAGCCAGGTGTACAGAAGCTTAGCTGCAGGTTCTTTCATCACATAGCAGTAGGATTCATGAAGACTATTGAGGGCACCCCTTCATGCCAACTACTTAATTTTATTTTTGTTTCTTAAACCCTGATCACTAACTTTACGTAACCCCAATGCAAATAGTAAGTCTTTGAAAGCTCAAGTGGAGCAGAAGACAGATGCTGCCTTTTTTAATGGTAGAAAATTAGTCAGTATAAGTGGTTTTACCAAGAAATGGGCACTCTTTGAGCAACCCTGGCTGTGAAGCAAGCCTCTTGTGTTACAAAAGCAGGGCATCACCATAATCACCCCTGTAACTGGTTTTGATCAACTGCCATTGACTCTTCAGTCAGTTTTCTGATTAGGTTAAAAAAGATATGAAAACCCATGAATTTTAGGTAGGTAGTTTTAGAAATGCTTTGAAAGAAATCCTAGTGCAGGTGTTCACACACAGCTCCTTTGCTGTTGTTTTAGTAGTGTCTCAGTTTGACACTCCAGGACAAGTCGGTAGTTTAATTTAGGGTGAAAGTCCTGAGTTTTTATTCCCTGTGAAGCACAGGCAAACATGTCCCAGAGGTTACTAGCCTGGCCACTCTGAAGAGGCATTAATCATTAACCTGAAGAGGGCATATTTCATTTGTTACTACAAACAGACTGGGTCAGGAGAATGCCATTATCTGTAGGTGAAGATTAGTGGAAATTTAATATGATGTACAAGCAATTGACAGATGTCTCTTGATACCACTAAAGAAAAAAAAAAAAAAAAGCTGAAGAAGCTGACAAGCTAACCAAAACCACCCCTCTTCCCCTGTCTGCTTGTCCCTGGGATGGCTTCTGAAGGTGTGGTGCTGGTGCAGGCTGGAGGCCAGTTCTCCTGTCCTTTGCATTGGTGAGAGACTCATTTCTGGTTGTGGCTGTTGTGGGGTGACCCTTTCTCTCCTTTTGAGCAAAACCAGCCTGCTGCTTTCATTTCTGATATTTAGAGGCTGCTGCTTTTGCATCAAACTGCAGACCTTGTTTGGCTTCTCTGGTCTTAACCTGATTTATTCTTCAATCCTGAAAGGTTGAATTAAGCAGCTCCAATTGCCTTGGAACCAGTCACTTGGTTGGGAAATGTCGTATTCTGTTTTGTGTGGTACAAAATGAAGGATTGAAGAGTTTGAACCTTCTTTTGTCATGAAAGCTCTGTTGCCTGTGGTTCTTGCCATGCCATTCAGTGATTTTGCCCTTTGGTTTGAGAGCAATGACCCCAGAAGGATGCTATCTGTTGTAATGAATTCTTACTTGACCTCCACATTTAGATTCACTAATCGTATGCTTTCTGTTGATTGCTGACTAATCTGGTGGTGTCTTTTTCCTTGATTTTTAAATTGGTTCTAACTTTCACTTTTGCTCTGTCCTTTCCTCCTTTTAAATAGTTTTTCTTACCTCTTGCTGCAAGAATGTCTCAGGAGTCTTACTTTGAATCTAAAACAGAGGAGTCAAACAGTGCAGAGATGTCATGTCAGATCACAGCAACAAGTAACGGGGAGGTAGCTGGCATGAACCAAAGTCTGAAGGCCTTGATGATGACGGGCTTTGGGGATATCTTCTCTCTGAACAAAGCAGGATCTGTCCTGCATTCTGGAATGCAGATAAACATGCAAGCCAAAAAGAATTCTTCTAAAACCACCTCTATGAGAAAAGGGAAGAAAATCAACATGGCTTTGGGTTTCAGTGAATTCGACTGGTCAGATGACGATGATGATGATGATGATGATGATTTTGATGACACAGATGATAGCAGCGAATGAAATAAGTTGTAGAGTTAACCCTGAAATCATTTTAGCAAAGCAAAACAATAAAGTTTTAGAACAAGAATCCTGTCAGTTTGGTCTGTTTAAATCCTGTAAAAGAACAAAAAGCAAACAAACAAGAACAAAAAAGATATTTACCAGGCTGAGCATATTTGTGTGTAGAAAGATATGTTGTTTTTGTTTCGATTGTGCTGACTTATTTCTGCTTTGATGAAATTTAGAACTAAACTTTCCAAACTAATTGAGATTATTATTATTTTATGATTATATCTATAATTCCTAGTGCCTGATTACAGAAACTATGCCTTGATAAATTTAAGATCTGGAAACACTGGGAGAAACTTCAATGCCATTCACGCCATTAATGTACTTCAAATTTTTCTTTTGTGTTATTTGTCATTTCCCTTACCCCTTTAGTTGTCAGTCGTATGCATATGCTTGTACTTCCAGATTTGCTATTTTCTACATCCATTCTTTCTTGCTGTTGTAGTGAAGGGGTTTGCTGTGTTTCTTAATTTAAAGCCTTTTTCAAGGCAGCATTGTGGAAAGTCACAAATAAGTTTCTAGGAACAGAGAAGCTTGGGGAGGAAGAGAGGAGTTAGGTAAATATATAGTTTGAAAATGGAATAGCAGCAGAACTCAGATAATCCCTATTAGTAGATGATTTCTCTAAATGTTCTTTATTTTCCCCTTCACGTGTATGTGCATGTGTGTATAATTCACTCTAGCAAAGTAAACGGCAATCAGACTTTTGCATCTATTATCAGATATTGTGATCTAGGAGCTAATTTTCAGTTATGTTGATGTGAATCCATGAAGCCTCATTAACTTTGATGGACTTATTCTTGTACCTGAGAGCAAAAATCGGTGTTTGTAAATTTTGATTCTGTTATATCTGCTAAACAGCGTGTGCCATCCTTGGGAAAGGACAAAGAGAAGCCACTGTGACATTTCAGCTTGGGCCCTACTGCTGTGGCTTGTGTGAAATTCTCCATGTTAGAATCTGGCAGTAATGTCAGGAATATTTACTAGACTCTGCATAACTGTTTTTTGCAGCTACATTACTTTTAAAGTATTGTCACTGCTGTTACAGCTTACCATAAAACTCAGTATCTAACAATCTGCTGCAATAATTGCCTGCCAGGCACTTAGGTTGAGAGCAGTGAGGATGTTTCTCCTGATGACCCCTTTAGTGGTGATGCAGAAGGAGGGAGGGAAACCAGGGCGAACACAGATGCAGGTTAGAAAGGAAGATGTTGTAAAATATTTGCCAAGGAAGAAGGGCAACATTTCAAAAGAAAAATGTTACTGTGTAGTTCAGCAGTAGTGGGAATAAGCCATCAAAATTCCATTCTCAATTACTGGAAGGGTTTCTTTTATAAAACTTCTGTTTTTGAGCGACTTCTTTAATTATAGGCTTGCCTGTTACACAGCTCTAACCTGTATATTATGGTGTTTTGTGGATAGCTTAGAGAAAAATGGATGCATGAGATAACAGCAGGCCTGAAATTATTACCTGTTCACTCAACAAAACAAAGTTCTTTGAAGAAGTTTTTGTAGAGTGGGCACCTCTTTGGGTTGTGAGGAAGGAAGAATTGTTTTATCCTTAAGCGGCAGCACTGCTCCAGTCACCTGCAAGGCACAAGTGCTGTGCTCAGGGTGGCCTCGCTTTGCACAGTTCCTGCAGGATGTCATTTAACCTTCTTCCAGACACTCCCAAACCTATTGACTTGAACTTAACCCTCTTGTATCTGGAAGCTTTTCTCATGATGAAATGATCATTTAAATGAGGCAGTAAATGTTCAGTGTATCCCAAGGAGAAACTCTTTGGCTCACGTGGAGATGGCTTCTTAGGTCCATCAAAGCGACCTGATTTTAGGGAGAGAAAGAGACTTGGAAGGGCAAATAATGAAATGGAAATGAGAACAAATGAGCCTTTTCCAGTGTAGATTTGTACTATTTTTGTAACTACGTCTGCTAACACCCACAGCAATGATACTATTTTTGTAACTGCCACTTTGCACTCAGCAAAATTTGATGGATTTCTGTAATGTAATATGTGCACTTTCGGTCTTAAGATGTATATCATTGTGCATAAATTACTGTACCACAGAAGCAGTGTAGGGATGTACAACTGAAAACAAAATTTAGTTCAGTACATTTCTAATTCAAAAACCCCAAAAAATCTGTTCCTAGCATTGATATTTTGCACTTTTTTGGTGTTTGACAATCTTGGAGCACTTCATGCACATTTATGTTTGTGTGGGTTTTAAGTGAATTTGTAAATTAACTCCTTAATCTTTACAGAAATAAAAAAAATTTTTGAGTAGTATGACACAGATTTTCATAGTTGCAACATCACAAGGTTTAAGTCTGTCTTCAAGGTTTTGTGCTTACCCAGGTGTGTAACTTATATCAGCAAATACCATCAGAATGTGGTAACGTGCTTGTAGTAATTTCAACCAACTTGTTTCAGTATTTTTTAATGAAGCAAGATGGATTTTTTCCCCTTCGCCTTTTTTCCCCCATGTTGTTTCTCAAAGCAAATTAAACTATATTAAGGAAAAGTTTAAGCTCTTCTAAAACTTCCCCATGCATTTAAAGGAGCAAAGGTGACCTCTGAATTGTTGATAAGGTGATAACGTGACAAAATCTTCTGATGCAGTTGAGATAGTATTATACTTAGGATATTGGCTGTACTTACCAAAAAAGCAGTGGTATTAATTGCATTTTTACTTTCCTGTGATGAGTTTCACACCAGGTGTTTCCAGTTTGCAAGCCAGTTATCATATGTGAGAATCAAGCTATGTTGTTTCTGCCTCTGAAATGCTTCTCACTAGATAAAGGCATTGAAAATGGCTCTGGTGGGCAGGTATGGTGGTTGGAGGAGGGCAGGGTACTTCATCTTGCACACTTGAATTTGCTCTTCAGTGTATCCGAGTCCATCTTCTGCCTTTCTCATCGTCAGGTTATACAAATCTCCACAACAGTCCACAGCCATATCGTGTATCAGCTAATGAAAGCATTAACCAAACCCAGAAGGCATTTCTCTGGCTGCTCTGGGCCAAAGCCAGAACAAAACACCAAAAGCCTTCCTGTGCCTTGTACACCTCCCAGCTCACTAGGCCCTTCCAGGCCTTTTGGGTTCCAGTTTCCTCTGTCTTCCATAAAGCCTGAAGGTGTTTGCAGTAAAATAATATCACTGCATTTGATGGAGGGGAAAGGTAAGAACCAGGCCTGACCTTGGCATATTTACCAGACTGCTGTACTGCAAACGTTAGCTTAGGTGGGTAAATGGCCTCAGAGGAGAATGGGGAGGATAGACTTTTGGCTTGCTTAATGGTCAGCTGGGACCAAGACAGGATGTCCAACTCCCAACTCCTTTTCTTTTCTTTAGCGGTGGTGAAAAAATATGGAAATGGGACTTAATGAAGGAAAACTTTTGATCTAGTCATTTTTGTGACAATGGCATCACTAATTTCTTGGAGTAGCAAGTGCCTTAGGGTACGGTGTGGGTGTGCTGCATTGCCAGCTGTTGTGTGCTCCCTGACATGGAGCTTGTCCCCTCTGGACTGGAAGGGCTTTCTGGAGGTGAGGTCTGGTGTGGCCTCTTGTCACACAGTCATGTTCATGGCTTGTCATTTGCTTATCATTCCAGAGCTTTTCTTAGATGTTGATTCCCTTTCCTTCTGGGTTTTAAAGTGTTTATTCTGAGTTAAATATCTGATGCAGTAATGATGGGTATTGCTCTCAGCAGTAGCAATAGATCTATAGTGTGCATGTAGCTGTTAAGTACTGAGCAGTGTTACTGTGTGTCTTTAGTGGTGTACTTGCTTTATCTGTAATCAGGCAGCTTTTACAGGTTTTTAATTAGACCTCTGACTTGACAGAGGTTTTAACTACAGTCCTACTTAGAATGTTCAGGTAGAAAAAGTAAGTTCATTTAGTAATTTTCACAGCCCTTAAAATGCACTGGTAGGAATCTGGAGGAGAGACCTTTCCCCTTTCCCCCAGGCTTCAACTTAGTGTACACTGTAAAATCTGCACAGAGATTTCTGATGTGTGAAGATTTAATTTTAAAACTGTAGAACCAATGACTTTCTTTTAACATTTTATATTGTGTGCTAAATACTCATATGCCTTTTACAGTCAGATATAGTCCACTGCATTTCTTGCTTTTGCACTACTGAAGAAGTTTTGTACTGAATAGTAGGAGTCGATGCTACTTACACTTCAGGTTTGAACTGATGGAATTCAAATAGAAAATATTTTCACAGTGTTAGAAAACTTCATTTTCCCTTCTGAAAAAGCAAAGCTGAGTGCAATGCCTATGCCAAGACTCTTGTGCTGTAAACTGAATATATCATTTTTGTGGAACATGCAATGTTACACTTGTGTGTGGTAAAATCTTGCAGTGTCAGTTATTCTCTTTATTGCACTTGACATACCATGTCTTGTTTTATTCACACTGTGGATTCGATTTTCCAGTGTAAAACCAAAGCAAACAAACAAAAAGAAATCATACAATGTATTCAATTTCCTCAATTGGTGTCATAAACTTTCTTTTGGTGTGAACTTTTTCCTTGCTTCTCTTTTGTTCCAAACTTCTATTTTGCAATAAACATTTTGACAGTAAATATTATGCATTTGTGTCAGTGTGTAAAACTCTGGAGCTCCAAGAGATTCTTTATTGTCTGCTGGTTTAAGTATCTTTTCTGTATTACTAACTGTGTGACATTTCTCCTTTATTCTCCCATTAAGAAAAAAAAGAGAGAGTAATAATACAGAACTATTCTGCCACTGGTTATATTTAAACCAGAATAAAGCAGAAAAAACCCACTGTACATCTAAAAATGCATTATTGGACTTCTGCAGTAAATTTTTCAGTTGTACAAATCATTATACCAGGCTCCTGCTGCAGCACCAGCCAGTTTGAGTCTAAGTACCTACAAAGGGCACAACTCACAGCCTCCTGAGGGTGTTCAGGATTGCCACTTGCCCTTCCTTGTCCTTTGGTGTTGCCCCCAGCACTACTTTTGCCCCACAGTGTTCTGCCCAGGCTGCAGGTCACTTAGTGTGCAGCTGGAGGTGCTGGGGTGAGGGCCTGCCTAGGGGACATGCTTGGCTTGTGGGTGGGGTCTGGAGACCCTGGGGGTGGCAGGGCTCTCTGAAGGAGGTGACAAAGCCATGGGGGCTTGGGGGTAACCGAGCTGAGTCTCTCATAAATCACTGTTATCTACATCAAAAAGTTTGCAACTTCATCATGGTACTGAGCTTCTGGGAGACACTGACTGTCCAAATACAGATCTACAATAATTAATGGTAACCCTTTAAGTGGAATAAAAATGCCAAGAAGATGACACTTGGATACCATGTACTTGAATGAGTAAAATGGCAATCACTGATACAGTGACATCTTCTCCTCTGTCAGTTTTCAAATCATCCCAGAATTTTGTTTAATGCAGCCATTCCTCCGTGGTTTCCTAGTGCTTCAAGAGCTAACACCATCTTGCATCCAACAAAATGTAGGAGGAGGCTGGGAAGTGCTGCACTCCTCCAGCCTTACAGGAGTCGTTACAAAGCAGTGGCAGAAACCAAGAGAGACTTGTCTGTACATGGGTGGGAAGACAGTCTGCAGTGGCCAGACTCCAAATTCTGTTTTCACTGCTCTCCAGTGAAAGTTTTTCTTTCTTTTGCAGAAAATGTCCATCATTTGGGAGGGAGTCATAATCCCAGCATTATTTTCATTGCAGACCAAAGCCATAGCAAAAGCCTTCCTGTTGTGTCAGAACCAAGAGGAGAGGCAGATAGATTCCCTTGCCATCAGATGGTTTACTTTTGCTTCCTAAGTTGTTATTGTTGGAGATCTGCTGGTAATTTTATCTGCAGAGAGGAACAGGATCGATTTAACACTGCCAACATGCTGTTGGAGCCAGCCCACAATCAGTGTGAATGCAGTGGTTTAGTACATCAGTATGAGTTGCAGCTGAAGTCCTGCACTTTGCAGGGAAAAAGGAGCAGAATAGTATCAGCCACCAGAGTAAATTTGGGTGGAGGGGAGAAAAATGGTCAGATGGTTTTCTTTTCAATTCGTATCTCTCACACAGTTGCTGCCCTCCTTTGATATTTGTGCATGGACCGAGGAAGATGTGGTGAGTATTTTGTGTTAATGTGGCCAGGCTGGTGGTGCTGGAGCTCTGACAAATCACAGCGGGTGTGGTGGGAGGGTAGGCTGCATCAGAACATCTAGGTGAGATTTTACTGCTGTTTGTTTGGTGAAACTTGTGTCCCAGAAGGGCTTGAAAATGATCAGGAGGAAATTTGAGTTACCTTCATAAAACAGCCACATTCTCCAGTGTCCAGAAAATAGTGGGAGCTGGGAACTGCCAGCAGCCAGGAGGGCATTCCTGAATCCTCATTTAAGGAATGTGGAAGTGCCCAATGACCTGACGCTGGACAGGGAAAAATGAGTTCAAAGGTTTTATCCTACTGTGTGCCACCTGGATGGCAATTAACTGAAAAAAAGTTTTAGGGCTTTTTAGGGGGTGTGGAACCTCTCTTTCATATAAAATAATGGCATTGAGTACTTTATACCTTTTTATTCAGTTAAAAGGCTAAACAAGACACATCAGTGATTTATCTCTGGCATAGTGATGTGTCAAAAGGATTTTAATGTCCTGTCAAGTACTCCCTTCGGGTCTTATGCTTCATGGGGTTGTTTGGCTGACATTTACCAAAGGACTGTCTGGGAAGCCAGTGCAAAAACCATAAAATCCCTGGCTCCTTCACTTAAGCCCTTTTAGCACGTGACATTTCTCAGTTTCTGCTTTGGTCATTTCAGTTCTTCGTGACAATAAACTGAGAAAGGTGGCTGCAGTATGGAAGGCAGTTTGGAAAAGCTAAATAGAAGTAATCACATGCATTGTGAATCCTAAGTCCTTTATCCCAAAGTGAGAAATATTTTAAAATTTTGTTTTAAAAAGGATGTTTGTTTGTGAACTCCAAATAACTGTAATACAAGATTTTGATAATTTGAACTTCAAGATTGATTCCTCTTTTTTGCAGTTTTTCTGGATGCAACAACTTACTAGAAAAGGTAAAAGCTATTCATATGTCCTTTCATGCTCACATTTATGAACTAATATACATTTGTTCATTTTCTCCCCCTCCAAAAAAGTGCCATGTGGATTTCTGAATAACCTCTTTTATCTTAAGGCGATGCTTCTGGTGAAATGAGTGTCTATGCTAGCTTGTTTAAGGAACATCATATCACTGGGAAGCAATTGCTGCTTCTAGAAGAAGAGGATTTAAAGGAGATGGGAATTGTTTCCAGAGGACACATCATCCATTTAAAGGTATTATCAGCATATATTGAATGGTGCAGTAGGTTATAGTGTGAGTATTACAGAGTCTATGGAGTTTCAGTAGTATTAGCAACAAAAAAAGATACAAAGCTAAATAGAGAACATATTTGGTATCTAAAATAAACAGAATTGTAGCTTCATATGGATCTAGAACTCAAAGCAACCTCAGCATTTTATGGGACATGGAAATGTGCTGTGGTCTTTATACTCCTCTGTAGTTCTTAGTTTCTTGTGAGCTGGATGTCAGAACTACTGCAGCTTCACTTAGGAGGGCCATTCTCCCAGCAGAAAAGCTTGGGAATCTTCAGAGAGAGCTCTCTTTAGCTGAAGGAGAAACAGATACAAAACAGTTATTTGAACTGAAATCTCAGCTTCTCAATTTCCATAGCTCATTTATAGCGTAAAGCGTATTTAGACTAACAAAACTCAGTTGGACAACTTTAAAGCTAATTGACAGACAGGTTTCTTTGCTCTTACAACTTTGCTTTTAAACAGTGTTTTAAATGTCTAATGTTTGTAATGAGTTAAAAAAATCACAGTCTGGAAAATGTGATCATGACAGCAGTAATGGCATTAGTACTGTAGCCACAGGAGAGAGTTTTCTGGCAGCCAGCTTTGGAAAAAGTATTCTATAAAAGCAGCATCTATTATTCTGTTGGGTCTCAAACATTTTAGATCCCAATTTGCTAGTAAAGAGATACTTGTATTGTAATTTCTAGTCCTGCAAATTTAGCTTTGTAAGTCACACAAATTTATTCCCCTTTTGCTCATCAGCCATTTTTCCATGCCCACACACCATTACTGATATATTTAATTTACATTTCCTACAGGGAAAATTATTGAAACTTTGAATTATTGAAATAAAGTCATTAATGTCCAAAAGGAAAGATCTCAGCTTCCTGGGTTGATTTGAGCATAAATAAAAACAACAAAAACAAGCACCCTGAACATCTCTTTCTGATTAAGCAGATCTGATTCTGAACACAAATCAGGGCCAATCTACCTCAACAGGACTATATTTTAAACTCTTCCCACATGCCCTAATGTATCCACAGTTGAAAACAGAGGGCATGTGGGGTTGTGCTGGTATTTGCAGGATGAGATACTAAATAACTCCCATCTGGTTTTGTTGGTTTTTTTTTTTCTAGACTGCTATTGAGAAGTTAACCCATGACTACCTAAATCTATTTCATTTTCCACCATTAATTAAGGCAAGTATCACTGTTGATATAAGACATGCTTCTTGTACTGGTATGAATATTACACTGTTCTCATGTCTGAACTTTCCCCCATTCAGGGGAGGGCAAGGTTGCAGTTCCTACAGAGGGTTTTAACAAATGTGGAGAGTCAACAGCAGCAATGGGTCACATCAGAACAAATAATAGGATAATAGAAATTGTTTTCAAGAAGTTCTAAGTTTGTATCATGGAGCCGGTAGAATTAAATTAAACTACAAGTGGTTGCAATTTGCTTGCTGTCATTAATCAGAAACTACTTTGAAGAGTCATTCCTCCAAACTGCTGCCACCAACTGGTCACCACTGAAGAACAGCAGACCCCTGGCCCAGAATAAGCCCATAATTCCCTGGTTTGCTAATATTATAGGAGAGAAGGATGACAGGATGATTTAGTGTCTTGCCACCCTGACATTAACCCATTAGTTTTATGATAATCAGTAATAAGACCCATGCTAAAGGGAGGGAGTGTTTGGGAACTTTGGTGTTGCTAGACCAGATATTTGCCTTATTTAATTCAGTAAGGTAACCAAGGAATTCTAGACCCCAAATCCTGAAGTAGCTTTTTTAGTCACAATTTATTGCACAGCAATAGAGTGAAATCCACATAAAGCAAATTTTCATATAGCAAAACTGTGTTCCCCAGAGGGGAGAAATGAAAGAGCATTGCTGCTTTGCTTTGCTGTGCCAGCTGCAATTCCAGTGAGAGACTGTCACAGTGCTCACAGGGACACTGCACTGTGCCAGAGCAGCTCAGCCAGGAGCAGGAAATGTGCAGCATCCCCCAGTTGCCATCCACTACCAGCCCTAAACCCATGCAGAAGCCTTTGCCCCTCTTGGAGTGTGATGTCTCCTTTCTGCTGCTTGCCAGACTTGTAACACCTGAAAGGCAAATCCTTTCTGCCACCAAAGGGTGTGCTCCTGTCTCCCAGTGGGTTGTGGTAGATGTGAATTCTCACCTCTGCCTGTTTTTTTTTGGCAGGATTCTGCAGGTGGAGTTGAAGAAAGCATAGAGAAAGTAGTGAATCTTGAGCTTGTGTTTGGTTATCACTTGAAGCCAGGAAACGGTCCAAAGGTAAGCTGGCAGTGCTAGATCAGTTGGTTTGGTTTGGAGTCCCTACCTAGAGGGTCCAGTATCTTCTGGACACAAAAGATAAATTTGCATGAAAATTCCCTTGTTTTGGAAAGTGCTGACTGAATGTCAAGGTGGCAAATGGGGCTGCATCAGTGATGATGATGTTCCTCCAGAACAGGCAAGGAAGAAAAGAGTGGCACAGAAAGTTTTGGCTGAAAGCTTCTGTTTCCTTGTGAACTATTTTTAAATTGTAATTTTTATAATTTGGGATTTCATTTTGTTCCTTTTATCCCAATGGGTGTGAAATGGTAATCCATTTATTCAGAAAAGCCTACTGACAGTTGGGCAGTGGCATATGCCTGATGTTGGTGAGCAGACTTCCTTTTGTCTCAGCAAAAAGGAGATACTGTTTTGTGCAGCCAAGAGGAGTTTGGAAAATACATGGTATGCATGGCTGCTGGCTGGGCAGGACTGGTCCTGGTGGAGGCTGTGCTCTCATGGTCCTGGAGAAGGAGGGAGGGGTGGTTGGAGCACATTGCACAGAACTGCTGTGCTCCAGCAATTGCCAGCATGCCACATCCTAATCAGACCTCAGCTCCAAGCCGAGCTGGTTCAAGGATCTCTCGTCACACCCTGTGTAACAGGAGCGTTGATGACTCCAGATGTTCCAGCAAAGGATTTCTACCACATCGTTTTTTCTCAAGAGTGAGGTTTGTCCCATGCTTTTTGTTTGCTTTGTCCAGCTTGCCATGGACTCTGAATTCAAGGGTTTTAGATTTAATCATCTATGTGGAAATGGTGTGCAAAGCATTTCTGAGCTAGAGTCAGGGGTTGTGACAGCAGGATTTGTTTCCTTTTGTATTTGATAAATCTGCATTGTGTGTCCACCCTAAACTTGTGGGAGGCTGACTTTCATCTTGTGTTATCTGGCTGCTTTGCTTTCAGGGCATATTGTTTGCAGAAGTCTCTTGATTTCTGTACTTGGTGGTGCTTGCAGAGAAAGCATTTAGGTTTGAACTTAGTAGGAACTTGTACTCATACTGAAATAATTTCATCAATTTGAAAAAGCTTTTTGTCTGGAGATTTCCTTTTTTAGTTTGTTTCTTTTATCCTGAGTACTTCTTTTTCCTATAAAAATCTTCTTTATCACTATGTGAATTACTTAGACTGTCTCAGTGTTCTTGAATGCACGTTGCTTATGCAGCTGTACAGCTGCTTTTTTGTAGGTGTGCATTTTTCTCTCCCATGTTCAACTAACTCTTGAAGGAACTAAAAGTCCATGAAAAACTCATATCTCCCTTCCATTTCCAATAAGGGCTGTGAGCCATAGTGCAGGGAGTTGGGCAACCACCCACAGGAAAGAGCAAGAGAAGGAGCAAATAGACCTCTGAGCACTGGAGAGAAATTCGTGTTGTACTAATGCCTCCTTAAGTTTGAAGATGAGTAGATGTTTTAGCCATGACAGCAAAATGTGCAAATGAGACTGTATGCAAAGGCTATGGGACAGAAGCTGAATTGTTATGAGAGGGAAGAGTTAGTTCAATGGGCCTGTGTAGCGTTGACATAACCTCTGTAGGCTTCTGACAACCTTTTTTATTTGGTCCTGCCTTCCCTGTGAGCTCCTAATTGGTCCTGTCTGCTCTGTGTGCTGTTGGGCCCTTTTCTAAGAAAGCCATTCCCTCTGAAGCTGTGGTTGCATGCCAGGCATGCCTTCCCTGTCAGCTGCCCTGCTGCAGTACCCCATGTGCTTAGTGATGCCCCTCCAGGGAATGCACAATTTGTCCACCAGAATATGTCTGGGCTGGAAACATCTGTCTGGGATCTGCACATTAACTTGTACCTGCCTTTAAAGATACTGCAGCAGAGCCAGTTGGAAAAAGTGAACTGGAAGGAGCAGATTCTTTGAGTTATTGGGCAGGCTGCTAGGGCCAACATGGGCAAGTAATTTGCATTTAACATAACATTAACAAAGACTGGTGTGGTACAAACTGTTTAGGAAATTTGGCTAGCTTGCTTCTTTGAAAACCCCTGCATACAATCTTCTGGCTCCCCTAGAGGCTGCCTTGAGCTGCCATCTAGATTTGTTCAAAATAAACTGGGAAAAGGGTGAAAACCAGGATTGAAGGGTTTAAACTTCTTTTATTGTTCCATTTTTTGTAAAAGAGTGGTGCCTGTTCCTGTAAAACTGGGTCAGCAGAAGCACTTGGGATCATACCTTCCACCATCTTTATTGCTAAAAAGCTGGCCTACATCAGTTTAAAAATAAATTTCTCAAAGGAACTTTACCCTAATCAGTCCCTATAACCAGCTGCCTAACTAAGAAGCATTTCTCCTGTTTTAATCATGAGGAAAAAGAGGCAATAAGCTCAAATCTGGGTTACACATTGAGGGTGTGTGTTCCCCGGGTGGTGTGTTGGCTGCTACACTTGTGTACAGCGAGAGAGGTTATTAGGCTCGGTTGGGAGGTGGTGCAGTGCAGCAGGCAGGGCTCTGTCAGGAGAACAGGTCATGCTGGGAGCTTTGACACCAGGCTGGCTCTGTGCTGGTCTCTGAGTCGACTTCCCTTGAGTTATTGTAGTGCGTCTTCTGGTGTAGGTGCACCTGGAACCAAGCCATCCGTGTCACTGGAGGTGGCGCTGCCCAAGCTTGGGACAGGATGGACACACAGGACAAAAGCCTCCTGGTCCAAACGAAAGCTGGGGAGTGCATCATGACATGCAGCAATCCCACCAGATATAAAAGTGCTGGAGAAGCTGGTCCAGCACCCAGGAACCATTTCAGGGGTGCCAGTTAATTCGGATGTGTTTGGCTGGTAAGAGCACAGCACCATCTGTGGTGTGAAGATGGTTCCTCAGGGCACAGATGTCCTCTCCTGGGCACTGCACCCTGCCCCATCAGCACAGCCAGCACACCTTTCTTCGTCAGCAGGCAGAAACTTAAGGGCCTTAGGAATGGCAGTGCCTTTTAGCAAGGATCCTGCTGGATATGCTTCAGGACAGCATTTGAATGTTGAGCCTTTTCTGTATGCTGAATGAAACATTGACTTCCCAGTAAACAGCTTTACCAGCCCCATATTTTTTATCTAATTTAAACTGCATCTTGTAGTGGGATTATGTTGGTTTCCACCAGCTGACAGATGCAGTCGTTTCATTACAGTTTCCTTCCTTTTTTAGCTGCATCTTTGGAGGAGATAAAAGCTCAGTTGACCTTTGTGCTCTCTGAATGCATCAGGAGTGAGCACTGCAAAGCTAACCTGGTTTTTAGAGGTTTCTTTTCCAACTCTTGTAGTTCAAGTTATGTGGTTACTTCCATTCACTGCCTTTTCATGACCTTTCTGTACACAGTTCCCAATGACCTGAAAGGTGATAGATTTACACTTTTTTTTTTTCTCCCACAAATAAAAAAAAAAGCAGGGGACCACCAATTAAGTCCAAGATGGAGAGTAAAACAACAAACCCTGGCAGTTGTGGCTTGAGCTGATTTGCAGGACTGCAGGGGGAATTTTCAATGGCTTTCTCATCCTAGATGGCTCATTAAAATTTCCCAATCAGGGAAAGGTGCCTGAGCTATGTCGGCTCCACACTGATGAATCACCAAACCCCTTGAGAAGGATGCCTTACAGTCTTTTTGCCTTCTATTGATGCATTCTTTAGTTTTGGTCCTCAAAAGGGCAGATTTCACTATGCCATTGAATGTTTTCATTTTTTACCGAGCGTGGCACAATTTGACCTATATCCAAACACAAAGCCTTGAAGTTGGCTCACTGTTTCTCCTGATTTTTCCCCACTTACCTCTCCCTCCATTTGACAAGGTAAGGAGCAGAGCCTCTTCAAAGCCATCTGCTAACTGTGTGAACTATTTTCCAGCCTTGAATATCCAAACTGAGATGTATTTTAATGCTATTATTTAAATGTGTAGTGCTAAATGTACTATATTATTAAGGCTACTTTAAAGCGACATTGTGACCAACTCTTCATGTGGAGAAGCCCAGGCCAGAAAAATGCAGGCAGGACAAAAAATCAGTACTAAAACAGTTGTAACTGGAATGTGGTTTCACAAGTGCTTGAGACCATTTCTGCTGCTTGTTCCTCCCCACCCTCCCACTATATCAACGTTCATAAATTCTTTCTTTGCTTTCTTAAAAATAAAGCAAGAGCCAAGGTATAACATTTGAAATTTCAGTTCTAGTTTTTCAGTCATTTATATTCTCCATGCTCTGTAGGTATTTTAACCCACTTCAGTAAGTAAAAATTGAGGAGGAATTGGTTTTATCTAACCCTTCCTTTGCAAAATAATCAGAGGTATACCTTGACTTTCTAACATGGGGTTATTTGTCCTTATCTCAAAACCTCATCTTCTAAATCCTCCCTCTTTAATTCCATGTCAAAGCACAATGCTTTCAGTACTAAAGACTAATAGTTAATGCAGGAATCAGAGTAGCAGTGTTCATGTGATATTTTCATAGATTTGTTCCTATTCTATCAAGTAGTCAGTGAGGGGACACAAAGAAGCTGTGTAAAATAAAACCACAGCCACATTAAAATATTGCCACCACCATTAAGAACAGAATATTGTAGTCTGCTAAGAAGGTGGATCAGTGCAGGTGATCTGAGCTCCTGGTATTTTCTTCCAAAGACTCTTTTCAGGACCATGTATTGTTTTTGCATGAGGTGGAGCTGGTATAACTCCATCATCTCCACTGGGCTTGCTCCAGCTGTAGCATCCATGTGTAACTGAAGTCAAACTCAAGCCAAGACCTTTAAAAATCCTTGTGTAAGCAGTGCTAGACCAGGGATTCCTATTAGAAATTATTCCATAGCCCTGAAGAGACATAGACTTTTCAGGTAGGTATTTTGTTCACTTGACTTTCTAGACTTTTTAATCTAAAGATTTATTTTTATACCTTGGCCACTGAATTAACTTGCTGCCTTCCACACGTTACCTCTCACATACTGCAGATAGGTCTGCAGAAGCACAGACAGGTTTCCAGGGATCTGTAGGCTTGGCATGTGCTATCCAGACAAAACCCTGGAAGGGAAACCTTTGTTCCCAGCAGAACAGTGGTCCTGCCATGCCTTTCCTGAACTCCTGAGCACCCTTGTTCCCTCAGCCAATGTCCTGCAGAGCTGCAAGTCCCAGAGTGTGAGCAGTACTCCACGCACTGCAGTGAGGACATGGTGTCCGCACGGCTCCAGCACGTTGTCCCCACGAGTGGGCCACAGGAAATGCCACTGGAGGACAGTACAGGAGGGCGCCCATGCAGCCCTCTGGGAAGGGACTGGTTTTTCATGCTTCCACCTTTACCATCCTGCTGGTGCAAGCAGGCTGCCCATGTGAGTGATGCCTGCGACTGCAACATCCCCGTTTGCTTCGGATCGCATGGCAGGGGCAGCTCTTGGTAAATGCTGGGGTGTCACTGAGCTCTTGCCTTGCCTGCTGCAAGGCCCTGTTCTCAGGGCACACAGAGCAGTGCCTGGTATTTACCATTATGTGCCACTCTGTTGTGCACAGAGCTGCACAGCCCCGGGTGTTAAAGAAGGGCACTGCCATGGGACAGATATTTTTGGTACTGCTGGCTGCTCTGCCTAGCTGTTAAGGGGCCTCATGCTTCTCCAGGCAAAGCTGCAGCCAGTCAGTGCCTGCTGCCTTACAGGGGAGTAAGGGCTCCAGCTTGGAGGAGGCACCCAGGCAACTGATAACATAAATATATCTTCCTCTTGCTTTGTTTCTGTACATTTTAAGACCATCTCTCTTGCAAGGCCTCCCCTCCGCCCCTCTTTTTTTCTGCCTGCACAGCTGAAACAAAACCAGCGGTGGAGCCACCTTCTCTTGCTGGAGCCTGGCTGGCAGCAGCCTGCCCTGACCTGAGACACCAGCCATTGTTAAGGGTATAACACATTTACATATTTTGCAATAAAACATCAGTTATTTGCATTACTGTGTCAAGTTTTATTTGATTCTTTCACCTAAAAATGACTCATTTTCCTTTCTTGTATTTTAAAAACCAACTACTCTAAGCTTGTTTGAGAATAATCAAAAATTGCCCATTTAGCTAGAAGTCATTTTCTTTTCAAAAGGCAAATGTTATTTAATCTTTCAGCTGTTCATTGTGCCATCATAAATACTTTCTTTTCAGCACAGTTGTGGGGACTGAAATGAGCCCACTAATTGCCTCCCATTTCGACTGACATGTGGTGGTTTAGTGGAAAGAGAACACAGCGGGGAGAAGGAAATAGGAGGCTGAGAAAATGAGAGCTAATTATTTTCACTGCCTCATGTCAGGCTCTGTGTCAGCCTTGTTTTTACAAACTGGAAGGTTTAGCACTAAATAAAACAAACTGGCGTCATGTTTTTATATACTGGCAGTGTCATGGAAGCAGCTGCACATCTCAAAGACAATATAATGCCTGCATTCGCATGGACACCATCTGACAGCCACTGTGAGCCACTGCTAATGAGGATATCACAGTGGTGCCAAGTGAAAGGTGCTGAATTATGTATGATTCTTCATCAGTGCAGCAATAGTCCTGTACATCATTATGAGACATTGTTTTGCTGAAGAGATTAAAACATTCTTAGTTCCAGACCCTGCAACCTATACATGCTACAAGAGGTTATTAATGGAATTTTTAGGGAGAGTTTCTTGTGGATTTCTTTTTGGTTAAAAATATCTCATGGGACAAAGCTGTGGTGGGTCATGACACTATACATATAAAGAAGAGAAGCAAATTAACCATAATTGTGTTATCTTCCTTTAAATCCGGTATAATAAAATATAGTGTAGCAGGGTGATACATAATGATAAATAACCCAAGTGCTGTCACTAGATGTTCAACTCTAATGCCTTTAAAACAGCAGGTTTCAGCAGCTGAGATACATAATAGCTAAGAATGTAAAGGAGCTTCTGGGGACCTAAATCATCAACATGCTACTACTTTTAGTATCAGCATGGCCAACATTTTTTTTCTTATTTGTTTCATCCTGTGCTACATGTTACTTTTCTTCTAATATCCAGTTATCTGCTGCAATGCCATTTCTATTTTTATTTCAGTCTTTAAAAAGCAAAAAAAAAGTTTATTGCAACCATTGATTTAAAAATGAATCCTTGATTTAGGCCCCCTTGAAAAATGAAGTGTCTCCCTAGCAAAGGTTTTAAGCTGTTGTTGCAGGATGTGTGTTTGCTGTTTAGAGCCTGTGCCTGATCTTTTTCATTTCCCTTTCAGGTTTTTTTTGCAGACATAAACGCATATGGGGTTAAAGGAGTATTGTCACCACAGTAAGCTGGAGACTTAATTTTTAAAGTGCTCTTACTTCCTGTTTCAAAGCTGAGAAGAAGCAGCTCAAATACATGTGTGATTTGCTTTTTTTTTCTACAGTAATTTTCAGAGGCTGTTGATTTATTGGCTTTGTCAAAGTGTTATTTGGAAATGTTTTCACACAAAGTTTTGCAGGTTGTGCCTTTCAGTTCTGAAACTAGATAATTTTTTAAAACAAATCGATGAAATTTTTTATTTAGATCAAAATCAAGCAGGTAGATATTGGGAGGTATTTTAATGCTTGAATGACAATATATCCAGGGAAGTCTCTTTGAAGGACTTGTATAAGGATATCTATCAATGAGACACTTTGAACAAGCCATTTCCAAATTATTTTCCCACGTATGCCTGGCACTAAATGTAGTTTTATCTAAGAAGTCATATGGCTACAGTTCATCAAAGAATTGAAATTCATACGCTTGGTTTTTCTAGCCAAATTTTTGCTTAAATGGTTGAGCATCTCCTATTCTAAGAACCTGGAACTCCATTGGAAAACAGGGAAATATGCCCCTTTCTTTCTGCAGCAAACAAATCTGGCATTATTTACTGTGTGGTTGAACAGAATGGTTACTAGGTTTGTAAGACAAGTAACCACCTACTGATCTTAGATATTTGCTAAGTGCCTTGATTCTAAAGCCACCTGCCTGCTGCCTTACTATTTCCTTCCTTCCTTCCTTCCTTCCTTCCTTCCTTCCTTCCTTCCTTCCTTCCTTCCTTCCTTCCTTCCTTCCTTCCTTCCTTCCTTCCTTCCTTCCTCCCTCCCTCCCTCCCTCCCTCCCTCCCTCCCTCCCTCCCTCCATCCTTCCTTCTTTTTTTATATATTTTCCTTTTCCCTCACAACATCCCCTTGCCTCACTCTCCTTATCTGCTCCTTCTCTCTCTCATTCTCCCTTTCCCCTTTACAGTAATGATTTTCTAATAACACAAAATGAAAACCTTTCCAAATAAAATGAGACAGGTATTTTTGAGGGACTAGAGTGGGTATCCTGGTATGGTGTCTTGGTATCTGCACAGTGTGGCTGGAGAGAGCTCCAAAGAGGGCCAAAGGTTTGGGGACTGTATTTGAGGGACAGGAGAGTGTGTGTTTCTCTGAAGATAGAGTTCAGAGCTGGGGAAGGCAGTGTTTGTGCACGCCTCAGGCATCCACCCCTGCACGGGGCAGTTTGATCCATGACCGCATGGAGAGGGATCCTGGCAAGGGGACGGGCAGTGGCAGTGCCCACCCCCTGCCAGACCCTGGATGTACATAGCTTTTCTCTAGAGGTGGTTGGTTGATTTATTTTGTTCATAAAAATGAGATCATACTTGTCAGATCTAGTCTGCAGGGAAATGTGAGTGCACAGCCCAAAATCCTGAGTCAGGAGAGCATGGGAGCCCTGGCACAAGGTGCAGCTCTAGCACTCAAGTGCTTGGCACTGGTATTACTCAGAGATGGCAAGAGATGTGCTGACCTAACTGGAGGATAGTATTTTATGTTGATACATTTTTCTTTTCTTGGCTCAGGTGTTTTTGTAAAACCTAAAAATGTCATCAAGCATCTTGTCTCTAACCTCAGGCTTGATTTGCACTAGCATGAATCTCCTGCACAAAAGTCTGGCAACAAGAGCATTGGGCAGGGAGAGGAGCACAGTTCGAGAGATGAGGAGGAGTCAGAGACAATTCACTTTGCTGTTCTGTTCCAAAGCACCTGCCCTCCTCATGTCAGAGCTGGTGCTCAGTGCTGAACCTGCGGGGGCAGGACAGGCATTGCCCTGGGTCAGCTCACAGATGTGAAAAACAGGACAGAAAGAGACGTGCAAGGAGATACAGTCTGTGATTAGGAAATGGAGGCACAGGGTGACTTCAGCACCTGATCAGGAAGCCAGTAGCAGAACTGGAAACTGAACTTGGTGCCTCTAAGTCTTGGTTGGTGCCCTGACCACTGAACTGCAGTTCCCATCACTCAAACTCACACCAGGGCAGTGCGAAAACCAACTCACATGGCCTCTATGCTTGTAAAATGTGGAAGCTTTCAAAGCAGACAGATGGACACACAGGGTCAAATCCTGTCATAAACATAATTTCTTGCTGCAGTTCAGAAATTATTATATTTCAATTTTCTTTTAATTTGGAATTGCCAATTCAATGTGTGACGGAAAGCTGTGAGCCTTCTGAGGGCTGAGCTCCTACGTTACACTTATGAGAGATGCACGTGCAAACACCCAATAATCACCTGTGCAAACGGATACTTTTTAGGCTGCTGTATGTTTGTCTGTGCAAATTACTGCTTACACAAGCCCGTGGCCCTAAGTGTGTCCATCTGTCCCCACTGAAAGTTTTAGATTTTCTGAGCAAAACCAAGGGGAAGACTGCCTTCTGCAAGTGCTGAAGCCCACACCTGCCTTACAGGTGGCATGTGGCAGACACAGAACCCCTGGCACATCTGGAGGAGCTTCTGTCTTTGTGAAGGGAGGATTCCCTCCTTCCTGTATGGAGGTGGAGACACTCTGCTTCAGTGGCAGCGTGGTCCTTCAGGAGACTGATTTTTGGAGGAGCTATGTGCACTGCACAGTATCTCATCCCCAAAGCACCTGCTGGGCAGACCAGCAAATGTTGCCTGGTTAGCACCATGGACAGGAACTGGTCCCCAGTGGGAGCCTTCCTCAGTCCATGTGGGATGTCCTGCAGGATGCTGCCTGTTGTCAATATTCAGCTCAGGGGATTGTTTAAGGATACCTTTTATTGCTGTGGTTTATTAGACTCACTGTGATTATTTTCTTAGCTGAGCTTCTTTATAATTAATAATGCAGTTGGAGGCAAGCAGAAGTTGAGGGTGCTCGGTGCCTCGCTGGGCTCTCAGTGTCTGAAATAACTGAGCTGTGATAACAAGCTCATCCTTTTGCCCATTATTTGAGTGATTGTTTTGAAGGTGTTGCACAGACTTTGGTCGTTTATTCCTGTGTTCACTGGGACGATGTCCTTGTGCCTGGCTGCCAGCTCTGACTGTGACCCCAGGTGATGGCTCCCATCCCTGCCCCATCCCTCCACTGCCCTGGGGCGTGCTGAGCTCCCAAGCCACATGCTCCAGCAGGCTGTCTGTCCAGGTGAGGCCATTCAGGGACACCACACCTCAGAAGACATCCAGACCTGTCATGGTGGCACAGGGTGAGCTGAGAGAAGAGGGAACAAGAAGACTGAGAGTTTTCCATTATCAACACTGTACTACACACATGTATAAAATATGTACATGTCCCTTAACTTTCTTGCTGGGTTATTTCTTCCCTTCATATATTGAGGATTAGATTTCGATTGTTTCAGCTTTCAGTTTTGTTTCATTTTGGGTTTTGTTGTTGGGTTTTCTTTTCCTATTTGTATTCTAACAATCCAGCCCTCTTTTTTTTATTATTCATAGGATTGTAAATGGAAAATGTACATGGAGATGGACGGGGATGAAATTGCAATAACCTACATAAAAGATGTGACATTCAACACTAACCTACCTGATGTAGAGATTTTAAAGATGACAAAGGTATTTACAGCCTTAAAGCTTTCACGAATTCACAGATCTCAAACAAAGACATTAAAATACCACAGCAGTCGACTTTTGTGCTTGCAGAAGCTCAATCTCTTGACAGCTTTTAAATAAAATGCACATTTTAAATAGAATTGTATCATAATAGGAGTTAGGTATTTTGGTTCTCCTTTAAGATGACAATAATGTTTACAATAGACAAATAAGAGAAGAAACTAATTTATATTTTCTTGTTTTAATTCCATGTTATATCCTCTGAATTTATTACCCATTTTAATGAAAAGAATGTTCCAAAAATTGCTTTATTTTTCAAGAGAAGAAACCAATTTAAATGTTCCAGAAACCTCATGTGATTTTTCTGGGGGGTTTTGTTGGGTTTTTTTCTCTCTTTCTTTTTTCTTTTTTCTTCTTCCTTTTTTTTTTTTTTTTTTTTTTTGTGGTTTTAGAACTTTTATCAGGTTATAAAACTCACTCTTTCATGCACCAGTGAATTACAAAGACTGAAACCCATTGCAGACAGTACAGCACTGAACATCTGCAATTCATTGTCACTGAGCATTTTACCCTGTGTCAGAACCTGCCTGTAAATATTTACCAGTAAGCATTTCAACTGCTTTTCCCTAAGGAGCAGAAGTTTTGTTGATGCAGAGGGCATTTTGCTAGCTATTATTTTAATTGTTTGTTTTTATTAATATGCTCCACTTGATAATAGCTAACAAAATAAATTTCTAACTGAAAAAAATGTACAGCTTGATTGCCAATTAGAATGCTGCTCTAATGTGCACTGGCAAAAACACCCAAACTCTTGAGTGCTTTTAACTGTGAATTTTTGTGGAAAAACTGGGGGGGAAACTTTCAGTCATTTTTTTAAAGGAAAAAATGAAAAACAGATTGTCAACAGTCAGAATTTTGAGGAAAATGTGATATAGGTGTATTTGCCAAAAAATATTCTAATATTTAATTAATGCTAACACTATTTTTCTGGTTAGTAGTTTCTGGAAAAACACTTATGATTTTGTTTGTTTGTTTGTTTTGTTGTTATTATTACTGTTCTTATTACTATCATTAGCTTTCTATCTAATTTTAAACTTGAACATTTCAAATTTTCCTTTAAAAAAGGCATGAAGTTAAATGAACTAACAACTAGATACAATAACAGTAACTTTTCACATACTTCAGCATTTTTATATTTGTCAAAAAATATCTTTGAGAATATTTTGATATATCTAACAAATATCTAGATATTTGTTCTTGCTTTGAGAATCTCTAGATACTTGTTCTTGCTTTCCCTCTGTAAATCTAGCAGAAGCAAAATTGTACACGCACAACATTGGAAAAGGTTCATGCCCCCCTGAAAATATTCCATGTTGTCTCATCTGCTGTGTGTTGTGTATGGAAATTGCTTTTCAGTTTCCTTTTGTAAACCAGGAAGTAAATATTTCAAAATTACATTGCTTTGTCTCACAGAATTTTAAGGAAAGTATTGATGTTAACAATACAGGAATGAATGAAAGGAGACAAATGTTGTAAATCCCTTTTGGGTGATTTAGAAACAAGTTGGGAGATGAAGAGCACCTTATAAAACTCCCACCATGTTTTTTCCAGCCACCGTTTGTAATGGAGAAATGGATCGTGGGCATAGAAGAGCACCAGTCTGTAGAATGTGTTGTTACATATGAGGTAAGCTCTAAGAAACAAATAAAATAGTTGATCCAAGACAAAACCTACACAGGAGGTGTGGAAATAACATCCTCTGGCTTTGTTATATCATATAATCACGTTCTCAGCAGCCTGTAATTAGTTGTAAAATATAAAGTTCAGAGCAAAAGCTGAATGAAGTTTACAGAGACAATGGCCTCAGGCTGCTGCCTGGAATGGCCCTTCTTCCCAAGGATGAAAGCTCCTTTTGCTTGAAGACAAATGGTCAGTGTTGTTTGCATTATTTAGAGAGGCTGGGTTTTCTCTTTTCAATGATGTGCTAATTAAGAGAGGGGAGAAGAAACAGAAGGAAAAAAAAAAAGACAAATCAAGAATAAGATAAAATAAAACCCAGAATTCAATTTGATGTGATAGAAATTAGTTTTATAAAAAAAGTTTGCAGTTACTTACAATACTGATTTTATAAAGACTAACTCTGTATGTCAGAAGAAGGTTAATAAATGAGATTCCAGCTCTGTCCTGACCAAGCATTCAGGCAGGGATGGAGCAATGGGGAAATCCTGAACCTTGCTTGCTTTTCCCAGAAGTGAAGGGGTAGCTTTCTTTTAGGCTGAAGTTTCTCACTTGGAGTCATAGATGTAATAGGAGTAGTAAGTCCTTAACAGCAAACTGAAGGATACTCCAGGAAAATATTGTTGGGGGTCCCCCTGCAAAAATACCTTAGTCCTACCTCTTTTAGCAGCGAGCAGTGCATATTTGATCCTCATTAATAGAACTAGTAAAATGTATTTTTGTGTTTTAGAGGAAGGCCTTCAGATCTTTCCTCCGCGGGGTACAAGAATTGAAGCAGTTATTCACTACTACATTTTTAGCATAATCACAAGTACCAGCCAAAATTATCTAGAGTCTAAAAATATTTGAGCACTAGCTAAGTGGTTTTGCAAAACAGGCTCTATGTTGAAACAACTGCTGCTGCCCAGGCACTAGTGGAAGTTCCCTCACAGGGGAGCTCAGTGTGTTGTGTGGTGTTTGATGCTACATCCTCACACTTGTGTCCTTCCTGAGCAGAGTGATGTTAGAGCTCCCAAGAGCACGAGGCACATCCAGGCTATCTGCTGGAGCAAGCTGAAAGCACAGGATGAGGTTGAGGCAGTACAGCTCCTGATCCAGACCTCGCTGCCCAATTCGGAGGGGAATTCACGGAGCAGATCTGACTCGGGTAAGTCACCACGTGTGAACTTTATTGCTGACATGGACAGGGCGTATATGGGGAGGACAGCAAAAAGTCAGTGCATGTCACCCACTCAGCTTGGTGTCACCTGCAGGTGTGCTGAAGGTGCACTCAATCCCTCTGTATGTCAGTGATGAAGATTATAAGTAACTGGTCCCACTATGGACCTTCAGGGACACCACCTGATGTACACAGGACTCTGAGCTGTTGATCTCTGGATGCAACCATTCAACCAATTCCTTATCCTAACAGTCCAGCCATCAAATCCATCTCTGTCCAATTTAGAGAGAAGGCTGTTGGGGGGGTCCTGTCAAAGACTTTTCAGGAGTCCAGATAAATGACATCTGTAGCTCTTCCTTTGTCCAATTATCAGGAAGCATTTTTCTCTCCCAGTCCTCATCCTGCTGTCCATTGACTTGATAGGTGTGGAAAGAGAGGCTGACCTTGAAGATTGAGATGAAGTCTTCTCCCCATGTGTTGTTACCAGTTTTCCAGTGCTGTTTATCAGGGGGGTACACCTTCTTTGAACTTCTTATTTTGTTAACATAGCTGAAACCCTTCTTGTTATTCTTTGCATCCCTTGCCAGGTTCAGTTCCAGCTTTGTTTTGCCCTTCCTCACTACATCCCTACAAAACCAAAGTTCATTTCTATACTCTTACAGGCTACCTGTCCTTGTTTCCACTTCCCATGCATTTGCTTTTCCCCTTTACTTCTACCAGCACTTCCCTACTCAGTCACACCCATCTCTCACCTTCTTTGCCCAGTTTCTTCCTCCTGGAGAGCTCTTGCACTCTATGGAAGACTTCCTTAAAGATCTGTTAGCTCTATTCCACTCTCTTGTCCTCAGGGAATCCTTTTAACTATGTCCTTGAGGAGCTGGAAGTCTGTCTTCCTGAAATTCATGAGCCTAACTACCTGACCCATGTCCCTCAGGACTGCAAACACTACAAGAAAAATGCATGATCATTGCAGCACAGGCTGCCTCCAGTCTCGATGTCCCTGATTAACTTGCTTACCTTGGTGGCCATCAGATCCATTTTTCCCCCTGGCAGAGCTGCCTGTTGCCTGTCTCTGAAGGGTGAGGGGGATGCCCTGTGTGCTCCTATGGGAAGCAGGCTGGAATAGTCCATGGTGATAAGCTCACACTCAGCTGGAGTGCTTTGGCCAGCTCTTCCCTCCCACCCTTAGCCACCCAGCACGCAGCTTTGCACGGGTGTTGTGCTTGGACAAGGGACACCTCCTCCTGAGGGTGTGTGGGTGCCCTTGCTCTGGCCAGTGCTCTTGCAGGGGGACACACATTCTGGGGTTGTAGCCTCAGAGACAAAATGTTCCCTGTGGATGATACACTGTTTTGACAAGTACAATACTGCCAGCCTGGCAGACACAAGTGCTCCTGACATCCTGCTCTTCTCTGAGCAATTGTGGAAATCTTCCCACAGCATTCCTCTTCCACAGCTCAGCTTGCCCATTTGAGCCAGCCCTGGCTCATCACTGTCTGACTTCTAGAATGGTGTTTGTTATGGCTTCTGGGGCTTAATTTGTTCAGTGAGATACGTTTAGTAATGCAGTGGGCTCTACAAGGCAGTTTTTATTTCCTAGTACATTTATGCTGCTGACAGATTCACACTCATCTCAGTTGACTCTAGCACAGTTCTGCCTTTAAGACCTGCTGTTGTTTTTGTAAAGATGTTTGTTAGCCAAGCTGTTTTTCTCTTTGAGTTCGAATTAGGGCTGCAGAAATGTTTGGGTTGGGACACCTGAGGGGCAGTACAGGAGCTGGAACAAGATACCAGTGAGCAGAGGAGGAATTTCTCAATTTTTTTACACTACTGGCAACTGTAGGAGAATGGCCCTGTGAATTGAGAGGTGCTGGGTTTGGACTGCAGACGCATCTAACACGGGTGTGCTTATTCCTAAGCAATTGTGATCCATTTGCAACACAATTACATTTTATAATGCTAGAACATGTCCTAAAAGATACATCTTTACTCCAGATTAGCTTTGCAGGTAGAGGTTACCCTGGTTTTGGGGTGATGAGCCCTGCAGCCATACCAAGTGTGGTGTGTATCTTCACAGCTTGGCTCAGCCACTGTAAACCCAAATGGTTGCTTTTTTTTCAGTGAGTGGTGGGAGAGCTTGTCTGTCCCTTTGGCACACTGGAGGAGTTACATGGAAGCACTAATGTTTTGTCAGCAGCCAATTGAATAGGCACTGTTCAAAGGAGGTGGGTTACCAGCCAGCATGAAAGCTGTGCCTCAGCTCTAGCAAACCTTCTGGCCTGTCTTCTTTACCAGACCACCTATCCCAGGTTTAAAAGACCACCAAATCCAAGCACAAAGGTAAGGGTACTACCTGTCTAATAGGCTACAATAGCTACCTCTGTGGGCTACCACACAGAGCACGTAACTCAGTGTACAGAGTTGGTGGCTCAGAGGCCACGTGAGGGAGAAGCCCCCAGCCCATGAGAGGCACGAGAAGCCCTTCTCCCAGCCCCAGAGGGCTCACTGGGAGATCCTCGCTGGGCAGCTGGATCCTGGGCTGGCAGCTCCTGTTGGCTGTAAGGAGCAAGGACTGAGCAGCCTGAAGGGAGCCCCTTGTTCAGGGAGATCAGCACTAGTCCCATAGCACATGTGATGGCCACCTGAGTGTTGATAACAAGTGAAGATCCAAACTTGAGTCCTGAGCCTGCTGTTTCCAGGTTTATGAGGTCTGTGATTTACATCCACAGCCTTGGTCAGAGGGCACGGGGGAATGGCAGAGGCAATAGTGTCTAGCCAGTACATTTTGGCGTGCATCTTTCTTTTGAAACCATGACTTTCAAGGAGTTTAAGAAGCAGAGGAGGCAATTCCCAACTGTCTTTCTGTGAAAGGAGGTTCACCTCTAAGTGCAGGTGGAGCTATCTGCTGTGTCAGTGTCATACACACTATGACAGGGAAGACAGTTTCCTTTTGACATACTTGACAATAAGTTGAAGTGATTTAAATCTCTTTGGATTCAAACAAAGTCTGGGGAAAAGACGAGTGGAAGAGATCATCCATTACATTTTAACAGAAGAAATCCTAATGAGGACAGAGCTGCTATCCAGCTCCCACAAAACTCCCCATGGTCAGTGAAGTGTTCCAGCGAGAGGCAGAGAGGGTTATGCTTTCTTGTTGGAATGATATTAGCAATCTTTCAATAATTCAAATCTCTCTAGAACAAAATTATTTTAGCTGCTCCCCATGGGTCTTTGGCCAAAGCTGTGGCCTCAGATAAGAGGAATTCCTGTTCTCTGCTCTACCCACAAAGTAGCAAACCAGGCAGCCTTTGCAGTTCAAATGGAAAATTTACAGCTATTGTATTTGCTAAAGGCTTTCATGAAAACCACAGGACTGACTTTCAAAACCACTTCAGTGTGATCTCTGAAAGCTACAACTTTTGTTACAACCCCAGGGCTGTGACAGTAGGTGTAGAGGGAACTGTAATACCCTGAGTTGCTCACAGTTAAGCACTGTTTGAGCCAGCCTGGCTGAAGCCTGATGCCTCACTGACTTTTCCACATACAGAGTCAGTTTTCTGCATGAAGCTGGATGCAAAGTAGATTGAATTCTGAATTTGTAGTAGCAACAACAACTAAAGTAGCTCAGTTTTTTTATGATGTGTAGCAGTTTGAAAAGAAATTGGAGGCAGAGGAGGTGAATGTGGCTGCCGCAGCTGGGATTTGCACTGGCTCTGCATTGCTTTCTCTCTGTGCACGACTATGCCAGATGGGAGAGGTGCAGATGGAAGGCAGTGTTGCAGCAGTACTGGTACACTGGTACCTTGGCGTGACCTCTGTGTCAGCTCCAGAGGTCTCCAGGCTCTTTTCTAATGAAAGCTGTGGAGAAATCTGCTGAGGTTGCCAAGAGCATCACAGGGCATGTTTAAAACCAGGTTGGGTTCAAATGACCAGAAGGCACTTGGGGGTGGGAACCCACCTGAACTGCCAAGTGGATGGCTCAGTAACTGTCTTCTAGTCTAAGCTCCGTAATCTGCAGTGGCATCAGGAATATTTGTATCACTCGCTATTTTAAAAGCCCAACATTACGTTCCACCATAACATTGAGCATACTCAAATCGAGGACTATTCGCTGCAAGGCTGGGAGGGGAAGGGTGGTTCGAGGTTCTTCAGAGAGAAACCCGGGTACCTAACCTCACACCTTCGGTAAACCTGAGAGAGGTTTTCCATGGATTCACAGAAAGCTGACTCTGTTTCCCTTCCCTTGGCAGGCACTGACAGTCAGTGGATGCAGACACTGCGCATGCAGCAGCTCGCAAAAGCCATTTCCCTCCAGCACGGCCACCCGCACAGCCCGAGCACGGTCACGCACTACCTGCCCTACCTGCGCAGCCAGGACTCCTACGCCGCGGCCGTCAGGAGGACGCGCGCTCCCGTCACTCAGCAGCTCACATCCATCAGCCACTCGAGGAACTCCTCTCCCCTGTCACACAGTTTCATGAGAAACCTTTCCAATCTGCACTTGAACTCAAAAGGCAGCAGCGCCTCCAGCACGGCCTCTGACACCCCTTCAGAGAGGGACAGGTCTGCTGGCAAAGGCAGGAACGCCTCGCACAGCGCTGCCTCCCGCAGCTCCTCGGACGGGCGGCGCAGCGGGACCAGCTCCCCGGTGCCCCCGCGGCACTCGGCACGGCCCAGCAGGACTTCTGTGCCAGCGGCCCCCCAGCACCGCAGGTACCCCCGCGCCGCTCCGCAGCCCTCGGCCATCCCTGGCATGCCCCCGCAGGGTGACAGCGAGCCCAGGAGGGGCGAAGGGGAGAGCAGAGCCAGCGAGGGCGGGTGGATAAAGGTGCAGCACGCAAGGAAACCCCACAGGCAGGCCGCCGGCAAGCCGGGAAAGGACCGAGCCAGGGGGAGCTGGCGGGGCCGAAGGACGTTCTGAGAGGAATTTGGCCCTTTATTTAACCGAACGTTCAACCTAGAGAAGATATGCCTGCTCCTATTTAATTTGCTGCCCCGAAGCTGGGTCCCACCTGGCTGGGGTCTGCCAGTGGACAGGGAGAGCTGCCAACTCTCCTCCTGTAACTGTCAGCACCAAGGGATTTAATTTGGTTTTCTCCCCTCTGTTTGGCTGCTCGTGTTCTCAGCTGACTGGATATTCACTCATTTGCTTAATATTTCAAAAATAAAATCCGTAAGGCACAGCCAGGTGCCACAATGAAAGGCTCTCAGTTTCATCCTTGTGCTGTTACCTCTCTCCTCACCTCACTTTGCTTCTAGATGCTGAGTCCAGCTCTAAGCAGGGTCTTCTCACCCCTTGTCTAGTCTGCTTCTGCCAGGGCTATAGGAAGAAGGTATATATTTCAGCATAGTCTGAAAAAAAAGGGACACAAGGACAGTTTTCTTCAGGTCCACTTTAGTAGCTTCACTTCTCCACTTTCAGCTTGCCATCCCTTCTCAGGAATTTCTTACTTTGTTCCTTATTAAAAGCCCCAATGTTAGTTACCCAACACCACTGAGCACACTGTCACGTACACGGTTGTCTTAATCAGGAGAATCAAAAACTAGGCTTTATTCTTTTGGGTAAAAAAATTAAAATAGAGTGAGAAGAAGGCATTGCCTTTATCATAGTTACAACTAACCCCACTGAGGTCTATAATAATATTTATCCCTGTGCAGCTGGTATTTTTTAATTGAATTTTTAAATGTGGCCAGACTGTGTCGCTTTTGTCTTTCAGTATTCAGGTAGTAAAGACAAGGTCAGCAAAGTTTCTGATTAATGTGGTCTTTAACTCTGCTGAGAACAAAGACACAGCTTAGACTCAGTTGGCGTCAGAAAGTTTCTTCGTGGCCTTTTCACTCCAAGTTGATTTCACGCAATTAAAAAGGAGAAAAAAAAGTTTGGGTTTCACAAGATGCAAGAGGGAAAAAAAGGAAGAAACAGATAAAGGCAGCTGAACCCAAAGCAATGCATGGCACCCTCTGAAAGCCAAGGAACTGTAAATTAGAGATGCCTTTGAACAGGGTGCTGCACACCACCCATCCCTGGCTGGCCCACCATGGTGAGCGATGCCGGCAGAGCTGCTGGCATGGCACCTGCTCAGGGTGAGGGGGTGTCACCATAGCCCTGTCACTGCATGGTCCAAAGGACATGTAAAGTCCCTGCTCCACACAAAGGCCACTCCTGTGGGTACATGCAGCTCTCCTTCCTCTGACTGCCACAGCCCCAGTGAGGGCTGATCCCTGGGGTAGGTCTCCAGTACCTACCAGGGTGAACTGGGACTCACATTTCACGAATTCAGGACTGATCCACCAAAACCATGGGAGCAAGACACGAATGACACCAGGTATCAGGATTTGGATTTCTGTCACTCAAGTGCCTTTTCCTCTGACAACAGTTAAGTGCATAAAAAATAGAAGCTTTACCTTGAAGTTAATTCAACTTCATGTGATGCCCTTTGGTAACAAAGTTTGTCATTTTCTTGTGGCTTCAAACTGGCTGAAAGCTAGTCAGTAACGCAGCTTCTGACCCTGGTTTACTGAGCCTGACAACTAATTTGAGGGACATGGACAATCTAGCACTGGATGTTTCTCTGTCACAAGCAGGGGACTGGGATTTTGTCTAGGTTGGAGATCCTTCCCTGACATTTCTTGCCATGACCAAAATGGCTGGAAGATACCAGCTGAGAGTAGTTGCTCGGAATGTGCTTGTGTTACTAAAATTTGGATATGCATCTCAGGAATCACAGTTGGGCCTGCACAAATCCTAAGAAAGAAATTGCAGGAGTTTGGAAAGTCACCTTTCTCTTCTAGGGTGATCAGGATGGCGGTGTAGTTGTACAAGCCTGAGATACTGTGGGCTGGTGGTGGCAGTTCTACATTCATCAGCTGTCTGTGGTTGTTCGTCAAGATGTCCAGCAGGATTCCTCTGCTGTTTGGAAGCTATTTAATGCTGTGCCTAATTTTAATCTGCAATGTACTGTTTGTCCACATCTGTTGTATTAAAGTGTTCATTAGCATTTAAAGAAGGAGCGGATGGTATTGATCATGCCCATTAAAATTAAACAATCATGCATTAGTGACTGATTAGAAATCCTTTTGCTGTACCAGCATTGCTGGTTAAAGCTACAGTGAGTGAACTTGTGAAAAAAAAATTAGCAAGATTTAGTTTTCTGTCTTGTTTTTTAACACTTTTAATGTGGCTACTCCCTATCTTGATGATATAATACATTATAAATAAAAATGTGCTTACATTTTCACACATACCCCCAGTACTTTACAAAGCTGAGCCTTTTTTTTTTTTTTTCATGTTTTACTAACATGCAGCTAGAAGACCATGCACAGCAATGTGTAAAATCAGACTGTCTTGGGCAACTACACCTCAGGAAATGCTCTTTGGAAAGGAGCCATGTTATGTTTATATAGGATTTTCTTACAAATCTGTTAAAGACAACCATATTGAAGTACCAGGATGTCTAGATTTGCATGCCAGGAGCTGGACACACTATCCTGCATCCACACACATCCTTGGCAGTGCTGCAGCTGCCATACCCTCCCTCCACGGCTCACTCTGCAAGTGGCACAAAATAGCACTGCTGTAGAGCTGCCCCTTGGTTTCTTGGCTTTTCTTTCTCTTGGGTGTCATATCTCCATGCTTGGATGTTGATGTTTTCTTAATCCCCAAAAGGTACCTGCATTTTCCTCTTCCAGGGTTTAAAATGCTCTGCATTGTAAGAAGCGAGCTCTGAGATGCCTGCTGGAATGGATGATGAAAAATAGCAAAGAGCTCATGAAGGCAGATTCAGAACTGGACATCCAAAGTGAGTGAGTATTTGTGTCCAACTGAGAGAATATTTACAAAATCAGATTTTCTTTTCCTTCTTTTTTTTTTTTTTAATGTGAGACTTGGAGTCAGAGCAAATATTTACAAAATGGTTGGGGTTTTTTTGGTGGGGTTTTTTTTTTTTGTTTTTTGTTTGTTTGTTTGTTTGTTTGGTTTTTTCACTCTGGGTCTTGTGGGAATCACAAGAGCTGCCCCGCTCTCTCTGGATGCCAGACATCAGCAGGAAAGTTTCAGGGTGAACAGCAGCATCTCTCCCCAGCAATTGGTTCTTGACCCTGTGGGTGGGTGGTGAGGGAGGAAGCAGTGCTCAGTTCAGATAGGAAGAGCAGGTTAACCTCAGCATCATGGTCCATGGTTTTCTGAAATTTTACAGGCTTTACCTCCACAGCTGACGTCTTCATAGCAAGAGCAAAAATACTTCTTTCTTTTTCTGCCAACAAGATATATGGTTCAGTTTTTTCAATGTTGGGTTTTTTGGGGTTTTTTTGTCTTTCCCATATACCTAAGGAAAGGATGTCTTAAAAACTAGGAAAGAGCACCAGGAGGATGGAGAGCAGTCACCACTGAGGGTAGCAATCATTCTTCTTCAGCTTGGTGGCCAGAGCTGGGTCTGACCCTGTTGTATATTGGCCTCTCAAGAGCACAGGTTTCCCCGGCAGCCCTGGGGTACCTGGCACTGCCCTCAGGACTGGCTGTAAGAGAAGAGTGTCCTGGGGAGCTGCTCCACAGAGGGAGTGACAGCCAGACCAGCAGCTCTGGGTGGCGCTGCACTCTCCAGGTTCTTGGCCCGGGTCAGAGGCGTGCTGCTGTGCCGTGAACCTGCTGCAAGCGCCTGTGAAACCCTGCTCCTAAGCAGGGCAGCACTGAATGGGAGACTCCTGGAGCAAAAGCACTGCCCAGGCTGCAAACACGGGCTGCTTTTGTTTGCACACAGCCAGGGCAAGTCCCCGTTCAGCTGGGAGGGGAGAGTGCCCACTTTGCCTCCTCCCAGCTCTGCCCCGACTGAGCTAATGTCCCATGAGAACCTGCTTTCTTGCTGTGAAAAGGGGATGGGTGATTTTGGACATGGTTTACTTTTTAAAGAAAAAACTGGCTACTGCAGTTTTGCTCCATCTTATCTTCTCCCACAGATTATTCTCTAGCAGTAGGCCATGTATGACAGCATACTGACCAGAGTCTGGCAACGTGCTGAGCTGATTTATGGAGCAGAGGTTCCCTCACTGAGAACAACATCCCCCAGCCACGGCATCCCTCACTTCTGTCCTGCTCTTTAGCTCAGCTGATGCTGCTCAGGATCAAACCCCACGTATTTTAAGACTTTCTATAACTTGCAGATTTGCTGCCAAGAACACTGGACTGTACATCAAATATATGCAATTTATTTTTTTGATTGTGCTAGAGAATGCACTTTGACATAGCAATAATAATAATAATTATTATTACTTTAGGCTGGGAAAGATGGGCAGTGACTTATATAACTGTGGAAAAACCCCAAACTGAGAGACCTCCTGGCATCTCATGTCACTAAATGGAATCAAATAGCTGTGCTGCCTCTGAAAATTACATCTGACAGAATTATTTTCTGTATATGTGTCCACCATAGAAGGGTTTTTACATAATATTCTTATCTAATGAATTGCCATGCTTAGCAGTTCAAACCAGTTTGCTGCAAAAATTTAGAGGTTAGAGAGGAGAAGTCTATTAAGGCAATAACACTAATAAGGGTCTGCCAAGATCACGTTTGAGTGAATGTAAATACAGGGCATTAACAACTCAGAGGACAGGGGAATGGCGCCGGCAGGCAGTGTCCCCTTGGAGGAAGGCGAGCTGGGGCTGCAGCGTGCAGCCCTTCCCTGCGGCTCCCACTGCAGCGCCTCCCACACTCCCACAGCCCGTGCTCGGAGTCGGGGCTTCCTCCGGGACACCTCCCGGGCCACTCCGGACACCTCCCAGTCACCACAGGGACACCTCCGGTCACCTCCGGACACCTCCGGAACACCTCCGGAACACCTCCGGACACCTCCGGGACACCTCCCGGACACCTCCGGGACACCTCCGGGACACCTGCGGCGCTCTTTGGCAGGGCTGGCGGGCGGAGACGCGGACATTGTGCTGTGTAGAACGCAGTGGCTCAGTGTACCTGGGGCTCACAACACATTCATTCCTTTTCCTGCCTTAGCAAGCAAGCTGAGGGCTCCCTGCAGCAAAAGGGGCATTTCCCTCATGCTGTGGAAAAATCCCAAGGGCTTGAAAACTTGCGATGTGCCCTGGGGACCTCTGGCAGGCACTGGCGAGCCCTGCGGGAGGCTTCCTACTTGTCCCCCTAAGTCCTTACCTCCGAGAGAGATCCCTGGGGCGGAGGTTGTGCCACCACCTCTCCTCACTCTCATCCTCTCCCAGCAACCACATCTTGCTGAAGGCTGCTGGAGGCAACGCAAATCAACACTTGTGAAAAGGCAGTGGCAAAGCTTATGTAAAAGGGCAAAAAACCAGAGTACGGTAAGTATTTCAGTTACTTCCTGATAGCCTTCTGCTTCCCACAGCTATACGTTTGCAGAATATTTTGTAAGTGATTTCCTTATGATGTGACTAAAAGTAATTTGTGTTTTCAAAGGAAAATAAAAATCAAAGCCCAACAATGAAAGGACTGGGATTTGCACTTTTGAAAGTGGCTACTGCATACCAGCTACTTTCCATCAACATTTTTTGCTATGCATTTTGTGGAATGGTGTTCTGGATTGCAAGGCAGGATGTATTCTATTACCATCTGTATGGCAGTTGTCTAGGTGTTAAGTGGGCAATTTCCCCTTATCTCTCTCCCTGCGAGATCACAATCACTCCTCCCTCAGCAGGGGGCATCCCGTGATAAGAGGCTATTGAATGTCACTGCATGGCTGATAAGAACTGTAACATCCCATTGTGAGATGCTCCGCCCAGAGGGAGGAGCCGAGCATTGCTATCCAGATATAATCAGGAGATTCTGACACACCAGCACAGCTTCTCCACTGGATTCACCAGAGGAACAGCAGCTGCTTCTTCTTCCACGGATCTGCGGAGGAAGAATCACCCTTTTTCTACAGGACCCCCTGCTCCAACAGAACCACACCTGACACCTCAGGAGGACTGCAGCCACTTTTCCAACTGGACTGCTGCCAGCACCCTGACCAACAGGGTGTCAGGTTGAGTTCTGACTCTGTCATTTTAGTGTACTGCATTGTTTTTATTTTATCATTTTATGGTTTTTCCCCCCTTCCCTATTAAAGAACTGTTATTTCCTGCCCCCGTATTTTTTTTGCCTGAGAGCCCCTTAATTTAAAATTCATAGCAATTTGGAGGGGTGGGGAGGGTTTGCATTCTCCATTTCAGGGGAAGCTCCTGCCTTCTTTAGCAGGCACCTGTCTTATCCAAACCAAGACAGATTTTTTGGCGCCCAACGTGGGGCTCGAGGGCAAATAAACAAAAAGGGAATAACAGTTCTTGAGTAATCTAATTTTTGTGTGGCTATACAAACCTCATCAAGTGACACCATGTGGTCCAGTTTACCCTGGTTTGGGTGGCACGTGATCATGGCTGTATTTCTCCCATTTGTAGGCCCTTATCTTAACATGGGTCCTATAACCAAGGCTACTGTGGCTATTATCCGGTTTGTTTTATGGGTGAATAAGGTGAGGAATTCATGGATTTTTAACTTCCTCTGGAAGGCAGGCACATGGATTCACAGCTATCACACCTTAACTATGTGCTTTTGGGGTTACTTTAATAATGGCACCTGCTGTAAGGAAATTACACCCGGGGAAATTTTCTCCCAACCCTTTAATCACCTCTTTGGGTCCACCCCACCAGTTTTTGAAGGGTTCAGATCCAATCTAAACATTAATGATATCATACAGTGGCTGGTGTTGCTGATAGGCCTGTTCTATTTAGCATTTAGAGAGAGAGAGAGACTAACCTGGATAACTACCCTGACACCTGCATCAGAACCTAACACGCCACCAGAGTCCAGGGATGCTGTTGCCCCAGAGCCTACTCCTACCCCACAGCCCGTGCCAGATGTGAACTACCCAGATTGGGTGGGGGGTCTGGTGAAGGAGATGCGTGAGATAGGCCAGATCCTGAAGGAGTACACTTCCCCAGCTGGTGCAGAGCCCTCCCCCTGCTTTGAAGAGAGAGAATCTAATAGTGCAGCAGCAGAACCCACAGATGTTACAACTGTCCAGGTTCCAGCTGAACTGCAGAGGCAGTCACAGCCAGCAGCAGTTGCCCCTGTAGAAACAAGGAGATCTAAAACAAAAGCAGAGCACCCAGATAGGGGAGGGCCCTCACAACCCACAGGGGAGCCAGAGGTTGCAATCATCACCGAGTCCCTGACTTACGAAAGTCTCCGTAATCTACACAAAGACATTGTACGACGGGGACGTGAGGCTTATACAACCTGGCTACTTCGGGTCTGGGACCTTATGGGTACAGGTGTGCAACTGGATGGTGGTGAGGCAAGGAATCTGGGACCCTTAACTCAGGACTCCGGTATCAATCAGATTTTTGTAAGGGAGCCAGGGTCCCTTTCCCTCTGGGAGCGGCTTTTAACAAGTGTCAGAGAGAGATTTGTCCACAGGGAAAGAATGCAGGAGCAGCACCACAGAATGCGCTGGAAGACTCTTGAGGAAGGGATCCAACAGCTGAGGGAAGTGGCAGTATTGGAGGTACTCTTTGGGAGAGATGGACAGCATGATAATGACCCCGACCAGGTCAGGTGCACAGGGCAGATGCTGTGGAGTCTGGCAAATCTGGGGCCATCTCAATACACCACTTTCATTGCAACGATCAATGCTGATACCAACCGAGAGACAGTGGGTTCTGTGGCAAACAAACTTAGAAATTATGAAAGTATGATCAATGGCCCCATGCAAGCTCATGTCTCTGCCGTGGTCCAAGAACTCAGAGAGGAGATGAGGGAGATGAGGGAGGCGGTGAGAAGGAACAATTCCCATATTGCACCAGTGCGAGTCACAGGCCCCAGAGTTAGAGCCCAACATTTTCCACCTAGAGAGAGAGGGTACACCCCACGGGCTGACTTGTGGTTCTTTCTGAGGGACCATGGGGAAGACATGGGAAAGTGGGATGGAAAACCCACTTCAGTCCTGGCAGCAAGGGTGCGTCAACTCAAGGAGGGAAACACTAACCGAGAGAACTCCAGTAAAGTGAAGGTAGCCTCAACCTCCCATGACCGAGCTGCTGAGTATGATCCGTCAGATCCCCTTGAGGGTACCTCTACCATGTATGCCCAGGGAAGAAATAATAACCAGGGTTAGGGGGGCCCTGCCTCTAGCCAGGGAGAGGCACGGGAAAATCGGATTTTCTGGACGGTGTGGATCCGATGGCCTGGCACATCAGAACCACAAAGGTACGATGCTTTAGTGGATACTGGTGCACAGTGTACCCTGATACCATCGGGACATGTGGGGGCCGAACCTGTTTCCATTGCCGGGGTGACGGGGGGATCACAGCAATTGACCCTTTTGGAAGCTGAGATGAGCCTGACTGGGAAAGACTGGAAGAAACATCCTATTGTGACTGGCCCAGAGGCCCCATGTATTCTAGGCATAGACTTCCTCCGGAATGGCTATTACAAAGACCCAAAAGGACTCAGATGGGCTTTTGGCATAGCTGCTGTAGAGGCAGAGAACATTAAGCAGTTGAACACCTTGCCTGGACTGTCAGAAAACCCATCCGCAGTAGGACTCTTGAATGTGGAAGAGCAACGAGTGCCAATCGCCACCTCGACGGTGCACCGCCGGCAGTATCGGACGAATCGAGACGCCGTGATCCCCATCCACAAAATGATCCGTGAGCTGGAGAGCCAAGGGGTGGTCAGCAAGACTCACTCACCCTTTAACAGTCCCATCTGGCCTGTGCGCAAGTCTGACAAAGAATGGAGATTGACTGTGGACTATCGTGGCTTGAATGAAGTGACTCCACCACTGAGCGCTGCTGTGCCAGACATGCTGGAACTCCAGTACGAGCTGGAGTCCAAGGCAGCAAAGTGGTATGCCACCATTGACATTGCTAACGCGTTTTTCTCCATTCCTCTGGCAGCAGAGTGCAGGCCTCAGTTTGCTTTCACCTGGAGGGGCGTGCAGTACACCTGGAACCGACTGCCCCAGGGGTGGAAGCACAGCCCCACCATCTGCCATGGACTGATCCAGACTGCACTGGAAAAGGGTGAGGCCCCAGAACATCTGCAATACATCGATGACATCATTGTGTGGGGGAACACGGCAGTGGAAGTATTTGAGAAAGGAAAGAAAATCATCCAGATTCTGCTAGAAGCCGGTTGCGCCATCAAGAAGAACAAAGTCAAGGGACCTGCTCGAGAGATCCAGTTCCTGGGAGTAAAGTGGCAAGATGGACGGCGTCAGATTCCCATTGAGGTCATCAACAAGATCACAGCAATGTCTCCACCAACTAGCAAGAAGGAAACACAAGCTTTCCTGGGTGCCATAGGCTTTTGGAGGATGCACATTCCCGAGTACAGTCAGATCGTGAGCCCTCTTTACCTGGTCACCCGCAAGAAGAACGAGTTCCACTGGGGCCCTGAGCAGCAACAAGCTTTTGCCCAGATTAAGCAAGAAATTGCTCATGCTGTTGCCCTTGGCCCAGTCAGGATGGGACCAGAGGTAAAGAACGTACTCTACTCTGCAGCCGGGAACCATGGTTTGTCCTGGAGCCTTTGGCAGAAGGTGCCTGGGGAGACTCGAGGCCGACCACTGGGATTCTGGAGTCGAAGCTTCAGAGGGTCCGAAGCCAATTACACTCCCACAGAAAAGGAAATCTTGGCTGCCTACGAAGGAGTTCAAGCTGCCTCAGAGGTGATTGGCACGGAAGCACAACTCCTCCTGGCACCCCGACTACCGGTGCTGGGGTGGATGTTCAAAGGAAAGGCTCCCACCACCCACCATGCCACTGATGCTACATGGAGTAAATGGATTGCCCTCATCACACAGCGCACCCGTATTGGAAACCTGAATCGCCCTGGGATTTTAGAGATAATTACAAACTGGCCGGAAGGTGAAGATTTTGGTCTTTCTGATGAAGAGGAACAAGAGCAAGTAACACGTGCCGAAGAAGCTCCACCATACAACCAACTCCCAGCAGAGGAAACACGCTACGCTCTTTTCACTGACGGTTCCTGTCGCATCGTAGGGTTGAACCGGAAGTGGAAAGCAGCCGTATGGAGTCCCACACGACAGGTTGCTCAGGCTATCGAAGGAGAAGGTGGATCAAGTCAACTTGCTGAACTCAAAGCTGTTCAGCTAGCCCTGGACATTGCTGAGAGAGAGGAATGGCCAAGGCTCTATCTTTATACTGATTCGTGGATGGTAGCCAATGCTCTGTGGGGCTGGCTGGAAAGGTGGAAAAAGGCCAACTGGCAGCGTAAGGGAAAACCAATCTGGGCTGCTGAGGAATGGAAAGAAATTGCCGCTCGGTTGGAGAACCTACCTGTGAAAGTCCGCCACGTAGATGCCCACATCCCCAAGAGCCGGGCTAATGAGGAACATCGAAACAACGAACAGGTAGATCAGGCAGCAAAAATAGAGGTGTCGAAGATAGACTTAGATTGGCAACATAAGGGGGAGTTGTTCCTAGCTCGATGGGCCCACGATGCCTCAGGTCATCAAGGTAGAGATGCCACCTATAGGTGGGCACGAGACCGAGGAGTAGATTTAACCAAAGACAGTATTTCTCAGGTTATCCATGACTGTGAAACGTGTGCTGCCATCAAGCACGCCAAGAGAGTGAAGCCCCTGTGGTATGGTGGGCGGTGGTCCAAGTACAAGTATGGGGAGGCCTGGCAGATCGACTACATCACACTGCCCCAGACACGCCAAGGCAAGCGCTACGTGCTGACCATGGTGGAAGCCACCACGGGATGGTTGGAGACCCACCCTGTGCCTCACGCCACTGCCCGGAACACCATCCTGGGCCTGGAAAAGCAAGTGCTGTGGAGACATGGAACCCCTGAGAGAATTGAGTCGGACAATGGGACCCATTTCAAGAACGGCCTTATCAACACCTGGGCCAGGGAACATGGTATTGAATGGATATACCATATCCCCTACCATGCACCAGCTGCCGGGAAAGTTGAACGGTGCAATGGACTACTCAAGACTACCCTGAAGGCACTTGGTGGGGGGACTTTTAGAAATTGGGAGATGAACTTAGCAAAGGCCACCTGGATGGTCAACACCAGAGGGTCTATCAATCGAGCTGGTCCTGCCCAGTCTGAACCCCTGCACACTGTAGATGGAGATAAAGTCCCTGTTGTACACATGAAAGGTATTTTAGGAAAGACTGTTTGGATTACTCCCACCTCAGGCAAAGACAAACCCATCCGTGGAATTGTTTTTGCTCAAGGACCTGGTTACACTTGGTGGGTAATGCAGAAAGATGGAGAAAGCCGTTGTGTACCACAGGGAAACCTAGTCTTAAGTGAGAACTGTGTGTAAGGATTCATTGTGATGCAGATGGAAATAGAATAAGGGGTGGATTATGTTCTGGATTGCAAGGCAGGATGTATTCTATTACCATCTGTATGGCAGTTGTCTAGGTGTTAAGTGGGCAATTTCCCCTTATCTCTCTCCCTGCGAGATCACAATCACTCCTCCCTCAGCAGGGGGCATCCCGTGATAAGAGGCTATTGAATGTCACTGCATGGCTGATAAGAACTGTAACATCCCATTGTGAGATGCTCCGCCCAGAGGGAGGAGCCGAGCATTGCTATCCAGATATAATCAGGAGATTCTGACACACCAGCACAGCTTCTCCACTGGATTCACCAGAGGAACAGCAGCTGCTTCTTCTTCCACGGATCTGCGGAGGAAGAATCACCCTTTTTCTACAGGACCCCCTGCTCCAACAGAACCACACCTGACACCTCAGGAGGACTGCAGCCACTTTTCCAACTGGACTGCTGCCAGCACCCTGACCAACAGGGTGTCAGGTTGAGTTCTGACTCTGTCATTTTAGTGTACTGCATTGTTTTTATTTTATCATTTTATGGTTTTTCCCCCCCTTCCCTATTAAAGAACTGTTATTTCCTGCCCCCGTATTTTTTTTGCCTGAGAGCCCCTTAATTTAAAATTCATAGCAATTTGGAGGGGTGGGGAGGGTTTGCATTCTCCATTTCAGGGGAAGCTCCTGCCTTCTTTAGCAGGCACCTGTCTTATCCAAACCAAGACAAATGGCTACAGGGTAACCAAATGAGCATTGTAATTACATTCCCTTAATGTGCACCATAATGCTCTGGGCTCCAAATGATCTGCTATACCTTTGGAATAACCATTAAGGTTTCTATCAAAAATGACCACATTTCAGCCATTCTCTTAGTGCACTGATAAATGTTATATCTACTGCACTTTTTCTGACACTGACTTGTATTATTCCTTTGGTTTTCCTTTTCTTATTCTTTCAATTTTTGTGGTCTTGGCAGTTTGTGTCAAAGGAACACAGTATCAGATAGGATAGGACATGACCACCTTCAATTCAACGTGCAGGATGCATTGGCACCCAGCCTTTACTAACAAGAAAATCACAGCAAAGCACAAGGAGATACAAACCTGTTAAATTAAAAGGAGGAAATCTATTTCTCCTTGGAGAGAGAAAAAAGGAAAAAGATACTAATTGCATTGTGGAGGTATTTTATGGAGCTTGTACAGTTGGTCTTACTAGAAACTGATTGTACCTGTTATATATTTAAACATATTTATTTTACAAAATATGATTCTGCCTATCAGAGCATAGTGTTGAAGTATTTACACTAAAGAGGTATTCCATAAAAATTCATGTCCAGCAAACATGTAGAGATCTAGCAGTAATTAAATCTCCAAAAGTGGCTATCCTCCTTCTTCTGTGTAAGAACAAGTGTGTTCTTTCTGGATTGCAATCAATAGCAGGTCACCTGATTATACACCTTATTAGGTCTTACATAGTAGTGTGAGCCACTGGAGGGTGACATGTGAACAAATAGATATTGCTTGATCAGATCTTTTCAAGAAACACACCTTACAGGAGAGAGAAAAACAGTTAGTGTGTGTTATAGGTTACCGATTTACAGTTTACATCATAAATCAATGTCTGATTATTTTAATGCAAAATGTTTTTTAGCTTCATTTTATTGCATTAATGGTTTCAATAACACACTATAATTTTCTCAGATGAAGAGGTGATTGGACAGCTCTTACAGAAATTTTTAATTACTGTCATTAGTGGCTGCAATATTTTTTTCCTATGGATCTAAGATGTGTTACTGCATTGTACTGTGGGTACTCTGTGGCTACAAGAATCCAAACTCTCCCTTTCCTCCTAAATGTTTGCATCTATAAACACGTGTCACTGTGCCAGTCTCATCACAACAAATACTAGCATCACACATTAATTAACTCATGTATTCACATGCTATTTTAGGCAGGTGTGGTGGTACATCTCCACCCTTGGGCCATACTGTGATTTCAGAAATACTCATTAAGCCTTGGCCTTGACAAGCCCCACCTGGGCTAAGCTCTTCTTGAGCTTATCAGAAACACTGCCTGCTTGTAGGAATTTATGCTTTCTAGTGAGGCTGTTTTTTAACAAACAGCCTTGAAAACTGATTATTCTTGCCTGAATAAAAATCCAAGTGGAACAAGATTTTTGTCACCACACTTTTAAAGAAAATTACCCACCCAAATTTTGGCCAGGATGGAAAATTACTGTGACTAAAGCCAACTCTTTTGTGACCCTCTAAAGAGCAGTCCTAAGTGAGACCCTTTGAGCCCTCCTGGGCTGCAGCACCTCCCCCTGAGGTGCCTCTCAGAGCCAGCCAACTCTCATGTTTGCCATACCTGGGGACCACTGCTGATCCAACAGTGGAGCCTGGGCTACCCCCATTCCTCAAGACTCAACCCTTTGCCCACTGAGAAGATGCAGAGAGAAAGATGTGAGTACTTTGATGAATTCAAAGGGAATTTTTCAAATGTATATACCTCGTATGTAGTCCTTTGGGTCTGTGTGTGAGTAGGCTATAGTAAAATGTACTATGAATGTTGTTCTCCTAGATTCTTAAGTACTTTAAATTTGTAAGTAAGTTAGGCCTATTACTGAGTTACTGTTATGCTAATTCTATAAGAATCTTTTGTTAAATTGCTTACATTAAGCTGTCAATTAAGTGCTGTTAAGTTTAAGTGCCATTAAATCTTTTAGGCCAAAACCATTTTTCAAGTATGGGGCTAAGTTTGGCAAGGAAGTCCATTCTGAACCTTGTGACTCGATGGGAGGGTGTCCCTTATTCTTTTTTATCCTTACTCTTTCTCAGCCTTACCCTTTTTCCAGGTAGGTAATTTTTGGTTGATTTTAGTTTTAGATTGATTTTAGACTTCAGTATAATTTTTCCCTGTGTGCTCTAACCATCTAGTAAGTAGCAGAGTAAAACATTGCCAGTGAACTTTGTCATGCTTTCACCTTTGTATTAAACATACTTTGGCTGATACCTCTGCCAGGGATTCTTTGAGTGCCCTAAAACACTCATTCATGACAGCAAGTAAAAATGTATTGCTTCAATTAAAAAATAAAAAAAAAAGGGGGAAAGGAGCATAAAGAGTGTTGAGTGTAGTTAAGATAGGAAGTGTGTAGGAGAGCCAGGGACAGGGCAGCAGGAGTCCTGCCTCCAGAGAAAGAAGCTGTGCTACAATGCCAACAGCCAAAATCCGTGGGGTGACACTGAGGACAGCACTTGTCCTTTGTCCCAGCAGACCAAAGGTCACACCTATTGTTTCTGACAATGGAGCTATTGTTGGAGGTCCATGTTCTTGCTGCTGCTTGAAGCTCCTAACATGTAAACAACTTTGCTTCCCCCCAGATAAATGCAGAAAGTGTTGCACACTCAATCTACTGCATTTCCCTCCATGATTCCAGCCTATTCCCCTAGCAGGTCTTCCAAGGGCTGCTACCACTTAGTGACAGCTCATTTCAAAGACAGATGAGACCATAACAGATTATTTTCTTGAAAACACCTGATAAAATACTCCAGATGATCTTTGCTCTGAGGGAAGAGCTTGCTGGTAGCACAAGACAGGCTATGCAGGACCCTGACTGGGGGATTGAACAGGCAGGGATGTTTTCCTCCACTCACATTAGCCCAATTTAAATGTGGCTGAAAATGCAATGTTCACCTTTGAGTTCAGCTTTGCATGTCTTCAGCTACTGTTAATAGCTAGATGAAAGACAGTTGTGCTGCCTGTGCCTTGACAAACACAGAAAAACTTTTTCCATCATGGTAAATCTGGTAAGTTTGTTGTGTCCATCCACCCAGGGCACCTGGGCCCTGCAGGGCAGAGCAGGAGCATGCAGGCCATGAAGGTGAAAATAGGGGAAATCACAATGCCACAGGTCACAACAACCATCTCCTGAGTTACACACCTTCATTTTCTGGTACCCTTGCTGTGTGCTGTAGGAAGGGAAGCCACTGCCCTTCACATACATCCCATTTCTCTTTTCCCTGTCCTGAGCTCTTCTTCTGAGTCATCTGTAAAATATGTGAGCTGATATACAAAATTTTCAATAAAATAATTATTTTTCACATATTAAAAAAAACCTGACAACACAGTTTATGAAATGTCCTGTCTGGATTCCCCCCAAAGTCTCTGCTCTGGCCAATTAATTTGAAAGCCATTTGACTACATATGCAGTTTGAAGATTTGAAGAATGCATTAGGCATTAAATGGACAAGTAACTGCCGTCTGAAGTTCTGCTTTAGCTAGTGCCATCAGCACTCCATAACATTTCATATGATGCTCTTGAAAGCTGTGAAGGTTGACTACTTCTCTAGCAAAATTCTGATAATTGTGATTCAAGATATTAAGGGCTTTTACTGTTCATAAACTGAATCTCTCCTTCCATGTAAGTAATCTAGTATTTGTAGATTTCCTTTTCTGAAAGAAGTAAAAGTACATCAAATTTCAAAAAACATTCCCCCTCTTCCCAACGGAGCTGTCTTGTCTGGAAGCCAGGTGGGTGGCAATCCTCCACTAATGTGGTTTAGAGGAATAGAGCGTGGTCTGGTCTCTGGAGAACTGGTTTAGTTCATCTGCTTTTGTGTGTGCTGAGAGGCCAGCAGGGCAGGTAAGTCTGTAATTATGGGCTTATTGAAAATGGAGATTCTTTTACACGACAGGTTGCAGCACGTGCAGGAAGAATAATGCCCACAGAAAATAGAACACCTCCGTGAGGGCTCTTGTACCCTATTGTGCTGTAGGCTATTTACAGGCTTTGGCTCAGAGATGATTCCTGGTTTGCCTTACACGGGCACAGGTTTGCACGGCCCGCGGCCTCCTCCCTCCCGCTGATTGCAGCGGGACTCGCTGCTGCCAGGGAGGCACCTGGAAATGCTGGGCAGCAACAGTTGCACTGTGTCGAGCCCTGCTCCAACCGCAGCATAAACAGAGGATTATAGCAAACACCAGGGCCACAAATCCCATACAGCTTCTTCAGGGCTTCTCCCGTTACCATTGCTGCCAAATACCACGTAGCAGTTATTTTGCTGTGTTTAACGGCTGTACTTGATTGAATGTGCTATTATACATGTTACCAAAAATGGTTTAAAATGACTGATCTATTTTCTTCTGGCCTGTCTTCAAATAGTATTGTGATTGCAGAGGGCAAGGCAGCCAACTTCTTTGTAAAATTCTGTTGAACTGCTGTTACCCGAGGAGCAGCGGCGTCACCCCGAGTCTCACTCCTAGCGCTGATCCGCGGGGCCCTGGTGAGTGGTTCCCTTTCCCCGCGGGACTCCGGGCAGCCTGCGCGCTGCGGGCGAGTGTTCTGACACAGTGCGCTCGTCCCACGCCGCTTGGCAGGCGCTGCTGGGTGCGGGCATTGCTGGGGGCAGCCAGCACACAGACCCTTGGCTTTATTTCGTGCAGAAGCTTCACAGCCCTTGAAAAGTGGCAGGTTTAGGGAGTTTATTTCAGAGTGAAGCCAACCTAGGTTTGGAATATAAAATTATTTAAAACAAAAAAAGGAGAGCTAGAAACTAAGGAGGCTTCCCAGCCAGCCCCGCTTAGGCACGAGTGACCGCGGGCATAGCCCCCGGCCCCCGCCCCCCTTCTGCAGCCGATTCCCGCCACGTTCCGCCCGGGAGCTTTTCGCGCCACAGGGCCAGGCCCTTGCAGCTCCACAAAACCTACACCGCGAAAAAAAAAAAAAAAAGAAAGTAAAAAAAAGGGGACCTCCCCACTGGCTCCTTCGGGGACATCTCGGGAGACCTGATGAGCACCTTAGCAGGGGTGGGTGGGCGCAGGGGAGCCTGCCGGGTGCCTGACCCCGCGGGGATGTGCGCTGCATCTGCCAGGACGCGGGCGGCAACGCGGGAAAGGCGCCGCCGGCCCCGCCCCCCGAGGTCCCGCCAGTTTGGCGCGAACCTTCAGTTCCAGCGCCCGTCCGCCGCCGCCAGCATGGCCCCGCCGCGCCCGCAGGTGAGCGCTGCCCGCCGTAGGGCCGCGGGAGAGGTCGCTGCTGCTACTGGGGGGGGGGGGGGGGGGGGGGAGGCTGTGGCGCTTGCCGCCGCTCCCGTGGCGCTCCGGGGTGTTGCGAACTTCGGCAAGCCGAAATAAGCCGCCCTGCGGAAGGGTGGTGGGGTCGGGTGGGGGGGGGGGCGGTCTTTAGTTTGGGTCTCCCAGGGAGAGCGACGTCGGTGCAGCCCCACCACTCACACCGGCAGCTCCGGGGCTCCTGGCCCTCCGCGGTGCTCGGGCGCCCCGTGCATGGCGGTGCCCTTGCCCGCCTAAGTGGGGTGGAGAGCTCGGCTTGAGAGCCACGCTCTGCGGGGAGCCGGCGGCCCGGAACCATGCACACATCGCCCCCGCCTCGCCGAGGGCGCGGGGCCGGTCGTGGGGCGGTGTTGTGGGGAGCGGCCTCGCGCGGCGGGGACGGGACGGGCAAGAAGGAGCACAGGGGTCGGCCCGGCCGCGTGTGTGCGGGGCGGCTCCATTTTAGCGGGAGGTGGGAGAGGTGCTGGCCGGCACGGGGGTGTTTGCGAGCCCCTGGCTAGCCCGGGTCGCCTGGGCTAGGCGGCTCCGCGCCTGGGCTCCCCCCCCCGCCACCGGTGCGGCCGGCCCGGCTCATTGGCCCCGACTGCGCTCCCCCTCAGCCGCGGCGGGCGGCACCACAAACCGCCCCTGTTGTGTCTGGGGCCGGCCGGGCCGCGGTTCGGTGCTCGGCGGAACTGTGAAGGAAAAGCCGCGAGCAGAGCGGTACTGAGGAGAGGACAGAGGGCTCCAGGTCGGCCCGGGTAGCGGCCGCTTACGCCCTGTGGGTCCGGCGCTTGGCCCGGCCGGTGAGCCCGTGAAGCGCCCCCGCCCATAACCGGGCAGCACCTCAGTGGGGGTGCTGCTCCCCGGCCTCCCCGCCAGCCAGCCTCGGGGGGTGAAATGGGTCACTGCCGGTAGAAACATTTCCTGGGAAAGGAAAACCTGAAGCCCATTAAAAAAGTCTTCTAAATCGGTGGCCCAAATGAACAAAACAGCAAGCTGCTTTGTCTAGAACGGTTGTTTCAAATCTGTGGGTAGGATTCTTTGGCCCTTCCATAAGAGCTGCAGAGTGTTTGGTGTTTGCCTCAAACTGCAAGTAATAAGTGAATCAAAGTAGATTTCTTGGTACTTTTCGTGTACTTGCACTTTTTTCCATCACTGGCTGTGATGACTGGTGAATGGCATGATTTATGTGCTTATTTCTACTTGACTGTTTGTGTAAAAGAGTATTCTTAAATACTGAATGAAACTCATCTGTAACAATGATCAGAACTGTATCAGAGTAAAAACTATTGTCATTCCAAACGTTAAGATTTATTTCAAAGCTGATGTTTGTTTTCTGACTTGCATTCAAGGTTGTTAAACATCCTAAAATGTTCAAACTTCCTAAGCTTCAGTATAAAGATATTCTCAGAAGCTGCTGTGCTGCAGTAGGTCTCTTCTTAATGGTGTTGCCGTTGTCCTTTTGTAGCGTCGTTCAGGAAGGAGAAACTTCACAACCTTTCGGAATACGAAACTGATTCCCATGGAAACATCCTCATCCTCTGATGACAGTTGTGACAGTTTTGGTTCTGATAATTTTGCATATACAGTAAGTACCATACAAGAACAAATAAGATCATATGTGCTGGACCTAGTAATGATTGCAAAAATGTAAAGCTAGTAATGTAAGACTACTTGCTCTGCTTATGTTTTTGTGCAGTAGTTATAAACCTGTGCTATATGCTGTGATTTCATTTCACTCTTTACTTGTGCATCTAGGTGGTAATTGTTGGAAATAGATTAGCTATCAGTTCTGGCCTTTGATATGTCACCTAACCTAATGTACCTGGTAATTTACAACTGGGGTTCTAAAACCCCTTGTGAAATGTCTTAACTTTTTTTTTTCTTTATTAAAAAGCTATTTGCTTGTACTACATGTATAAATGTTAAAAATTTTCTGTACAACTTAAAGGATGTTTTCTTTTTGTAGAAATGCAAATTTAGGTCAGATATTAAAGAAGAACTGGCAAAAATTTTTCATGAAGCCTCTGATGATGAATCTTTCTGTGGCTTTTCAGAAAATGAGGTTCAAGATGCATTGGTAAGACAGTTGCTTTTTGTTTGCTATTTTATATTTAAATTCTTACACATTCTTAATTGGAGAATAATGCCAGCTTCAGCCTGAAGTTCACTGTTTCAGAAGCATTTAGTAAACGGTCCAAGTAGCCAAAGTTTAGTTTTCTTTTTGTCTCCAGGAAAAGCACTCAAGATATGGAGCTTTAAAAATCTGCCATATGTATTTTGAAATATACCTCTGAAAACTGTCCTTGCTGGATGTTACTCTGTTGGAGTCTAACATTTCTGGTTTCCTCAATATGAAATGTTGGGCTAGCCCAGGGACTCCAGCAAGCCTCAGAAAAATTCCTGTGTGTCTTGACATGCAGTCAGACCTCCACTCTGGCAGTGTAACAGGGAGTGCTGTGCATCTTTCAACAGTAGAGAAATACTCATAACAGGGAGTGCTGTGCATCTTTCAACAGTAGAGAAATACTCATAGGTGGTGAAATCTGCCTTCCTGCTTTTCCTTGACATCAGTTTTATTGCTTAAAAAGATCAATAGTTGATATTCAGAACAGAAACTGAAGTAGTACCACATTTGGCAAAACCAGGTTCGTCATGACTTCAGCACATGCTGAGAAATTACTAGAAAAGAAAAATGACTAATTGGAAGAAATGACATCTGAGTTAAAACACAGTTGTAAAGAGAGTAAGTAGGAGACAAAACTGGAGTAAATAAATACAAAAAAAGTCAGTAGCTTCACATAATGTACAACCAGAATCACATATCTGCTTAATAAAAACCCTGTGTAAATAAAAATGGCCATTTGATGTCCATTCTTACTGCTGATCAAAGTAAGACTGTCTTGTTGTGTCTAAATAGAAAAATCAAAGCCTATTGCATAATGAGCTTTTAACTAAATTATGTCCTCACTGAACCATTGGTTCTTAGGAAATTTGTAAGCAAGGCATCAGAATTTGAAGATCAGAAAATACTGTGATTTTATTAGTAATTATTTCATTGGTTGGCTCTAGAAGGAAGTGTCCTTTTTTTTATCATTGATATGGTGAGATGACTGTACTTGACAGATTACAGAATTGGGTTTGACCTTGTGCAGACAACTGCATAGTGGAGTGGCTTTTTTTACAGCCAAATGTAGCAAAATGTAGCAAAATCGAGCCCTTTAAAAGGCAGTTCTCTTTTTCATACCATACACACAAACTGTTTTTGCTATTAGACCTACAGTGAGAGCTAAGACTGCTGCAAATACTACACTCCCTTTTCTGGTGTGTTTGGCACGACCATGTGGGTGTCCCTGAGAGGTTTGTATCCCTTGTCTCTTTTCCTCCCACTCCAAAACACACTAGGACTGTATGTCTGGAATTCAGCAAGATAGCCTCTCAAACTACTCCTAGACAAAATGTTGTCCACTGTATTTAGCTGCAGCTCTCCTGTATTTACATGCTTCCATTTTGGTTTGTTGACAGAAATTGGAATCAGATTCAGATGAGAATGATGCAAGTGCTGAAAGTGAGATCGATCAGAGACGGCAGAAATGCTCTGTTCCTCTGAAAGTAGCCATGAAGTTTCCACCTCGAAGATCAGAGAGGAGGAAGGGTGGCATGGAACCTGTTCCTGAAACACCGATGCCTGCTCTAGATTCAGACTCTGACACTGAAGAAAATGGTGCTATGTTTTTAGAAAAAAGAGCTTTAAACATAAAGGAAAACAAAGCAATGGCAAGTACTCTATGTCTTTCTGTGGACTCTCCCTTTCCCCCCCCGCTTCCTTTCAGCTCTTGGGGGACCTCTGTTTAAATTCACTGTAATGGGAATTATGTGAATGCATTAAGATGAATTTGCATTCCTAAAATATAAATCTGATACTTTGTATTTACTGGCATATGAAAATCCATAGGCTGTAAGCCTAACGACATAATAAGTTTTGAGCATTTCCAAATTACTTGCAGTCACTAAAACATAAATAAGACATAAATGCAAAGAGTTGAAGAATGACTGCATTTCCTATAAGTAATTGTACTTTTAGCCAATTGCCCTAGTAGTCTGTAATAGCACATAAATACCCTTTTAAAGCTCTGCTTCATTTTTCTCTCTCTTGTTAGCTTGCAAAACTAATGGCTGAGTTGCAAAATGTTTCTGGTATCTTTGGTGGGAGAAAATCGTTGCCAGCTGTCAGTCATGTGAGTATAAACTTACTGGATTTGCATTCAGATTTCTAAGAGTCAAATTCTGACATTTCAAAGCAGGATTCTCAATGTAAAAACTTAATAAACTGTGCAAATCAAAGTCCAGTTAGAATTTTATTGCTTCCTAAAATGAGTATCCTCATTGTGTAATTCTCTTTTGATTTGCCATGGTACAAAGCAGAACAGATTAATTTATGAAGGTTAAGTGTCTCCACAGGCCAATAAAACCAAACAAGGTGCTGTGTAAATACGTGTTTATACAAAGGCTGGAGATAAGGGAGGGCAGCTCAGACCTGAATATTCTGTGAGTTTGGAGCCTTGAAAAACACCTGGCATTTAGCCTAACTTTTAAGAAGATTGGGTTGTGAATCAGCAGTGTAATGAATTTCACTGCTGATGTATTTGTAATTTGGGTGAAGATTAGAAGAACGCTGAAAATTGCAGCTCCTCATAGACAAGGGTTCTGCTGCTTTTGACTATTTTTCAGTGACTGGCAGAATGCCTAACGTGAACTTGCTTAGGATCTTCTTACCTTTGGTTTTCTGACTGGGACAGGGATAGACATGTCTTAGGGAAAGATGAGAGGAAGGCATCTTTAGGGGAGGAATTCAGTATAGGGTCAGGAGCTATCTGTGTTTTCACCTGTTTCACTTGGGGCTTTTAAACATTAGCAGGGACCAAAGCGACTTCCAAGGCGTTCACTGCCCAAATGTGCCTTGAGGAGGAACCCAGACCGGAGTTCTCGGCCTCACACAAGGTCCAGGTCCTTGATTGAAGGTCCTCCTACTCTTGTACCAGAAGAGGAAGAAGATGACCCATACATCTTGGTGAGAAGAAGGAAGATGTCTGATGAATACCTGGAGGTATGATGAAGATCGAGTTCTCCTGTTGTAGGTTGTGAGGGTGGTTTTGTATGAAGGTTTCCCTTCAAGAAAATAGTGATTCATAGAGTTGATGAGGTTTATCAGTATGCCATGGCCTTAGAAGAATTAAAAAAAAAAAACCAAAACATTTTGTATGTGCTCTCCATTTCCCCTTCATTGTCCTTGAAAAACCACTTCCTCTTGCACTCCAGCAGGAGTGAAGCAAGATCAGTAGCATCACTGCACCCTCAGGGGGACAGATAAGTAAAGGTGCTAAAGTTGCATCCATATGATTCGTCTGTACAAAGTTCTGTTATCTCTTACTTAAGTATTTGATGGGTGTTTGAGATTTCAGCCTTGCTGTGAAGATCCTCACTTTTGTAGAGTTTTTGCTGAAACTAATACTGCAAGTATTGTGTCTTTGCTGTTCAGCATGAAGCCCGTACTCCCAGGAGGGGTCACCGTGGTGCCATGGCTTTTCCACACGTCGTGCGCCCAGTTGAGGACATAACAGCAGAAGAGCTGGATAATATCTGTGTATCTGCAAGAGAAAAAGTATATAACAGGGCCATGGTAAGTATGTTCCAGCTTTGTGAAATGTGTACTTAGTGAAGGATTTTTATTTTGTAATTCTGTGTTCATGTTTTAGCATCAGATAGGGTACACTCCCTCTCACTGGGAGAGAGGATGTGATTTTTGGGAGAAATACGTCTGAGATCTTGAAGTGTCCCTTCTTATTTTTGCCTGAATTTGTAGAATGGCCTTTAACAAGGCAATTAGCTTGGTTTCACTCTGGAACAACTGTAATATCTAAGTGATACCAGCCAGGCAAATTACCAGATGACCAGACACTGAAGATGCAGTGTCGAAACAGTCTTGGTTCATACTTGCAAGGTGGCTTTCTATTTTGGGATAAGCACTGCTAGCTGCCGAAGAGATTTTGTTCAGTGCTTTTTTTTCCCTTATCTAAAATGCCATGTTAAATGTCTCATTTGTTTTTCCTGTGTTCTAGGGATCCACCTGTCATCAGTGTCGCCAAAAAACCATAGACACCAAGACAACTTGCCGTAACCCTGACTGCGTAGGAGTGCGGGGCCAGTTCTGTGGGCCCTGCCTCCGCAACAGATACGGGGAGGATGTCAGAACAGCACTGCTGGACCCGGTAGGACAGTGCTCACTGCTGGCTGTTTGTGCTTGTCTTCCCCAGCCAGGGGTATTGGTCGCTGGCAGCAGTGGTTTTAACAGCTCCTTACAGTGCTGCAGTACATCATGTGTACTCCCGGCTTGATTAACCCTGAATCACAGAACTGTGTTGTGTAGAACTTGTTGTATTTACTACTTCTGTAGTTTTAATTGCAGGAGTAAAGTATGAGAACAGAGCAGCAGCCAAAATATTCTTGTGTTTGAGCATCAAAATAGTGTTCTCTTTATTATTATCTCTGCATTAGTGCTTAATGCCCTAGGGAAAGGAACTGTATTGTGGGCAAAGTGCTGCTGCTATGGGCTGTGATGTGGGAGTTAAAACAGTGGAATGCTTCCTGCAGTTATGTGCAAGGCAGGCAATGGAGAGCTTAATCCCCTGCAGACTGAGGAATGTGTACTCTCCTACTGGTTTAGATGACTTTTTGCAGAACTCCGTGTATAGCCGGGCACTCTCCTAAGTTGTGAGTGTGAGTTATATCTGGCACAGCATCTCAGCTTAAAAGGGCTTCTTGTCGTCTCTCTTCTGTGTAGACATGGAGGTGCCCCCCATGTCGTGGAATCTGCAACTGTAGCTTCTGCAGACAGCGAGATGGCCGATGTGCCACAGGTGTCCTGGTCTATCTGGCCAAGTACCACGGCTTTGACAATGTCCATGCCTACTTGAAAAGGTGAGTGTGCCATTGTGTCAGTGATGTGGTTGCATTAAGGGGGATAAGCATCTCCAAAGTGGGAGCGAAAAGATGTCCACATTCTAGTTCAACAGGTAAATCTGAAGATTACTCTGTGTTGCCTCCAGAATCTGAGATTTTGCCCCATGATTTTTCTGATACACTGAATGTTACCTGAAATGAGTGATATATTCACTCTCCCTTTTAGCTCTCAACCTCAGTGTGTATTGTCAGGGCTTCCACTAATTGGTCCAAAGAGTTTTCAGTGTTTTGCTACAAGCTGACTCATGTTTTTACTTGTCTTTCAGTCTGAAACAAGAACTTGGAATGGAAGACTGAAGCTGTGACTGCCTTTAAATTACATATTCTTTCACCAACATAATGTTATTGCCTGCAATGAATTGTTAAATCAAATGAGATTACAAAGTGCCTTCTCTGCTTCCCTTTCCTTTTGGGTAAAAAAGGATAAAAACTTTTCATTTATTTCAGTATAAATCATACTTGGGAAAGCTGTTTAATGCAGGTCTTCACCCACAGGCCATTGTTTTCTCTTTAGACAACTTTGCAAATCAGATAGCATCAGTCCTTTTTAAATTCTTTTTTTTTCTTCCTGAAAGGAGATGGGCCTTTAAGCCATCAGTTTCACTCATACAGCAATCTATGCTGCAGGTTTACTTATCCTCCAAAATTGGTTACAAAAAGATAGAGATGTTCTGAAAACTTGGGGTGGTTTTCTCCACAGAACAAAGCACACAACTTCTGCAGTACAGGCACTTCATGATCAAATGGAATTGTAGAATTCTCTGAAACAACAGCATGGTCTTAAGTTTAAAAAGGAAGCTCTGTTAAGTCGCAGCTGAGCAGTCTCCAAGCACTAATATTTGGTTTTATAGATTTCTAAAAGTTCACACTTTCAGAAATCTATAAAATAATTTCAAGGGAGATTCTCTGAATTAAAAAATGTGGTTTGACGTTTGCTATGGCACTTTGTGTTTTTGCTCAGATGGGAGAAGGCCACTGCTGAAAGCTTCCACAGCACTAGCATTGCCTACTGGTGACAGTGATGGGAATGTACTGGTATACATTGTGTAGTGACCACTGTCTAAAACAGAATGTTCCATGTGTTAAATTACTGTCTTGGTGTACTCTCTTTTCCCTGTTGCTGCTGCAGCTGCAGAACTGCTTTGCAGAGTCAGCAGTGGTCCTGGGGAAGAGGGATACCTCCAGACCAGGGCTTGGTCAAGTAGAGGGGTGGCAGTTCGTGTGGCTGTTGGCCATCATTGAGTGGAGGAAAGGTGGTAACTTGTTTAATTTGCTTATCAGGAAAACAGGCAATGAATGTTTCTGGCTCTTTGTGATTGTGGGAGGTTCTTTCACATGACATTTGTGAAATGTAAGTACAGCAGAAACAGAGCTGAAGAATTCTGATACGCCGAGCACATAGGGGTCTCCTGTACTCTGTTGTAAAAAAGAAGGTGCTGTGAAAGTTACATCCAGAGAACCATAAAGCATGTAAATGTGCTTAGTTTTGTTATGGAAACTACTGTGTAAGCTTTGTATAAGATTTAGAATGTAATGCTATAAATAATGTACAATTGAATAGTAGAAGAAGCACCATGGGTTTACACTTCTGTGCCTGTGCAGTATTTGCACTGTGTGTATACAAAATGATCCACAGTTCATACCTTTCTGGGAATTGCATCAGTGTGTGTGTGGGAGGGGAGGAGAGAGGAATTTAGAAACAACAGATATTTATGTCTGAGACTTGCAGTTCTGTTTCGTAAATCATCTCTCCTATTGAAAATCTCTTGTCCTCTCTTTGTCTGTTTTTATAGTGTGAATAGCTGTGCAATCTGAGATGTGGAGAGTGCTCTTCCCTCTAGGTACATTTTGTGAAGAAGGAACTCATTTTAGAAATACATGTTCTGACAGATAAAAGTGGTTGGGTTTTTTTTTTCCTCCTAATTGCTTGGCTTGCCTTCTGATTGCTAGAGTGTGAAAGTACTGTGCTAAAAGCAGACCCTTGTGTTATATTACAGAGACTGCTGTATTTAGATTTCCTCCGATCTACACTGTTCTGTACAAAATTCTTTATTTTGAAAATAAAAATTTTCAGTTTTAGAATATTTTTGTCTCTGAACTGGTTTTAAAGAGCCTGTTAGAGCTGTACTTCTCTTTTACCACTTTCAGGTGAACTTACACTGTGAAGTTAAGGACTTGGTTGTTCCCATCATACCTGGGGGATCAGTGGGACTTTGACATCTTATCATCTCTGGCCCTGTGTTCCTGAATCAGGCTTGCTCTGATATTCATGCTGCTTGGAGTGAAATGTTCAGTACCTGGTGACTAAGTGGTGATGGTCAAAATACAGAGTGCTTAGTTCAGGCTTAGTAGAGGCTCTAGGCTGATGTGCTGTGTGCTTTACCCTTCTGCTTTTTCTCTACTTTTTTTTTAAACCAGATGCTTACATCCTGAATTGACAAGGATGAGGATTAAATTTTGGACATGAGTCGGAGTAATGTGTCTGCCATTTAACTTTACTTATTTATTTATTCTTTTACAAACAAGCTCTTAAGTAGCCTCTCAGGAGCTCTTTCCTGGAGCAGAGAATTACCTGAGGGGCCTTGATTTTATGCTGATAGTGAAGACACTTGTGCTGCTTTTCTGCCCTGGGTCTAGAGACAGGAGTTGCATGAGGCTGTGGCAGAAGGTTGCACAAAAAGCTGTAACCTTGTGTAGTGAGAGGAAATGGGAAAGAAGTGATCCAGCAGAGTGACTGAGCTGTCCCAGATACTCTTTACTGGTAAAATCCTCACCTTGTTAATCTCACCTAAAAGCTGTCTTCAGATGTGCCTGTCATCACACTGCTTGTGATGTGAGAATAAATTCATATTTATGTTTGTTTAATGTGATGATTTTGAGGTGTCTCAATACACCACTTTCCCCAAGCCCCTCTACCACAGTCACTTAAGTGCTGTTGATGTGGACCTGAAATATAGTTTTAACAAGCTCATGATTTATAAGTGCAGTGAATGAGCAGCAGTTTAGGAAACTGGAGAGGAAAAGGTCCTGTCTGCTTTAAAAACCAAAGATGCATGGAAATAGGGTATCACAGTGTAAGGAAGAACAAAAGAATGAAGCTTGTCTGTGAGGTAGAATGACTACTCATTTATAATTAAAAAAGGCTGCACGAGTTGACATTTTCTCACTACTCAGCTTTAGAGCCAGGTGATCTTGTGCATAGGTCTGAAAAAACTTTTTTAACCTGATATAATAATTTATAATGAATATATATACAGATTAAATTGGTCATAACTTCCTTATTATCAGAAGATTTTCTTAGGCTGGTATATACTAATATATATGTTGTTTGCTTTTTCCCCATTCCACTTGCTTTTCAATTAAGCCAAACATTGAAGCATTAGGTCTCTTCAAATCTTGAGAAAAAAATTTTGTCTTCCTTAACAATTAAACTTTTTTTCATTATATGTAAGTTAAAAAACCAGCATGGCAGTATGGCAGTGTTGCTTCACAGACTGAAGCATACAAGTAAACATTGCAGAGCAGCATGCTTGGCTGCTTAAGCAGTTATATTAGTGTAGGGATTGGAATTTTAGCTGTGGAAAGTACACCTGTTCCTTCCTAGCCTCATGTGTTGATACACCTTCATTTTGTTTGCCAGCAACCTAAAAATACATTTTGAAGAGAAAAGCACAGAGATGATGGCAACATACCAAAGCATCATCATAATTTCATTTGCTTAGGTAGGCAAATGAAATGAAAAAGGGCAAAATGGTGGCATCTGGTTAAAGAATGACTTGAAGTGTTTCAGGGTGAGGGAACTCAGCTGACTTTGAAACCATCTGTAATACACTGTGCATCTGAAACTTTTGCCAAGAGTCACCCACTGACCTCTGCTGGCATCATCCAGTTTGTTCTCTTCAGCCTTTTTGTGAGTGCAAAAAAATCTCCCCACTTTTGCATGGCTAATGGTGTGAGCTAGTGGGGAGATTTTGGAAACACTGCCTACTCTTCTTTCATGGTCTTTGCCTCTAAAGCAAGTGAGTAAAAAGATAAAACCTGTCAAATAGAGGCTGGCCAGTCTATGGGATCCTAAACAGCAGCACCCAGATAATGCTGGGCTGTTGTAGATACACGTGAGTGCATGGGCTGCAAATGCCAAAGAGAGGATGGCACTACACTTGCATGACTGGGTCTCACTGTTCTTCCAAAGAATGAGCCTGGGTCTCCTAAAGACCCCACTAGCCCTTTGGACCTGGAAAATGGTAGGGGAATTGTATGTTTGAACTCAAAAATGTAATGATCAGTGCTAGAGGTAGGAGTCCTTAAAATGGAAAATGAGAGGGGAACTGGGAATCCTATTGTGACTGATAGAAGAAGTTGTGGATATTGAATCTGTATGAAAATATATCTAGAGCACAGAGATGCAGTCATATTAAACCAGCTCTTTTTGCTGTTTGGTACAAGCTTTCTCCCAGCTAGAATTGATCTAGCTCTTGAAAGGGTGGCAGAAAATTCTGTTATGTAAAAAAAATAAACCAGAAGTCATGGTATGATCAGGGTGGGGTAAGAAGGCATTGCATCTGTCTCTGTTCATAGTACTTTAGTTGTTCTTGTACTGATCACTTGGGCCAGAAAAAAAATCAGTTGAAGCATAGCTCCAGCTGTGTTCAAACCTACTGGTACAGTCTTTCCCTTGGAATATGTTTACAGGCAAAACTTATATCTACTCCTGAAAGCAGATATAAAATGTTACTGAAATTACAGATTTGTGTTTGGACTCAAACTAGCATTATATCCTTTCCTGTCTCTTAATGTAACTGCAGGCACAGAGGATGAACTTACGTGCTGGCCTGTGTCAAGAGGTGTAAATAACAGAAGCCTATGGCAACCATCCTCATTCTCTTTTAATCACATACCAATAACAAAGCAACCCTACCAGCACTCCTTTTGGCCTTCCCTTACCTCTTTTTAGCTTGAATATCCATGTAAAAATGCTATGTTTGTGAATTGCTATATAAGCTTCACAACTGACTGACACTAGGACTGAGGGTGAGAGGTCTCCCACAAATAAAAATTGTTATTATTTGTGTTTGCAGAGATTAGCAGTTGTCTCCTCTCTGGATATCCAAAAAAACTCCTGTTTGAAAGTAATGAAAGACTGGAAAGACTATAATGAATATTTAAACATTTTAGACATGAGAGAAATTTAGATGGTTTGTATTTTATTATATAGCCAAAATAAAACAAGTTCAGTCAGGGTCCACCATTTTGTTTAACACCTTGGAAGTTCACCATTTTTAGATGTGCCCTAAAGTTCCAGATATAGAGGCTTAGCAATGTTCCTACTCAAATGTGAATGAACACAGGCACTCTTATCTTACATGATCCTCTTCTTATATTGCTTATTAGCAGAATTTAGCAGTAGGAAAGACTCTATTTCTTAGTGCTTTTGTGCTGTGGTTTTTTTTTTTTTTTTTTTTTTTTGTGTGTTGTTGGGTGTGTTGGGGGGTTGGTTTTGGTTTTGGGTATTTCTTTTTGAGGCTAGTTGTAATGTGAATACAAGTGATAACAGTGAATCATCAGGAAAAAAAAACCCTTTGGAAATAAGCCAGAGTCAAATTCTTTTCTCGTGCTCTGTTCAATCTGCTTCCTCTTTAAAAGAAAACTTTCACATTAGCAGAAAAATAAATGCTTAGCCAGAGTTCTTTTTGTGTCCCTTTCAGCAGGGAGAAGGGAATGAGTGTGCTGAGCTCAATGCCCATGCTGGCTTCCTCCTGCCGTGGAGAGTTAACACTCTAAAGCTTTTTCTTCCCCCTTTATTTCTCTTTCCATTTAATTCTTATGAAAAAGTTGTGATGTTACAATTTTAGTATTGGAAACCAAGCACAGAGTTTTGTTGAGAGGAACTGAAATGCTTTGATGTAATCCTAGTTTTTTTCTGGGAGAAGTAACTTCTAGTTTTTAAATGGTTGGTGTGGCTAGAAAACTGCATTGGTATTACAAAGCTCTGAAAAGCACCTCCAGTAAATAAAAATATACCTGTGTATAGGATGTCTATGTGCCCATGACAGAATACAGAGACTGTGTTCTGTCAAAACCTTCTGGCATGATCTCAAACAAGTCACTTTTCCTGTAGTTGCAAGACCAAAACCCCATTCACTAAGATAGCTAAAACCTGCTTTGGAAAATAATTAACACTTGAATGTTCTTAATGTGAGTACAATTAATTTTCATCAAGGCATGCAGACTTACCCACAGCAAGGAATTTTGCTTTTTTTTTTTTTCCTGGGTACCTACAGCACAGGTGTGTGTAGCACAGGCTGAAGACACACACCCTTTCTGCTTGCAAACAGAGTTAGTTTATTTCTTTGACATACTCAGTAGCAAGTATATTACGCACTATTTCTTTGGTATACTCACTAGTAAGTGTATTTTACATTATAGCTGATGCACAGGAGTTGAGAGTATTGTAGTCTCTTAGGTACCATTGGTTTTATTCCCACCTGTTTTTCTAGTTTCTAAAATCTCATGTCCAGCATTTAAAATCTATTTTTCTTTCCAGTTCTGAAGAAAAGTTATGAATGAGATGAACAGTTTGGCTGATGTCAGGCTTAACTAACTTGCTAATTAAGCTTGACTGCTGAAATGTAGCTTCTGTTTTCCCCTGCACAGAGACCACATTATACTTTTTACTTATTGGGATCCACAAGGAGATGTTTTTCCTGCCATAACTGAGTTTCCTGATACCTAGTGCAACAGCTGGCCTTGCTGAGCTCCCTTGCACCTCCCAGTGAGTCACAGTGTGTTTTATAATATGCAAGAAGATGTGGATTTGGTAAATGGCAAACCACTTACAAGCCTAAACCATGTTGACCTTTTCAATCAGAAAACAGTTGCTGCAGCCAGAAGAGGTACTAGAGGTGTCAGACCAGGGTACTGTTGCTAGTGCTTTTGCCTGTACTGAGCTCTGCAGTGCTGCAATGAGTGTGGTTTTGAGACATGGAACACCAAAAATAGAAAGTGGGGAGAGAATCTGTCTTGTGGTTGCTCTTCATTGCAAAGATCATTCAGCAGCTGCTGCCAGCTCCCACCACTGGTGACATGAGGCAGGTTATGCTTTGTTTGACAGCCTGTCTGGAAGCACAGGTATTTTTCAGCCATTGTTGGTAAGAATGAGGTTCCTTCACATCTGTCACAAGAGAAACCTGGGTATAAGAAACCTTATGAGAGCAAATGTTAAGTGTCCTGAAGTAGAAATGTTGTTAAGTGAAGCAGCAGCTAAAGTGGATCTGAGTCCTGAGGCCCTGTGTAAATTGCCTGTGGTTTACTTGGAGGCCACGTGTGTGTGCTGGTGAGAGCCAGAGAGCTGTTCTGGTGAGACACACTTACAGCTTGGTAACTGCACTGTGCTCAGCTTGGAGGCAGTGTCTGTGTGCTGGTGAGAGCCAGAGAGCTGTTCTGGTGAGTTACAGCTTGGTAACTGCACTGTGCTCAGCTTGGAGGCAGTGTCTGTGTGCTGGTGAGAGCCAGAGAGCTGTTCTGGTGAGTTACAGCTTGGTAACTGCACTGTGCTCAGCTTGGAGGCAGTGTCTTATAGCACAGGCCAGCAGTGCTATTTATTGATGTAGATAAATTTACTTTAAAATTATTTAGGTAGTGCTTTAGCTAGGGAGTTAGATCTATCTAATATGGTACAGTATAGCTGGAGGTGCAGAAAACATTCTTACATGACAAAAATGCAAAGGGTTTCCTCCTGGTCCTGAGCTCCTCTGATGCCTTTTGTTATAGCTCACTGCTTTGTTACAGTTTCATGTGCTACAGTCTGCAATTGCTGAAAAAAAGGAGTACATGATGCTGGAAAGTAAATATAATTTGTAGCCTTGGTTTGAACTATAGGTTCATGTTCAGCATATTGTATATTTCTTTATTTTTCTTGAACCTGTTAGAAGAATGTTCCATCTGAGCAGTTGCTCTAAAAGCAAATGAAACATCAGGCATCAATGTTTGTTCATGTGTTAGTTCTCTGAGCTAAAATGCTTTGTTGTATCCTGCTAATAAATCCTAAATTTTTTTGATATCACAGACTTACACATCAGAGACTCCAGACTAGAGCAGGCTGCTTTCTTGAGGGCTAGGAGAGACATTGGAGTGCTCCTTAACCTCCAGACAAACCCTTTATCTTCATTAACATGCATTCTTTCACTTTTTGGAACAGATACCCCAAATTCTGTTTTGCCATCTGCTCTACAGCAATTGAGGTTTCAGAGGATTGGCTATTTATTACTTAATAGCCATGGATAGAAATACAGTAAATTCTTTACAAAATAAAAATCAATACTCGCTGACATACTGCATATTGAGGAAAATAATTGTTTATGGCACACAGCTTAAGCTGTTCTGGTAATCACGTTGAAAAATACAATATTTATTCATTAGATCAAATTTAATGAGGCCTCCTGGCAGTAATTATAAAAATTACTGTAGCAGTAAATTACTAATGAGTTGTGATGTGCTTCCTACCTGTGAGGAAGGACTGGGGGTTGAAAGAATTGATATCCAGACAACACTAGGGAGGGTGAGATCTTGAGGCTAGGAGTCAAGCTCACAGCAGCGCAGAAGTTGTTCACTGCACTGGAATGGTTAAACTAAAAAAAAAAGAGGAAAAAAATAGTTGGAAAAAATAAGAGGAAAAAATAGTTGAGAGACTAATAATCACTTTAAATTGTAGCCCTACGTTTGTTTCCAAACCGACACCTATAGGCAAGGGAACAATGTTATCAATGGGAGGAACAGACTTCTGTGCATCGCCTTGCTACAGACGCAGCTGAAGTGACCTAATTTACTGTAGTAGATCTTAGGCTGGGAGCAGCTTCTTGCTTTCCAGTTGTTATAAAGTTCCATGCAAAACACAGCAAAGAGGACAATGTTTTCTTAGTGCCCTTAAATCTTCAGAAGAGTAACCTAAGATGTGGAGCTAAGACAAAGGTTTAAATCCCCCACCAGCCTGCTTTCAGGCAGGGGAGTTTGACCCGGATTTCTTTCTTCTGAGACAAAGCTTTAAGGAATGCAGAGGCTTTTGGTAGCAAATGGTACACAGTATGAATAACACCAGGGCATAAAGGTGTAAAAATGGTGCCAGTTCTATCAAAGTCCAGGTTGCTGCTGAGCACGGGGTGTTGCTGCAGTAGCAGAGGCTGGCTAGAGAAAGGGGTTCTGCTGCATGCCAAAATGAATGCAAAAATGAACTGGCATATAATTATATTTCTATCTGTAGCTTTTAAAGGTGCCGTAGATGTGACAGGTGGTCTTTGGTATTGTAAAACCCAATTAAATTGGCTAGCTTTTAGCAATTTCTTTTGCAAAAATCTTTTTTAAAAGATTTTTTAAAATCTTTTGCTGCAAAAGATTGATTCTGGATTGAAACATCTACCCAAAATCAAATGGAAAAAGGCTGTGCGTTTTTCTCTCTCATGGCACAGAACTGCTCTTAAAGACACTGTCGAGGCTTTAAAAGGAGTGGGGAAAGCTAGCATGACTTATTTACTCACTATTTTGGTGTGTTGTACTAAAAGGAGCCACTAGGCATGGATACTTCCACACACTCTTACACATTGTGAAGTCAAAGGGGGAGAGAAGTGTGTCCACTCACCCTGTAGTCATCTTCCAAAATCCTTGAAAGGAGCAGAAATGCAGGTCCCTTGGACACAGGGATGCAGAGATGCTGGCTTTTGTGGAGCTAGGGGTTTCTTAAGCTGAAAGAGCCCCTAAGAGTCAAGCATTACAGTACTGAGCCCAAAACCCTTTGTGGCTTAAGCCTCACACCTAAAAGATTGTATACACTGAAAATACATACAAAGCCTTGGGCAAGCTAGGAAATGAACAGCAACCTGCCAGCATACAGCAGCATTATTTTTGCAGTTTCCATACTTTCAAGACAAGGGTACATCTTTTTTTCCCCCTCTAAAAAGCAGAGATTTGCAGTGGTTTGCAGTGGTTTGGCTAATTCACATTACCTGATTCTTGTTATTGAAATAAGGCAAGAAGAGCTTTTGCCATGATGCAATTACAAAAAGACGTCTCTCAGCCACCCAGAAATTAACCTTATTTAACTTCATTGCCACTAAATCCACAGTCCTACTCTGTCTGTGCTGTTATGTCACACTGCAGAGAAAAACCATCTGGTTTAGGCTGTGAAGAGGGTATCTCTGCTGCTCGAGTGCTGAGTTCTTTTCCTAGCGTTGCCACACGTTTCCTCAGTGACCTTAGGAAATTCAGTCTTCCCCTGTTTCTCTTTTTAAAGCACAGAAATCCTCTCCAGGCTTTCCCTTGCAGTCTGATCCTGTCTGGAAAAGAAAATAAAGTGTGTTTTTTTATTATTAGCTAAACTGAATTTGGCAGTGGACAGATGTTCACTTTGCATACAGCTGTGCTGGCTGAAGATATATTTTTCTGTCTTTCTGGAGGCTAAATTAACACTGATAGAAAATTCTGTGGTCTTCAGATAGAAAACACTTTAGAAATAGGAATTATTGTGGGTTGGATTTTCAGAATTGCTGTCAGCCACAGTTGAAATCAGTGGAAGCTGTGGGCTGAAAAAACCTGGAGCCCTGAACTACAATAGTTTACATGAATGTAGAAATAGTTAATGGCTGGCACAGGATTTTGGATCAATCTCCACATCAATCTCCAGTAAAAGCTGTCAGGTAAATACAAAAGGTAGATGTGGTGGAATGCTCCTATTTGTTTTTTTTTTTTTTTTTTTGCCTGTGTTGTTTTTTGATGTTTGTTTCATTTTTTTTTTAACTGCAGAATGCAGGTCTGAGGACTTACTGCCCAGAAGGCTATGAGCTTTCACCATAGGCTGTCTGACTATTGTCTAATGATGCAAAATAGGTTTCCAGTTAGTATTGTGAGTTCTTTGGGCAAAATGAAAGCAATTTACCTAATGTTTCTTCTTCTACACCTTTGAAATTAATTTACTGTATGTGGAGGAAGGGGGAGGACACTGGAACTAAATCAAAAAACCAAATAATAATGATGAAGCTTTTAAAAGAGAATGTCTCACAATCTGACATAAGTAGTAAGATTGTTGCTGTGCACTATTACTATAATTAAATTACATTATGCTATTGCATTAAACTAATCCGTCAGTAATACTGTACTTAGCAGCAAGATTTTGTCACAGAAACATTATGTGCCTTTAAACTTCTTCATTTTGTCTTGCAAAATGCAGGCAAAATACAGAAACTGGAGGAGCAGAATATAACATGAAAAGCTATAGCGCTGGAAAAAGGCCAGCTGGTTCAACATGCCAGTCCTTTTAAAGCAGGTAAGTAGAGTGTTAGAATACATTTACCAAAAGGGTGGAACATGAGATGCATGCATGAGGTGCCTGCTATTACTTTGAAAATGTTAGGTACCGATCTAAAAATTATCTTTCTAGCCTTTTCCCAAACAACAGAACACATAAGGCTAAATCAGAAACTGCTGAGAGTAAACTGTTAAGAAAAACATGCAAATAATAACAGAAATGAAGCTGCAATTTTTTATTTGAACAGAGGCAGAAAAAGAGGGGGGCTACGAATCCCTTGGACTATGATCAGTGAAACGGCAGCTGATAGAGAGGTGCAGTCTTTAGAACAATGTTAGCTTTTGCAGACCTAGGAAGCATAATAATATTTTTCAAACTGAAGACTTCATTCCCATCGTAACAGATCAAACCATCTTTCAGAGCAGCAGATCCTGTCCTCTCTCTGCCTGGTAAGCTGCTGTACATTTATTCTGGTGCTAGTTCTTTTCCAAATGAGTTACTGGTGTTTGCATCCACATCCTGTTGACAGCTATCCCTTTCTCACCTTTGCAAAATACAGACTGTATTACTTGTTCCTTTTTGTTATCGTGCACAATTACTTGGATTTTAGTAAAAATTATCTAGAAAAATGACAGGCAGATTTCTGTCCCTTTGCTTACCTCTCCCATAGATAGCATAGAGATACACACTATAAACTTAACTGTATGCCAAACTGCTGTAACAGCATTTGCTGTCCTTCCTGTATTTGCCTCTGCCTTAAAGTGTTCACTGAACCATCCCAGTCTGCACTCCCTGTGATCTAATTGTGCCAGCAATATGCCGGGATGGACATGCTGTTCATTAAGGATTCAGATGAATACAGGGGTTCTCTTCCAGCTCCTGGGGGCAGGAACAGGATGAAAACATTTTGAGACTTTATTAAGTCTTATAAGACTGCCACCCCTTGCCTCTGGCAGCTTCAGGGGTGGGAATTAGCCTTTACAGGGAGGTTATCATCTGTAATACATATTTATGCTGAGTCCATCCTGTATAAGAATGCTCTCAGTAAAACTTAGGCTAGGCTGTAATAATACTTTGCACTTCTTTGTTGCCTTTCATCTGAGCATTTCATTGTGCCTTTAGAAGCTTTCATTAGCTAAAATTCACAACCCTGTTGTGCAGTAACTGTGGATTAACACCTCCACCACATGCAAAATACAGTTCTGAGAAGCAAGGACTGGAGTAAGTGGTTTAAAAAGCTGGAAAGAATAGGGGGTGTGGGGGGAAATGGAATTGATTATTTCCATATCTATGTGCTAGCTCTGTGTTTTCTGTCTAAATATCTTAGACTTGGATTGTTGTTCTGGCTTCGTTCTGCTGCATTTTTAAATGCTGATGTGTGGCAAATTTAGCATTGTTTCAAAATTCTGAAGATACTCATTTGCAGGTTCATTTATTATCCGCTGGAAATCTATCCTTTGATAACTGGATGCAGATGTAGCCATGAGAGTGATATAATTGCCTGTGGAGCTAGGTATGCATTTTAAGTATTGCTAAGCTACAGGGTCTAGTTTCCCTGGGATATGTGTGACTCTTGTGAATGCCAGTTACACACGTTCCAGAGAAGAGAATATGCCCCTAAAGCTACAATGTCCTTCTTGCATAGCTTCCAATCCTCTACAAAGCTTGCATTTCACAGGATTCAACATTATTGGTTCTTTTGGGATCAATGAGAAACTCACCACCCATCTCCAGTATCTCTGAATTACAGAGCAGAACCAGATCAAACACAGAAGAGTTCCCTCATTTATCCTGCCTCTGTAATACATCAGAGTGTGTGCTGCATTCATTTTGTGTAGGCGGGCTGGTGTCTAATGTACTCTGTGAACATATTTATAAAGGATTAACCTGTGCCTGGTGTTCCTAAAAACTGATTTATTTAAAATACATATTTTATTCTACTTGTCTCAACCATACAAATCATTCCAGTTTAGCTTTGATGTTAGTCATTTTTGCTGCAGTGTAATGCACTGCACATTATCAGTAGTCCTGCTATGTATGACAGGCTTTTTTCCCCCAGCCAATACTTCTCAGTGCATTGTATCATCTGCGTCTGAAAATTTTAACCTGCAGTGAAAGTGTTCACTAATAGAATGGACTGCTTAGCAAACGCTGGAACACTCAGTCTTTGAATAGGGTGCTGTTGCTTTCAAAGTGTTTAGAAGCAAACTGGGTGCAGAAGGTCAGGAATCACAGGTGCTGGGAAAGACCTGGATGCACTTTGTACCTGGAATGCTCTCTGTGTGCACACATGCTCTGACCCAGCACCTTCATGCTAAGAAGGATTCAGTAAAGTGAAGCTCCTGGACTGCAAACAGTTGCAGCCCTACCTCCCACCAACCCCAAGTTAAGTATGTATGTTTAAAATTATTTACTTTGACACAGGCAATATTTAGAAATTTGTTTTGTATAAGAAAAGGATTAAAAGGAAATACTAATGAATAGCTTGGCAACAGGGAATTCTTACCTTCACCTGCAATACGTGAAGATAACTCCAAAATGTGATGGGCAGTTTGAGAAGTTGCTGACTAGGAACTTGGGATAGAACTGAAGAAGGATTAAGGGTAATTTATTGAAGTTATCCACCATAGGGAAAATGACCAAAGCAAACACTGGAAAACATATTTCTTCAGATGTTTGACAGCCACACTTAAGGTTTCTTCTCACCTTGATCTTCAACCAAGAGTTCAGGGCTTGGTTTGGTTTTGGTGTTTTGGTATCAGCCTTTACTGGGATAGCAACTGTGTGGAAAAGCTTATAGAGTTTTCAGTATCTTCTCAAAGGAATAGTGGTACTTGATTATACTTTTGTTGCTCATTTGATTGCCATTGAATTCAAGGAGTGCAGGATCTGATTCCACAGTTTTTGTATAACTCCTGTGTCAGATATTATTTGTTGTACCATCAGTCCATCTTATCTGGATATAAGAAAACACAAAAATCAGTCTGTGTAGCAGGGGGAGGAAGATTCTTCTCAGCAGCCCATCAGGCAGTTTTTCTAGTTCATTTTCTTCCCCATTGTTCAAATACTAACTCAGAAGCTTGCAAATGTTTCTGTTTCTTGCCAAGACAGTGGTTCTTTTGCCCTGGCACACATTAATGTTTTTTTCCCTTTTCTTGTGTTTTGAGTGCAGCTGAACAACAAATTTCTCTCTGTTTAACAAGCAACTTCCTCACATTAAAAGTTTTTTCCAAACTGAACTATCTTTTTTTTTTATTTCAGCACAGTTCTGCATTTGTATTTGTTAATTAAATACTGACAAGTGAAAAACAGCAAGTGCAGCAATATTGTGTGTTTGTGGGCTTTCAGCACAGCCCCTCTGGAATCATGTCTATCTCATGGAGCCATTCTTTGAGAGGTAAGACAGCAAGCTGGTATTCGTGAAACAAGAGTGGCTCCCTCAAAAGAAATCTGACCTCTTTTCTGCCATTCCATGTGCATGAGACTCAACAGAAATTTTCATGCAAGCTGCACCCATTTTGCACCCCTCCCTGAAATGGAGATAGTTTTGTTTTACAGCAGCGAAATAATTTGCTGCCTATTTTCTCCCCAATGTAAGAGACTTCCTTTAAGTGGAAGTTGTCTCATTGGAGGCCAAAGGAGGACATGGATAGATGGATGGATGTGTGTGTACGTGCATCTGGAGTTCTTTTGTTCTCTCCCTGCTAGCTTTGACTGTTAAAACAGCCATTTCAGTAATTTCTTGGCTGGCTTTGTAGGGAATAAAATCTTGGTCTTTGCTGCTCCTGGAAGAGAGGTTGTCATAATGTTGCTCCCGCACTTGACTGACAGACACCTTTGCGAGCACACAGCGTGTTTCATCTCAAAGCACTCGATGAATATCCTTAACCCCCCCTCTGGACCAGCCCACCTCTCCTTGCAATGCTCCTTGTCTTTTCTTGCAGGATCGCAATCCTTGCCTTTTGTTCCTCCCTCTCAGGAGTTAATACCTCCCCACCTTACAAGTCAGCAGCAGATTCTGTCGGTTTAAAACCCTAAATAACAAACCCTCCTACCCTGAAGGCCTTTTCCTGTCAAGCCTGTATTTTTCTAGCCTGTGAGGGAGTCAGTGCCATAACCCAGACTTTTCATGGAATAGTTTCTAAGCCTGTATCTGTGTATCATGAATATCTTCCAAAGAAGGAATGAACATCCCCTCTTCTGGCAGCTCCTGTATTTTGTGCCTTCCTGCCCTCCCTCCCCACCATCCTCTGCTCCTTATAATGCCCCTCCACATCATCCCCTCTACATGTGGTGTCTCCTTTCAAATCCTCATTCACTGCTGCTCTCACCTCAGCCTGCTCCAGCTGTTGCCTGACAATGCAGTCACAGCCCAGAACCCAAACATTTTTTGCCTCTGTTGGTCTTTTGCAGATTTCCAGAAAGCTGGATGACCCGTGACACAAGTTTCCCATCTTTCTCTTTCCTCCACACTCTATTTCCCTATCTGTTGAATTCCTGTGGCCTGAAAAAGAAAGCAGAAGCTTAGTCCTATTCTTTTCACCCCATTTAAGATCCCTGGCATCACATCCCCACCTTTCTAGCTGAGGGGTTTTTCAGCAGTCTGTGGTATTGCTTCTTGCTTCCTAAAATGCTGCTGTTAACAAATACTAGACACATCTGCCCTAGGGATAGTTGAGTGTATCTAAGGCAGAGACAGGAGACTGCTGGCTTAGAGGCAAGAGGTGACTCCTCCACAGAAACATGAAATAGGTGACATATCGGGCCAGCTTACAAAGGGAAGCATTAACAGAAATTGTGTTCCTTTCAAAGACACAGAAAATGATCCTGAAGGTAAAGTGAAGATCTGAGATTGTTAGGTGATCTGATGATCTCTGTCATTTTATCACTTGTGTTTGCCGTTTCTGACACGTTTGCCATTTTTGACACAGGAGCCCAACATGCTTAAACTGTGCACGTATTCTGATTTCTCCCTTTAGCTCCTCACTCTGTCCCACCTTACTTTAAAATGTCAGCTGCTTAGAAATCAAAGGAGTTTTTTCAAATGTCTCAGATGGTGGCATGGCAGGTAGGTATATAAGAGACAGAGGGGTTTGAAACAGGAGGATAAAAACCATCGTGATGGCCGAGAATGTCCTTCCCTGGAGGAAGCTTAGAGCTCCTGCTACTGACAGTTACTGTGGGGTTTTAGACATGACAGTGATTCAAGTGTTGTTTTCAGTCTCTGTTGGTTTTTTTTCACCTCCCCAAACCCAGGGACTGACAGCCAGGCTAAGCTGACCACTCCACCAGTCCTGTCTATGTGTAACCTCTCTGGTTACCTGCTCTGGTTACCTCCCTGTCACCTGCTCCAGTCCCTCCCCACACACGCTGTGCTCCAGCAGGGAGGCTCTCTTGGAGCCCAGCTGCATAGCAGTGCTTCACAGCAATGAGCTTGCTCCCTGGTGACTCACTGCATTTTGCACCTGATGGTAAAAGATAATCTGTCACCTTAAATCCTACTAGTTCTGCCAGATAGCTTTTATATAATCAGTGGGTACTTTTACCCTCTTT